>NC_081194.1:54929325-55608075 GCF_902713425.1 Acipenser ruthenus | reverse complement strand
AATATTTTTCTGTATGCATTCTTTTCTGTTGAGCACTACTGACACCGTTGAAACGGTGAGTCTTAGGTCGCCTGCGGATACATTAGTCCAATCAATGCGTCTGAACCTGGTGTGTAATCCCACGGTAACTGCTCACTGTTAACACGTTTGAAGACTTTAATTCACGTTTTAAGTAATACAGTGTCCCCTTCAGACATGTTAAAGGAGAGATTCGGAAATAACATTCAAAACTACACTCTAAAAAGTAAGGGTTCTTTGAGGGTTCCTCAGGGAACCTTAGGTTGCAAGTTTTTTTTTTCTCAGTAAGGGTTCGTTTAGGAACCTCTGGTTGCTCTGTCTAATATAATATTGCAAAGGGTTCATCTTAGAACTCTTTATATCAATACATTGTATATTGTGCTCTACAATATTGATGTGCAAATCGCAATTTTTAATACACAATACATGATGAGAGAAAAAGTCTGTCATAAAAAGGTAAACACCATAAATGGTTATAATTTTGTACAAGGAAATCAAAGAGCAGATAATATTTTGCCAAATATTTAACTAGAATTTATAATAGTATATGTATGTATAACATGTGTATTGTAGTTTATTTCCATTTGTATCCATCTTGAACAAAACCTTTAATTGGATAAATATGTAGGAGAAACCCATACGACGTTCAACACAATAATAAAACCTCAGGGCAAGATGCCCCTGCACAACACAATACAACATAAATAAATAAATAAATAAATAAATAAATAAATACATTATGCTATCGCTGGCAAAAGGCTGTTTGAAATGTTTTAACTACTAAATGTAGAAAAAGCGCGGTCCACGAAGAAATGCCCCAGCAACAGCGGTTGCCCTCTCAACCAATCAGCTGCCATCGCAACCCACAGCTCGAGGCAGATGTTCAACGTTTCTTCACAGGCGGGAGAGCTTTCTTCACTGAGAGGTGAGTAAAACCTTTTAATAACGCTAATTATCTTTATTTGTGTGAATGAATGAAAAAATATAAACTAAAGACGTACAGTCAGCTGTACAACATCCACGAGTAAAATAAAAAAAAAAGGTTATTTTGCTTTTGTTAATGATGCGGGTCAATGATAGAATTTCTGAGGTAATTTTTTATTTATTTATTTATTTTACTAAACCTGATGACGATAATCAATTGGCCTGAACTGAGAGAGGAAAAAAGTAATACTTATGATACTGGGAACTTTCTGACGTAAAATGTTTCATTAAGTCTATTGTTTAATGACGATTTCTAGGATACATGAGTATTAAGTATGAGGTAAATATAAGATTTGCTTCACTGCCACGATTTCTCGGGCGGTTCTGGTACGAAAATAATAAAACACAAATTATTGTATCTTTTTCTCTTGACTAAATGAGACTTTTTTTAACGACGTTCTTTTAAAACCATGGTGTTTAATATAATTTGTCACTCATGCAAACTGAAAACAATTTTATTTTATTACTACTGTAAAAAAAAAAAACAACGTTAAAATACAGTACTGAATAATAATAACTGGTAATTGTGTGACAAAGCATTAAGTATTGTAGTTTACGGTGTCAATATATGACAGCGTCTGAAATGGTGCGCATCACTTGAACAGTTGTGTAAGCGTTCTTTCGCGGGCTAGGATGTAGGCTACACCGCCTTGCAGGTCCAGTGTGCCTAACAACAGAACATTAACATAACATTAAACACCAAATCACAAATCACAAAGCGCACACACACACACACAGTCCAGTGGCCACGCCTTCCTGCTCGCACACAACATTATAAACATAAACATTTGCCTGCCGAGAAAAGCTTAGCTATTTTTCTGTTCGTATGTCACCAGGCATGTAGACAAAGACGTAAACACACAAATAGATTTAATAAGAAAAACAGGCACTACATATTATTTCTAACAGGGTTTTTCAATTACATGATAGAAAAAATCAATTTAATTCTGCATATGAAGTTAATTTGATGCATTGGTATTGGGAGACACAAGTACTGTACCTCTAATCAATCTGATCACTTTAGAGGAGGGGCAGTTTCAGTTGCCAACAAACAGCATATATCTTAAAGTGCAAAGGAAAAAAGTGAGTGATCCACAAATGTTTTCGGGAGTACTGTAAGCTTCAGGAAAAACTAAACACAATTTCAAGCCGTCCTTTTAACTAACAGACAAATATTCTTTCATGAAAAAAAGGTTTTCTTTCAAAAACTATTTTACATAACTTTCTACTGTCAATTCAACTGCTGTAGAGAAATATATATATATATATATATATATATATATATATATATATATATATGTGTTATATTATATATATATATATATATATATATATATATATATATATATATATATATATATATATATATATATTAATTGGCTCACATAGCAGACTTCATTGACCATGTTGTTTGGTCAAGATGCATTATGCTGTATGATATTAAACAGCTGATCCTTTTGCTTGACTGGGCAAGGTGAGTATGGGCACATGTTCATACAATCCTTTGGCTCTAAGTCTGGGCAAGGTGGGGCTTGTTTTATCATGTCAAGCATGTGATCATTTTGCCTAGACATGGTCCATCTTACCAGTTTAATGTTACTAGGGGCTTAGCTAGGAATAGATTTTTACTGAGGCAAAAATCAAATTTGTGTCTAAAAAAAACAAACAAAACCCTGTGCATATCCTGTTCATGTTACGAAGGTGAAATTTATCATATTTTAAAGCCTGGAGACTATTAATGCAAACTGCAAAGCGATACAACAAATTCCTAAAATTACCCTATTCACACTGTTAGAAATATGTGATATTAAAAGGACAAGAAGAATAGAAGTTATAGATATGAACACGTAGATGGGTTTATACCTTCATTGAGATACCTTCGTTTGGTTCACTGCTATTGAAGTTAATGCTGACACTGATGACACTGATGCTACAACTGGAACTGGTAAGACTGGTGCTGCTACTTCTGGAACTGATGCTGACACTGCTGGGACTGGCAGGACTGGTGCTGCTACTGCTGGAACTGGTAAGACTGGTGCTGCTACTGCTGGAACTGGTAAGACTGGTGCTGCTGGGACTGGTAAGTGGTTCTGCTACTGCTGGGACTGGTAAGAGTGGTGCTGCTACTGCTGAAACTGGTAAGACTGGTGCTGCTGGGACTGGTAAGACTGGTGCTGCTACTGCTGGGACTGGTAAGAGTGGTGCTTCTAGTGCTGGAACTGGTAAGACTGGTGCTGCCACTGCTGGGCCTGGTGCTGCTACTGCTGGGACTGGTAAGACTGGTGCTGAAACTGGTAAGACCGGTGCTGACACTGCTGGGACTGGTAAGATTGCTGATACTAATGCTAAGACTGATCGGACTGCTGAGACTGTATGATGCCACAATTAAAAACTGATTTAGAAGACTTTACTTTAAATCAGGGTTTGCTAATCCTCCTATGGCCTGATCTATCGAAACGCTGTAACACTTCCTCCTGGGACATGTCCGGACATATTAGCAGGGCAAGGCCATTCAGTCTATTTTTACCCATACTGCTGCGAGACCAATCAAACATATCGAAACAATGCACTCAGTTAAACTCTTTCTCATCATGAACAGAGACCGTAAGAATCTGTTTGCTGCGGAAAACACGTACTGTCTATATGCTGTCAGAGAATATTTGGTTTTACACTTGGGGCGGGGCAAAAAACATGCAAGGATTTTTTTGTTTGTTTGTTTGAGAACCAAACTAATACACTTATCATATATAATCATGAACAAAGACAATGTTGCTTTAAATGTACATAAATCTACTTTAAACTGCTTCTGGTGTACAGAGGTCAAGGTTGAACGTGGCGCACTGTCCGTGTCTCATTCATGCTGGAACGTAGCTGCAGTTTACTTCAGTATCCAGTGCGTGGTTACCACTGAACAAGCTGTTTAAAGATGCTGAAAATGATTAATATTATTATTATTATTATTATTTATTTCTTAGCAGACGCCCTTATCCAGGGCGACTTACAATCGCAAGCAAATACAAATACATTCAAGTGTTACAATATAAGTCATACAATAAGAACAAGAAATACAATAATTCTCAAGTGTGACAAACCACAATTCAATAATACAGCAGATAATAGTGAAAGTTACATCAGGATATGATTAAGTAGTGATAGTTACATCAGGATATGATTAAGTACAAAATACTACAGATTAAACACTTGGCAGATTACAATATTCAGAGGTACAGGATTAAATGCAGTAAAAATAGGGGGCAGATAAGAGCAAAATAAAGCATATTTAAATGAAGGGTGATAGTGTCCCAGGATACAACAGAGGAGTTCTACAGGTGCTGTTTGAAGAGGTGAGTCTTAAGGAGGCGCCGGAATGTGGTCAGGGACTGGGCAGTCCTGACATCTGTAGGAAGGTCGTTCCACCACTGCGGAGCAAGGGTGGAGAAGGAGCGGGCTCGGGAGGCAGGGGAGCGTAGCGGAGGTAGAGCCAGTCTTCTAGTGCAGGCGGAGCGGAGAGGTCGAGTGGGGGTGTAGGGAGAGATGAGGGTCTGGAGGTAGCTGGGTGCAGTCTGATCAAGGCATCTGTAGGCTAGTACAAGAGTCTTGAACTGGATGCGAGCGGTGATCGGGAGCCAGTGGAGCGAGCGGAGTAGTGGAGTAGCGTGGGCGAAGCGAGGTAGAGAGAACACCAGGCGAGCAGCAGAGTTCTGGATGAGCTGGAGCGGACGGGTGGCAGACGCAGGGAGGCCAGCCAGGAGGGAGTTGCAGTAGTCTAGGCGGGAGAGTACCAGGGCCTGGACCAGGAGCTGGGTAGCATAGTTGGTGAGGAAGGGTCGGATTCTTCGGATGTTGCTCAGGAAGAATCTGCAAGTGCGTGCCAGAGTGGAGATGTGCTGGGAATAAGAGAGGCAGGGGTCCAGGGTGACTCCAAGGTTTTTAGCTGAGGAAGAGGGAGAGAGTGTGGTAGATTCCAGAGGAACAGAGATAGAGAGATCAGAGGAGGGGGAGGAGGAGGGAAAGAAAAGGAGGTCAGATTTAGAGAGGTTGAGTTTGAGGTGATGCGAGTGCATCCAGGAGGAAATAGCAGACAGACAGGTAGAGATACGGGAGGAGATGGTGGAGTCAGAGGTGGGGAAGGAGAGGAAAATCTGAGCATCATCAGCATAGAAATGGTATGAGAAACCATAGGATGCGATGAGGGGGCCCAGGGAGCGGGTGTAGAGAGAGAACAGGAGAGGACCCAAGACTGACCCTTGGGGGACTCCAGTCAAGAGAGGGTGAGGTGTGGAGGTTGCTCCACGCCAGGTTACCTGGTAAGTGCGGTTGGAGAGGTAGGAGGAGAACCAGGCCAGAGCAGTGCCAGAGATCCCCAGGTCAGCAAGAGATGATAGTAGAATAGAGTGATCAACAGTGTCAAAGGCAGCAGAGAGGTCGAGGAGAATTAGGACAGAGGAGAATTAGGACACAGGTGATTTATAAATAAATAAATCACCTGTATTAAAAACTTTGGATTTTTGTCTCTAACGAAAACATTCGGAAAATATATATATATATTTTTTAAACTGCTGTTGCCAAACAGTGAATTTATAAATAGAATTACCTCCAATTCTTCTAGCCCATGGCATCAAATACAATACATGAAAAGTATTAAAAACTAACAGCTATGAATTATTACATCAGGGGAGAGGGATGGTGTTGAAATTGAAGAATTAAGGGAATGGGAATATGCAAATAAAGATGATCACAATATAACGTAAGACGCTGCGTCAGCATTTTATTTTTAAAATACAGTGTAAGTGATTTATTTTTCTGTTTTTTTTTTTTTTGTTTTGTTTTTTTTTTAAGGACCCTACAACTCCCACACCTGTCATTATCCGGGAAACCCCTTCCATCTTGATACAAAAATTGGTCTGAGAATGAATGGACAACATCTACTTGCTGAGGAGGCTGTGTGGTCCAGTGGTTAAAGAAAAGGGTTTGTAACCAGGAAGTCCACGGTTCAAATCCCACCTCAGCAAACTGACTCATTGTGTGACCTTGAACAAGCCATTTAACCTCCTTGTGCTCCGTCTTTCGGGTGAGACATAATTGTAAGTGACTCTGCAGCTGATGCATAGTTCACACTCCCTAGTCTCTGTAAGCCTTGGATAAAGGTGTCTGCTAAATAAACAAATAATAATAACCTGAGGCCCTCACCCAGAGATTTGGGCTTCTTTTTTCCTTGTATTTTGTGTACAATATCAAATACCCACAGAGAAAAAACAGCCTAATATTATATTGAGAAATGTATTTTGGGTACTCAAAAAGATCAGAAAACTCCACCTAGTATAGTGGGAATAGTAAACTTTCTTTTGTCAGGCGCCAGGTAGGGAAAGCAATAAGGGTGTTGGTTGTGCTATAATAACCACAGGCCCAGGGATTACTATTTTTTTTTTTTTTTTTTTTTTTTTTTTTTAGCAGACACCCTTACCCAGGGCAACTTACAGTTGTATACAGCTATGCTGATGATGACCAGCTATTATCTGTCCCTAAAGCAAGGACATTCTTCTGCCTGGGTGTTATTAGCTACTTGCCTTACAGACATCAAGCATTGGATGTCACAGAATCTCCTAATGTTGAATTGAGATAAAACAGAGGTTATGCTAGTGGGCTCACAGAACCAACTAAAAGGAAATGTAGGATTACATGAGCACGACCCTTGCAGTCTCTCATCAAAATTTAAACTCGAAATTAAGAGTTTGAGGGTAATCTTTGAGTCTGATCTATCATTTTGACTCATACTAGGGAAGTTACTAAAGTATATTTTTACCATTTGAGAAATATAGCCAAACTTAGACCAACTCCCCAGTAATGTTGTTGAAGCTGACACCCTGGGATCCTTCAAGAAGCTGCTTGATGAGATTCTGGGATCAATAAGCTACTAACAACCAAACAAACAACTTTCTTATGTTCTAATTATTTCTGTATCTGATGCCGAGAGAATTATACATGTCTTTGTTTCATCTAGAATTGATTATTGTAATGTACTTTTTTAAATGGTGATTTTGCTGTTAACTTAGAAGGCCCTGAATGGATTAGCACCTCATTATTTACAGGAGTTACTGACACCGTATCTTCCAAACCACACTCTGAAATCACAGGATGTGGGGCTGCTGGTTATTCCTAGGGTCAACAAAACAACACGGGAGGCAGGGCTTTTTTCTGGAATGCTCAGCCTTCGTTTATCAGGAAATCTGGGTCCATTACAGTTTTCAAGTCAAGACTAAAAACACACTTTTATAAAATGGCTCGCTTATCTTAGTGGGTTTTAATGTAACTTTAAAATTGGTGCTTTTGTATTGTGTATACTGTTTAAATCTGTATTTAAATGGGCTGAGTGTAGCAGTTATATGTGTGACCTGCTATACAAATGGATTGTGATTTTTTTCCTGCTATGTACTATACAGTGCTTTGCGATACTTTTGTATAAAAAGCGCTATATAAATGCAATAAATAAATAAACAAATAAATATGTTAATATTTTTTATAATACTTGCTTTATAAAATACTTGTGACTAAAGTTAGGTTTTTGCTTGTTTTGTTTCTAATTAAATTAATTACATTATGGATAATATATTATGATTAGTTATAATTAATATATTTATATATCTACCTGTCAAGAAATGTTGTCAGCCTTTCACTTATTTGTGTATTTGTTATTCTAAGAGTAATGAAACATATACAGACTGTTTTATTTGTATGCATTTATTTATGTGTTATAATAGTATAACTCCTATACTGTATTTATTTATTTTATTGCTCTACCTGTAATAAAGGGTTTCTATAAAAAAGTATTTCTTTGTTTTTATTGATATTGCAAACCAGTAATTCCTAGCATGTTATTTAACCAGACAAATTATGCAGACACGCATATTATATATATATATATATATATATATATATATATATATATATATATATATATATATATATATATATATAATATTACACATGTAAGTTTGTAAATAAACATAAAAGGTTCCAAGTAGAACCTTGAGGTTCTTAAAAGATCCTTATTTGTAAGGTTCCTCATGGAACCCTAGTAAAAAGGTTCTTCGAAGCACCTTAAAAGGTTCCTCCACAGTATCGACCCAAGGAACCCTAAAAGGTTCTTACTAGAACCTTTACTTTTTAGAGTGTAGGTCGCCTGCGGATACATTAGTCCAATCAATGCGTCTGAAACTGGTGTGTAATCCCAAGGTAACTCCTCACTGTTAACACGTTTGAAGACGTTAATTCACGTTTTAAGTAATAGTGTCCCCTTCAGACATGTTAAAGGAGAGATTCGGAAATAACATTCAAAACTATGCGCGAGTAAATACCATCCTAACTCCTAACATCCAAAAAAAAAAAAATAATAATAATAATAATAACAATAATAATAATAATAAATATATATATATAATTGCATACCCCGGTATCTACGATATGGAGTCTTGCATGCTCCGGTAGATATGATATGGAGTCTTTCCATCCACCTCCGGTTTCTTCAGCCGGAGGTGCATGCAATTTATATATATATATATATATATATATATATATATATATATATATATATATATATATATTTGCATGCCCCGGTAGCTAAATGCTTAGTTACGGCTCTGCGCAAAACCAAAGCCCATGGCCAGTATACAATATTTTTCTGTATGCATTACTTTCTGTTGAGCACTACTGACACCGTTGAAACGGTAAGTCTTAGGTCGCCTGTGGATACATTAGTCCAGAGGTTCCCAAACTTTTGATTGCCGCGTACCCCCTTCCAGACCTATCACCTGTCTGCGTACCCCTAGCATTCAGATTTATATGTTCATGTTGTTTTTAATATATGCTTTCATAACACATATTTATACACACACAATAATATACTTACAATATACATGACTATAATAATATCATTACGGCTTCTGATTTTAGGGTTTAACCGATAAAACAACCCTGATACAAGAAAAAAAAAATCTGTGTATAATGAACACCAGAAAAACACTGGAAATATACTCAATTCACATAACTCAAAAACCTAATACATTAAAAACAAAAACAAACTACCTTTCCCTAACTTGTATTGATTAGTTCTGAATACTTTCTCAACTGGAGGCTTGTTCGCGGGATTTAAAGCTATATTACAGTTACGATACGTAGGATTTAAAACAGAATTGCAAATTGTGGCGAAATGTAAAAAAAAAAAATGCCTAAACACAAAAAACCCAGAAGAATGTGTCCATGACCACAGGGATTTCGTTGTGGAAGACAACAAAGGAAAGAAGGTACAAAGTGTGGTACTGTACAGTTACTACTTTGTGACAGAAAAAAAGCATTTTGTAAAGTACGGTAACAGAAAACAATAATTTCATACAGTACATGAAAATCGAAAGCTCTGAAAAAACGATTTACATAAAAATCGAAAATAGCTCATAATAAGCACCGAAAAAATGTAATTAATAAAAAACTAAAAACATACGTCATAAATATAATACATTTAATTCGCGTTGTGCAGTTATTGGTGGTGAGAGTTCTGTACGTCACTGTCCCTATGTATCTTTGTTCTCATTGTTACCACTTGGAGGTTTGCAATAAACGAGCACACCACAGCGTTGATCCCAAGTGTCCCACTGCTGCGACATTGTCTTGCACGGCTCTCTGTTTGTTTCTCCATTTCACGGCAGAAATTGAAAGGAATTTCCAATGCGTTTTAAAGTTTTGTGTGAGTATGACAAGTCTTATGAAAATGCAAAAAAAAAAAAAAAACTAAAAAAAAAATGTTCGCCATTACACAATTTGACACGCGTACCCCCTAAACACGTCTCGCGTACCCCTGGGGGTACGCGTACCACAGTTTGGGAACCTCTGCATTAGTCTAATCAATGCGTCTGAACCTGGTGTGTAATCGCAGGGTAACTGCTCACTGTTAACACGTTTGAAGACGTTAAATCACGTTTTAAGTAATACAGTGTCCCCTTCAGACATGTTAAAGGATAGATTCGGAAATAACATTCAAAACTATGCGCGAGTAAATACCATCCTAACTCCTAACATCCAAAAAAAGAAAAAAAGAACAATAATATATATACATTATTTATTTCTTAGCAGACGCCCTTATCCAGGGCGACTTACAATTGTTTCGAGATATCACATTATTTTACATACAATTACCCATTTTACACAGTTGGGTTTTTACTGAAGTAATCTAGGTAACGTACCTTGCTCAAGGGTACAACAGCAGTGTCCCCTACTGGGGATTGAACTCACAACCCTGCAGACAGGAGTCCAGAGCCCTAACCACTACGCTACACTCCTATTGCATGCCCTGGTTTCTACGATATGGAGTCTTGTATGCCCCGGTAGCTTTGATATGGAGTCTTTCCATCCACCTCCGGTTGCTTCATCTCCGGTTGCTTCAACCGGAGGTGCATGCAATTTATATATATATATATATATATATATATATATATATATATATATATATATATATATATATATATATATATATATATATATTTGCATGCCCCGGTAGCTAAATGCTTAGTTACGGCTCTGGGCAAAACCAAAGCCCATGGCCAGTCTACAATATTTTTCTGTATGCATTATTTTCTGTTGAGCACTACTGACACCGTTGAAACGGTGAGTCTTAGGTCGCCTGTGGATACATTAGTCCAATCAATGCGTCTGAACCTGGTGTGTAATCCCAGGGTAACTGCTCACTGTTAACACGTTTGAAGACGTTACTTTACGTTTTAAGTAATACAGTGTCCCCTTCAGACATGTTAAAGGAGAGATTCGGAAATAACATTCAAAACTATGCGCGAGTAAATACCATCCTAACTCCTAACATCCAAAAAAATAAAAATAAAAAAAAATAACAATAATATATATTATTTATTATTATTTCTTTCTTAGCAAACGCCCTTATCCAGGGCGACTTACAATTGTTAGAAGATATCACATTATACATTATTTCACATTATACAGATATCACATTATTTTACATACAATTACCCATTTTACACAGATGGGTTTTTACTGGAGCAATCTAGGTAAAGTACCTTGCTCAAGGGTACAACAGCACAACCCTGCAGACAGGAGTCCAGAGCCCTAACCACTACGCTACACTCCTATTGCATGCCCTGGGTTCTACGATATGGAGTCTTGTATGCCCCGGTAGCTTTGATATGGAGTCTTTCCATCCACCTCCGGTTGCTTCATCTCCGGTTGCTTCAACCGGAGGTGCATGCAATATATATATATATATATATATATATATATATATATATATATATATATATATATATATATATATATATATATATTTGCATGCCCCGGTAGCTAAATGCTTAGTTACGGCTCTGTGCAAAACCAAAGCCCATGGCCAGTATACAATATTTTTCTGTATGCATTCTTTTCTGTTGAGCACTACTGACACCGTTGAAACGGTGAGTCTTAGGTCGCCTGTGGATACATTAGTCCAATCAATGCGTCTGAACCTGGTGTGTAATCGCAGGGTAACTGCTCACTGTTAACACGTTTGAAGACGTTAATTTACGTTTTAAGTAATACAGTGTCCCCCTCAGACATGTTAAAGGAGAGATTCGGAAATAACATTCAAAACTATGCGCGAGTAAATACCATCCTAACTCCTAACATCCAAAAAAAAAAAAAAAAAGAAAATAACAATAATATATATTATTTATTATTATTTCTTTCTTAGCAAACGCCTTTATCCAGGGCGACTTACAATTGTTACAAGATATCACATTATACATTATTTCACATTATACAGATATCACATTATTTTACATACAATTACCCAACAGCAGTGTCCCCTACTGGGGATTGAACTCACAACCCTGCAGACAGGAGTCCAGAGCCCTAACCACTACGCTACACTTCTATTGCATGCCCTGGTTTCTACGATATGGAGTCTTGTATGCCCCGGTAGCTTTGATATGGAGTCTCCATCCACCTCCGGTTGCTTCATCTCCGGTTGCTTCAACCGGAGGTGCATGCAATTTTTATATATATATATATATATATATATATATATATATATATATATATATATATATATATATATATATATATATATATTTGCATGCCCCGGTAGCTAAATGCTTAGTTACGGCTCTGTGCAAAACCAAAGCCCATGGCCAGTATACAATATTTTTCTGTATGCATTCTTTTCTGTTGAGCACTACTGACACCGTTGAAACGGTGAGTCTTAGGTCGCCTGTGGATACATTAGTCCAATCAATGCGTCTGAACCTGGTGTGTAATCCCAGGGTAACTGCTCACTGATAACACGTTTGAAGACGTTAAATCACGTTTTCAGTAATACAGTGTCCCCTTCAGACATGTTAAAGGAGAGATTCGGAAATAACATTCAAAACTATGCGCGAGTAAATACCATCCTAACTCCTAACATACAAAAAAATAAAAAAATAATAAAAAAAAATTACAATAATATATATTATTTTTTATTATTTCTTTCTTAGCAAACGCCCTTATCCAGGGCGACTTACAATTGTTACAAGATATCACATTATACATTATTTCACATTATACAGATATCACATTATTTCACATACAATTACCCATTTTACACAGATGGGTTTTTACTGGAGCAATCTAGGTAACGTACCTTGCTTAAGGGTACAACAGCAGTGTCCCCTACTGGGGATTGAACTCACAACCCTGCAGACAGGAGTGCAGAGCCCTAACCACTACGCTACACTCCTATTGCATGCCCAGGTTTCTACGATATGGAGTCTTGTATGCCCCGGTAGCTTTGATATGGAGTCTTTCCATCCACCTCCGGTTGCTTCATCTCCGGTTGCTTCAACCGGAGGTGCATGGAATTATATATATATATATATATATATATATATATATATATATATATATATATATATATATATATATATATATATATATATATTTGCATGCCCCGGTAGCTAAATGCTTAGCTACGGCTCTGTGCAAAACCAAAGCCCATGGCCAGTATACAATATTTTTCTGTATGCATTATTTTCTGTTGAGCACTACTGACACCGTTGAAACGGTGAGTCTTAGGTCGCCTGTGGATACATTAGTCCAATCAATGCGTCTGAACCTGGTGTGTAATCCCAGGGTAACTGCTCACTGATAACACGTTTGAAGACGTTAAATCACGTTTTCAGTAATACAGTGTCCCCTTCAGACATGTTAAAGGAGAGATTCGGAAATAACATTCAAAACTATGCGCGAGTAAATACCATCCGAACTCCTAACATCCAAAAAAAAAAAATAAAAAAAAAAATAACAATAATATATATTATTTATTATTATTTCTTTCTTAGCAAACGCCCTTATCCAGGGCGACTTACAATTGTTAGAAGATATCACATTATACATTATTTCACATTATACAGATATCACATTATTTTACATACAATTACCCATTTTACACAGATGGGTTTTTACTGGAGCAATCTAGGTAAAGTAGCTTGCTCAAGGGTACAACAGCAGTGCCCCCTACTGGGGATTGAACTCACAACCCTGCAGACAGGAGTCCAGAGCCCTAACCACTACGCTACACTCCTATTGCATGCCCTGGTTTCTACGATATGGAGTCTTGTATGCCCCGGTAGCTTTGATATGGAGTCTTTCCATCCACCTCTGGTTGCTTCAAGAGGTGGATGCAATTATATATATATATATATATATATATATATATATATATATATATATATATATATATATATATATATATATATATATATATTTGCATGCCCCGGTAGCTAAATGCTTAGTTACGGCTCTGTGCAAAACCAAAGCCCATGGCCAGTATACAATATTTTTCTGTATGCATTCTTTTCTGTTGAGCACTACTGACACCGTTGAAACGGTGAGTCTTAGGTCGCCTGCGGATACAGTAGTCCAATCAATGCGTCTGAACCTGGTGTGTAATCCCAGGATAACTGCTCACTGATAACACCTTTGAAGACTTAAAATCACGTTTTTTATATATATATATATATATATATATATATATATATATATATATATATATATATATATATATATATATATATATATTTGCATGCCCCGGTAGCTAAATGCTTAGTTACGGCTCTGGGGAAAACCAAAGCCCATGGCCAGTATACAATATTTTTCTGTATGCAATATTTTCTGTTGAGCACTACTGACACCGTTGAAACGGTGAGTCTTAGGTCGCCTGTGGATACATTAGTCCAATCAATGCGTCTGAACCTGGTGTGTAATCGCAGGGTAAGTGCTCACTGTTAACACGTTTGAAGACGTTAATTTACGTTTTAAGTAATACAGTGTCCCCTTCAGACATGTTAAAGGAGAGATTCGGAAATAACATTCAATACTATGCGCGAGTAAATACCATCCTAACTCCTAACATACAAAAAAAAAAATAAAAAAAAAATAACAATAATATATATTATTTATTATTATTTCTTTCTTAGCAAACGCCCTTATCCAGGGCTACTTACAATTGTTACACGATATCACATTATACATTATTTCACATTATACAGATATCACATTATTTTACATACAATTACCCATTTTACACAGATGGGTTTTTATTGGAGCAATCTAGGTAACGTACCTTGCTCAAGGGTACAACAGCAGTGTCCCCTACTGGGGATTGAACTCACAACCCTGCAGACAGGAGTCCAGAGCCCTAACCACTACGCTACACTCCTATTGCATGCCCTGGTTTCTACGATATGGAGTCTTGTATGCCCCGGTAGCTTTGATATGGAGTCTTTCCATCCACCTCCGGTTGCTTCATCTCCGGTTGCTTCAACCGGAGGTGCATGCAATTTATATATATATATATATATATATATATATATATATATTTGCATGCCCCGGTAGCTAAATGCTTAGTTACGGCTCTGTGCAAAACCAAAGCCCATGGCCAGTATACAATATTTTTCTGTATGCATTCTTTCCTGTTGAGCACTACTGACACCGTTGAAACGGTGAGTCTTAGGTCGCCTGTGGATACATTAGTCCAATCAATGCGTCTGAACCTGGTGTGTAATCCCAGGGTAACTGCTCACTGATAACACGTTTGAAGACGTAAAATCACGTTTTATATATATATATATATATATATATATATATATATATATATATATATATATATATATATATATATATATATATTTGCATGCCCCGGTAGCTAAATGCTTAGTTACGGCTCTGGGCAAAACCAAAGCCCATGGCCAGTATACAATATTTTTCTGTATGCATTATTTTCTGTTGAGCACTACTGACACCGTTGAAACGGTGAGTCTTAGGTCGCCTGTGGATACATTAGTCCAATCAATGCGTCTGAACCTGGTGTGTAATCGCAGGGTAACTGCTCACTGTTAACACGTTTGAAGACGCCATTTTCAACTTGGAACTTTATTCCTGCATATATTTTTAATAATCTTGGTGGTCTAAGCTTTCTATTAATGTGTAATTACAATATTGAAAAAATTCCCATCAAGTTATCAAATTTTCATAAACAAATGCTTCTTTCTTGGTCTTTAATTTATAAACATAACTTTTCTCCACACAAATATTTCATTTGGAATAATAAGGATATTTGCTATAAGCATAAGTCCTTATTTTTCCCCAATTGGTTTAATAATGGCATCATATTAGTTACTCAATTGTTTAAATGTAATGGTAATCTTCTTAACTATACAGAATTCTTGTCCACCTTTAAATTACCTATTACAGCAAAGGAGTTTGCCATTATTTTTGATGCTCTCCCTAGAGGAGTGATCACTTTACTGAAAAATGATTTGAAAGCATTATCTTGCCCTCCACCTTCCATAGACCCTTGTGAAACTTTTATTGGAAAATATTGTTTAATAGATCATTCTAAAAATAATAAGCGTATAAGATCTCTTTTCCAAAATGATCTAGTATCCATCCCTTACGTTATTTCATATTGGGACGGGTTTATTGAAGGTATTGACTGGAAAAAAGTTTGGATTTTATCCAACAAGTACTTATTAACTAACAAAGTTAAAGAAGTTTCTTATAAAATAATACATAAATGTTATCCTGTTAAAAACTATTTAAAGAAACTGAAACATGGTATCGACCTGAGCTGCTCATTCTGTAAGGACTCCACTGAAACAATGTTGCATTTATTTTGGAATTGCAGATACTCCAGATTTTTTTGGAAAGATGTAATTACTTTCACCAACAATAATATTAAAAAAGAAAAAAACCTTAAATTTCATATTGGTAATGTATTGTTTGGTTTCACTAACTATAAGACCAGTGTAAATAATGAGTATTACATTATAAATTTGATTATTCTAATGGCCAAATTTCATATTCACAAGTGTTAATTCTCTAATCAGAAACCTTTCTTTTTTCTTTTTGTAAAAGAAATGGAACAGTACATTAAGGTTATTAAGATGTCCAATAATAAAAAAGCTTTGAAGACACTTCATGTATGTAACCTATTTAATATTTTTTTGTAATTTTATTAAGCCCACCCCCTGGCTTCCATTATAATATGTTCACTATTCTGTTTTTTTTTTTTTTTTTTTTTTTTTCTACTTTCTGTACATTCTTTGTTTATTTCAATAAAAATGCATTAAAAAAAAAAAAAAAAAAAAAAAAACACGTTTGAAGACGTTAATTTACGTTTTAAGTAATACAGTGTCCCCTTCAGACATGTTAAAGGAGAGATTCGGAAATAACATTCAAAACTATGCGCGAGTAAATACCATCCTAACTCCTAACATCCAAAAAAAAAAAAAGAAAAAATAACAATTATATATATATATATATATATATATATATATATATTATTTATTTCTTAGCAGACGCCCTTATCCAGGGCGACTTACAATTGTTACAAGATATCACATTATACATTATTTCACATTATACAGATATCACATTATTTTACATACAATTACCCATTTTACACAAGGGTACACAGCAGTGTCCCCTACTGGGGATTGAACTCACAACCCTGAGGTGAGGAGTCGAGAGCCCTAACCACTACGCTACACTCCTATTGCATGCCCCGGTATCTACGATATGGAGTCTTGCATGCCCCGGTAGCTATGATATGGAGACTCAATCCACCTCCGGTTGCTTCAACCGGAGGTGCATGCAATTTACATATATATATATATATATATATATATATATATATATATATATATATATATATATATTTGTATGCCCCGGTAGCTAAATGCTTAGTTACGGCTCTGGGCAAAACCAAAGCCCATGGCCAGTATACAATATTTTTCTGTATGCATTCTTTTCTGTTGAGCACTACTGACACCGTTGAAACGGTGAGTCGTAGGTCGCCTGTGGATACATTAGTCCAATCAATGCGTCTGAACCTGGTGTGTAATCGCAGGGTAACAGCTCACTGTTAACACGTTTGAAGACGTTAATTCACGTTTTAAGTAATACAGTGTCCCCTTCAGACATTCACTGTAAAAAAAAACCCTGTAATTTTACGGTAATTGTCTGGCAGCCGAGCTGCACGGTGAATAACTGTAAAATAATAATCCGAACCGTAAATTGAATTTGTAAAATAAATGGTTATTTTCATTAAGACACTACAGTATACAACCGTAAATGTACTGTAAAAAAAACGTAAAAAATATAATTCTCCATGATTCTACTGCAAAACTTTGTAAAATTTGCTTGAAAAAACAATAATATAACATTACCTCACCCTAGTTTTACATACTTATATTGTTAATTAATTGAGAAAAAACTGTAAAATAAATGCTTTTTCCCTATCATTTTACTTCAATCTTCATTAATAAATAGGTTATACACTTTAAATTAGCAGTTTTCTACTGTGGAATGATGGTTTATACATGTTATAATTAATGTTAAATGTAGTTATTAAATAAGTTGCATACTTTTATTTAGCAGTTTTCTACTGTGGAATGATGGTTTATATATGTTATAATTAATGTTAAGTTTAGTCATTTTACTATGGAATACATTCATTTTCAGGTTATAGTGTGTACGATTTATAAAAGCTCAAATATGTGCTTAATTATTATTTAATTTACACTAAGTGTTAAACAGCAGAAAATAAATAATGAAAAACATTAACAAGCACTCCTTAAGCTTTCAGAATTTTATTACAACTTTTTATTGAGCATTTTACTGAGCAAATACAAAATATACATATTCATGAGGCATGATAGCTTCTGTGTCATGGAGCCCCTATACAACCTTTTCGGAAATGCAGGAATTAACAAAAAATGCTCAATCACTCCTCAAGCTGAGTTATTATTTTAAATGTTAACATACCAGCTGCTAGGATACCAACAATGGTAAGCCTAGTACACAATAAAACCATATTGAATATACTAAAACTGGCTACCGAACTGTGCCCTCACTTTCTCTTAGCATATTTCTACAGACAAATCAACTATTAACAGATACCAAGTGTTTTCCGCAATAATGTTGATCCAGGCCTTGTTGGACTCGGACAGTTCTCACAAACAAGTCCATGGTTCTTTCACAGCCGTAATAGTGGAGTTAGTAGCACAACAGATGTTTTTGTTTTTAAATAGTGTTCAAACTGCTGTTTTTTGATTGAGCAGGCTAGGGCGGGACGACCCGCCAATCACACTTTACAAAACAGAATGTTATCGCTTTTTGTTGTTTTTGTAAATATCCAATTTCTCCTACTCATAAAACCAAAAAGCGATAACATTCCGTTTTGTAAAGTGTGATTGGTGGGTCGTCAAAGTTTTGATCAGGTCCCGGCCTAGGAGTCAAATGTGGAGAAGCTGCTTTGTGCTGCAGTTGACATGCTGGTGACTGAAAACCTGTATAAAAGAGAAAAAAAAAATGAAACCGGCTTAGATTAAAAAAAAAAATATATATATATATATATAAATAATTTTTCTAAATAACCGGCAATTTTTGTTCTCCCTCTTTTCACCCTAATTTGGAATTACCAATTCAACTACTTCGTGCCACTCATGAGGGATGAGACAAAGCATGTGTCCTCCGGTACATACGTCAAAGCCATACCTATTTTTCGCACCGCAAGCCCAGAGCTGCCACAGCCCAACTAACACTTTGATCGAAGGATTCAATGTAGCTGGAAACTGCTAACACCCTGAACCTACAGGAGTTGCTCGAGCTCTGTGAATTGAGGGAGCCCTAGTTGATTCAAACCCTCCCTACCCCAACGATGCTCTGCCAATTGTGTGCCACCCCCACTGCAAACTCTCTGCCATGTTGGACAATGGCACAGGAGACCACCTCGCTCTCTCCTATCCTGCACTCAAGGTTGAGGCCTTTACCAGATATGCCACTCAGGAGCCCATATTTCAGAGTGCTTATATGATCTATAAATAAGACATACCTAGCATTACAGCTTACTGCAAGATTACTTACTTTTGACATAACAATTGCATTTTATTCTCTCCATTCAAAATTAGCAATTGCAGAAATGAGGGAAAGAACTCTTGGATTCACAGCATATTGCCTCTTATGTGGCTTCCGTTCGACCTTCGTCCCTTTGTCTGGATTTATTTTGAAGATGCATCTATTAGAAAGGAAAAAAAATGCAAATATCTTATATATTCTTAAAGGGTAACAAAGGGTATTTTATTTGTGTGTGTTACATGTTCCCATGGTGTTGCTACAGCTGTTTAGGTAAGGTGTGTGTATTATGTTAACATCTCAAACACTTCCTTACACTTCTAAATTGCAGCGTTCTCTTGTTCCGTTTCCAAGATGGCTTTGTATGGCCTCGCATGTATTTTAGAAAAAATGTGAATGAGATGGATTTACCAGTGATTGGGAGGATGATGTGGAAATGGAGTTCTGAAATACATGCAAGTCCATGCAAAGACATCTTGGAAACAGAACAAGAGAACGCTGCAATTCAAAAGTGTAAAGTGGTTGAGATGTAAAAAAATAAAAAAAATAAAACACACACACACCACACAATTAACACCTTAAACAGTTGAAGCAACATATGGGAACATTCATTATCTTTTAAAACACCCATAACAAAAGATAAAACATGGGCATAGTATTTACAATGAATAGCTTAATTTATATATTTTTTTTATTTTACACATGCTTAAAATGCTCTTTGAAGTGTCAACTGTGGGTAATTTAACATTCAAATACAAAATATGAAAATTACCATTGTATTAGACTGATCATTACTGGTGTCACAAATATTTGAGAAGTTTAAATCGCTCCACTATAAACAGGTTAAAGCGAAAACAAGGTACATATCCATGTGTTATATACTGTACCTTTGAAGAAATTCAAGTGTTGCTCCCAACTCTGATGGGTAATGGATGTTCAAGCAGTAGTAGGATGCAAACATCATAAGCAAAGCTTCCACAAAGTTAGTTTGTTGTTCTGTAACGACAACTTTATCAATGCTCAGCATTAAGCGGGATGCAGTCAGAAGGGAATCTCCTGCAGCAGGAAAAATATAAAAATAAAATTCAAGACGTTTGTTAAATTGACTTCATTATTTTCATTCTGAAGACAAACATTTTCAAACATACGTACATAAAAACACTCAAACCCGCTACAATTAATCATATCATTTACAGAAAGCCTTAGGGCTGTTGAAATTTCATATTAAATCATTCCTTAGCAGTTTACATAATGCTCCAGGTAATTCTTGCAAGAGAGTTGTGTACAAAACACTTACGTATTTAAAAGAACCTGGATATGATTTTTGGACCAAGTTATTTAGTATGCGAGAAGAAACTAAGTTAAAAAACACTGAAAACTGCTCATGAACCTTACACAATTATTTAAAATGGAATTTGGATGCAAGCAGATTGTTCACAAAGCATTTCTCTTCAGTCATTTCTCTGGGATACTAAAAATGCTAATTAAATTCAGATTATACTTCGTCCCCTTATTCCTCAGCCAAAAGTAAATAAAATAAAACTACTGAGCATATGTCAAACAAATGCATGGATTACCAAAACACATACCACAGAAAATAATGCAAGGTGATGCAGGCAGATCAGATGTTGGCACTTCAGAAGGTAAGCAAGTGTCATCCACCTGGAAAAACATTTGCTTGTCGTCTTCACCAAAGTAAGCAGTAATTTAGACTTTGTGTCCTTCTTTGCAACTTCGATCTGTGCCAAAACTCTTGCAGTTTTTCTTTGTTTCTCATTGTTGAGAGTGTCCATGTAGGCCAGAATTCTGTGCGATTTGTTTTTTACAGTCTCAAAAAAATTCCCTTCTAATTGTACACCTGTAAGTGTCCTGAAGTGTGCTTGTAATCCTGGCATTTCAAACAGAAATGGCCGCTCCCTCCTTATTTTTTCAGTTTCCATACCTCGGATGATGTCTTTTCTCTGAGTGTAGTACGTTGCCATCATTTTTTTGGTGATTATCTGTGTATCCCAGTTTCTGTCTCTGAACATGGTTTTCATTTCTTCTTGTTGCTGTTTTTGACTTGTAAGTGTCTCTGTGATTGGCAGGTGCTCAGGATCCCAGTTTATGCAACCGTAAGTGTCTTGAGGTAAAGCTTGTTCCTTTGCAGGAACTTCTTCCGTGTCGCTCCCACTACTGTGTTGAAACTGTCTTTTGGGGGTAGAAAACTGTGTACGTTTCACATTATCTGCTCTGCAGCTGTTTTACCAAGGAATCATATCCACTGCCAACTATGTGGCCTTCGATAACATCCTGCAAAGATTTAGGATATTTTGCCACAATTCTTCTTGCTATATCTATATAGATGTTTCTTTGAAGGCCTCTTGCAGACCCCTGTGACTTCATTAATAATGAGTCGTATCATTTCTCTGCGTTGCTTTGGCGATGGCCTTTCTAACTTGTAAAGGAGGTCAGTAGGGAGTTTTTCCCATGGTATCTCAAACCGAAGGAACCAGTCAGCTTCCAAAGGTGAAAGTGATTCATCCAACTCGATACAACTCTGTGCAAAAGAGCACCCTGGGCTGGAGACTGTTGAGGTCTGTTCTGGATGAGCACGGACTGCTGGAAATCGTGGTTTCACCTTCAGAATTACAGAAAAAAACATTAAGTTATTATTTCATTTTTTTTTGCTTTTGTTTTCCACCACCCCCACCACCCCACCCCACCCCACCCCACCCCCCAAAACACACATTCCAGATTTTTTTAAACTTACAAAATTGTTAGAGGTTTTGTAATTGGTTAAGTTTGTCCGTAATACACAATTAGTTAATTTTAACCGGCTTTTTATTAATTAAATTAGCAATAAGCAATGAATGTACATCCAAACAGTAAACATTTCTGTCATTTGTTAAAGGATTATGTTTGATTTCCATTACACGAGAGTAGATGTTAAAACTTCATGCTGATTTGAACTCGGCTCTCGCCAAGATAAGCACCAACTAAGACGTAGCTTTACAGTAAACTAATGTGATCCATATGTGTCTCCATCCATTTACGTTTCCTTCCATATGATGATGTAGATATCCTTCTGTCTGGTGTTAATGGCTGAAGTGTAATGCTGGCTCCAGGGATCAGCTTATTTTGCCTCCCTGGCGCATCAGCACACACAACGGCTGCGATGCTGGCTCCGGGGATCAACCAAAGTGCGGCCTCCCCAGCGCATCAGCATGACAACCGTCTGGATTGAGCTAAGTAGGGTACATCTCTGGGGTTTTCAAGTGGGCACCTTCCATCCTCAGTGTTTCGTCGACTAGCCCACGACACCTCAATTGCCACATTATTTTCTCTCATTCAACAATTCTAAATAAAAGTATACACAATAGGGGTGAGACCGAATAGTCGAACATTCGACTATTCGATAACGATGGCACCTATCGACAAGTGAATCCAACATTCGAAAGCTAAAAAAAAAAAAAAAATGTATATATTGATTTTATTTTAAAGCCTGTACTGCTGATTGGCTCTCTATGTAGCGGTAATGAAGATTGACTGGAGGGTGGGATTTGTTATTTCTTGTCTGTGATTGGCTAAACTAGAACGTACCTCGGCTAACTCACAGAAAAGTTCTGCATAGAAATACTCTGACAAAGTAAATGAAAACACTGTTAAGTGTAAAATATGTGCAGCGCAATTAAACTACCACAAATCTACAACTGGTATGTTAACCCACCTAAAAGCCAAACACCCTTCTGTGACGCTAGCAACGACAGAAAAGAAAAGAGGACCGCAACAAACCGCCATTGCATCCTTTGCGGTGAGGCCTCGTCAGTGTGACAACGTACGTGCTGAAAAACATCAGCCCTTATTGCTAATATGGTGGCAAAGGACATGCTTCCCATAAGTTTTGTTGAAGGTGAGGGATTTCGGGAGTTGATGAAATTTGTGGAACCTGAATACACAATCCATGCACGAAAAATCCTACACTAAAACAATTACCACTCGACTCGAAAAAAATGCATGCCGATTCAGCAGCGTCTGTCCGCAGAAACCTGTCAAAGGCTGAGAAGGTGGTGATTACTACAGATGCGTGGACTGCACCGAATACCGAGTCGTACGTCATTGAGGATTGGGAAATGAAAAACGTAGTTCTACAGACTCGCGCCACGCCAGAGAGGCATACAGCAGAGAATCTCGCAAATGTGTTAAACACCGCTGTAGACCATTCGGGTTTAAGGGGGGAAATCACTGCCTGTGTTCACGACAATGCCAGCAACATCATCTTCGGAGTTTGTTGAATGCGACTCGAATTTGTGCTTTGCACACACTCTGCAGCTCGCCTTCAACGATGGCTTTAAACTTGGTGCCATACATAATGTAGTCGGTGCGGCCAGCCGTCTTGTGTCGCATTTTCATCACAGTGCAATAGCTACTCAGGCTCTGAAGTTGAAACAAAAACAAACAACTCTGCCTGAGCACCGTCTGCTGCAGTATTGCCGGACCTGATGGACATGCTGATTAAACAAGAATAAGTGAACATGATGATAATAATGGACATTGCTAGCCTAACTATTCCTAAAGTTTTAGTTAGGATTTTTTTTTGCTTGCATGAAAGGCTAGTGCGTTAATGCCACTCAGGCCTTTTTGTTCATTCATTTATTTATTAATATTATTAAGCTAGCTACATACATAGCAAGCTGTTGCCTATACAGGCTATTTATTTTTTATTCACTGGAACTCGAACGCACAGGTATGTTGCCGATTTGATTTAACGTAGACCGGTAGTCTATATGTTGTGTGTGGTTTGAAAACGTGGGAAAAGTAAATCGTTTAGTTAAGTGGATTGTATAAATTAGCTAGCTAGATAGTCTAATGCATTTTGTATTTCGCTGTTATGACCGGAAAACATTATTGCCACAAGGATGCTAATGTTAAGGCATTTGCCTCGCAGCTCACATTGCTAAACTATTATTGAATGAAAATTAAATTAATAATTGAATAAAAATTATACTTTTTTTTTTTTTTTTTTAATTGTCACAACCTTTATAGTTCATTTGAAATTGTAATTAACGGAAAAGCTTGTGACAATATCGGTAAAAAAAATAACACTTGCTTGCAAAATACGAGAGTCTCACACGAGAGTTGACGGTATGCTTATGTTATTGCTGCTGTTATGGCATTTCTGTATGTTTCCTAATAGGAAGGTATTTTTTACATAGCCTAATGTTTATTTAACAAAGTTAGCTAAGTATTTTAAAATAAAGTTCAGAATTTATTGCAATTGCAATAATTGTCACTTTGCATTATTTCGCATTTAATGTACGTCTCATTTTGAATGGGAGGCGGGGGGGGGGGTGGGGGGGGGGCGACTATTCGATTAGTCGACCTCAACAGCTGTGGAATTATCGATAGTCAAAATATTTGTCGTGCACATCCCTAATACACAATGATATAGGCAAGAGACAAAATACAAAATGCAGGTTTTATGTATGTATATATACACTATAGATATAGATATAGATATATATATATATATATATATATATATATATATATATATATATATATACACAATAAATAAATAAATAGGTTTACTGCCAATTAAGCACTTGAAGACAATTGACTGAACTGTAATATACTCACATGTGACTGTAAAGCTGGCTAGGAGTTTTCGAACTTCTATTGGCTTGAGGACCATCAGGAGATCATCATCTTTTACAAATCTGAAATCATCCAGGGTTTCTACACCCAGGTTTTTGAGTGTGTCCAAAACAGAATTGAGCACACAGGTGGTGAGGTTTGGCAACACAGAACTAATGTGGGAGTTTAAAACAGAATCCCCAGTGCTTTCCTGTTCCATCTGTCAATTAAAATAAAATACAGAAGCAAGTGTTTGTGGGGTATATTACCGTCTGCATTTTGATTGAAAAATATCTATTCTGTAATAAATAAACATATTAGCTCTCTACATTTTACAGTATATCATTTTCTACCAATTTATATTTCAAATGTTTGGTTATGCCATTTAGTGGGTGCCTAACTATGTAATCGTTCATAAAACAATACAACCAAATGGAGAGAGATCTATCTATCTATCTATGCATCTATATATATATATATATATATATATATATATATATATATATATATTATATGTACACACACACTTATATAGGCGTGGACTCTTTAAATGTTCGAATAATTACCTCCATAAGAGTTTAAGAATTCCTAATATGCCCACAAAATGGAGCACATCCCGCGAGAGAAAATGGCGTTGTCTGAACAAGATTATCAAAGTACTACATCTCCACGCTGCTGTGAATCCCCAAGAACATTCTGTAGAGTAATAATAGTTGTACTTTAAAATATTTGCATATTTACTATTTATTGTTCACCCACATTACAACGACATGGCAATATACTTAACTAAGTTTGACCACTTTAAATTCTAAAAATAATTTCCCTAAAATTAGGATTTTTTTTTTTTTTTTTTTTAAATATGCAAGAATTCTTAACATGCCCTACACAGTAGTATTTTTTTCTTCATTGGGTAAAATTTAAATACTGTAAGTCCAGAAATATCGTGGCCAAAATATTTGGTGAATTACACAAGACGACCCGTTATCCTGGCTGAAAGCACTTACAATAGTATTATTCGCGCCAAAAATGTTTATGTCAAATTCGCGTAATAAAAGGCTAGCAAATACTCCTGGGCTTACAGTATTATTCGTACATTAAAATTTTGTACACAAGAAAAATAAAAATGTGCAGTTAAGTCTTACTTCCACACATGCCGCTTGGTTAGTCAGTCTTTCACACTTACATTACTGTAGATCTGATGCAACAAATAAAATTGCTTAGGCTTGTACTTAGTAGTCTGGCAAAGGGAGCACATGCTCCGCTTTGTAGAGGGATACACAGTTTAAAATATTTCCTTCTCTTATAAGTGTTCAACTAATATATATATATATATATATATATATATATATATACACACACACAACACGTCTAAGCACGGACACTGTCTTTAGTTGTATAAATGTGTGAATAATGGCTATCCCTAAATCTCCCACTATTTTTAATTCATATTTCCTGACATGCTCTAATTAAAATACAGAGTTTTTTTTTTCATTTCGGTACAATTAAAATATCATTCATACAACATTTTGTGTTGCCAAACACAAACTCACCTTTAAAGTTTTTCTGTCGAGCAGAGTTTTGCATCGGTAAAAATAAAATGGCTTCTCACAAACGAAACTTGACAGTATCGCGAGATTTTAGAAAGTCCAAGTTTTTCTAAAAACTTAAGTTAACATTTATATTTAAATGAATAATTCAGATACAATTAATATTAGAAATGAATGAATGAATCATCAATATGACATTTAAAAAAAAAAAAAAAAAAAAAAAAAAAGAAAGTTACTGATAACAGGGTGGTGGTAAACAGAGCTTCGTCAGCTCGTCGGCTTTGTCAGACAGGCTGTGCAGCAGTGCTGGCTTGTTATCAATGCAGCGCTTTTTAAATCGATATAAAATGACCAGAGCGACCACAAACCATTATTGAGAGAAGGGTTTAAAAGAGGAGTGTCAAACTCAGACACAAGGACACAAGTCCTCAATTACTTAATTGATCTAATTATTCATTCGAGTTAACATATATATATATATATATATATATATATATATATATATATATATATATATATATATATATATATACACATACATTATATATATACATACATTATATATATATATATATATATATATATATATATATATATATATAGACACATATACATATACACATTGTTTTTAAATTGCGAGGTATTTTAAATTGATGGTTGAAACGTGCATTTGATTCAAGGTACAGTTGCCGATCCTCATATACTAGTTTGGGGCCTGGATAGGTGTTAAATGTATCTAGCTAATTCAATAATTAATCAAATTAAGTCATTGAGGACTTGGGTGGAACGAAAAGCGTAGGCTACACATGGCCTCCGGGAATTGAGTTTGAAATGTGCAGCTTTTCTTGTTTATTTCCAGTCATTGAAATTAAATAGGCCTATTATTTTAAGAAGAAAACTACAGCACAACTCATTTTAACAAATCTGAACGACATTAAAAAGTAAACACTTTTAGCTTTTTTCATTATTTAATTCAACTCAGATAAGCCTGTTAAATAATTAATTTAGCAGTAATTTACAGTTTTTTAAATAACAGTTACATACATTAACATTAAAGTTTGTGTCGTTATAAATACAGCTTGTGCGTTTTTTTTAAAAAGTTATCTTCTTTAATGTAACGCAAATTACATACGTACATGCTTTTCAGTGTATATTTCCGTAAAATTAATAGTATATATTTAAAAAAAAAAAGTATTTTGCAGTAATATTGAAATCTTTTGCATTTAATAAAAAAAAAATTGAAAAATGTATGTAAAAACTAAGGTTAATCCCACCTAAAAATACAGCATTTTTTTACAGTATATATATATATATATATATATATATATATATATATATATATATATATATATATATATATATTGTAAAAAAAATGTGTATATATATATATATATATATATATATATATATATTTGCATGCCCCGGTAGCTAAATGCTTAGTTACGGCTCTGGGCAAAACTAAAGCCCATGACCAGTATACAATATTTTTCTGTATGCATTCTTTTCTGTTGAGCACTACTGACACCGTTGAAACGGTGAGTCTTAGGTCGCCTGCGGATACATTAGTCCAATCAATGCGTCTGAACCTGGTGTGTAATCCCACGGTAACTGCTCACTGTTAACACGTTTGAAGACTTTAATTCACGTTTTAAGTAATACAGTGTCCCCTTCAGACATGTTAAAGGAGAGATTCGGAAATAACATTCAAAACTACACTCTAAAAAGTAAGGGTTCTTTGAGGGTTCCTCAGGGAACCTTAGGTTGCAAGTTTTTTTTTTCTCTCAGTAAGGGTTCGTTTGGGAACCTCTGGTTGCTCTGTCTAATATAATATTGCAAAGGGTTCATCTTAGAACTCTTTATATCAATACATTGTATATTGTGCTCTACAATATTGATGTGCAAATCGCAATTTTTAATACACAATACATGATGAGAGAAAAAGTCTGTCATAAAAAGGTAAACACCATAAATGGTTATAATTTTGTACAAGGAAATCAAAGAGCAGATAATATTTTGCCAAATATTTAACTAGAATTTATAATAGTATATGTATGTATAACATGTGTATTGTAGTTTATTTCCATTTGTATCCATCTTGAACAAAACCTTTAATTGGATAAATATGTAGGAGAAACCCATACGACGTTCAACACAATAATAAAACCTCAGGGCAAGATGCCCCTGCACAACACAATACAACATAAATAAATAAATAAATAAATAAATAAATAAATAAATAAATAAATACATTATGCTATCGCTGGCAAAAGGCTGTTTGAAATGTTTTAACTACTAAATGTAGAAAAAGCGCGGTCCACGAAGAAATGCCCCAGCAACAGCGGTTGCCCTCTCAACCAATCAGCTGCCATCGCAACCCACAGCTCGAGGCAGATGTTCAACGTTTCTTCACAGGCGGGAGAGCTTTCTTCACTGAGAGGTGAGTAAAACCTTTTAATAACGCTAATTATCTTTATTTGTGTGAATGAATGAAAAAATATAAACTAAAGACGTACAGACAGCTGTACAACATCCACGAGTAAAATAAAAAAAAAAAGTTATTTTCCTTTTGTTAATGATGCGGGTCAATGATAGAATTTCTGAGGTAATTTTTTTTTTAATTTATTTATTTTACTAAACCTGATGACGATAATCAATTGGCCTGAACTGAGAGAGGAAAAAAGTAATACTTATGATACTGGGAACTTTCTGACGTAAAATGTTTCATTAAGTCTATTGTTTAATGACGATTTCTAGGATACATGAGTATTAAGTATGAGGTAAATATAAGATTTGCTTCACTGCCACGATTTCTCGGGCGGTTCTGGTACGAAAATAATAAAACACAAATTACTGTATCTTTTTCTCTTGACTAAATGAGACTTTTTTTAACGACGTTCTTTTAAAACCATGGTGTTTAATATAATTTGTCACTCATGCAAACTGAAAACAATTTTATTTTATTACTACTGTAAAAAAAAAACAACGTTAAAATACAGTACTGAATAATAATAACTGGTAATTGTGTGACAAAGCATTAAGTATTGTAGTTTACGGTGTCAATATATGACAGCGTCTGAAATGGTGCGCATCACTTGAACAGTTGTGTAAGCGTTCTTTCGCGGGCTAGGATGTAGGCTACACCGCCTTGCAGGTCCAGTGTGCCTAACAACAGAACATTAACATAACATTAAACACCAAATCACAAATCACAAAGCGCACACACACACACACACAGTCCAGTGGCCACACCTTCCTGCTCGCACACAACATTATAAACATAAACATTTGCCTGCCGAGAAAAGCTTAGCTATTTTCCTGTTCGTATGTCACCAGGCATGTAGACAAAGACATAAACACACAAATAGATTTAATAAGAAAAACAGGCACTACATATTATTTCTAACAGGGTTTTTCAATTACATGATAGAAAAAATCAATGTAATTCTGCATATGAAGTTAATTTGATGCATTGGTATTGGGAGACACAAGTACTGTACCTCTAATCAATCTGATCACTTTAGAGGAGGGGCAGTTTCAGTTGCCAACAAACAGCATATATCTTAAAGTGCAAAGGAAAAAAGTGAGTGATCCACAAATGTTTTCGAGAGTACTGTAAGCTTCAGGAAAAACTAAACACAATTTCAAGCCGTCCTTTTAACTAACAGACAAATATTCTTTCATGAAAAAAAGGTTTTCTTTCAAAAACTATTTTACATAACTTTCTACTGTCAATTCAACTGCTGTAGAGAAACATATATATATATATATATATATATATATATGTTATATTATATATATATATATATATATATATATATATATATATATATATATATTAATTGGCTCACATAGCAGACTTCATTGACCATGTTGTTTGGTCAAGATGCATTATGCTGTATGATATTAAACAGCTGATCCTTTTGCTTGACTGGGCAAGGTGAGTATGGGCACATGTTCATACAATCCTTTGGCTCTAAGTCTGGGCAAGGTGGGGCTTGTTTTATCATGTCAAGCATGTGATCATTTTGCCTAGACATGGACCATCTTACCAGTTTAATGTTACCAGGGGCTTAGCTAGGAATAGATTTTTACTGAGGCAAAAATCAAATTTTTGTCTAAAAAAAACAAACAAAACCCTGTGCATATCCTGTTCATGTTACGAAGGTGAAATTTATCATATTTTAAAGCCTGGAGACTATTAATGCAAACTGCAAAGCGATACAACAAATTCCTAAAATTACCCTATTCACACTGTTAGAAATATGTGATATTAAAAGGACAAGAAGAATAGAAGTTATAGATATGAACACGTAGATGGGTTTATACCTTCATTGAGATACCTTCGTTTGGTTCACTGCTATTGAAGTTAATGCTGACACTGATGACACTGATGCTACAACTGGAACTGGTAAGACTGGTGCTGCTACTTCTGGAACTGATGCTGACACTGCTGGGACTGGCAGGACTGGTGCTGCTACTGCTGGAACTGGTAAGACTGGTGCTGCTACTGCTGGAACTGGTAAGACTGGTGCTGCTGGGACTGGTAAGTGGTTCTGCTACTGCTGGGACTGGTAAGAGTGGTGCTGCTACTGCTGAAACTGGTAAGACTGGTGCTGCTGGGACTGGTAAGACTGGTGCTGCTACTGCTGGGACTGGTAAGAGTGGTGCTTCTAGTGCTGGAACTGGTAAGACTGGTGCTGCCACTGCTGGGCCTGGTGCTGCTACTGCTGGGACTGGTAAGACTGGTGCTGAAACTGGTAAGACCGGTGCTGACACTGCTGGGACTGGTAAGATTGCTGATACTAATGCTAAGACTGATCGGACTGCTGAGACTGTATGATGCCACAATTAAAAACTGATTTAGAAGACTTTACTTTAAATCAGGGTTTGCTAATCCTCCTATGGCCTGATCTATCGAAACGCTGTAACACTTCCTCCTGGGACATGTCCGGACATATTAGCAGGGCAAGGCCATTCAGTCTATTTTTACCCATACTGCTGCGAGACCAATCAAACATATCGAAACAATGCACTCAGTTAAACTCTTTCTCATCATGAACAGAGACCGTAAGAATCTGTTTGCTGCGGAAAACACGTACTGTCTATATGCTGTCAGAGAATATTTGGTTTTACACTTGGGGCGGGGCAAAAAACATGCAAGGATTTTTTTGTTTGTTTGTTTGAGAACCAAACTAATACACTTATCATATATAATCATGAACAAAGACAATGTTGCTTTAAATGTACATAAATCTACTTTAAACTGCTTCTGGTGTACAGAGGTCAAGGTTGAACGTGGCGCACTGTCCGTGTCTCATTCATGCTGGAACGTAGCTGCAGTGTACTTCAGTATCCAGTGCGTGGTTATCACTGAACAAGCTGTTTAAAGATGCTGAAAATGATTAATAAATAAATAAATAAATCACCTGTATTAAAAACTTTGGATTTTTGTCTCTAACGAAAACATTCGGAAAATATATATATATTTTTTAAACTGCTGTTGCCAAACAGTGAATTTATAAATAGAATTACCTCCAATTCTTCTAGCCCATGGCATCAAATACAATACATGAAAAGTATTAAAAACTAACAGCTATGAATTATTACATCAGGGGAGAGGGATGGTGTTGAAATTGAAGAATTAAGGGAATGGGAATTTGCAAATAAAGATGATCACAATATAACGTAAGACGCTGCGTCAGCATTTTATTTTTAAAATACAGTGTAAGTGATTTATTTTTCTGTTTTTTTTTTTTTTTTTTTTTTTTTTTTTTAAGGACCCTACAACTCCCACACCTGTCATTATCCGGGAAACCCCTTCCATCTTGATACAAAAATTGGTCTGAGAATGAATGGACAACATCTACTTGCTGAGGAGGCTGTGTGGTCCAGTGGTTAAAGAAAAGGGTTTGTAACCAGGAAGTCCACGGTTCAAATCCCACCTCAGCAAACTGACTCATTGTGTGACCTTGAACAAGCCATTTAACCTCCTTGTGCTCCGTCTTTCGGGTGAGACATAATTGTAAGTGACTCTGCAGCTGATGCATAGTTCACACTCCCTAGTCTCTGTAAGCCTTGGATAAAGGTGTCTGCTAAATAAACAAATAATAATAACCTGAGGCCCTCACCCAGAGATTTGGGCTTCTTTTTTCCTTGTATTTTGTGTACAATATCAAATACCCACAGAGAAAAAACAGCCTAATATTATATTGAGAAATGTATTTTGGGTACTCAAAAAGATCAGAAAACTCCACCTAGTATAGTGGGAATAGTAAACTTTCTTTTGTCAGGCGCCAGGTCGGGAAAGCAATAAGGGTGTTGGTTGTGCTATAATAACCACAGGCCCAGGGATTACTATTTTTTTTTTTTTTTTAGCAGACACCCTTACCCAGGGCAACTTACAGTTGTATACAGCTATGCTGATGATAACCAGCTATTATCTGTCCCTAAAGCAAGGACATTCTTCTGCCTGGGTGTTATTAGCTACTTGCCTTACAGACATCAAGCATTGGATGTCACAGAATCTCCTAATGTTGAATTGAGATAAAACAGAGGTTATGCTAGTGGGCTCACAGAACCAACTAAAAGGAAATGTAGGATTACATGAGCACGACCCTTGCAGTCTCTCATCAAAATTTAAACTCGAAATTAAGAGTTTGAGGGTAATCTTTGAGTCTGATCTATCATTTTAGACTCATACTAGGGAAGTTACTAAAGTATATTTTTACCATTTGAGAAATATAGCCAAACTTAGACCAACTCCCCAGTAATGTTGTTGAAGCTGACACCCTGGGATCCTTCAAGAAGCTGCTTGATGAGATTCTGGGATCAATAAGCTACTAACAACCAAACAAACAACTTTCTTATGTTCTAATTATTTCTGTATCTGATGCCGAGAGAATACATGTCTTTGTTTCATCTAGAATTGATTATTGTAATGTACTTTTTTTAAATGGTGATTTTGCTGTTAACTTAGAAGGCCCTGAATGGATTAGCACCTCATTATTTACAGGAGTTACTGACACCGTATCTTCCAAACCACACTCTGAAATCACAGGATGTGGGGCTGCTGGTTATTCCTAGGGTCAACAAAACAACACGGGAGGCAGGGCTTTTTTCTGGAATGCTCAGCCTTCGTTTATCAGGAAATCTGGGTCCATTACAGTTTTCAAGTCAAGACTAAAAACACACTTTTATAAAATGGCTCGCTTATCTTAGTGGGTTTTAATGTAACTTTAAAATTGGTGCTTTTGTATTGTGTATACTGTTTAAATCTGTATTTAAATGGGCTGAGTGTAGCAGTTATATGTGTGACCTGCTATACAAATGGATTGTGATTTTTTTCCTGCTATGTACTATACAGTGCTTTGCGATACTTTTGTATAAAAAGCGCTATATAAATGCAATAAATAAATAAACAAATAAATATGTTAATATTTTTTATAATACTTGTTTTATAAAATACTTGTGACTAAAGTTAGGTTTTTGCTTATAATAGTATAACTCCTATACTGTATTTATTTATTTTATTGCTCTACCTGTAATAAAGGGTTTCTATAAAAAAGTATTTCTTTGTTTTTATTGGTATTGCAAACCAGTAATTCCTAGCATGTTATTTAACCAGACAAATTATGCAGACACGCATATTATATATATATATATATATATATATATATATATATATATATATATATATATATATATATATATATATATAATATTACACATGTAAGTTTGTAAATAAACATAAAAGGTTCCAAGTAGAACCTTGAGGTTCTTAAAAGATCCTTATTTGTAAGGTTCCTCATGGAACCCTAGTAAAAAGGTTCTTCGAAGCACCTTAAAAGGTTCCTCCACAGTATCGACCCAAGGAACCCTAAAATGTTCTTACTAGAACCTTTACTTTTTAGAGTGTAGGTCGCCTGCGGATACATTAGTCCAGTCAATGCGTCTGAACCTGGTGTGTAATCCCAGGGTAACTGCTCACTGATAACACGTTTGAAGACGTTAAATCACGTTTTAAGTAATACAGTGTCCCCTTCAGACATGTTAAAGGAGAGATTCGGAAATAACATTCAAAACTATGCGCGAGTAAATACCATCCTAACTCCTAACATCCAAAAAAAGAAAAAAAGAACAATAATATATATATATATATATATATATACATTATTTATTTCTTAGCAGACGCCCTTATCCAGGGCGACTTACAATTGTTTCGAGATATCACATTATTTTACATACAATTACCCATTTTACACAGTTGGGTTTTTACTGAAGCAATCTAGGTAAAGTATCTTGCTCAAGGGTACAACAGCAGTGTCCCCCACTGGAGATTGAAGACACAACCGTGCGGTCAAGAGTCCAGAGCCCTTACCACTACGCTACACTCCTTTTGCATGCCCCGGTATCTACGATGTGGAGTCTTGCATGCCCCGGTAGCTATGATATGGAGTCTCTCCATCCACCTCCGGTTGCTTCACCTCAGGTTGCTTCATCCGGAGGTGCATGCAATTTATATATATATATATATATATATATATATATATATATATATATATATATATATATATATATTTATTTGCATGCCCCGGTAGCTAAATGTTTAGTTACGGCTCTGGGCAAAACCAAAGCCCATGGCCAGTATACAATATTTTTCTGTATGCATTCTTTTCTGTTGAGCACTACTGACACCGTTGAAACGGTGAGTCTTAGGTCGCCTGTGGATACATTAGTCCAATCAATGCGTCTGAACCTGGTGTGTAATCGCAGGGTAACTGCTCACTGTTAACACGTTTGAAGACGTTAATTTACGTTTTAAGTAATACAGTGTCCCCTTCAGACATGTTAAAGGAGAGATTCGGAAATAACATTCAAAACTATGCGCGAGTAAATACCATCCTAACTCCTAACATCCCCCCCAAAAAAAAAAAAAAAAAAAATAACAATAATATATATTATTTATTATTATTTCTTTCTTAGCAAACGCCCTTATACAGGGACGATTTACAATTGTTACACGATAACACATTATACATTATTTCACATTATACAGATATCACATTATTTTACATACAATTACCCATTTTACACAGATGGGTTTTTACTGGAGCAATCTAGGTAACGTACCTTGCTCAAGGGTACAACAGCAGTGTCCCCTACTGGGGATTGAACTCACAACCCTGCAGATAGGAGTCCAGAGCCCTTACCACTACGCTACACTCCTATTGAATGCCCTTGTTTCTACGATATGGAGTCTTGTATGCCCCGGTAGCTTTGATATGGAGTCTTTCCATCCACCGGTTGCTTCATCTCCGGTTGCTTCAACCGGAGGTGATTGCAATTTTTATATATATATATATATATATATATATATATATATATATATATATATATATATATATATATATATATATATATTTGCATGCCCCGGTAGCTAAATGCTTAGTTACGGCTCTGTGCAAAACCAAAGCCCATGGCCAGTATACAATATTTTTCTGTATGCATTCTTTTCTGTTGAGCACTACTGACACCGTTGAAACGGTGAGTCTTAGGTCGCCTGTGGATACATTAGTCCAATCAATGCGTCTGAACCTGGTGTGTAATCCCAGGGTAACTGCTCACTGATAACACGTTTGAAGACGTTAAATCACGTTTTAAGTAATACAGTGTCCCCTTCAGACATGTAAAAGGAGAGATTCGGAAATAACATTCAAAACTATGCGCGAGTAAATACCATCCTAACTCTTAACATACAAAAAATAAATTAAAAAAAATAACAATAATAATAATAATAATTATATATATATATATATATATATATATATATATATATATATATATATATATATATATATATATATATATATATAATTGCATGCCCCGGTATCTACGATATGCAGTCTTGCATGCCCCGGTAGCTATGAAATGGAGTCTTTCCATCCACCTCCGGTTGCTTCAACCGGAGGTCCATGCAATTTATATATATATATATATATATATATATATATATATATATATATATATATATATATATATATATATATATATATATATATATTTGCATGCCCCGGTAGCTAAATGCTTAGTTACGGCTCTGTGCAAAACCAAAGCCCATGGCCAGTATACAATATTTTTCTGTATGCATTCTTTTCTGTTGAGCACTACTGACACCGTTGAAACGGTGAGTCTTAGGTCGCCTGTGGATACATTAGTCCAATCAATGCGTCTGAACCTGGTGTGTAATCCCAGGGTAACTGCTCACTGATAACACGTTTGAAGACGTGAAATCACGTTTTAAGTAATACAGTGTCCCCTTCAGACATGTTAAATGAGAGATTCGGAAATAACATTCAAAACTATGCGCGAGTAAATACCATCCTAACTCCTAACATACAAAAAAAATAAAAAAATAAATAACAATAATAATAATAATAATTATATATATATATATATATATATATATATATATATATATATATATATATATATATATATATATATATATATATATATATATAATTGCATGCCCCGGTATCTACGATATGCAGTCTTGCATGCCCCGGTAGCTATGAAATGGAGTCTTTCCATCCACCTCCGGTTGCTTCAATTGCAATTTATATATATATATATATATATATATATATATATATATATATATATATATATATATATATATATATATATATTTGCATGCCCCGGTAGCTAAATGCTTAGTTACGGCTCTGTGCAAAACCAAAGCCCATGGCCAGTATACAATATTTTTTCTGTATGCATTATTTTCTGTTGAGCACTACTGACACCTTTGAAACGGTGAGTCTTAGGTCGCCTGCGGATACAGTAGTCCAATCAATGCGTCTGAACCTGGTGTGTAATCCCAGGATAACTGCTCACTGATAACACGTTTGAAGACGTAAAATCACGTTTTATATATATATATATATATATATATATATATATATATATATATATATATTTGCATGCCCCGGTAGCTAAATGCTTAGTTACGGCTCTGTGCAAAACCAAAGCCCATGGCCAGTATACAATATTTTTTCTGTATGCATTATTTTCTGTTGAGCACTACTGACACCTTTGAAACAGTGAGTCTTAGGTCGCCTGCGGATACAGTAGTCCAATCAATGCGTATGAACCTGGTGTGTAATCCCAGGATAACTGCTCACTGATAACACGTTTGAAGACGTAAAATCACGTTTTATATATATATATATATATATATATATATATATATATATATATATATATATATATATATATATATATATATATATTTGCATGCCCCGGTAGCTAAATGCTTAGCTACGGCTCTGTGCAAAACCAAAGCCCATGGCCAGTATACAATATTTTTCTGTATGCATTATTTTCTGTTGAGCACTACTGACACCGTTGAAACGGTGAGTCGTAGGTCGCCTGTGGATACATTAGTCCAATCAATGCGTCTGAACCTGGTGTGTAATCGCAGGGTAACTGCTCACTGTTAACACGTTTGAAGACGTTAATTTACGTTTTAAGTAATACAGTGTCCCCTTCAGACATGTTAAAGGAGAGATTCGGAAATAACATTCAAAACTATGCGCGAGTAAATACCATCCTAACTCCTAACATCCAAAAAAAAAAATAAAAAAAAATAACAATAATATATATTATTATTTCTTTCTTAGCAAACGCCCTTATGCAGGGCGACTTACAATTGTTAGAAGATATCACATTATACATTATTTCACATTATAAGATATCACATTATTTTACATACAATTACCCATTTTACACAGATGGGTTTTTACTGGAGCAATCTAGGTAAAGTACCTTGCTCAAGGGTACAACAGCAGTGTCCCCTGCTGGGGATTGAACTCACAAGCCTGCAGACAGGAGTCCAGAGCCCTAACCAATACGCTACACTCCTATTGCATGCCCTGGTTTCTACGATATGGAGTCTTGTATGCCCCGGTAGCTTTGATATGGAGTCTTTCCATCCACCTCCGGTTGCTTCATCTCCGGTTGCTTCAACCGGAGGTGCATGCAATTTATATATTCATATATATATATATATATATATATATATATATATATATATATATATATATATATATATATATATATATATATATATTTGCATGCCCCGGTAGCTAAATGCTTAGTTACGGCTCTGTGCAAAACCAAAGCCCATGGCCAGTATACAATATTTTTCTGTATGCATTCTTTTCTGTTGAAACGGTGAGTTTTAGGTCTCCTGTGGATACATTAGTCCAATCAATGCGTCTGAACCTGGTGTGTAATCGCAGGGTAACTGCTCACTGTTAACACGTTTGAAGACGTTAATTTACGTTTTAAGTAATACAGTGTCACCTTCAGACATGTTAAAGGAGAGATTCGGAAATAACATTCAAAACTATGCGCGAGTAAATACCATCCTAACTCCTAACATCCAAAAAAATAAATAAAAAAAAATAACAATAATATATATTATTATTTCTTTCTTAGCAAACGCCCTTATGCAGGGCGACTTACAATTGTTAGAAGATATCACATTATACATTATTTCACATTATACAGATATCACATTATTTTACATACAATTACCCATTTTACACAGATGGGTTTTTACTGGAGCAATCTAGGTAACGTACCTTGCTCAAGGGTACAACAGCAGTGTCCCCTACTGGGGATTAAACTCACAACCCTGCAGACAGGAGTCCAGAGCCCTAACCACTACGCTACACTCCTATTGCATGCCCTGGTTTCTACGATATGGAGTCTTGTATGCCCCGGTAGCTTTGATATGGAGTCTTTCCATCCACCTCCGGTTGCTTCATCTCCGGTTGCTTCAACCGGAGGTGCATGCAATTTATATATATATATATATATATATATATATATATATATATATATATATATATATATATATAAATTTGCATGCCCCGGTAGCTAAATGCTTAGTTACGGCTCTGTGCAAAACCAAAGCCCATGGCCAGTATACAATATTTTTCTGTATGCATTCTTTTCTGTTGAGCACTACTGACACCGTTGAAACGGTGAGTCTTAGGTCGCCTGTGGATACATTAGTCCAATCAATGCGTCTGAACCTGGTGTGTAATCGCAGGGTAACTGCTCACTGTTAACACGTTTGAAGACGTTAATTCACATTTTAAGTAATACAGTGTCCCCTTCAGACATGTTAAAGGAGAGATTCGGAAATAACATTCAAAACTATGCGCGAGTAAATACCATCCTAACTCCTAACATACAAAAAAAAAAAAAAAAAAAAAATAACAATAATATCTATTATTTATTATTATTTCTTTCTTAGCAAACGCCCTTATCCAGGGCGACTTACAATTGTTACACGATATCACATTATACATTATTTCACATTATACAGATATTACATTATTTTACATACAATTACCTATTTTACACAGATGGGTTTTTACTGGAGCAATCTAGGTAACGTACCTTGCTCAAGGGTACAACAGCAGTGTCCCCTACTGGGGATTGAACTCACAACCCTGCAGACAGGAGTCCAGAGCCCTAACCACTAAGCTACACTCCTATTGCATGCCGTGGTTTCTACGATATGGAGTCTTGTATGCCCCGGTAGCTTTGATATGGAGTCTTTCCATCCACCTCCGGTTGCTTCATCTCCGGTTGCTTCAACCGAAGGTGCATGCAATTTATATATATATATATATATATATATATATATATATATATATATATATATATATATATATATATATATATATATATATATATATATATATTTGCATGCCCCGGTAGCTAAATGCTTAGTTACGGCTCTGTGCAAAACCAAAGCCCATGGCCAGTATACAATATTTTTCTGTATGCATTCTTTTCTGTTGAGCACTACTGACACCGTTGAAACGGTAAGTCTTAGGTCGCCTGTGGATACATTAGTCCAGAGGTTCCCAAACTTTTGATTGCCGTGTAACCCCTTCCAGACCTATCACCTGTCTGCGTGCCCCTAGCATTCAGATTTATATGCTCATGTTGTTTTTAATATATGCTTTCATAACACATATTATACACACACAATAATATACTTACAATATAAATGACTATAATAATATAATTACGGCTTCTGATTTTAGGGTTAAACCGATAAAACACCCCTGATACACAAAAAAAATAAAAATAAAAAAATAAATAAATAAAATCTGTCTATATTGAACACCAGAAAAACACTGGAAAAATACTCAATTCACATAACTCAAAAACCTAATACATAAAAAACAAAAACAAACTACCTTTCCCTAACTTGTATTGATTAGTTCTGAATACTTTCTCGACTGGAGGCTTGTTCGCGGGATTTAAAGCTATATTACAGTTACGATACGTAGGATTTAAAACAGAATTGCAAATTGTGGCGAAATGTAAAAAAAAATGCCTAAGCACAAAAAACCCAGAAGAATGTGTCCATGACCACAGGGATTTCGTTGTGGAAGACAACAAAGGAAAGAAGGTACAAAGTGTGGTACTGTACAGTTACTACTTTGTGACAGAAAAAAAAGCATTTTGTAAAGTACAGTAACAGAAAACAATAATTTCATACAGTACATAAAAATCGAAAGCTCTGAAGAAACGATTTACATAAAAATCGAAAATAGCTCATAATAAGCACCAAAAAAATGTAATTAATAAAAAACTAAAAACATACGTCATAAATATAATACATTTAATACGCGTTGTACAGTTATTGGTGGTGAGAGTTCTGTACGTCACTGTCCCTGTGTATCCTTGTTCTCATTGTTACCTCTTGGAGGTTTGCAATAAACGAGCATACCACAGCGTTGATCCCAAGTGTCCCGCTGCTGCGACATTGTCTTGCACGGCTCTTTGTTTGTTTCTCCATTTCACGGCAGAAATTAAAAGGAATTTCCAATGCGTTTTAAAGTTTTGTGTGAGTATGACAAGTCTTATGAAAATGCAAAAAAAAAAAAAAAAAAAACTAAAAAAAAAATGTTCGCCATTACACAATTTGTCACGCGTACCCCCTAAACACGTCTCACGTACCCCTGGGGGTACGCGTACCACAGTTTGGGAACCTCTGCATTAGTCCAATCAATGCGCATGAACCTGGTGTGTAATCCCAGGGTAACTGCTCACTGTTAACACGTTTGAAGACGTTAATTCACGTTTTAAGTAATACAGTGTCCCCTTCAGCCATGTTAAAGGAGAGATTCGGAAATCACATTCAAAACTATGCGCGAGTAAATACCATCCTAACTCCTAACATAAAAAAAAAAGAAAAAAAATAACTATATATATATATATATATATATATATATATATATATATATATATATATATATATATATATATATATATATATATAATTGCATGCCCCGGTAGCTGCGATATGGAGTCTTGCATGCCCCGGTAGCTGCGATATGGAGTCTTTCCATCCACCTCCCATTGCTTCAACCGGAGGTGCATGCAATTTATATATATATATATATATATATATATATATATATATATATATATATATATATATATATATATATATATATATATATATATATTTGCATGCCCCGGTAGCTAAATGCTTAGTTACGGCTCTGCGCAAAACCAAAGCCCATGGCCAGTATACAACATTTTTCTGTATGCATTCTTTTCTGTTGCGCACTACTAACACCGTTGAAGCGCTGAGTCTTATGTCGCCTGCGGATACATTAGTCCAATCAATGCGCATGAACCTGTTGTGTAATCCCAGGGTAACTGCTCACTGTTAACACGTTTGAAGACGTTAATTCACGTTTTAAGTAATACAGTGTCCCCTTCAGCCATGTTAAAGGAGAGATTCGGAAATCACATTCAAAACTATGCGCGAGTAAATACCATCCTAACTCCTAACATTAAAAAAAAATAAAAAAAATAAAATAAAAAAAAATAACAATAATATATATATATATATATATATATATATATATATATATATATATATATATATATATATATATATATATATAAATATATATTTGCATGCCCCGGTAGCTAAATGCTTAGTTAAGGTTCTGCGCAAAACCAAAGCCCATGGCCAGTATACAACATTTTTCTGTATGCATTCTTTTCTGTTGAGCACTACTGACACCGTTGAAACGGTGAGTCTTAGGTCGCCTGCGGATACATTAGTCCAATCAATGCGTCTGAACCTGGTGTGTAATCGCAGGGTAACTGCTCACTGTTAACACGTTTGAAGACGTTAATTCACCTTTTAAGTAATACAGTGTCCCCTTCAGACACGTTAAAGGAGAGATTCGGAAATAACATTCAAAACTACACTCTAAAAAGTAAGGGTTCTTGAGGGTTCCTCAGGGAACCTTAGGGTTCTATTGCAAGTTTTTCTCTCAGTAAGGGTTCGTTTGGGAACCTCTGGTTGCTCTGTCTAATATAATATTGCAAAGGGTTCATCTTAGAACTCTTTATATCAATACATTTTAAATTGTGCTCTACAATATTGATGTGCAAATCGCAATTTTTAATACACAATACATGATGAGAAAAAGTCTCATAAAAAGTTAAACACCATAAATGGTTATAATTTTGTACACGGTATTGAGAGGAAATCAAAGAGCAGATAATATTTTGCCAAATATTTAACTAGAATTTATAATAGTATATGTATGTATAACATGTGTATTGTAGTTTATTTCCATTTGTATCCATTTTGAACAGAACCTTTAATTGGATCAATATGTAGGAGAAACCCTACGACGTTCAACACAATAATAAAACCTCAGGGCAACCCACAGCGCGAGACAGGTGTTCAACGTTTCTTCACAGTCGGGAGAGCTTTCTTCACTGAGAGGTGAGTAAAACCTTTTAATAACGCCAATTATCTTTATTTGTGTGAATGAATGAAAACATATAAACTAAAGACGTACAGACAGCTGTACAACATCCACGAGTAAAATAAAAAAAAAAGGTTATTTTGCTTTTGTTAATGATGCGGGTCAATGATAGAATTTCTGAGGTAATTTTTTATTTATTTATTTATTTTACTAAACCTGATGACGATAATCAATTGGCCTGAACTGAGAAAGGAAAAAGGTAATACTTATGATACTTCTGGGAACTTTCTGACGTAAAATGTTTCATTAAGTCTATTGTTTAATGACGATTTCTAGGATACATGAGTATTAAGTATGAGGTAAATATAAGATTTGCTTCACTGCTACGATTTCTCCGGCGGTTCTGGTACTAAAATAATAAAACACAAATTACTGTATCTTTTTCTCTTGACTAAATAAGACTTTTTTTAAAAACATGGTGTTTAATATAATTTGTCACTCATGCAAACTGAAAACAATTTTATTTTAGTACTATTGTAAAAAAAAAAAAACAACGTTAAAATACAGTACTGAATAATAATTCCTGGTAATTGTGTGACAAAGCATTGTAGTTTACGGTGTCAATATATGACAGCGTCTGAAATGGTGCGCATCACTTGAACAGTTGTGTAAGCGTTCTTTCGCGGGCTAGGATGTAGGCTACACCGCCTTGCAGGTCCAGTGTGCCTAACAACAGAACATTAACATAACATTAAACACCAAATCACAAATCACAAAGCGCACACACACACACACACACAGTCCAGTGGCCACGCCTTCCTGCTCGCACACAACATTATAAACATAAACATTTGCCTGCCGAGAAAAGCTTAGCTATTTTTCTGTTCGTATGTCACCAGGCATGTAGACAAAGACGTAAACACACAAATAGATTTAATAAGAAAAACAGGCACTACATATTATTTCTAACAGGGTTTTTCAATTACATGATAGAAAAAATCAATTTAATTCTGCATATGAAGTTAATTTGATGCATTGGTATTGGGAGACACAAGTACTGTACCTCTAATCAATCTGATCACTTTAGAGGAGGGGCAGTTTCAGTTGCCAACAAACAGCATATATCTTAAAGTGCAAAGGAAAAAAGTGAGTGATCCACAAATGTTTTTGGGAGTACTGTAAGCTTCAGGAAAAACTAAACACAACAGACAAATATTCTTTCATGAAAAAAAGGTTTTCTTTCAAAAACTATTTTACATATCTTTCTACTGTCAATTCAACTGCTGTAGAGAAATATATATATATATATATATATATATATATATATATATATATATATATATATATATATATATATTAATTGGCTCACATAGCAGACTTCATTGACCATGTTGTTTGGTCAAGATGCATTATGCTGTATGATATTAAACAGCTGATCCTTTTGCTTGATCCTTTTGGTGAGTATGGGCACATGTTCATACAATCCTTTGGCTCTAAGTCTGGGCAAGGTGGGGCTTGTTTTATCATGTCAAGCATATGATCATTTTGCCTAGACATGGTCCATCTTACCAGTTTAATGTTACCAGGGGCTTAGCTAGGAGTAGATTTTTACTGAGGCAAAAATCAAATTTTTGTCTAAAAAAAAATAAAATAATCCTGTGCATATCCTGTTCATGTTACGAAGGTGAAATTTATCATATTTTAATGCCTGGAGACTATTAATGCAAACTGCAAAGCGATACAACAAATTCCTAAAATTACCCTATTCACACTGTTAGAAATATGTGATATTAAAAGGACAAGAAGAATAGAAGTTATAGATATGAACACGTAGATGGGTTTATACCTTCATTGAGAGACATGCGTTTGGTTCACTGCTATTGAAGTTAATGCTGACACTGATGACACTGATGCTACAACTGGAACTGGTAAGACTGGTGCTGCTACTTCTGGAACTGATGCTGACACTGCTAGGACTGGCAGGACTGGTGCTGCTACTGCTGGAACTGGTAAGACTGGTGCTGCTTCTGCTGGAACTGGTAAGACTGGTGCTGCTGGGACTGGTAAGTGGTTCTGCTACTGCTGGGACTGGTAAGACTGGTGCTGCTACTGCTGAAACTGGTAAGACTGGTGCTGCTGGGACTGGTAAGACTGGTGCTGCTACTGCTGGGACTGGTAAGAGTGGTGCTTCCAGTGCTGGAACTGGTAAGACTGGTGCTGCCACTGCTGGGACTGGTAAGACTGGTGCTGCCACTGCTGGGACTGGTAAGACTGGTGCTGCCACTGCTGGGACTGGTGCTGCTACTGCTGGGACTGGTAAGACTGGTGCTGAAACTGGTAAGACCGGTGCTGACACTGCTGGGACTGGTAAGATTGCTGATACTAATGCTAAGACTGATCGGACTGCTGAGACTGTATGATGCCACAATTAAAAACTGATTTAGAAGACTTTACTTTAAATCAGGGTTTGCTAATCCTCCTATGGCCTGATCTATCGAAACGCTGTAACACTTCCTCCTGGGACATGTCCGGACATATTAGCAGGGCAAGGCCATTCAGTCTATTTTTACCCATACTGCTGCGAGACCAATCAAACATATCGAAACAATGCACTCAGTTAAACTCTTTCTCATCATGAACAGAGACCGTAAGAATCTGTTTGCTGCGGAAAACACGTACTGTCTATAAGCTGTCAGAGAATATTTGGTTTTACACTTGGGGCGGGGCAAAAAACATGCAAGGATTTTTTTGTTTGTTTGTTTGAGAACCAAACTAATACACTTATCATATATAATCATGAACAAAGACAATGTTGCTTTAAATGTACATAAATCTACTTTAAACTGCTTCTGGTGTACAGAGGTCAAGGTTGAACGTGGCGCACTGTCCGTGTCTCATTCATGCTGGAACGTAGCTGCAGTGTACTTCAGTATCCAGTGCGTGGTTATCACTGAACAAGCTGTTTAAAGATGCTGAAAATGATTAATAAATAAATAAATAAATCACCTGTATTAAAAACTTTGGATTTTTGTCTCTAACGAAAACATTCGGAAAATATATATATATTTTTTAAACTGCTGTTGCCAAACAGTGAATTTATAAATAGAATTACCTCCAATTCTTCTAGCCCATGGCATCAAATACAATACATGAAAAGTATTAAAAACTAACAGCTATGAATTATTACATCAGGGGAGAGGGATGGTGTTGAAATTGAAGAATTAAGGGAATGGGAATATGCAAATAAAGATGATCACAATATAACGTAAGACGCTGCGTCAGCATTTTATTTTTAAAATACAGTGTAAGTGATTTATTTTTCTGTTTTTTTTTTTTTTTTTTTGTTTTTTTTTTAAGGACCCTACAACTCCCACACCTGTCATTATCCGGGAAACCCCTTCCATCTTGATACAAAAATTGGTCTGAGAATGAATGGACAACATCTACTTGCTGAGGAGGCTGTGTGGTCCAGTGGTTAAAGAAAAGGGTTTGTAACCAGGAAGTCCACGGTTCAAATCCCACCTCAGCAAACTGACTCATTGTGTGACCTTGAACAAGCCATTTAACCTCCTTGTGCTCCGTCTTTCGGGTGAGACATAATTGTAAGTGACTCTGCAGCTGATGCATAGTTCACACTCCCTAGTCTCTGTAAGCCTTGGATAAAGGTGTCTGCTAAATAAACAAATAATAATAACCTGAGGCCCTCACCCAGAGATTTGGGCTTCTTTTTTCCTTGTATTTTGTGTACAATATCAAATACCCACAGAGAAAAAACAGCCTAATATTATATTGAGAAATGTATTTTGGGTACTCAAAAAGATCAGAAAACTCCACCTAGTATAGTGGGAATAGTAAACTTTCTTTTGTCAGGCGCCAGGTCGGGAAAGCAATAAGGGTGTTGGTTGTGCTATAATAACCACAGGCCCAGGGATTACTATTTTTTTTTTTTTTTTTTTTTTTTTTTAGCAGACACCCTTACCCAGGGCAACTTACAGTTGTATACAGCTATGCTGATGATAACCAGCTATTATCTGTCCCTAAAGCAAGGACATTCTTCTGCCTGGGTGTTATTAGCTACTTGCCTTACAGACATCAAGCATTGGATGTCACAGGATCTCCTAATGTTGAATTGAGATAAAACAGAGGTTATGCTAGTGGGCTCACAGAACCAACTAAAAGGAAATGTAGGATTACATGAGCACGACCCTTGCAGTCTCTCATCAAAATTTAAACTCGAAATTAAGAGTTTGAGGGTAATCTTTGAGTCTGATCTATCATTTTAGACTCATACTAGGGAAGTTACTAAAGTATATTTTTACCATTTGAGAAATATAGCCAAACTTAGACCAACTCCCCAGTAATGTTGTTGAAGCTGACACCCTGGGATCCTTCAAGAAGCTGCTTGATGAGATTCTGGGATCAATAAGCTACTAACAACCAAACAAACAACTTTCTTATGTTCTAATTATTTCTGTATCTGATGCCGAGAGAATAATACATGTCTTTGTTTCATCTAGAATTGATTATTGTAATGTACTTTTTTAAATGGTGATTTTGCTGTTAACTTATAAGGCCCTGAATGGATTAGCACCTCATTATTTACAGGAGTTACTGACACCGTATCTTCCAAACCACACTCTGAAATCACAGGATGTGGGGCTGCTGGTTATTCCTAGGGTCAACAAAACAACACGGGAGGCAGGGCTTTTTTCTGGAATGCTCAGCCTTCGTTTATCAGGAAATCTGGGTCCATTACAGTTTTCAAGTCAAGACTAAAAACACACTTTTATAAAATGGCTCGCTTATCTTAGTGGGTTTTAATGTAACTTTAAAATTGGTGCTTTTGTATTGTGTATACTGTTTAAATCTGTATTTAAATGGGCTGAGTGTAGCAGTTATATGTGTGACCTGCTATACAAACGGATTGTGATTTTTTTCCTGCTATGTACTATACAGTGCTTTGCAATACTTTTGTATAAAAAGCGCTATATAAATGCAATAAATAAATACATAAAAATAAATGTGTTAATATTTTTTATAATACTGATGAGAAAAAGTCTGTCATAAAAATGTAAACACCATAAATGGTTATCATTTTGTACACGGTATTGAGAGGAAATCAAAGAGCAGATAATATTTTGCCAAATATTTAACTAGCATTTATAATAGTATATGTATGTATAACATGTGTATTGTAGTTTATTTCCATTTATATCCATCTTGAACAGAACCTTTAATTGGATAAATATGTAGGAGAAACCCATACGACGTTCAACACAATAATCAAACCTCAGGGCAAGATGCCCCTGCACAACACAATACAACCTAAATAAATAAATAAATAAATAAATAAATAAATAAATAAATTATGCTATCGCTGGCAAAAGGCTATTTGAAATGTTTTAACTATTAAATGTAGAAAAAGCGCGGTCCACGAAGAAATGCCCCAGCAACAGCGGTTGCCCTCTCAACCAATCAGCTGCCATCGCAACCCACAGCGCGAGGCAGGTGTTCAACGTTTCTGAGGTATGACACAGGCCCGGTTTTTGGGATGGAACCGCATAACAGTCTCGCGTTTTGATTGGTCCATGTCTGTCACATGAATATGTCGTCACACGAGTGGAAAAGCGTGCTGGCATTTTTAACATTGTGATCAGACAGAGAGAGTGATCTGCTTTCCACAACCTTACCATTAAAATATAATGTGGTATTACACTGTACTGATATTACAAACTATGAGGAATTACTTTATATAAATTATCATGTTATGCACGAATGTAAGAATTGGCTTTCTGTGGTGGTGTACTTTTTTCTTTCAAGTAGCATATATCTATAATCGTTTTTGCGATATATTTTAATATAAAACATATACGCTATTGCAGTTTTGTTACAGGATACATTAGTTTATCTCTAATGTAATCACAGTTTTACATATAGACTGCCCGTGTTTTCATTTACGTCGCAAATTCTGGGCCGCTTTACTTTTCATATAATGTCCCAAATTCTGGGCCGATTTGGTTTGCAGATAACATCCCAAATTCTGGGCCGCTTTGGTTTTTAGATAACGTCCCAAATTCTGGGTCGCTTTCGTTTTTAGATAACGTCCCAAATTCTTGGCTGCTTTGGTTTTTAGATAACGTACAAATTCTGGGCCGCTTTGGTTTTTAGATAACGTCCCAAATTCTGGGCCGCTTTGATAACATCACAATTTCTGGGCTGCTCTGGTTTTCAGATAACGTTCCGAATTCTGCATTTTCGAATTCAGGACAGTTTTTGAGATATTCTGCTTAGCTGACAGCCGAGTTTCTAAGTCATGCATGCACAGTTTACCATAGACCGTTAATTCATTTAAGAGTACATGAATCAAAGTTAATGTATTTTTTACTCTCCTCAGAAAACATAAATGAACATGGTATACCAAAAAAAAAAAAAAAGGTAATCTCATTTGCTTATGTAATGTCCATCAATATATAGTGAGGCATAGGGGTTTATCAGAACTTCTGGGTTTAAGAGACCAGTGCCCTTCAACAACTTCAAATAAATCCTATTGTATTGTATTAGTCAGCATTTCCCTTAAACTGTGCATGCATGACTTAGAAACTCGGCTGTCAGCTGATTCCCCAAAACTGGGCTGAATTCGGAAATGCAAAGCGGCACAGAATTTGGGATGTTATCTAAAAACCAAGGCTGCCCAGAATTTGGGACATTATCTAAAAACCAAAGCGGCCCAGAATTTGGGACGTTATCTAAAAACCAAATCGACCCAGAATTTGGGACGTTATCTAAAAACCAAGGCGGCCCAGAAATTGGGACGTTATCTAAAAACCAAAGCGGCCCAGAATTTGGGACATTATATGAAAAGTAAAGCGGCCCAGAATTTGCGACGTAAATGAAAACACGGGCAGTCTATATGTAAAACTGTGACTACATTAGAGATAAACTAATGTATCCTGTAACAAAACTGCAATAACGTATATGTTTTATATTAAAATATATCGCAAAAACGATTATAGATATATGCTACTTGAAAGAAAAAAGTACACCACCACAGAAAGCCAATTCTTACATTCGTGCATAACATGATAATTTATATAAAGTAATTCCTCATAGTTTGTAATATCAGTACAGTGTAATACCACATTATATTTTAATGGTAAGGTTGTGGAAAGCAGATCACTCTCTCTGTCTGATCACAATGTTAAAAATGCCTGCACGCTTTTCGACTCGTGTGACGACATATTCATGTGACAGACATGGACCAATAAAAACGCGAGACTGTTATGCGGTTCCATCCCAAAAACCGGGCCTGTGTCATACCTTTATAATTGCATGCCCCGGTAGCTACGATATGGAGTCTTGCATGCCTCGGTAGCTTGCGATATGGAGTCTTTCCATCCACCTCTGGTTGCTTCAAGAGGTGGATGCAATTATATATATATATATATATATATATATATATATATATATATATATATATATATATATATATTTGCATGCCCCTGTAGCTAAATGCTTAGTTACGGCTCTGGGCAAAACCAAAGCCCATGGCCAGTATACAACATTTTTCTGTATGCATTCTTTTCTGTTGAGCACTGCTAACACCGTTGAAACGGTGAGTCTTAGGTCGCCTGCGGATACATTAGTCCAATCAATGCGTCTGAACCTGGTGTGTAATCCCAAGGTAACTGCTCACTGTTAACACGTTTTAAGACGTTAATTCACGTTTTAAGTAATACAGTGTCCCCTTCAGACATGTTAAAGGAGAGATTCAGAAATAACATTCAAAACTATGCGCGAGTAAATACCATCCTAACTCCTAACATTCAAAAAAAAAAAAGAAAAAAAAACTATATATATATATATATATATATATATATATATATATATATATATATATATATATATATATATATATATATATATAATTGCATGCCCCGGTAGCTGCGATATTGAGTCTTGCATGCCCCGGTAGCTGCGATATGGAGTCTTTCCATCCACCTCCCATTGCTTCAACCGGAGGTGCATGCAATTTATATATATATATATATATATATATATATATATATATATATATATATATATATATATATATATATATATATATTTGCATGCCCCGGTAGCTAAATGCTCAGTTACGGCTCTGCGCAAAACCAAAGCCCATGACCAGTATACAACATTTTTCTGTATGCATTCTTTTCTGTTGAGCACTGCTAACACCGTTGAAACGGTGAGTCTTAGGTCGCCTGCGGATACATTAGTCCAATCAATGCGTCTGAACCTGGTGTGTAATCCCAAGGTAACTGCTCACTGTTAACACGTTTTAAGACGTTAATTCACGTTTTAAGTAATACAGTGTCCCCTTCAGACATGTTAAAGGAGAGATTCGGAAATAACATTCAAAACTATGCGCGAGTAAATACCATCCTAACTCCTAACATTCAAAAAAAAAACAAAAAAAAAACTATATATATATATATATATATATATATATATATATATATATATATATATATATATATATATATATATAATTGCATGCCCCGGTAGCTGCGATATGGAGTCTTGCATGCCCCGGTAGCTGCGATATGGAGTCTTTCCATCCACCTCTCATTGCTTCAACCGGAGGTGCTTGCAATTTATATATATATATATATATATATATATATATATATATATATATATATATATATATATATATATATATATATTTGCATGCCCCGGTAGCTAAATGCTTAGTTACGGCTCTGCGCAAAACCAAAGCCCATGACCAGTATACATCATTTTTCTGTATGCATTCTTTTCTGTTGAGCACTACTAACACCGTTGAAACGGTGAGTCTTAGGTCGCCTGCGGATACATTAGTCCAATCAATGCGTCTGAACCTGGTGTGTAATCCCAAGGTAACTGCTCACTGTTAACACGCATGAAGACGCTAATTCACGTTTTATGTAATACAGTGTCCCCTTCAGCCATGTTAAAGGAGAGATTCGGAAATAACATTCAAAGCTATGCGCGAGTAAATACCATCCTAACTACTAACATTCAAAAAAAAAAAAAAAGAAAGAAAAAAAATACAAATAATATATATATATATATATATATATATATATATATATATATATATATATATATATATATATATATAATTATATAATTGCATGCCCCGTTCGCTACGATTTGGAGTCTTGCATGCCCCGGTAGCTGCGATATGGAGTCTTTCCATCCACCTCCCATTGCTTCAACCGGACTTGCATGCAATTTATATATATATATATATATATATATATATATATATATATATATATATATATATATTGCATGCCCCGGTAGCTAAATGCTTAGTTACGGCTCTGAGCAACACCAAAGCCCATGGCCAGTATACAACATTTTTCTGTATGCATTCTTTTCTGTTGAGCACTACTAACACCGTTGAAGCGGTGAGTCTTAGGTCGCCTGCGGATACATTAGTCCAATCAATGCGCCTGAACCTGGTGTGTAATCCCAGGGTAACTGCTCACTGTTAACACGTTTTTAGACGTTAATTCACGTTTTATGTAATACAGTGTCCCCTTCAGACATGTTAAAGGAGAGATTCGGAAATAACATTCAAAACTACACTCTAAAAAGTAAGGGTTCTTGAGGGTTCCTCAGGGAACCTTAGGGTTCTATTGCAAGTTTTTCTCTCAGTAAGGGTTCGTTTGGGAACCTCTGGTTGCTCTGTCTAATATAATATTGCAAAGGGTTCATCTTAGAACTCTTTATATCAATACATTTTAAATTGTGCTCTACAATATTGATGTGCAAATCGCAATTTTTAATACACAATACATGATGAGAAAAAGTCTCATAAAAAGTTAAACACCATAAATGGTTATAATTTTGTACACGGTATTGAGAGGAAATCAAAGAGCAGATAATATTTTGCCAAATATTTAACTAGAATTTATAATAGTATATGTATGTATAACGTGTATTGTAGTTTATTTCCATTTGTATCCATTTTGAACAGAACCTTTAATTGGATCAATATGTAGGAGAAACCCTACGACGTTCAACACAATAATAAAACCTCAGGGCAACCCACAGCGCGAGACAGGTGTTCAACGTTTCTTCACAGGCGGGAGAGCTTTCTTCACTGAGAGGTGAGTAAAACCTTTTAATAACGCCAATTATCTTTATTTGTGTGAATGAATGAAAACATATAAACTAAAGACGTACAGACAGCTGTACAACATCCACGAGTAAAATAAAAAAAAAGGTTATTTTGCTTTTGTTAATGATGCGGGTTTAGTTATTTATTTTACTAAACCTGATGACGATAATCAATTGGCCTGAACTGAGAATTGAAAAAGGTAATACTTATGATACTTCTGGGAACTTTCTGACGTAAAATGTTTCATTAAGTCTATTGTTTAATGACGATTTCTAGGATACATGAGTATTAAGTATGAGGTAAATTTAAGATTTGCTTCACTGCTACGATTTCTCCGGCGGTTCTGGTACTAAAATAATAAAACACAAATTACTGTATCATTTTCTCTTGACTAAATAAGACTTTTTTTAACGACGTTTTTTTAAAAACATGGTGTTTAATATAATTTGTCACTCATGCAAACTGAAAACAATTTTATTTTAATACTACTGTAAAAAAAAAAAACAACGTTAAAATACAGTACTGAATAATAATAACTGGTAATTGTGTGACAAAGCATTAAGTATTGTAGTTTACGGTGTCAATATATGACAGCGTCTGAAATGGTGCGCATCACTTGAACAGTTGTGTAAGCGTTCTTTCGCGGGCTAGGATGTAGGCTACACCGCCTTGCAGGTCCAGTGTGCCTAACAACAGAACATTAACATAACATGAGGTATGACACAGGCCCGGTTTTTGGGATGGAACCGCATAACAGTCTCGCGTTTTGATTGGTCCATGTCTGTCTCATGAATATGTCGTCACACGAGTGGAAAAGCGTGCTGGCATTTTTAACATTGTGATCAGATAGAGAGAGTGATCTGCTTTACACAACCTTACCATTAAAATATAATGTGGTATTACACTGTACTGATATTACAAACTATGAGGAATTACTTTATATAAATTATCATGTTATGCACGAATGTAAGAATTGGCTTTCTGTGGTGGTGTACTTTTTTCTTTCAAGTAGCATATATCTATAATCGTTTTTGCGATATATTTTAATATAAAACATATACGCTATTGCAGTTTTGTTACAGGATACATTAGTTTATCTCTAATGTAATCACAGTTTTACATATAGACTGCCCGTGTTTTCATTTACGTCGCAAATTCTGGGCCGCTTTACTTTTCAGATAATGTCCCAAATTCTGGGCCGCTTTGGTTTTTAGATAACGTCCCAAATTCTGGGCCGCCTTGGTTTTTAGATAACGTCCCAAATTCTGGGTCGCTTTGGTTTTTAGATAACGTCCCAAATTCTGGGCCGCTTTGGTTTTTAGATAATGTCCCAAATTCTGGGCAGCCTTGGTTTTTAGATAACATCCCAAATTCAGAAACGTTGAACACCTGCCTCGCGCTGTGGGTTGCGATGGCAGCTGATTGGTTGAGAGGGCAACCGCTGTTGCTGGGGCATTTCTTCGTGGACCGCGCTTTTTCTACATTTAATAGTTAAAACATTTCAAATAGCCTTTTGCCAGCGATAGCATAATTTATTTATTTATTTATTTATTTATTTATTTATTTATTTAGGTTGTATTGTGTTGTGCAGGGGCATCTTGCCCTGAGGTTTTATTATTGTGTTGAACGTCCTATGGGTTTCTCCTACATATTTATCCAATTAAAGGTTCTGTTCAAGATGGATACCAATGGAAATAAACTACAATACACATGTTATACATACATATACTATTATAAATGCTAGTTAAATATTTGGCAAAATATTATCTGCTCTTTGATTTCCTCTCAATACCGTGTACAAAATGATAACCATTTATGGTGTTTACATTTTTATGACAGACTTTTTCTCATCAGTATTATAAAAAATATTAACACATTTATTTTTATTTATTTATTTATTGCATTTATATAGCGCTTTTTATACAAAAGTATTGCAAAGCACTGTATAGTACATAGCAGGAAAAAAATCACAATCCGTTTGTATAGCAGGTCACACATATAACTGCTACACTCAGCCCATTTAAATACAGATTTAAACAGTATACACAATACAAAAGCACCAATTTTAAAGTTACATTAAAACCCACTAAGATAAGCGAGCCATTTTATAAAAGTGTGTTTTTAGTCTTGACTTGAAAACTGTAATGGACCCAGATTTCCTGATAAACGAAGGCTGAGCATTCCAGAAAAAAGCCCTGCCTCCCGTGTTGTTTTGTTGACCCTAGGAATAACCAGCAGCCCCACATCCTGTGATTTCAGAGTGTGGTTTGGAAGATACGGTGTCAGTAACTCCTGTAAATAATGAGGCGCTAATCCATTCAGGGCCTTATAAGTTAACAGCAAAATCACCATTTAAAAAAGTACATTACAATAATCAATTCTAGATGAAACAAAGACATGTATAATTCTCTCGGCATCAGATACAGAAATAATTAGAACATAAGAAAGTTGTTTGTTTGGTTGTTAGTAGCTTATTGATCCCAGAATCTCATCAAGCAGCTTCTTGAAGGATCCCAGGGTGTCAGCTTCAACAACATTACTGGGGAGTTGGTCTAAGTTTGGCTATATTTCTCAAATGGTAAAAATATACTTTAGTAACTTCCCTAGTATGAGTCTAAAATGATAGATCAGACTCAAAGATTACCCTCAAACTCTTAATTTCGAGTTTAAATTTTGATGAGAGACTGCAAGGGTCGTGCTCATGTAATCCTACATTTCCTTTTAGTTGGTTCTGCGAGCCCACTAGCATAACCTCTGTTTTATCTCAATTCAACATTAGGAGATCCTGTGACATCCAATGCTTGATGTCTGTAAGGCAAGTAGCTAATAACACCCAGGCAGAAGAATGTCCTTGCTTTAGGGACAGATAATAGCTGGTTATCATCAGCATAGCTGTATACAACTGTAAGTTGCCCTGGGTAAGGGTGTCTGCTAAAAAAAAAAAAAAAATAAAAAAAAAATAGTAATCCCTGGGCCTGTGGTTATTATAGCACAACCAACACCCTTATTGCTTTCCCGACCTGGCGCCTGACAAAAGAAAGTTTACTATTCCCACTATACTAGGTGGAGTTTTCTGATCTTTTTGAGTACCCAAAATACATTTCTCAATATAATATTAGGCTGTTTTTTCTCTGTGGGTATTTGTTATTGTACACAAAATACAAGCCCAAATCTCTGGGTGAGGGCCTCAGGTTATTATTATTTGTTTATTTAGCAGACACCTTTATCCAAGGCTTACAGAGACTAGGGAGTGTGAACTATGCATCAGCTGCAGAGTCACTTACAATTATGTCTCACCCGAAAGACGGAGCACAAGGAGGTTAAGTGGCTTGCTCAAGGTCACACAATGAGTCAGTTTGCTGAGGTGGGATTTGAACTGTGGACTTCCTGGTTACGAACCCTTTTCTTTAACCACTGGACCACACAGCCTCCTCAGCAAGTAGATGTTGTCCATTCATTCTCAGACCAATTTTTGTATCAAGATGGAAGGGGTTTCCCCGGATAATGACAGGTGTGGGAGTTGTAGGGTCCTTAAAAAAAAAAAAAAAAAAAAAAAAACAGAAAAATAAATCACTTACACTGTATTTTAAAAATAAAATGCTGACGCAGCGTCTTACGTTATATTGTGATCATCTTTATTTGCATATTCCCATTCCCTTAATTCTTCAATTAACACCATCCCTCTCCCCTGATGTAATAATTCATAGCTGTTAGTTTTTAATACTTTTCATGTATTGTATTTGATGCCATGGGCTAGAAGAATTGGAGGTAATTCTATTTATAAATTCACTGTTTGGCAACAGCAGTTAAAAAAAAAAAAAAAAAAAAAATATATATATATATATATATATATATATATATTCCGAATGATTTCGTTAGAGACAAAAATCCAAAGTTTTTAATACAGGTGATTTATTTATTTATTTATTTATTTATTTATTAATCATTTTCAGCATCTTTAAACAGCTTGTTTAGTGGTAACCACGCACTGGATACTGAAGTAAACTGCAGCTACGTTCCAGCATGAATGAGACACGGACAGTGCGCCACGTTCAACCTTGACCTCTGTACACCAGAAGCAGTTTAAAGTAGATTTATGTACATTTAAAGCAACATTGTCTTTGTTCATGATTATATATGATAAGTGTATTAGTTTGGTTCTCAAACAAACAAACAAAAAAATCCTTGCATGTTTTTTGCCCCGCCCCAAGTGTAAAACCAAATATTCTCTGACAGCATATAGACAGTACGTGTTTTCCGCAGCAAACAGATTCTTACGGTCTCTGTTCATGATGAGAAAGAGTTTAACTGAGTGCATTGTTTCGATATGTTTGATTGGTCTCGCAGCAGTATGGGTAAAAATAGACTGAATGGCCTTGCCCTGCTAATATGTCCGGACATGTCCCAGGAGGAAGTGTTACAGCGTTTCGATAGATCAGGCCATAGGAGGATTAGCAAACCCTGATTTAAAGTAAAGTCTTCTAAATCAGTTTTTAATTGTGGCATCATACAGTCTCAGCAGTCCGATCAGTCTTAGCATTAGTATCAGCAATCTTACCAGTCCCAGCAGTGTCAGCACCGGTCTTGCCAGTTTCAGCAGTGGCAGCACCAGTCTTACCAGTCCCAGCAGTGGCAGCACCAGTCTTACCAGTTCCAGCAGTAGAAGCACCACTCTTACCAGTCCCAGCAGTAGCAGCACCAGTCTTACCAGTCCCAGCAGCACCAGTCTTACCAGTTTCAGCAGTAGCAGCACCAGTATTACCAGTCCCAGCAGTAGCAGAACCACTTACCAGTCCCAGCAGCACCAGTCTTACCAGTTCCAGCAGTAGCAGCACCAGTCTTACCAGTTCCAGCAGTAGCAGCACCAGTCCTGCCAGTCCCAGCAGTGTCAGCATCAGTTCCAGAAGTAGCAGCACCAGTCTTACCAGTTCCAGTTGTAGCATCAGTGTCATCAGTGTCAGCATTAACTTCAATAGCAGTGAACCAAACGCATGTCTCTCAATGAAGGTATAAACCCATCTACGTGTTCATATCTATAACTTCTATTCTTCTTGTCCTTTTAATATCACATATTTCTAACAGTGTGAATAGGGTAATTTTAGGAATTTGTTGTATCGCTTTGCAGTTTGCATTAATAGTCTCCAGGCATTAAAATATGATAAATTTCACCTTCGTAACATGAACAGGATATGCACAGGATTTTGTTTTGTTTTTTAGACAAAAATTTGATTTTTGCCTCAGTAAAAATCTACTCCTAGCTAAGCCCCTGGTAACATTAAACTGGTAAGATGGACCATGTCTAGGCAAAATGATCACATGCTTGACATGATAAAACAAGCCCCACCTTGCCCAGACTTAGAGCCAAAGGATTGTATGAACATGTGCCCATACTCACCTTGCCCAGTCAAGCAAAAGGATCAGCTGTTTAATATCATACAGCATAATGCATCTTGACCAAACAACATGGTCAATAAAGTCTGCTATGTGAGCCAATTAATATATATATATATATATATATATATATATATATATATATATATATATATATATATATATATATATATTTCTCTACAGCAGTTGAATTGACAGTAGAAAGATATGTAAAATAGTTTTTGAAAGAAAACCTTTTTTTCATGAAAGAATATTTGTCTGTTAGTTAAAAGGAGGGCTTGAAATTGTGTTTAGTTTTTCCTGAAGCTTACATTACTCCCGAAAACATTTGTGGATCACTCACTTTTTTCCTTTGCACTTTAAGATATATGCTGTTTGTTGGCAACTGAAACTGCCCCTCCTCTAAAGTGATCAGATTGATTAGAGGTACAGTACTTGTGTCTCCCAATACCAATGCATCAAATTAACTTCATATGCAGAATTACATTGATTTTTTCTATCATGTAATTGAAAAACCCTGTTAGAAATAATATGTAGTGCCTGTTTTTCTTATTAAATCTGTTTGTGTGTTTACGTCTTTGTCTACATGCCTGGTGACATACGAACAGAAAAATAGCTAAGCTTTTCTCGGCAGGCAAATGTTTATGTTTATAATGTTGTGTGCGAGCAGGAAGGCGTGGCCACTGGACTGTGTGTGTGTGTGTGTGCGCTTTGTGATTTGTGATTTGGTGTTTAATGTTATGTTAATGTTCTGTTGTTAGGCACACTGGACCTGCAAGGCGGTGTAGCCTACATCCTAGCCCGCGAAAGAACGCTTACACAACTGTTCAAGTGATGCGCACCATTTCAGACGCTGTCATATATTGACACCGTAAACTACAATGCTTTGTCACACAATTACCAGGAATTATTATTCAGTACTGTATTTTAACGTTGTTTTTTTTTTTACAGTAGTACTAAAATAAAATTGTTTTCAGTTTGCATGAGTGACAAATTATATTAAACACCATGTTTTTAAAAAAACGTCGTTAAAAAAGTCTTATTTAGTCAAGAGAAAAAGATACAGTAATTTGTGTTTTATTATTTTAGTACCAGAACCGCCGGAGAAATCGTAGCAGTGAAGCAAATCTTATATTTACCTCATACTTAATACTCATGTATCCTAGAAATCGTCATTAAACAATAGACTTAATGAAACATTTTACGTCAGAAAGTTCCCAGAAGTATCATAAGTATTACCTTTTTCCTTTCTCAGTTCAGGCCAATTGATTATCGTCATCAGGTTTAGTAAAATAAATAAATAAATAAAAAATTACCTCAGTCCGGTTGAAGCAATGGGAGGTGGATGGAAAGACTCCATATCGCAGCTACCGGGGCATGCAAGACTCCATATCGCAGCTACCGGGGCATGCAATTATATAATTATATATATATATATATATATATTATTGTTATTTTTTTTCTTTCTTTTTTTTTTTTTTTTTGAATGTTAGGAGTTAGGATGGTATTTACTAGCGCATAGTTTTGAATGTTATTTCCGAATCTCTCCTTTAACATGTCTGAAGGGGACACTGTATTACTTAAAACGTGAATTAACGTCTTCAAACGTGTTAAGAGTGAGCATTTGCCTTGGGATTACACACCAGGTTCAGACGCATTGATTGGACTAATGTATCCGCAGGCGACCAAAGACTCACCGTTTCAACGGTGTTAGTAGTGCTCAACAGAAAAGAATGCATACAGAAAAATGTTGTATACTGGCCATGGGCTTTGGTTTTGCGCAGAGCCGTATTATTATTATTTATTTCTTAGCAGACGCCCTTATCCAGGGCGACTTACAATCGTAAGCAAAACATTTCAAGCGTTACAATACAAGTAATACAATAAGAGCAAGAAATACAATAACTTTTGTTCAAGTAAAGTACAAGTTTGACAAACCACAATTCAATAATACAGCAGGTAATAGTGATAGTTACATCAGGATATGATTAAATAGTGATAGTTACATCAGGATGTGATTAAATACAAAGTACTACAGGTTAAACACTTGGCAGATTACAGTATTCTGAAGTACAGGATTAAAATGCAGTAAAATAGGGGCTGATAAGAGCAAAATAAAGCACATTTACATGAAGGGTGATAGTGTCCCAGGATACAAACAGAGGAGTTCTACAGGTGCTCTTTGAAGAGGTGAGTCTTAAGGAGGCGCCGGAATGTGGTCAGGGACTGGGCAGTCCTGACATCTGTAGGAAGGTCATTCCACCACTGCGGAGCAAGGGTGGAGAAGGAGCGGGCTTTGGAGGCAGGGGAGCGTAGCGGTGGTAGAGCTAGTCTTCTAGTGCAGGCGGAGCGGAGAGGTCGAGTGGGGGTGTAGGGAGAGATGAGGGTCTGGAGGTAGCTGGGTGCAGACTGGTCAAGGCATCTGTAGGCTAGTACAAGAGTCTTGAACTGGATGCGAGCGGTGATCGGGAGCCAGTGGAGCGAGCGGAGTAGTGGAGTAGCGTGGGCGAAGCGAGGCAGAGAGAACACCAGGCGGGCAGCAGAGTTCTGGATGAGCTGGAGCGGACGGGTGGCGGATGCAGGGAGGCCAGCCAGGAGGGAGTTGCAGTAGTCTAGGCGGGAGAGTACCAGGGCCTGGACCAGGAGCTGGGTAGCATAGTTGGTGAGGAAGGGTCGGATTCTTCGGATGTTGCTCAGGAAGAATCGGCAAGTGCGTGCCAGAGTGGAGATGTGCTGGGAATAAGAGAGGCAGGGGTCCAGGGTGACTCCAAGGTTCTTAGCTGAGGAAGAGGGAGAGAGTGTGGTAGATTCCAGAGGAACAGAGATGGAGAGATCAGAGGAGGGGGAGGAGGAGGGAAAGAAAAGGAGGTCAGATTTAGAGAGGTTGAGTTTGAGGTGATGCGAGTGCATCCAGGAGGAAATAGCAGACAGACAGGTAGAGATACGGGAGGAGATGGTGGAGTCAGAGGTGGGGAAGGAGAGAAAAATCTGAGCATCATCAGCATAGAAATGGTATGAGAAACCATAGGATGCGATGAGGGGGCCCAGGGAGCGGGTGTAGAGAGAGAACAGGAGAGGACCCAAGACTGACCCTTGGGGGACTCCAGTTAAGAGAGGGTGAGGTGTGGAGGTTGCTCCACGCCAGGTTACCTGGTAAGTGCGGTTGGAGAGGGAGGAGGAGAACCAGGCCAGAGCAGTGCCAGAGATCCCCAGGTCAGCAAGAGATGATAGTAGAATAGAGTGATCAACAGTGTCAAAGGCAGCAGAGAGGTCGAGGAGAATTAGGACAGAGGAGAGAGAGGCAGCTCGGGCACATTTAAGTGAGTTGGTGACAGACAGGAGGGCGGTTTCAGTAGAGTGAGCAGAGCGGAAGCCAGATTGGAGAGGGTCAAGCAGAGAGTGGTTGGACAGGAAAGCAGAGAGCTGGCAGTGTACAGTCCGCTCGAGGGTTTTGGAGAGGAAGGGTAGGAGGGAGACAGGACGGTAGCTCTGGAGGGAGGTGGGGTCGAGGGTAGGTTTTTTGAGGAGGGGAGTGATCGAGGCTTTTTTGAAGGCAGAGGGGAAGATACCAGAAAGTAGAGAGGTGTTGAGGAGGGAGGAGATGAAGGGGAGTAGAGCAGGAGCAGCAGCTTGAAAGAGGTGAGTGGGGAGGGGGTCCAAGGCACACGTGGTGGGTTTGTGACCCTGGAGCAGGGAGGAGAGGTCAGAGTCTGAGAGGGGCAAGAAGGTGGAGAAGGAGGGTGAGTTAGTAGGGGTTGCAGTGGGTGTAGGAGTTGGAGCGGGAGGGGGTGCGGGGGAGGGAGAGGTGTTAAAGAGTTTGCGGATATCTGAAATTTTAGAAGAGAAGAAGGAGGCAAAGTCATCAGGGGAGATAGAGGAGGGAGGAGGAGGGGGGGAGGGTTTAGGAGGGAGGAGAAGGTAGAGAATAGTTTACGTGGGTTGTTAGTGGAGGCTTGGATTACAGATTGGAAATAAGCACATTTAGCAGAGGAGAGAGTAGAGGAGAAGGAGGAGAGGAGAGTGCGGTAAAGGTCTAGGGCAGCAGGGAGTTTGGTTCTCTTCCATTTATTTTCAGCAGATCGCAGTGCGATTCTTGCCGAGCGGAGCGCAGAGGAGAGCCAGGGATGGGGAGGGGAGGGGCGAGCAGGACGGGAGGTGAGGGGACAGAGGGAGTCGAGGTAGGAGGTGAGTGAGGAGAAGAGGGTGGAGGTAGCAGAGTCTACGAAGACTTGTGAAAAGGAGTCGATAGGAGGGAGGTGAGAGAGAGCAGTGGAGGCAAGGACAGAGGGGGAGAGAGAGCGGAGGTTACGGCGAGAGGTGACAGTGGGGGTAGGAGGAGCAGGGAGAGGGGGGAGAGACAGAGAAAAAGAGATGAAATAGTGATCAGAGAGGTCCAGGGGGGTGACAGAGAGGGTGGAGGGGCAGCAGGCCCTGGAGAAGGTGAGGTCCAGTTGACGGCCAGCTTTGTGGATAGGAGGGGACGGAGAGAGACAGAAGTCGAAGGAGTGCAGGAGAGGGAGGAATCCAGCAGAGTGGCTGGGGTTGGAGAGATGGATGTTGAAGTCACCCAACAGGACAGTCGGGGTAGACAGGGAGGGGAGGGAGGAGAGTAGATAGTCGAGTTCATCCAGAAAGTGAGTGAGAGGCCCAGGGGGGCGGTACAGAACAATGAGCAGGAGTTGACAGGGAAAGGTTAGTTGGACTGCATGAAATTCAAAGGTACTGACAGAGAGTGAGATGAGATCGGAGGGGACAGAAAAGAGTAAGGAGGGAGAGAGGAGAAGACCCGTCCCACCTCCCCGTCCAGTGAGACGCGGGGTATGGGACAGGACGTAGAGAGAGGACAGGGCAGCAGGAGTAACAGTGTTATCAGGGGACAGCCAGGTTTCAGTGAGAGCAAGGAAATCGAGCGAGAGGTGGGAGGCAAAGGCAGAGATGAAATCAGCTTTGTTAGCAGAAGAGTGACAGTTCCAGAGTGCACCAGAGAGTGTGCGGGAGGGGGGGAGAGGCAGAGAAATTAGGTTAGAGGGGTTGGAGGAGCAGTAGCGGAGGGAGGGCAGAGGACGAGGACGGGAGGACAGAACAGGGATGTGAGAGACAGTCATAGCAGGACAAAAGGCACAGTGGGAGCAGTTATTAGCCGTAACTAAGCATTTAGCTACCGGGGCATGCAAATATATATATATATATATATATATATATATATATATATATATATATATAAATTGCATGCACATCCAGTTGAAGCAATGGGAGGTGGATGGAAAGACTCCATATCGCAGCTACCGGGGCATGCAAGACTCCATATCGCAGCTACCGGGGTATGCAATTATATATATATATATATGTATATATATATATATATATATATATATATATATATATATATATATATAGTTATTTTTTTTTCTTTTTTTTTAATGTTAGGAGTTAGGATGGTATTTACTCGCGCATAGTTTTGAATGTGATTTCCGAATCTCTCCTTTAACATGTCTGAAGGGGACACTGTATTACTTAAAACGTAAATTAACGTCTTCAAACGTGTTAACAGTGAGCAGTTACCCTAGGATTAAACACCAGGTTCAGGCGCATTGATTGGACTAATGTACCCGCAGGCGACCTAAGACTCACCGCTTCAACGGTGTTAGTAGTGCGCAACAGAAAAGAATGCATACAGAAAAATGTTGTATACTGGCCATGGGCTTTGGTTTTGCGCAGAGCCGTAACTAAGCATTTAGCTACCGGGGCATGCAAATATATATATATATATATATATATATATATATATATATATATATATATATATATATATATATATATATATATCTATATAATTGCATCCACCTCTTGAAGCAACCGGAGGTGGATGGAAAGACTCCATATCGTAGCTACCGAGGCATGCAAGACTCCATATCGTAGCTACCGGGGCATGCAATTATAAAGGTATGACACAGGCCCGGTTTTGGGATGGAACCGCATAACAGTCTCGCGTTTTGATTGGTCCATGTCTGTCACATGAATATGTCGTCACACGAGTCGAAAAGCGTGCAGGCATTTTTAACATTGTGATCAGATAGAGAGTGATCTGCTTTCCACAACCTTACCATTAAAATATAATGTGGTATTACACTGTACTGATATTACAAACTATGAGTAATTACTTTATATAAATTATCATGTTATGCACGAATGTAAGAATTGGCTTTCTGTGGTGGTGTACTTTTTTCTTTCAAGTAGCATATATCTATAATCGTTTTTGCGATATATTTTAATATAAAACATATACGCTATTGCAGTTTTGTTACAGGATACATTAGTTTATCTCTATTGTAATCACAGTTTTACATATAGACTGCCCGTGTCTTCATTTACATCGCAAATTCTGGGCCTCTTTACTTTTCAGATAATGTCCCAAATTCTGGGCCGATTTGGTTTGCAGATAACATCCCAAATTCTGGGCCGCTTTGGTTTTTAGATAACGTCACAAATTCTGGGCCGCTTTGGTTTTTAGATAACGTCCCAAATTCTGGGCCGCTTTGATAACATCCCAATTTCTGGGCTGCTCTGCATTTTCGAATTCAGGCCAGTTTTTGAGATATTCTGCTTAGCTGACAGCCGAGTTTCTAAGTCATGCATGCACATTTTACCATAAACTGGACCGTTAATTCATTTAAGAGTACATGAATCAAAGTTCATATATTTTTTACTCTCCTCAGAAAACATTTAGGAACATGGTATACCAAAAAAAAAAAGGTCATCTCATTTGCTTATGTAATGTCCATCAATATATAGTGAGGCATAGGGGTTTATCAGAACTTCTGGGTTTAAGAGACCAGTGCCCTTCAACAACTTCAAATAAATCCTATTGTATTGTATTAGTCAGCATTTCCCTTATCTATTCCTGATCATTTATACTGTAGGTCAGGGGTTTTCAACCTTTTTTTGAAACTGTACCCCTTCTATCTGGAGGTTTCAGCTCGAGTACCCCTTTACAATTTTCGCTCAACTGAACGGTACCTCAGTTACAATAAAATGGAGAATAATCTGATGACCCCCACCCCTGACCACCAACCCCCCCCCCCCCCCACCCCCCGTTTAATTAATAAATCTGGGTGACAAACTGCTGGTTTAGGACAGAACAACAAACAGTAAGCTTAATTCTTAAAACTTTTAACTACAAGTATTTGGATGCACAGAATTAAAAAGACAAGTATTTGGTTAGGAGCACACCTATTTTTTGTAACTTTGACGGCCTTTTGTAAAAGTTTGAAGGCCTTTTGATACCCAGCATACACTGCAATACCCAGCAAAGTGGTTTCGGACATCTAAAAACAGATACTGCGAGCATCTGGATTCATACTCAGAGGTACTCTGTAGCCTCCTGGGACATTCACAGCTTGTTTGACACCCTCTTGTAGTTGCCCATTTCTGCATATAAAGCAAAATGCTGTTTGTCAATCTCTCTTTTTTCTTATAAATCAGTCTTTGCAAGAATCATTCCAAAAACACTTGAATCAGTTAGGCACTACCAGTCTGACACTACAGGCCTTTAAATTGCAGTACCAATTTGCAAGTTGCTAAGATATCTTAAAGAATAGGGTATATAGTGCTTTTTTTCGCCTCTCGCTTTTGGTGCAAAACTGTGCTCCGATACACTCAGGCTGATACTGTGATCACAAAACACTTGGAATGGACTTAAATAGGTGCTTCTGTACTCTTTTTAGATGCACAACAATCTTAGCTAAAGAAAATGGGTTCCTTCGAGTTCGTAAGACCCACGACCGCTATTAGCTGAGCCTTACCCCGATGGTGTTTTTATAATGGGATTTGCCATAGGGAAGGGGGTGGTCTCTTATCGTACCCGTATCTCCACGACCCCTGGGCCAACAAACTCAGAAGGACATTCTTTGCGTGCACAAGAGTCTTAGCTAAAGAAAGACATCAGCCACGGGTTCAAACGCCACCCCACCGCCAGATGGTGGGCGTTGCCCCAAAGGGGTTTTATAATTTATAATGGGATTTCCCTTAGACATTTTTTAGGGTGCTGTATCTCGGGTTCCGGGGGTCCCCAAGACTTGAAAATCGGTATGGAGGTCCACCTCGGGGCCCCTGTCGATCCCTCCAAGTGACGTGTCCCCAGCTAGAAAGGACACCAGTTTAGACTTTTTTTGCCAACCTGGAGCTCAAAAGCTATTGGAAATGCAACCTTGACATGCCATCATGCTGAAAATGTGAAAATTTGTTGAAAATGTAGCATTTGAAAATGGGTGGCTCCCTGTGAAAGAGGGCCCCCAGACATGACCCTTGGAAGTTTAACCCGGTTTCTAGGCCCCGGGGTCATGGAGATATGACCCCGAAAAGGGTAGTTTTTGGACATTTTTGACAGGGCGTATCTCGGGTTCTGTGGGGGTTAGGAACTTGATTTTTTTTTTGCGTTGGGGCCCCATGGGGCCCCGCACAAGGAGTCACCATTTTCATGGTTCAAATGCCAGGACGGCTTGGCAAAGTGATTTTTTTCGTCATGACATGAGTTTTTGGGTGAACCACCACACCTTTTTAGGGGGTGGTTTGGGGTGCTCCCCTGAGTCTATATCACTTTGAATGGTGGTTCTACGTGCTCGGGTTCGAGAGATATGCCTGAAAATGTGTTTTATAACACTGCCATAGACATGAATGGGCTGAATACCCGAAAATATATTTTGCAAAGAATTGCTACGGTGGGTGTATGCGTGCAGGGGTTGCATGGTGGAGTGTGTGTGCAGGGGTTGCATGGTGGGTGTATGCGTGCAGGGGTTGCATGGTGGGTGTATGCGTGCAGGGGTTGCATGGTGGTGTGTGCGTGCCAGGGTTGCATGGTGGTACACGTGTGTGGAGGGGAATTGGAGTTCAGGTTTTGCGCACAAGAGGGGCAGGGAAAAGACTGGGAAGGGTAGGGTAAAAGAAAAATTACTACAATCATTTATTTTCACTTTTGACTCCCAGTCTCCTTTCCCTCACTTTATGATTTTATTTTGTGATTATTTAATTATTGTCAAAATAAACGGCCTTCATCTACTCACAGTTGCAGTCTCATTTCTGTCCAAAAAGAACCTGAAACACTACAATATATTGATGGACGTTACATAAGAAAACGAGATGTCCTTTTTTCGGAATACCATGTTCCTTCCCAAAAATGTGTTTTAATATTAGCCTTTAATAAAGGAAAACGACTGCTTAAATTAATTTCCATGTATCTATTTCAGTGCAATGTAGTTTCTTCATGTAATAAGAAATACGCTTTTTAACATTTACATTTTTGTTTTTTTCATAAAAAAAAAAAGATTTCTGGGGAGAGTAAAAAATATATGAACTTTGATTAATGTACTAAGGGTTACTCTCAAATGAATTCACGATCCAGTTTATGGTAAACTGTGCATGCATGACTTAGAAACTCGGCTGTCAGCTGATTCCCCAAAACTGGGCTGAATTCGGAAATGCAAAGCGGCCCAGAATTTGGGATGTTGTCTAAAAACCAAGGCTGCCCAGAATTTGGGACGTTATCCAAAAACCAAAGCGGCCCAGAATTTTGGACGTTATCTAAAAACCAAGGCGGCCCAGAATTTGGGACGTTATCTAAAAACCAAAGCGGCCCAGAATTTGGGACATTATCTGAAAAGCAAAGCGGCCCAGAATTTGGGACGTAAATGAAAACAGGGGCAGTCTATATGTAAAACTGTGATTACAATAGAGATAAACTAATGTATCCTGTAACAAAACTGCAATAGCGTATATGTTTTATATTAAAATATATCGCAAAAACGATTATAGATATATGCTACTTGAAAGAAAAAAGTACACCACCACAGAAAGCCAATTCTTACATTCGTGCATAACATGATAATTTATATAAAGTAATTACTCATAGTTTGTAATATCAGTACAGTGTAATACCACATTATATTTTAATGGTAAGGTTGTGGAAAGCAGATCACTCTCTATCTGATCACAATGTTAAAAATGCCTGCACGCTTTTCCACTCGTGTGACGACATATTCATGTGACAGACATGGACCAATCAAAACGTGAGACTGTTATGCGGTTCCATCCCAAAAACCTGGCCTGTGTCATACCTCAAAATCTGTATTGCTTATTCCGTGATTTGCCAAGAACTAAAATGTCGGATTTTCGGGGGTTGTTCATCAATAACCATGCGACATTCACTGTTTCAAGTGTATTTATAGAGTAAGCTATTCTGTACATGTGACCTCAATACTCAACAACGGCTCACTAACTTTCTTAACCGTACTACGCCACTTGGTGGCAATCATAAGGGCACAGGTCCCGTGAAAAGATATAGGTACCTTTTACTACTCCCTTAACTTTCTACTAATGCCTTCTGGTTCCTTTCTTACATAGGTTCTTTGACCTAGATACTCACCATCAGACACACCACACAAATTCCAATAAAGAAAATTAATAAAAAATCATTAATTAATCAATCAGAAGGAGAAGGGAATTGGGTGACAGCGAACTGCACTTTATGAACAAATAAATAATAATATATAACAAAATAAATAATCCACCTCGAGATTACGGTCCCCAGAAGACACAGTATATTCCAAAAAAACAAAAGGAAAAATACTGTACACGCGACAATCCAGGGTGAAGAAGTTGCCTGCACATCATCCTCCGAAACTGCAGAGGGCGAGCACTGGCCTAAAGTCTGATTTAATAAGAATCCTTCTGTCATTAAGTCAATCATTTCTTAGATTTACTTGAGTTTATTGATCATCTTCTGAATCCAATAAAGCTAAACTGACTGCTGAAGGCATTATTTTTGTGTACAATATTGTTCCACATGGTTGTGTTTTGTCCTACATAACCTTAGAAACGTGTAAGATTAAAAACACATATTTTAATCAGGGGTAGGCAACCTTTGGCACATCCAATCCATTCCACTGCAGGACTTTGTTCTAAATGGCACCTTAATTGTTTAATTGACCTCCAACAGGGTCGATTAAATAATTTAGGACCTGGTTGGAACAAAGTCCTGCAATGGAATAGATTGGAAGTGCCAAAGGTTGCCTTCCGCTGAGATCATAAAAAGACACATCTCATAAAAGTCGCAAACATCTGTGCTTTTAAGATGTAATTGCAAATGAAACAAAACATGTTTAAATTGTTTATTTTTGCAGTGGTGAGGTGTGGTGACGTCACGGACCAGGAAGTAACAGAACCAAAACAGTGGATGGGCTGGTGAAGCTGAATGCTACTGCGCTCAGCGTATTTATTAAATCATAAAACAAAACAAAAGATTTAAACAAATAACAAAACACAAAACAAAAAGTTGCGTTGGCCAAACAAATAGAAACAAATAAGCGTGCTGGTTTTAACCCAGCACGATACTTAGCAGTTGTTTAATTTTATTTTTCTCGCTCTCTCCGCTCCCTGTACTCTCCTCTGTACACTCCCCTCGCAGCACGGACAGCTGCAGGTTCTTATACTCTGGCAGAGGGGTTAACTAGCTGTTAATTATCTTATTACCCCTCGGCCACAGTCTGCACGAGTTTAGTAAGGATGCGTGACTGTCAGCTAGTTAAATAATCAGTAGTTGATCAGCCACGCATCCTCACGAGCTTTTAAAAAATACAAAAACAATAACAAAAGACGCGGTGCTTTTATCCGCGCCGCAAACAATAATACAAAAACAGTGCACAAATATATAGGGGCGGGACACTCCGCCACATTGGTACAAAAGCATTCCACTAAGTTATTTAAGCTTTAAGTAGGGCATGCCTATCATTTGACTCAAGTAGAGGTGAAGCCTGACATGTGAATGAGGAATGACAGGATGGACAAACTGAAATGGTGATTTACCTTGTATCTATTTCCTCCTGGCTTGTTAAGGGCACCCTTCAATGTCTCCGCGATAGCCTCTTCAATTTCACCAACTTTGACCTTGCTGTAGTTCCTCAAGCAAGATTCTGGAAGAGTGAAATATATTGTAACAAACTGTCACTTTTGATTGCATGAGGAAGCTATCAGGACGTGGGGAAATTGATGCCTTGCCTCGACATTAAAAATACATTTATATTGTTAGTTGTGTAAAGAGCGTGTTATGAAAGTGAACTTCAGTTCCCATGATCCCAGTGGGTTTCGAAAGTCAGGAATTATGGGACATAAAAGGAAGCAGAGCATTAACCAGGGAAGAGAGAGTTCACTGCAACAGCGAGTGAGCGACAGCGTGGGAGAAGTACGAGTGGACAAGTACATCACAGTTAGAAGCAGTTTGAAAGGTTGACAGCTGCAGAAGCTAAACTAAACTTCCAAAAAAACAAAACAAAAACATAGTCTTCAAGCCAGTAATCTGTGACAACTGCATGATGTGGGAAATCCGAGAAACCCCAACAGAGCTCAACCAAGTGTGTGTAAAGTGCTGCACGATCCAGGACTTGCTTCAATGAGTAAGTCTGTTAGAAATGGAGCTGGAGGAAATGAGACAGCAACAGGAGCTTGAGGAGCTGACACACCCACAATTCATGGACGCCTGCACCCCTAGCAGACTGAAAGCCACCACGGAGAAGGAAGAGAGTCGAAACAGCTGGGTTCAGATAGGCAGAAGTAGGGAAAAAAAGAAACTTCGTCAAACACAACCACCAGAAATCCAAACATCCAACAAATTTGAGCTACTTCAACATTTAGATGACCAAAACCAACATCAAGAGAAAGAAAGGAACAACATCCAGGACCCTATAAACAGTGCTGGCCAGGCAGCAAAAAGAAGGGAGGTCATGATTGTTGGGGACTCCATATTGAGAAACACAGCAAGTTCAGTTCGCAGTTTGGACCCCCGTACTACAACAGCGTGCTGCCTTCCAGGAGCCTCTGTCAAGCACATCACTGAGAAAGTGGACAGGCTCCTAGAACGAACATGAGATAACCCAGTAGTAGTCGTCCACATCGGTACAAACAACATTGGAAAAGACAGGCCAAGATCCCTGCAAAAAAATTTAGGAAGGAAATTAAAAGACAAGACCAAAACTGTGGTATTTTCTGGGATACTGCCGGCACCTTACAAAGGACCATATGGACAGCTGGAAATACAAAATCAAAATGCATGGCTGAAATCGTGGTGCACACAGGAAGGCTTCACCTTTCTTGAACATTGGAGCACATTCTACAACAAGGACTATCTATATAAGTGAGACGGACTGCACTTAAACAGAAAGGTAACCAATCTACTCTGAGAAAGGATCCTTGAGGAGGTCCAGAAGCATTTAAACTAGAAAGGAAGGGGGGAGAAAACAAAAAAACAGAAGGGAGACCACATCAAAACAAGGGCAACAACTCAGGTAAGACAACTATTAAATGTATTTATCTTAATGCTAGAAGTCTCAGAAACAAAATGTTAGAACTTCAAGCTACTGCACTAACAAGTAACTACGATGTGATAGGTGTTACAGAAACTTGGCTGTCTGAGAGTTAAGGAGACGAATATAATATTAGTGGGTACACACTGTATAGGAAAGACAGGCAGGACAGAAGAGGCGGAGGGGTAGCGCTATACATAATAGTCTTGAAGCCCAGGTGTTAAATCAGGAAAAAGAAAACAATGCAGAATCAATATGGGTCAGAATAATGGACAAATTCAGACGGCAAGCAAAATAATCTGTTATACAATGACATTAGGAAAGCGTGTAGAAAAGGAGAAGTCATACTAATGGGGGATTTCAACTTCCCCCGTATAAAATGGGAGAACCCGGTGGGGAGCACGACGGACGAAATTGAAATGGTGGAAATGACAAATGACTGCTTCCTAATGCAATTTGTCAAGGTACCGACTAGAGGGGAGGCATGCCTTGATTTAGTCTTTTCAAATAACGAAGACAGAATAACTAAAACAGAGGTCAGAGAGCCATTGGCAAACTCAGACCACAACATGGTCTCATTTGAAGTGTTTTTTAAAACCCCAAAAGTAATGACTAAAGCTAAGGTTTACAATTTTAGAAAAGCAAACTATGAAGGTATGAAACAGAGACTAACAGAAGTAGATTGGAGTAAAATAGAGAAAACATCCACAGAAAAAGGATGGCTGTTTTTTAAAAATGTAGTACTAGAGGCGCAAAACAATTATATCCCAAAAGTAGACAAATCTAAATCTAAAACAAAATGGCCAGAATGGTTTAATAGATCAATTAAAAAAAATATTCAGCGAAAAAAGGCACTTTATAGAGCGTTTAAAAGGGACCAAAAACAAAGTACACAGAAAGAGTACCTGGAACTGCAAACACAAGTCAAAAAGGAAGTTAGAAAGGCCAAGAGAGAGATAGAAATCAATATTGCTAAGGGGGCTAAAACCAATTCCAATATGTTTTTCCAATATTATAATAGCAAGAGAACATTCAAAGAGGAGGTTAATGTCTAAGAGACACAAATGGCAAAATCATAGACGAAGAAAAAAAATAGCAAATATATTAAATGATTAATTTTCACAGACTTTTACAAAGGAGGACACGGACAACATGCCCCACATGTCGACCTGTTCCTATCCAGTTTTAAATAACTTTAGCATAACAGAGGCAGAAGTGTTAAAGGGACTAGGAGCTCTTAAAATAAACAAATCTTCTGGGCCGGATGAGATCCTCCCAATAGTACTCAAAGAAATGAAAGAAGTTATTTACAAACCGCTAACCAAGATCATGCAACAGTCTCTTGACACAGGGGTTGTACCGACAGACTGGAAAATTGCAAATGTAATACCGATCCACAAAAAGGGAGACAAAACCGAACCAGGTAACTACAGACCAATAAGCCTGACTTCTATTATATGTAAACTTATGGAAACTATAATAAGATCTAAAATGGAAAATTCCCTATATGGAAACAATATCCTGGGAGACAGTCAGCATGGTTTTAGGAAAGCGAGATCGTGTCTAACTAACCTGCTTGACTTTTTTGAGGATGCAACATCGACAATGGATAATTGCAAAGCATACAACATGGTTTATTTAGATTTCCAGAAAGCTTTTGACAAAGTCTCGCATAAAAGATTAATTCTCAAACTGAACGCAGTAGAGATTCAAGGAAATGCATGCACATGGATTAGGGAGTGGTTAACATGTAGAAAACAAAAAGTACTGATTAGAGGAGAAACCTCAAAATGGAGCGAGGTAACCAGTGGTGTACCTCAGGGATCAATATTAGGTCCTCTGCTATTCCTAATCTACATTAATGATTTAGATTCTGGTATAGTAAGCAAACTTGTTAAATTTGCAGACGACACAAAAATAGGAGGAGTGGCAGACACTGTTGCAGCAGCAAAGGTCATTCAAAATGATCTTGACAGCATTCAGAACTGGGCAGACACATGGCAAATGACATTTAATAGAGAAAAGTGTAAAGTATTGCATGTAGGCAATACAAATGTGGATTATAAATATCATATGGGAGATACTGAAATAGAAGAAGGAAATTATGAAAAAGACCTAAGAGTTTATGTTGACTCAGAAATATCTTCATCTAGACAATGTGGGGAAGCTATAAAAAAGGCGAACAAGATGCTCGGATATATAGTGAGAAGTGTTGAATTTAAATCAAGGGAAGTAATGTTAAAACTTTACAATGCATTAGTAAGACCTTAACTAGAATATTTTGTTCAGTTCTGGTCACCTCATTACAAAAAGGATATTGCTGCTCGAGAAAGAGTGTAAAGAAGAGCAACCAGAATTATCCTGGGTTTAAAAGACATGTCGTATGCAGACAGTCTAAAAGAATTGAATCTATTCAGTCTTGAACAAAGAAGACTACGCTGCGATCTGATTCAAACATTCAAAATCCTAAAAGGTATAGATAATGTCGACCCAGGGGACTTTTTTGACCTGAAAAAAAGAAACAAGGACCAGGGGTCACAAATGGAGATTAGATAAAGGGGCATTCAGAACAGAAAATAGGAGGCACTTTTTTACACAGAGAATTGTGAGGGTCTGGAACCAACTCCCCAGTAATGTTGTTGAAGCTGACACCCTGGGATCCTTCAAGAAGCTGCTTAATGAGATTCTGGGATCAATAAGCTACTAACAACCAAACGAGCAAGATGGGCGGAATGGCCTCCTCTTGTTTGTAAACTTTCTTATGTTCTTATGTTCTTAGAAGTGGATTCGCGGTGTTGCAGTCTGAGGGAAGAGAACCAGTGGATGGTGCTTGAGCGTCTGGCGTGTGCAGCGCGGTTGCAGTCACAAATAAAACAGGGTGGTTTGCAATACAAGAGACAAGCGGAACCAAGAGGTGTTTGCGAGGGTAACGGCTTGTAAATACACGAATCAGAAGGTGCCCTGTGTGGAAATACTTTAAAAAGGCGAGTAGTGTTGTTTTATTGTTTTACCTGAGTACAGCTGTGTATTTCTCTAAGTGGATGAACCCGAGTGTAACAAGAGCAGAAGGGAGCGCAACTTGTTTACTTGAGTAAAAACCTCTCATTATTCTGCGTGAAACTATTATTATTATTATTATTATTATTATTATTATTATTATTATTATTATTATTATTATTATTATTATTCTGAAACATAGCCCTGTGTGGAGACCAGTGTATAGAGTGAACGTTATTAACTTGCCTGTATAAATTAGTGTGTGACGTGCAACGTTCACTCCATCTCGGTAAATGGACTGTTTTAAATTACATATTAATCTGGAACCACAAGTTAGGCTTTGATATGCCCTTCAACGTACAGGTTATAACATTTCTTACTGTGAAAAATTGTCCAGATATTAAGACATAACACCAATAACCAATTTTTTCCTTTAGCTTCTGGCACATTTCCTCCAGGGAATCCACTGGGTCACTAATGACATCTGCCCTGTCAACTCATTTGTTAATAAAAGTAATTTTTCTTGGACAACTGCTCATTCTAATTTTCAATTGCGTGTAATTTCATCAGCATGTTCCGCTTGAAATGTGTTAAGAGTCATGAGTCTTTAATAAAATTACCAGACAAGCAAAATGTCTTAAATATAACCTACCAATAATTCAATCAAATTGACAGTTTTTTAAATGTTTATTTTACCTATATATAAGTTCAGTTTTTATGTATTATAACATGTAGTAATCCATACATTTTTTAAAAAAAAACCCTAACTTTCATCAGTCTTGTGTTTTCGGTGGCCTAAAGGTTTCCTTTTCCAATCTATTGTACAGTTCTGTTGAAATCTTGAGTGCTTGTGGTGGTTTTCTATTTGTTTGTCTTTATTTGTGCACAACTCTTTTGTCGGAGTCCGCTATCTAATGAAATTAAGGATTAAACATCATTATGAGCTGGGGGGGGGGGGTTCTACTACCACAGAATCAACCAGCGCCATCTACAGAACATCATGCCACACATACATTGATAGAGTAATAGAGTGCACACATGTTGCAGTATCCCCAGATTCTCAAAATGAAATTGTTTCCCGAAATAGAAAACATTACCATTCTTTTAATATGCAAGTTTTATTTGATGCTCAATGTATTATCACTGATGTAGTTGCAAAGTACCCTGTCTCATGCCACGACTCGTTGATCTTGGAGAACAGTGCCTTGTTCAGAACATTTTAAAAGGGGGTTCTAAGTGGATGCTGGCTTTTACGTAAGTTGCATTTATCACGGTTCATCTTTTTTATTAACATTAAAATAGACATTTTTTAAAAAATAATATCTTTATACATTTATTAATGTTTGCGGTATAATATAGATTGAAATATCATAAATCTACTGGTGAGCTACCCTGGTGAGGTATGCAAGATGATTGATCTTCGTGGTCTGGAGTTGGTACTGGATGATGAAGAGTAAATGCTACCAGGGGACATAAATGAAAAGCAGCATGACCATTATCAACATAACAATGGACCACAGGCAAGGCAACTGTGTGAACAAGTCATCCAAGACCTTTTCTAGTACTTGGTAAGTATGCTCATTGAACTTGTTTATTATAAGCAATAAGGTACTTTTGATAAATATTTTTAGATTTAAAAAAAAAAAATGACCATGCTAAAACAAATACTGAAACGCATATTGTTTAGCACTTTTTTTTTCACAAATAGAAACATTCCAATGATACAATTAATATGTTTTACATTCATGAAATAGCCCTGTATTCTGCTAATCATTTGCATGGTTCCCTTTCTCTGCTGTGCCATGCTAAGAGCCTTGCCCTTGCCACGTGGTTGGCCTCGTTTGAGCTCAGAAGGGTGCAGGTGTTGGTTGGTACTGCAGAAGAGGCAGTGCAGGAGTTGAAATTTTGTTCCATTGCCACTACCATATGCTCCAGAAGTGCACTGGTTCTGACTAGCGCCTGGGGTATACGTGTGTTATAACCTATTCCCCTGTCTACTAAAACATGGACATCTTTTGATTTCTTCTAAAATTGTAATTGCTATCCTAACATGGTTTTTGTTTCTCTTTTCATTATATTTTTTATTTCTATCAAGGACATTTTTAAGCGGTCTTCTCTGGTGAAGTGACGGCGACGTGTAGTAGTACTTTCACCCTGACTTTGGGAGGACTGGAATGTAGAGGGTGAAACCTCTGCTTCCTTTATTTTAAATACTTTATACTGAGCACTGCATTTACATACACTATGTTGTGCACAACATTACATATAGCCTATATAAACAGACTCAAACACACATTCCACATTTACATATTCACCTGTATGAGAAGCCACTTCTGTTGTATTCTCTGATTCCATCAGATCTGCCCCATCATGTATCCCAGATCCATTTTCTGGATTGATCAGGGTACGGATTTCTCTCTAGTGATATCCCCTGGAATGTCAATTGAGTTTAGCAATTTTTTTGCTTCATTCAGCCCTTCAGGTCCCAAAACCTGAAAATCAATTGTCGTTTCAATTAAATCAGTCACAAGCTGGCGTGGCAAAGGGCTTTGTGAGTAGAAGAAATGAACCTGCCCCTGTTGAAAATCGAGATGTATAATTAGGTGGCAAAAAAACCTGCAGTGACAATGCGACCACTATTTGATCTATTAAAATGCCCCTTCTGAAAATCACTCATAATGTCATAATAAATTGAGAAATGCAGTATTCATGTATTTCCTATTGGAATCACCTGAAGCTGTATTTGAACCAGCTGAATCACAAACATTTCACAAGGCACTCTATCATGAAATATTGGTTCACTAAATTGTAAGGCATCCTAAACTCTTTGGAGTTTGGTAGTAATTTAAAAATGTAAAATGAATGAATGAATGTTATATATATATATATATATATATATATATATATATATATATATATATATATATATATATATATATATATATATATATATATATAGTAGATGTGGTAGAGTGACTGATGGCCAAGGCAGATGACACTTACAGTTAAGCACGACAGTCAAAGAAAAACCACACAGGAGAACTCAACTTTTTCAAATGAATCTTCCACTAACACAGGACAGCTAAGCTGTTTCCCTGTACAAAAACCCTTTTTGAAAAATTTCTCAAACCACACCTTAATGCCATTTTTTCTTCTTCCAAACCACACAAACTCCCCACACAACTCCTATTACACCTTTCCCTACTTCCTGAACTCAGAGTGCCTTTATACCTGAGTTAATTATGATTAATTGCAAACACTCAAACAGTTATTGAATTAAATCATTCATCAGGGGTGAGTTCAATAGGCAGAGAGCTCCAGAGTGTTATGTGGCGCTTTCTATTGAACGACCTGCACACCGAGAGCGTTTCCAAACAGTAGCGAGTCAAGCTCAGAGCTGCCTCGCTGGAAGTTCAAAATGGCTGACCTGCATTATCACCGCGATGGCTCAAATTGATTTTTTTCAAATATGGATTTGTATGACCAACACTGTATGATAAGTAATATTTTTGTTGTCATTTTGGTATTTTTTAAAGTGACGATTATATTAGAAAAGGAAAGTATTTATAACTTGACAAATATGACTCGTGACTCAAGATGCAAAACCAAAAAAAGTGTTTAGGGGTGCAAAAATTTCCCGAGCTTTGATTACATATTGGTGTATCAAATTAGAAGCCAGTTTGAAGTCTCCTGTTGCTGGTTTGCATTAAAACCTTCAGTGTGTGAGTGTGCTTCTTTTAGTGCTAGTATGGTAGATTAGGTTGCTAGGATATATTTATTTATTGATTGATTGCATTTATATAGCGCTTTTTATACAAAAGTATTGCAAAGAACTGTATTGTACATAGCAGAAAAAAGAACAAACCACCTACATTTGTATAGCATGTCACACATACAACTGCCAAGTCAGACCATTTAAATAACAGTATACACATAATACAAAATCAGCGATTCTAAAGTTACATTAAAATCCATGAAGATAAGAAGGCCATTTTAGAAAAGTGTGTTTTTAGTCTTGACTTGAAAACTGTAACGGTCCCAGCTTCCCTGACAAACAAAGGCACAGCATTCCATAATTTAGGAGCTCGACAAGAAAAAACTCTACCTCCCGTGTTGCTTTTGTTGACCATGGGAATAACCAGCATCCCCGCATCCTGTGATCTCAGACTGCGGTTTGGAAGATACGGGGTCAGTAACTTCATCGTTTAACTATTCAGGGCATTGTAAGTTAAAAGCAAAATCTTAAAATCAATTCTATACTGCAGTGGGAGCCAGTGTAAAGAGGCCAAAACGGGTAATATGTTCACTTTTCCTGGTTTTAATCAGAATTCCAGCAGCCGTATTCTGAACAAGCTGCAAGAGGGATACCACATGTTTTGGGACACCAGAAAAAAAGTGCATTACAATAATCAATTCTAGATGAAACAAAGGCATGCATTAGTCTCTTGGCATCAGATACAGAAATACTAAGTTTGGCTGTATTTCTTAAATGGTAAAAAGATACTTTAGTAACTTCCCTAATATGATAGATCAGGATCAAAGATGACCCCAAACTCTTAATTTCTAGTTTAAGTTTTGATGCGAGACTGCAAGGGTCTAGCTCATGTAATACCACACTTCCTTTTGTTGGTTCTGTGATCCCACTAACATAACCTCTGTTTTATCTGAATTCAACATTAGAAAATTCTATAACATCCAATGCTTGATGTCTGTAAGGCAAGTAGCTAATAACACCCAGGCAGAAGAAATTCCTGGCGTTATGGACAAATACAGCTGGGTATCGTCAGCATAGCAGTGGAACTTCACTCCATGTCTGCAGATAAAGTCACCTAACGGTAGCATATATAATGAAAACAACAAGGTACCTAGAATGGAGGGGGGGAGGGGGGGGGGAGGGGGTATTGTTTTATTTATTTATTTATAGTCAACACATAGTCAAGGAAACTATTTAAATAGAAAATAGTGATCCACAAACCATTTAAAAATACAAATACAACATAGGTTGTCAGTAATATAAAAATAGTAAATATTATTTTGGAACTATTAAAAAAAAGAAATACCGTAGTTTACATCACCTACTTGTTGCGGTATGCGCCTATTTTTTCCCCACAATATTGAGTTTTCCATTTGAAAATAATACTATGTGCAAAAGTGCATTTCAAAAAGGCAATTTGTGTGCTAATGTTGGCTATGCAATATAGGGGGCTGTGTGGTCCTTGGTTCAAATCCTGGCTCATTCACTGACTCACTGTGTTACCCTGAGCAAGTCACTTAACCTCCTTGTGCTCCGTCATTTCTTTTGGGTGAGACGTTGTTGGAAGTGACTCTGCAGCTGATGCATAGTTCACACACCCTAGTCTCTGTAAGTCGCCTTGGATAAAGGTATCTGCTAAATAAACAAATAATAATATATTGATTATTAAGGTAGTGCTACCCATGGAATGACAAATGAGTTACCAGTTCATGGCTAATTATCTGTATTCATGGTTGGATAAATTAAAGTCATGATTTTAATATAATAAGGATTGTTTTTCAGGGGTGTAAATTATTTAAATATTTGGTGTTAAACTCAATAAAACATCCAAACATATACAGTTGTGCCAAAAAAAAAGGGTAGTTAGAGCTACACTTGGTGCTGAAGGTGAAGTTTGGCAGTCTGGTCAGGTGATGAAGACCTTGGTAGTTCTGGTAGTTCTCAAACCTTAGAACAGCATCTTTTTTAGGTGAAGACAACTTTTACTGACAATTTTTCCGCCATGAGATCACTTATAGGATCATATGGAGGTCCTATTAAAAAACAAATACTTCCTGTCCAATTTATCGAATAAAGGCATGGAACCTGGTCTTCCCTGGAGTCAAAAGAAAACGAAATTCTTGAAAATAAAAAAGTAATCAGGAAAATAACAGGGGACCTGTAATGCTAAAGCCTTAGTCATCACAGCGTCATATACCAGGGTGGGGATGGGAGAAACACAACTAGAATGTGTTGCATATTATAAAACAGACAGATCTCAGATGCTAAAGTTTGTGTTCTCCTGGTGTCCACGAATTTGTAAAGGTTCAATGAATTTACATGTGTTTTATAACAGTCCATTTTTTCTATACGTTTTAATATAGACTGACATGCTTGAACCCAAATGTGGAATTGTTTCAGTGATCTCGAGACTAGGAACAGCTTCAAAGCAATTCAAGACTGAACCGAGATATCTCTCTGGTACTTTCTATTCATTGTATATTGTGTTGTTGGTTTTAGATAGTTGTATCTTGCTACATTTATTTGTGTCTCTGTATTGTTGCTGACCTGTGTGGATAGGGCCTACTTCAGGTCATGTTACTAAATCACTTTACTAGAGCCAAATAATTTGCCTAAGTAAATAAATTAATTCATACATCCTACTACTACAACAACTACGACGACTACTACTACTGTTACTAATAATAATAATAACTGTCTCATTGCTTGTGGTTTTGTTCATCAGTGCATCAGAATCTCGCAGTGTGGTGTCATCATGGTTACTGAAAAATAACATTGTGTCAACTTCTATATGTATTATAAATATATTAAACCTTATTAGACTGGGGGGTGGACGCGGTGGACGCGGGTGGCCACTCACTTTTCTGGAAGGGTGGACTCTTGAATAGTAGCCTATTTTATTTCTCCCCAATCAGGGCAGTAGTCATGATAAATCACCGAGGCACTTGCCCACGCACTGCGGCTAAGCAACGCGTAAGAGAGCGTAAATGAATAATTATTTGTATGATTTTAACAGAGGCCCGTGCCTCATAGCTGGCTACGACCTTGCCAATACTTCATCGTTTAATGTTGTTCCAGACGCAACTTTTACTTTTTTTATTGGGTCTGTGATCTCTGGCCAAACAGTCACTGGAATTGACAAGCAGCATAGTGAACTGAAATTAACGTGACAACTGTTAGACGCCGAATTACATTTAATTGTTTTTAAAGAATGTTATCATACATTAATAGCATGTGCTGACTCAGTTAATCCATTTCTAAAGTAAACTAATTGAAAATTAGTGTAACAGATGATCTTGTTTTTTTTTCTTCCAAAACTGACAAACTAAACACTATCCGACAGACTCGATGAAAAACGCATTTTCTCATGACCCTGCGTTCCTAGCAAGATCTCTCGATTTGCTAAAAATAATTGTGAAAGCCTATACAAAGCGAACGTTATTTAATATAATTTATTGTAAAAGCGCTTTGGGATACTATATTGTATGTAAAAAGTATTAGGCTATTCTCAGATTTTTTAAGCTTTAGTTTTTATTTGCGCCCTGCAGTTGCATGGATTGGATCGTTGTTCCACATTGCGTAACCCTAGTAGAGTCCACTCACTATTTTGTGTAGATAACCCTGATATTAAACGAATACACTATATAAGTATGAATGGCCTGACATAAACTAAAGTCGAAATAATATATTGGTCCGTGTATCTGCACCTTCATTGTTTTAACGTATAAAGAACGACCTTTGGGAACAGGTTACTGTTGTAAAATCCAAATTACTTTATTTTTGCACTGCGTATATATTACCATCAGATGGCGATGTTGCTTTGAGAAAAAGACTTGTAGGTTTCAGTTTCCCAGTATGCTGGTAACTGTATTTTTCTTCATCTTCTTGCTTTTCCTACTGGTTTGATACCATCCTTGGTCAACAGAGGGAGCAGGGCTGGAGACAGATGGGGGTGGCATGTGAAGAGCCAGATTGTAACAGTAGCTCATTCTGAGCAGATACCATGAAGACAACAGACGTGGAAGACAGACCAGTGGATTGTAATTAGCACCCCAAAACCCTGAACCGTGTCCATACACACCGGACTGAATGACGAGACAGGATGGCTGGGGGAAGGAGAGGACTCGTGGCCCCTCAAAACACTTTCCTGGAAAATATTGTTAGAAGGTCTAATGGTAAGAACTGTCTATTTACTTTATACCCTGATGTTACAGGATTTATAACGTGTGGTTCACGCATACACCCAGACTTGTTGGAAGGAGAGAATACTGTGGGGAAGTTGTATTTTTGCATTTTTAAAATAATGACTTTGATTTAAGATAAAAAAGAAGAAATAACAAATTCAGATTAATCAATATCAGGCTTTGCATGCGTTTTAGTGAAGAAAAATATCCTGACACGTATTAGTATTGCATTATTCTTATTTATTGCGAATGAATGTACAGTACTGCAATGTTTTTACTAATCTTCATACAGTAGCAGGCGGAAAAAAAAAAACCCAAAACTTATCTAGAACAATAGTTTACCCTGCATGGATACTATTTGGATATTGTAGCGTGGGTATTTCCATTATCAAGTTCCTTCTGTCCTTTTGAAATATTAAGAACTTTAAATATCAGCCTAATTAAAACTGAAATAAAACGTTCCGCATTTTAAAGCGCACTCCGAGTAGACTTATCAGACTGTCACGCGCAACTGTGTTTTGATTGAGTTCCTGTGCGTCTAATTTTGCAGCCAGGTCAATCAAACAATTTACGGACCTAGATTTGAATGGACAGACACACCAGATACTGTAATGAAATGTAGCCGTCCCCTATAGTATGTTAGTATAAAACTGCATCCCGAGTGGCAAGAATGCAACATAATTAATTAATAGCTGTGTTTTACACAGGTGTGGTGTTATTTTGTACCATTTTCTGGCTTTAAACAGGTACAAGTACTACATTCTGACGATATACCACATTCTGGCGGGATGCTAATGCATTAACTTTCCATAAAAACTAAGCACAATAGCTAGTAATTACTGGTAGTACGAAAGCTGCAAGTTAAAAAATGACGTTCTTAACACGTGTGGTTAGTATAGGTTAAGAATTAATATACATTTCAGAACATTTCGAAAACAAATTATCCACATTAGTATGATATATTAGGTTGTATTCAAAACAGCCACATTTATTGCATGTTTGAGACGCGTGTGCAATAAATAATGTTGATGTTTTTATGGTACACCACACGTATGCCTATGTTATTTTATTAATACAATACAATTCAGAAGCATATGTGACGCTTGCAGTTTATGAGAGATTTCATATATTTAGCTCACATGTAGCGCCTGCTTCTGTCCAGCATTTGATTCTGATCAGAATGACACAGTGCAGGGTTCTGGAAAATAGTTTCAGGTGGTAAATATAACAATTTAAATTTACATTGTAGAAACATATTCATTTCAGCCCATACTTTAGGACTGTAAAGTTTACCATTATTGTTACAGTAACCGTACACGTTACTACTTAGTTTGTTCAAACCACACCGATTTCAATATATATTCAAAATGCTTGCTAAAGACTGCATTTAATAATTGTTATTATCATTATTATAATTATAAACAATAATTATGTTTCTTACATTTATTGCCTTGCACACTATACATGATCTATGCACTTGTAAGTGTGTGATTTGAACTCCAGCGACCTTACTGTTTGAAACACGTATTTTTGTATTATTATTGTCTCTATGTAAAGAAAAACATGACCAAGTGGTAATATAATTATTAAAAACTTGAAAACTAAAGAAATGTTGTTGAGAAGTGTCTTTGACATTCAGTAGCATTGAAAGAGACCGTTGTCTTAACATTGAAACAGACCGTTGTCCACCGATGTTTAGTTATACTCAGGCTTCAATTCATTCTGAAACAAATGTACACAGAAACAAAATAAACAGTAGGCCTACGCATGTAAGATTTGTGTTTGACAAATATTAATAATATTATTACTCAAATGCCTTATCGTTTTGTGATTTTTTTAGGCATTTACTTAACATACATTTTTGACGTACCAAACAGAACTTTTATGTAAAGTAGTTTTTAAATTGTTTTATTTAATACAATAATTAATAATTAAGTGTGCCCATGACCTCTTCAGTAGCAATGCATAATTCCCATGCAATGTGCAGCAGCTATTTTTAAATTCAGATCAGGTATTGTAAGATGAACAAAGCACTTTAAATGATATGGTAAGTAATATGTGCTGCTTGTTTTTGAAATTCATTTGAAGTTTGCTGTCATGGACTGCTGTGCAATAAAAATGTTGTTTCTCAATGTAATAGCTATCCAGCACATATGACTCAATTTAATAAAAAATATAAGAGAATGTACGGCTAAGTCCAAGTCTTATATTTTGGAACACATTTTAGTTAAATATTTGTTCTTAAAGGGAACAAAATTGACGTTCATTAATGAATTTAAATCCTTTGAATAAGATAAGAAATACAATTTTATATTGTGCTGGCAAAGAAACATGGATCACCAGACTGTATTTCTGCATAGATTACATTTTAATTATGGTGCTGCTATACTTGTAACACCTGCTTTAAAGAAGTACATAACACAACTGATTAAGGTAATTATGCTGTGCTTAAACTGCTAAAACAGATAAACAGGCATCAATTCTATTTATCACATTGCTGTTTGTTTTCCTTTTGTTACTTCCAAAGGGATAGTGGTGCCACTAAAAAAAAACAAAAAAACATTTAATTGTAGATTTCCAGACAATCTTATCTTTTACTGAACAGGGCCCATGGTTCATTTAAACTTTCTGAGCTGTTTAGAATTTAGGTAGCACTTCAAACTGAAAATGCTTTGTAAATCTCTTAATGAAAGAAATAGAGCTAAAGAGGGTTAGATTTGTTTTCTTTAATTTCTAGTATTGTATTTCACATGTTTTAACAACTTTTCTTTTTAACTTTTCAGTTTGGACATTATCACATAGACAGACAGGTATTCAACATGCTCTGCGGTGGTGTTCTGTGCCTATGATATTTATTTCTCCCATTATCTGTTACTCCCGCAATCGTTCTATACCAATTTCTGTTAATTTACAAGTATTCATGACGTAAATATATTCAAATATTTTCAGACAAACATTTGTTATACTTTTTATGATTTTTAAAAATGTATTTATTCATTCATTCATTCATTCACATATTTTTATTACATTTTTGGGATGCTAATGTTTCTGTCCATCTTAGACTTGACAGTGTTTAAAGTTATTCACCAGCAAAAGCTTTGGTATTTAACCATTGTAAAATAACAAACGTTGGCATGGAACTTACAACTGTACCATACTGTTTTGTGCTTGTCTTTACAGTATTAGTAAATGTTCTAAATCTTTTGCCCTTTTTGATGCTGTTTTTAGCTATTAATGTCTACCAAATATCTCTATTGCTATCTCCAATTTCCATATTCTGTCATGTGATAATAATGTAAAACATTAAGCACACTTTAAGGATTTGTTGCAAAGTGTATTATACCTGTGCTGTGTGTTTTTAGTTGTATGCTGCTTTCTCTACTTTCTCTACTACTTCATTGCTCTCTGATCTAACTGTGGTTTCACAGCTGGGACAAGTATAGCAAACAATTGTTAGTCCAAAACCTCATTTCAGCATTGTTTTGTTTGATAATCTATTGTTCTATATTTCTATTCAGTCGAGAATAAGTAGTTTTACATTATTACTTTGGGAAAGTAATTCCCCATTGAGTTAAGCCTTTAATGCTATACAGAATATGTACAGTATTTACATTGCGTAAGCTTGTGATGTCAGTTATGTAAGCAGCCATACAAACAACATGCCGGCTCATTCTTCTCTATTCAAAGAGCCTCTGTCAAAAGGCACATTCTAGTTAAATACATTGAACTACAACTGTATACTTTTTACTTGTAAGATGTATCATCACCAGTTCCATTTAGCACATTTTCTTAAAGTGAACCTTTGCATAACTATTTAGTTGAGCTGTTTAACATCCTATGATTTGTGTTTTGCATGATTCTTCCATTTTGTTATTTCTGCTGAGTTAATTATTTCCTATCCCAGTGGAATATTTTTTTTCTGAACATAGTCCCATATGCTTCCCCACCTCATCTCCCCACAACCAGGAGTCTTTCCAGAAGCATTTTGTGCTGGAATAGTTAGTACGCATGGCAAATAACGATCTACGTAAAAGCAACATGAGACATTCAAACAGAACACACAAAACACAGTTGCATATTGTGTTATAGTATAGGTATAAGTAGCCTACTGTAATCGTATCTCAGTTGACACATTGCCTATTTATGACTTTCCAAACTGTTTTTCTTGGAATTCTCTGTCTTTTAAACTGCTGACTGACGCTTTTGTTAAAAACAATTCCAAGCGCCGAAGATGTTGGCCCATTTTGAAACGATCATTCTGTAAGCCAGAGAATCATTCTTTGGATACCAAGAAAACAAAAAAAACAACAAAGAAAACTACCTTTGAGATAAACCTTCAAAGTCGTGGAATCCATATATTATACAAATAACAAATGGGTCTGAAGTGAATTGCTTTTAAGTTATAACTGCATCTCAGGGTTCTGGTGAGTTCCTCATAAACCACCCATGGTTTAAGGTGTCACCAGAACCCTTCGATGCAATCATAACCTTGTAATTCAATGCAGCCCATCTATTATTCTATATATATCAATTGAAACGGAGCAATCTGATTGGTTAGAAAGGTTGTGATGCTGAATAATTGTGAATGCCCAATAAGCATGACTTGTAGAATGGGTGTTTCCATACTTATTTGCACAAGTAAATCATACAAATACCATACATAAATATGTATACAGTGCCATTTAAGTATATGTATATATCCTGTACATACATATAAGATGTGAGTCACCAGTGAGGGGTGTAATGCTTTTTCATGTTGTGGCTTTCATGCTTTAACAATTAAAAGATAATTTTCTCTATTAAGTTTAAAATGTTGAACTGATTATTATTATCATTATTATTAACCACCCCTCCCCCTTTCCTGCCCTATTTTTTCTTTTCAACAGACACCAATTTTGTATTGGGTAATGCCCAGATTGTAGACTGGCCCATTGTGTACAGCAATGATGGATTCTGCAAACTCTCAGGATACCATCGGGCCGAGGTTATGCAAAAGAGCAGCACTTGCAGGTACTAATACTGTTCCTCATGCTTTGATATAACTGTGCTGTAGCAGCTAGATACCATGTCATATATGCCTGGTGCTGAGTTACAAGGTGTGGTCACTCATTAGGACCTGAAGTATTCATGTCTTGATAGAATGTTCTGTGATGGAGCCGGACTAAAGTGATGTGTCAAGTGATCGACTGTAAACTTTGTTGGGTGTAGCCTACAATGGTTTGAGTTTGAAAGGAGTAGGAACAGCTGTATCCCAGAGTGCAACCAGAATTCAAGGACCACTGTGTCACGCGTCTTTAAGGAATGGCAAACAAGCCAGCAGCAACTGATTGTTCTAATTGGGGCTGGAACCCTCTGGTGACTAACGAGAAAGATTGTGACACCTGAAACAGTCACCCAAGCACTGCATGCAACAAGCTATATGGACCACAGCAGTGATCAGTCTAACCAAGTACGGCGTAGAGATTAGGTAGGGTAGTGCTAATCTGAGTCTGTGAAAGCATTTCTATAAGATTCAGTCATAGAAAAACAGAAAATCGAATTACAGTACATGACAAATTAAATGCTTTATGCAGGAAAGTGGAATTTGGTTACTGTTACACCACTGTGCTTTATAAAAGGCATGTATTGATTCATCAGAAAAAGCCATTTAATAGCCTAACAAGGTTAGCTGATGCAAATGAGAATGTAACAGATTCACATTCTCACCAGGTTGCTTCAAGAGAACACTAAAACCGTTGATATTTTACCGAGTAAAACATTCTGCTGTTGTCTAGATTTTGCTGCTGTAGCATTTGTAATAGTTGTACTGTGTGTCTGCTTTTAGTAATATTTTCTTATACTCTTTCACGAATAGTTTAATTAACTACAGTGCTTTTAATTTAAGTGCATGAACAAGGTGTGCTAGTAAAGTGTATCTCCCCAGCCTTCTTTCCCTCACTAAGAACAATAATTACATTTGTATTACAGTTAGTCTTTTGTTTTAATAATAAACATTATTATTATTATTATTATTATTATTATTATTATTATTATTATTTGCAGCTTTATGTATGGTGAGCTCACGGACAAGGAAACGAGTGAAAAAGTCCGGCAAACCTTTGAAAACTATGAGATGAACTCATTCGAAATACTTATGTATAAGAAAAACAGTAAGTGTTGAGAAACATGAGTGGCCTGCTTTGAGGTACAGTACCTTTACCTGAATACTGCGTGGACTGTCCAGAAATAAGGAATTTGGGAGATTATTTTCATAGCATTTTAACCCCAAAAGTAATTCCTTTTAATTCATTTAGAAATTATTATGTATGTCATATTTTAATTACACATTGACTTTGAAAATGCACCTCAAATATGTGACACATATTGTTGTTTATTCTATACATTTAATAGCATACACATATGCACAGTGATCATGGAGTAGGGATTGTACTCAGAAACAGAACCTGACAACTATAGGTATGCCAGTACTTTTCTGGATAGGTGCCCTTTGTATTGGTATTATTTTTAAAAAACGATCTTATAAATTGATCATTAGATTCTCTCATTTTCTTCTTTCTGTTTGCAAAGTAAATTGTAAAAAAAAAAAAAAAACTTTCACCATCTTTCCAGTCCCTGTTGGTGTGACTAAACCTGAGTGATTGTTCTAGCCCAGATCCTAATGGACATGTGTCACAAAACCACTATCACAACTGACTTTTTCTGTAGGCTCCCAGAGAGGGTAACGATTGGATAGAAAATAATTTACTGTACCTAGTGCAATGCACTTATTTCCTGAGCATATTAGAAAACAGGCAGTGATGTTTTTCTGTCTGTTTTGAAATAAATAAAGTGCAGCGCCTTCTTTTTCCAATTTCTATCTATGAAATTACCCCCCTCCCCCAATTATTGTTTGTTTCAGGGATGCCTGTATGGTTCTTTGTCAAAATTGCCCCAATTCGAAATGAACAGGACAAAGTGGTATTATGTCTGTGCACCTTCAGTGACATCACAGCTTTTAAGCAGCCAATTGAAGATGATTCATCCAAAGGTTGGTCCATCTCGATTTTCTCCACTGATGAAAACAATAATTGCACACATTCAGGGCATTTCAGATCGACAGATCTGTAAGTAGTTAGTTTGGTATGTTTATTTAGTTTAAGCGCTGATCTGATAAGTGGCTTAATTTATCAGAGCAGACCTTAGATATGTGTAAAAATGAAAGTAGTTTTGATTAATGGAACGATCAAGGGAACAATATTACTTATATTTTATGTAGAGTATGTTGATTAAAATTAATAATACTTTTAACTGTTACTACTAATTACTCTGGGTATTAAACAGGGTTGTTTAGTGATATTTTTTTGTTCACATATCAGTTTATAAATACATAATTATGGTAATTTATTACATGGTAACATAAAGACATTGCACAACTGTCTCTTTTCTTAGGCTGGGGTAAATTTGCTCGTCTGACGAGAGCTCTAACGAGCAGTCGAGGAGTACTGCAGCAGCTCACTCCAACCGTGCACAAAGGAGAGAATGTTCACAAGCACTCCAGACTAGCCGAGGTATACATGTATTTATGTATCTAGTATCAAAAAGATGACAGGATTGGATCTCATAATGCCAGAAACTGTTTGTTTAGACACAAGATATATGCATTGCTAGTCTAAAATGTCCAGAATTGGTTGTTTTTTAGTGTACATACTTCTATAAATCATGTTTAGATCATTATTTGTCAAAATAGGACCCACTGTAGTGCAGGAGTTCAAATCAGTCACCTAGCTATATCACATAATGGGGTCTATTCAATTGATTTAATGCTGCCATGACTGAAATCAAACAAAAAGGACTCGTTCTAACCCTTCTAACAATGCAAGTGAGCTTCTTCATACTGTGATATAAAGATTTGTTACTGTTTAGAGCAACTGATTAGACCCCATTGTTTGATAAATGTAGTCAAGTGATTTGAAAGCCTAAGTCTATTATTTCTGTTCCTACAAAGCATTTCAGGATATTGATAATGCATTAGAGTTGATCAACTTGTCCAATGCCTATGCCATAATTGTATAGTTACTGTACCAATACCAATACTGCATGAAATGTCCCCAGTCTCTTGCTGATTTGAATGCTATTTCTGGTGGCAGTAGTTCAGAGTATTCACTGGGGAATTACAGTGTCACATCGATGGGCTGCTGAGTGGAGAGAACACTGAGGGGGAGCAAATCTAGTCTTGTCACTCACAGGATCTAGAAATTGACACACATATTTCCTTCTGAATCCTTCTCACTGGCCCTTATACATAATCAATTAATTAACCATCGCCCTAGGTTGTGGTTTGTTTAATCTTTTCAGGAAAGTGTTCACAAAGAGACGCAGGTGTGGCCAGAAAGTTAGCAAAGTTAGCAGAGGGAAAAGACGGTTAGAGAGGCTTGTCAAGTCTGAAATATTAATTACTGAATGGGTTCACATCCCTCGAAACACCTTACAGTACCTTGTGGAGTCTGTGTCATGTTGTGTCAAGGCTGTGATCAGGGGAAATGGTGACCCAACCCAATATCTGGTACAAGTCCTAATAAAGTGGCCTGGTAGTGTATAACCATATTGCTTGTAGTGTGTTGATGTTTAGCTCTGAAGTAATTCATGTATTTGCTTTAAAAAAGAAATCTCTAGACTGCATGTATGACTGCTAAAACAATAAATTATGGACACTCACCCGGATGGGTACCAGAAGTAATTGTTCTTACTGATTAAAACAAGATGCTACCATCTGAGCCTTCCTCGTCATTTATCATTTTGAAACGATTCCAAGAACTAATTGAATGGTTTTCTATTCACTCTCTTTTAATTATAGAACAGTTTGGCTCGGTGCATGTCACCACTATTAAGTTGCTGAGGTAACACATTGACAATTGTTCTGAAATAATAATAAACATATGGAGCTGAACCTCAATCACAAGGCTTTTACTTTCTGAGTATTGGTTTTGGTCAGTCTTTTAGTGTTGTTGATTTAGTGCACTAAGCAATCCATTCTGGTGCCTTAATATCAACAATGAACCAGCAGCTTTAGGGACTGCCAAAAAGAAAAACGAGGCTTACACTGCCAGTCAAAACACCATACTGTCGTACTGCATAGCATCACACTGCTAGACAGGCTGCCCATTAAAAAAAAATATATATATATACAGACGTGCTCAAATTTGTTGGTACCCTTATAGCTCATTGAAATAATGCTTCATTCCTCCTGAAAAGTGATGAAATTAAAAGCTATTTTATCATGTATACTTGCATGCCTTTGGTATGTCATAGAATAAAGCAAAGAAGTTGTGAAAAGAGGTGAATTATTGCTTATTCTACAAAGACATTCTAAAATGGCCTGGACACATTTGTTGGTACCCCTTAGAAAAGATAATAAATAATTGGATTATAGAGATATTTCAAACTAATTAGTTTCTTTAATTAGTATCACACATGTCTCCAATCTTGTAATCAGTCATTCAGCCTATTTAAATGGAGAAAAGTAGTCACTGTGCTGTTTGGTATCATTGTGTGCACCACACTGAACATGGACCAGAGAAAGCAAAGGAGAGAGTTGTCTGAGGAGATCAGAAAGAAAATAATAGACGAGCATGGTAAAGGTAAAGGCTACAAGACCATCTCCAAGCAGCTTGATGTTCCTGTGACAACAGTTGCAAATATTATTAAGAAGTTTTAAGGTCCATGGAACTGTAGCCAACCTCCTTGGGCACAGCCGCAAGAGGAAAATCGACCCCAGAGTGAACAGAAGGATAGTGTGAATGGTAGAAAAAGAACCAAGGATAACTGCCAAAGAGATACAAGCTGAACTCCAAGGTGAAGGTACGTCAGTTTCTGATCGCACCATCCGTGGGCTCCATGGAAGAAGACCCAGGAGGACTCCACTTTTGAAAGAAAAACATAAAAAAGCCAGACTGGAATTTGCTAAAATGCATATTGACAAGCCACAATCCTTCTGGGAGAATGTCCTTTGGACAGATGAGTCAAAACTGGAGCTTTTTGGCAATTCACATCAGCTCTATGTTCACAGACGAAAAAATGAAGCTTTCAAAGAAAAGAACACCATACCTACAGTCTAACATGGAGGAGGCTCGGTTATGTTTTGGGGCTGCTTTGCTGCGCCTGGCACAGGGTGCCTTGAATCTGTGCAGGGCACAATGAAATATCAAGACTATCAAGGCATTCTGGAGCGAAACGTACTGCCCAGTGTCAGAAAGCTCTGTCTCAGTCGCAGGTCATGGGTCCTCCAACAGGATAATGACCCAAAACACACAGCTAAAAGCACCCAAGAATGGATAAGAACAAAACATTGGACTATTCTGAAGTGGCCTTCTATGAGTCCTGATCTGAATCCTATCGAACATCTATGGAAAGAGCTGAAACTTGCAGTCTGGAGAAGGCACCCATCAAACCTGAGACAGCTGGAGCAGTTTGCTCAGGAAGAGTGGGCCAGACTACCTGTTAACAGGTGCAGAAGTCTCATTGAGAGCTACAGAAAACGTTTGATTGCAGTGATTGCCTCTAAAGGTTGTGCAACAAAATATTAGGTTAGTGGTCCCATCATTTTTGTCCATGCCATTTTCATTTGTTTTCTTATTTACAATATTATGTTGAATAAAAAATCTAAAGCAAAGTCTATTAAATATGGAATAAACAATGGCGGATGCCAATTACTTTTGTCAGTTTCAAGTTATTTCAGAGAAAATTGTGCATTCTTCGTTTTTTGTGGAGGGGTACCAACAAATTTGAGCACGTCTGTATATATATATATATATATATATATATATATATATATATATATATATATATATATATATAGTGCTAAGTTTCTGGGGTGGCTATGCTGAATAAGCCATTCAATAATATGTAATTGGCGGCAATTGGGGGGCCTGTGGTTGATTCATGATTAGCGTAACCTTATGACTCCCAAGTTCTCCAGGACAGTTTGACAGTACTTATATCTCTTAAATTGACAGGTCTAAAAAAGGTTACCTGAATGTGTTGTGAATGACAACATGATGGGCATGGAGACAGCACTGCTCTACCCTAGCATTGCTGCTGTCCATGTTGCTCTGTAGATAATTTTGTTCAATCCAGCACCTTTAATAAGCACGACAATTCATATATTGCTAAAAAATATAAATGTTTGCTCTTAATATAATTTGTTTCTTTACAATCTTTCTCAGGTGTTGCAACTTGGCTCTGAGATTCTTCCACAGTACAAGCAAGAAACACCAAAGACTCCCCCTCATATCATTCTTCATTACTGCGCCTTTAAGACCACCTGGGACTGGGTCATCCTTATTTTAACCTTCTACACTGCTATCATGGTCCCTTACAACGTTTCTTTTAAAACCAAGCAGAACAATGTCACGTGGCTGGTTGTCGACAGCATTGTGGATGTAATATTCCTGGTGGACATCGTGCTCAATTTCCACACCACATTTGTCGGACCAGCAGGGGAGGTTATTTCAGACCCAAAGCTTATCCGCATGAATTACCTGAAGACGTGGTTTGTGATAGACCTGCTTTCCTGCTTGCCCTACGATGTCATCAACGCCTTTGAAAACGTGGACGAGGTTAGTACCGGAACCAGACATCCTGTTCTGGTAAAATCTGTTGGCTTGCCATGTACAGAAACAGGGGGCTGAGGTTTAGAATTGATATGTTTTTGATAATTGGGCTCGATCCCCCTTCATGTCTAGTCTAGCTGCCTCCGTCTCTGGAAGTCTGTCTACACTCCTAGTGTTGGACCTGACTGTAAGCCATTCTCACTAATTTGTCATTTTCAAGCCTTCGGTGTAGGCCAGCGGGGAGTTCTGCCAGAGAGGGAAGGGGCGGGCTAACTCTAAATTGCTGCTTTGCCTTCAGGGAGCCAGCCGAAGAGGGATTCACATCTTGTTAAATCAGGCTGTACACAAGCAGAGCAGTTATTGTCCAACACTGGCTCAGTGTAACGCAATTCTCTTCACCTTGGAATAGCGAACTCCTTTTTTTGTTGTCAGTGTTGCTATCATGTTATTGCTTGTAAAAACAATCTCAATACACAGCAGAAAGGGATTACTGTATAGCATTTTGCTATCAATCCAGTTCTGGAATCCAACATACAGTAGTGAGCTATAGTTCAGGATGCTGGTTAATGGAAAAAATTGGGAACAAAAATAATAGTAGCAAATGTTTAACTTTTAAAAAGTGTTATTTTTGATTGAAAATCACTAGAAGCGTTATTTAATAAATCCCCCGACAGATGCTGCAGGTAATTCTTATTTAAATATATAGTGTCTTTCTTCAATCACCTGTGGCAGTGATGAAGGGGAGTTACAACCCAGCAGTATTGACGATAATTTGTTAAAAAGAGCAACTCGGTAAGAATTACTTGATAACTTGCCCATTCAATACAGTTCCCATGTTATTAAATCCAAGGTTGCATGCTGCCATATTTTCATTTAAAATCAATTTGTGTTTGGTAGAATAAGGCTTGAAATGTGCAGGTGTCACACATCATTCCTCTGAGCACATCATACCCTGGTAAGGCTGCAGTAGCACATGACTGAGAAATTTACGATCGTTTCGTAACAGACCAGTTGCTCATGGATCTAAAACGGATTGTTGTCTGAAAGCTGTTTCTGTGTAGCGCATATAATAGGGCATGTTTGCAAAGCCTTTTTGGTAAATGAAGTGTTACAGATTAGAACCCAAATCACTTATATAATTAAGGTTTCTACTATGAGTTAATTATGACAGTAAGACAAGACTTGGCATGGCATTTAAAGGCTAAAATGCTGCATACGGTATGTCACTGAATGTGTAAGGAATGTAATTACTTATAAACACTTGACCATCTGTGGCATTTTCATCTGCATTTAAATACCAGTGTCAAAATTTAAAAAAACATTCCCATGAAATGTGTCTCATTATCTAATACGGTAGACCTGATAAAAGCATTGTGTAGGTCTATAGACATATATCAAGGCACTAGAATTCAAAACTAGGGAGATTACGCTAGGGTACATTAGGTGTGCATGCACCTGTAAACCGGCATTTAGAGGTGGTGCCTGTAGCTGTGATCACTGATCGCTAACCACTGAGCACCTCCAAGACAATCAGAATGAGTGGTTCACTTTTGTGGGGTTTGCTGAAACAAGTGACCAACAGAGATAGAAGGATTTGATTAACCAAGTCATGATGCACCATAAAGCATTTCACGTGCATCACACAAGAACAGGCAATCTGTGTCGGGTATCTATTTATACCATGTGTTGGCTTCACCGAGTTCCATGGAAACAGCCTCCCATCAGAAACCCAGTTTCTTCAGAGATATGGCGAGCAATTTAGGGGAAGTTATCCATATTTTTATAGAGGCATTCTCAGTCTTATGGGGGTCAGGTGATGTCCCTCCTTGCAATGATAAATGAAGGGAATCCTCCGGGATGAGTGATTATTCAACCTCCCTGTTATCTGGGTCTAAGGCCTGACCTGAATAAAGGCTAATACTGGAACATGCTTTCTAAGGAAGGCTTACTGTATTGACCAAAGGTGAGTGAGCTGACTTCACGAAAACCTCAGATCAAACTGTGGTCAGCCACCAAGTCTCCTTATTGAATCCTTCAGTTAATTTACTAGGGTCCATTAAAACAAATATCAGCAGTCACATTAAGTGAGAATGGACTGTCAAGTCACAGTGAGCTGTATATTAACTAACAGTGCACATACTACCTTACACCAAGAGACAGATTATTTGCCATGCTTGTCAAGAACAATTCAACATGATTAGCGGTGACCCGTAGACTATTAAAGGTATTTTCAATTATTCTATTTTTTATGTCACACTTGACAGGTAAAAGATGCTCTTTTAACTGTTTCCTTTGATATTACCAATTGGAGACACACAGAGAGTATAACCTTAGAAATTAGGCATTGACTCTTCAGCATTGACTTATTTGTGAATAATGGTAATTTACAAAGAAAGGTTTCTACAGTTAAAATATAAATAAAATTTGTGTCAACATTGTACAGACAAAAAATTGGGAAAAACTGAATTGTTTTCTTGGGCAGAAATTTGCCAGATAAAACTAGCAGACACAATCTAGGTACATTTAAGAATAGTTAAGTTGATGTTATATTGATTTTCTCCTGATGTAAAAACAAAAAAAAAATGACAATTGGGCCTAGAATGAAATGATCAGGTAAGGCAGTGGTTTTTAACCTTTTTTAAAACTGTATCCCTTCTGTCTGGCGCTCAAGTACCCCTTTACAATTTTCACTCAACTGAATGGTACTACAGTTGCAATAAAAGGCAGAATAAGCTGATTAACAAATGTATTTGTTCTTGTTTTATTTTAAATATCATTTATGTCACAACAGTTTGTGACTGACAGACTGCTGGTTTAGGACAGAATACCAAACAGTCTCTAGATGCACAGAATCCAAAGACAGTATTTGGGAATCTCTTTGGAAACACACGTATTCGCTTTCTATTCGGCAAAGTTATAATATAATCCCAAATAGTATCACGTTACCATTTACTTCGCATCTTAGCACAATTATGTGTGCCATTTAAAATGTTTACAATATCAAAAACATTAACCTCAAGATAAAACTATAATAACTCAGGGTTCTCCCCAGGAATTCTGTACACCCCGGCGGCAGAATCTTGTAGCCGGGAGCACTTTTAACGGAAAAATAAACTTAAATATATAATATGACAAATAATTTGAATAACGTGTTGTCTTTCGTTGACTATATCTGTTTTTTTATGTTCTGCATTTTCTTTTTCATTACTGTTTTTTATTATGGTAAATTACCGTGATTATTTAGGCACTCTACGATTTGACTGGGGAAAGATAACATAGGGTTATCGGAGTTCACAAAAATAAAAAAAACAGTAACTTTTTCACTTCCTTTTTAGCTTAATTATAGAGCTTATTGCTTCATTTAAATTATTTTCTTGAAGTTTTCAGCTCATTTTGTTAATGCACGTCTACTTTTTGTTTTTTGCTATTCTACATTTTTTTTAATGCAACTGTTCATTTTAACAATTTTTTTACACAACAGTACTCACACACGTTTGGTCACCTTCATAACTGTTGCATGAAACCGCAGTGTAATGATCCAGCACCTCTGCACTTAAGCATTTGTATGTCAGCTGACAACAGCTGATATCCCCATCGTGCCTTTCTTCTTAAAGCCTCTATAAATGAAGCCCCAATATCTCTCACAAGTTGGCGCAAGTATAGTATTAGGCGGTGGATTGAGCCGATCGCCGGCTTATTTTGACCCCCTGCATTCATTGTCACAATTTTTGCTTTGAAAATATCATTTTTAACGTTTTAGCCTCTCGAAGTGCTTAACACAGAACACTCGCCCCTTCAACTCTCTGATTGGTTAAATGTTGTGTCAAGACGTAACACAGCTGTCATGTGGTTCCAAGATTTTTTTTTTCACCCAGCAACGTGCTACTGATCTAGGCCGGACCAAATCAAACCACTATCGGTCTTGAGTGTTTATGCGATAATATTGCTAGTTTCCAAAACCAAAACTAGCCATGTGAAGGGGTGAAAACAAGGCGGTAACATGCGAAAAGGAAGGCGAAGACAGCCAGGCCCGAAAAAAACCCAAATAAAAGTCTGTGTTGTACTACTGTTTCATTTGAATATCAGTGAATGAATGCTATTTCAATCAAATACGACTAGTAGTAATAATAATAATAATGAAAAAAAAAAGTTGATAGCAGATTTTTTTAAACTGGCAGAGTTGGGTAGTCGTGTATTATTATTATTATTATTATTATTATTATTATTATTATTATTATTATTATTATTATTATTATTTATTTCTTAGCAGACGCCCTTATCCAGGGCGACTTACAATCGTAAGCAAATACATTTCAAGTGTTACAATACAAGTAATACAATAAGAGCAAGAAATAAAATAACTTTTGTTCAAGCAAAGTACAAGTGTGACAAACCACAAATATTATTATTATTATTATTATTATTATTATTATTATTTATTTCTTAGCAGACGCCCTTATCCAGGGCGACTTACAATCGTAAGCAAATACATTTCAAGTGTTACAATACAAGTAATACAATAAGAGCAAGAAATAAAATAACTTTTGTTCAAGCAAAGTACAAGTGTGACAAACCACAATTCAATAATACAGCAGATAATAGTGATAGTTACATCAGGATATGATTAAATAGTGATAGTTACATCAGGATGTGATTAAATACAAAGTACTACAGGTTAAACACTTGGCAGATTACAGTATTCTGAAGTACAGGATTAAATGCAGTGAAATAGGGGGCAGATAAGAGCAAAATAAAGCACATTTACATGAAGGGTGATAGTGTCCCAGGATACAAACAGAGGAGTTCTACAGGTGCTGTTTGAAGAGGTGAGTCTTAAGGAGGCGCCGGAATGTGGTCAGGGACTGGGCAGTCCTGACATCTGTAGGAAGGTCATTCCACCACTGCGGAGCAAGGGTGGAGAAGGAGCGGGCTCTGGAGGCAGGGGAGCATAGCGGAGGTAGAGCTAGTCTTCTAGTGCAGGCGGAGCGGAGAGGTCGAGTGGGGGTGTAGGGAGAGATGAGGGTCTGGAGGTAGCTGGGTGCAGTCTGGTCAAGGCATCTGTAGGCTAGTACAAGAGTCTTGAACTGGATGCGAGCGGTGATCGGGAGCCAGTGGAGCGAGCGGAGTAGTGGAGTAGCGTGGGCGAAGCGAGGCAGAGAGAACACCAGGCGGGCAGCAGTGTTCTGGGTGAGCTGGAGCGGACGGGTGGCGGATGCAGGGAGGCCAGCCAGGAGGGAGTTGCAGTAGTCTAGACGGGAGAGTACCAGGGCCTGGACCAGGAGCTGGGTAGCATAGTTGGTGAGGAAGGGTCGGATTCTTCGGATGTTGCTCAGGAAGAATCGGCAAGTGCGTACCAGAGTGGAGATGTGCTGGGAATAAGAGAGACAGGGGTCCAGGGTGACTCCAAGGTTCTTAGCTGAGGAAAAGGGAGAGAGTGTGGTAGATTCCAGAGGAACAGAGATAGAGAGATCAGAGGAGGGGGAGGAGGAGGGAAAGAAAAGGAGGTCAGATTTAGAGAGGTTGAGTTTGAGGTGATGCGAGTGCATCCAGGAGGAAATAGCAGACAGACAGGTAGAGATACGGGAGGAGATGGTGGAGTCAGAGGTAGGGAAGGAGAGAAAAATCTGAGCATCATCAGCATAGAAATGGTATGAGAAACCATAGGATGCGATGAGGGGGCCCAGGGAGCGGGTGTAGAGAGAACAGGAGAGGACCCAAGACTGACCCTTGGGGGACTCCAGTTAAGAGAGGGTGAGGTGTGGAGGTTGCTCCACGCCAGGTTACCTGGTAAGTGCGGTTGGAGAGGTAGGAGGAGAACCAGGCCAGAGCAGTGCCAGAGATCCCCAGGTCAGCAAGAGATGAAGAGATGTCAAAGGCAGCAGAGAGGTCGAGGAGAATTAGGACAGAGGAGAGAGAGGCAGCTCGGGCACACTTAAGTGAGTTGGTGACAGACAGGAGGGCGGTTTCAGTGGAGTGAGCAGAGCGGAAGCCAGATTGGAGAGGGTCAAGCAGAGAGTGGTTGGACAGGAAAGCAGCGAGCTGGCGGTGTACAGTCCGCTCAAGGGTTTTGGAGAGGAAGGGTAGGAGGGAGACAGGACGGTAGCTGTGGAGGGAGGTGGGGTCGAGGGTAGTTTTTTTGAGGAGGGGAGTGATAGAGGCTTTTTTGAATTATTATTATTATTATTTTCTGTCGAAAACCCAAAGCAAATTTAAAAACTTCATTTTGATGCTTCTGAGATGACCTTTATAGGTATTACGTAATTTTGTTATCTACACGGATTTATACGTTTCGAGGGGACCGCTTGGCATGCTGACACGGTATAGCCAAAATGTGCTCCCGTGTACTGGAACGGTGGACTTGTTCTGACATGCCGAGAATTTGGGCTTCATGTTTCTGTGTAGGCCAACATGTTAAAGTACATTATGAGAGTAACCATGTTTAAAACTAAAAGTTAATATCTTTAAAGTGGTTAAAGTATTCATATGTTCTTTATTAGTATTCTAGTTTGTTTACATTTGGTAGCGTTGAGTTTGATCGAAGTTCGAAGCACTGTACCTTTTAAGAAATTAATAATTTGAACAGAGGTAGTGAGGTCACAGATGATGTGTGAATATGTCCATGAATTTATAAAAAGTGTACTGTCTGAAGTTGTAGCTTACTACAAAGATAAGAAATAAAAGATAATATATCTAAAAAGCTTTACCATCACTGAAAGAGACACTGCTTCAAGCAAACCTCTCTGTGAGTAGAAAAGAGTTTATTGTTTGTATGTATTAAAGAAATAATACGTATTGCTTTATTAAACATTTAACTCGAACTGTGGCACAAAAAAAAGTAGGCTAAAGAAGTCTTGTGCGTGTTTTGTTTAAGCATGCAACAAACACAACAGCAATAATACATATACTAATATTTGATACTGTAAATTATTCATTTTAAATTATTCAGTGTTGTGTGCAAGTGTTCGATATATGAGGTCAGTGGGGCGTCTTGAGGCATGTGCTGTTTTTTGGTTTTTTTTTTTTCAAATATCAGGATGCTTAGTGTTATTTTTTTTACTATTTGCTTAATATGCGATAGCTTTCGACAAGTTCGAAGTTAACTATAAAATCCGGTAATTTATAGCTGGAATTGAGAAGATTTGGTCGGGCGATAGCAAACCACTCCCCCTTCTCAACCCACTTGTAGTCAACAAGTGATAGCTGTTTTTTGAAGGGCAAAAAATGCTTGTTTTGGTTCCGCGAGATTTCGCTTGGAATATTTCTTGTGTTTTGTTACCGCGAATGCTTTCGCGTCCTCGTTCGCAAAGTGCTAACTTTGATTTGGTCTGGCCCCTAGTCTGCTAGAAGCACAATCAATCCTTATTGTTAAAGGCACAGGAGCATCTACGGGCAGATCTTTTCTTTTCTGCCGGGCTCCCTGATAACTAAATGATAACATTTTTATCAAAGCCAACATAAAAATTATCCAAAGGGATTCGGTATAACTTTTTGTCGCTTTGCACTTTCTGAAAACTCTTGTGTTTTCTTCCTTTTTTTTCTTTTGCAAGTAAGAAATGTATCCATTTTTGCTATTACTGTTACTAAAATGCATCTGTGCCTAATAAATAAAATAGAATGTCAAAGTATGAGTATTGTGTCTATAGTCTTATGTTTAAACTGCAAAGTTCATGCAGCACAGAGCACTCTCCATAGGCAGAATCGCCAGAAACCCACCCTAATATCAGTGGAAATCCACTCAATCAAAGTCAAACGCTCGTACAGCTGGATGATTATTTTGAAACTATACTCTACTAACCTTTGAGCTGCTAAACAAAAATGAAATATTTATGCACAGTGGTTTAGAGGTAATATATAATACCATTAAAACAATCAATTCAAGATCATTATTTTCTTTTATTTTTATTTTTATTTTTATTTTTCATTTCTAAGGCATACCGCATACCCCCTATAACCCTGAGAAGTACCCCTGGGGTACGCGTACCCCGGTTGAAAACCCCTGGGATAAAGGGAGTATTCCATCAACATTTTTTAATAAAATGTCTCAGAAAATTTGCTACATTATCCACCATGGACATAATTTTGAAGGATTTAATTTCAGCATTCCGTTTTATTAAATCTTTTGAATCCTTTTTCCTGTTTTTTTTTCTTATTATTCAAATTTAGCTGATGGATTTTTCATGTTTGATTGCTTATTGGTTTTAGTTTTAATTTTCATTATTGTTTTCTAATTTTTTCTTTTGACTTTTATTTGATCATTGTTACTGTTTTATGTTTCCTTTTGATTTCTGTTTTGTTTGCATGGCTTCTCCTCCATCTGTTTACCTTTCGGACTTGGAAGAACTGGAACCATCGAGCTGTCACTCAAGTAGGCCTCACAGTTTTAATTTTAAAAAATCTAGAGTTTAGCTGTCAAAAGCTCAGATGTGAATCTTGATTTGCATTTGCTGTTCTAAGACAAAAAAATTATAGAAAGTATATTTATCACCAATTCAGTAAATACGAACTGGATACACAGACACTAATTAATTTAACAATCCAATGGTCCATTTTCACTAAAGGTATGCCAGAAAAAATTGCCTGTCATTGTAACATACAGTAAGCGTTACAGTAAGACACAGGATTATTCTGAAATTACCCAAAGGGACACTTTAATTTCCCTAATATTTAATATCTTACCTGTTTAATATCTTATAATGTGAGTTATGGATGATTGCCTATTATTGTTGTTTTTGCTTAGCTCATCATTTGCCATGCGTACAAACTACTCCTGCAAAAAAATTCTTCTGAAAAAACAAGGCAGATTGTGGAAAAACATTCAGGTGGTGAAGCATTCAGAGTTGCATAGGCTTCAGTGCACATATCTTAATCAGTGGGTTTCAGTGCACCGTGAAAAAAGAACATGCTTTCCCTTCCCCACAATCTTTTGAGAAGCAATTTTTGATGGAATAGTCAGTAAACATGGCAAATAGTGGTCTAACAGCAATGGAGAATCATTGAGTACACACATACAGTACTAGAAGGAAACAGGTAAGACATTTTATTCTGAAAATATAGGTGCTCACTAATCTCAGACTGTTCTATTATATTCAGTAAACAATACTGCTTTCAAGGTTTTGTTGTTAAATGCATTGGTGAGTGATGTGTTTTTCTTTGTTTACTGATTTTCAAACAAGACAGTATGTATTGTCGGTGTATTTTTTTTTCTTTGGTGCTTGTCCACTTGTATTGCTAAATCTTACATTAAGTTGTGGTTCCTCCCTCCAGCTATGCTGACACACATCCCTGTTACTGTAATGTGCATATCCTTGTTCCTGTCGTCATTTTGGGTACAGTCTACAGAATAAGTTCTACAGGAGTCGAAGAGAACGTGGACTGAATATGGTTAGCTTATCTGTGGCAGACTCGCACCACTCAATTAACTAAACTGGTTAGATTTTTAAGACTGTATCAATGGCCTTAAGTGATCCCTTCTGTTTTAAAGTTTTAGTTCATAAAGAAATCCATGCTATATAGTGTGTGCTTGGATTAATTTCACTGACATGGCAGAACTACACTAGAAGTACTGTAATAGTTAATTCGGGAATGTCCATGGTTTTTCTATGAATGTTAGAAAATATAATGTTCTGTGTCTTTCTGCTCCCTCACAGGGAATCAGTAGCCTCTTCAGCTCCCTAAAGGTTGTCAGGCTCCTGCGATTGGGCCGAGTGGCTCGCAAGTTGGATCACTATATTGAATATGGAGCTGCAGTTTTGGTGCTGCTGGTGTGTGTGTTCGGACTGGCTGCTCATTGGCTGGCCTGTATCTGGTACAGCATTGGGGACTACGAGGTCATCAATGAGGAAACCAATTCACTACGGACTGAAAGTTGGCTTTATATGCTGGGAGAGTCTATTGGGATGCCATATAGATTTAACATATCGGGGAGTGGAAAATGGGAAGGTGGACCAAACAAAGACTCAGTATACATCTCTTCATTGTATTTTACAATGACCAGCCTCACTAGTATTGGATTTGGAAACATCGCCCCAACCACCGATGGAGAGAAAATCTTTGCAGTGGCCATGATGATGATTGGGTGTAAGTAGATTATTATTATTATTATTATTATTATTATTATTATTATTATTATTATTATTATTATTATTTAACGGGTTATACAATGGGAATGATTTTCACTAGCATAGATAAAAGGATTTAAAATTAAGATATAGCATGGAACAAATTGACGCTTCAGTGCGTAATCATCCTCCCCGAATGCAGTCTAGACGTGGTATTGGTGGCTCTCACTAAGGCCCTGTTTCAGTCTATACATTCCATAGAGCTGAAATATAACTCTATGAGGGCAGCCTTTCTATTAGCCATCACCTCTGCTAAGCGGATCAGTGAGCTACAGGCTTTGTCTTTGCACAGTTCCTGTATGCGTATTTGGGACAATGGGAACAGGTTATCGTTGCGCACAAATGGGCTAATAACAAATACTGTACAACCACTCCCTCGTTTTTATCGGGGGCATCAGGGTCCAATATAAGTCCTCTACACAACACGCTTTTTCTAATTTTTCGTATAAAAAGTAACACATGATGTGATGTGCAGTACAAAATAATACGAACAGTAATTCTAAATGAAATTGTCTATGTATAGTGCAGCTAAGGCATGCGCAGTTAGACTGCAAAAATGGGGAGCCAACTCCAGGACCGCGATATATCCAATTCTGCAGTATAGTGAGGAGCGATATAACGAGGGGTGGGTGTATTTCACGTTCAGAAACCATTCATTTGCAGTTGGTGGTAGACAACACAGTTTACACACAGTTTATTTTAACCAGAGCTGTAGTTAAAGTTGAAATGTCCTTCACAAATATTTATTAAATACACATCTTTGTATTCCTGTTGAAATGTGTCATAGTGTGTTTTGTAAATATAGAATACTATGGTTTTCATTTTCTCTGCTCTTTTGTAGTCATTGTACTGCAAATAAACTTTGCTTGAGAGGAGCGTCTAAAAAGGCTGTAGTGAAAAACACCAGTAAATAAAATTTGTTTCCCTTGAATTGAGAGAGAGACAGTTTTCCAGCATGTCACATTTAGTAGAAGAGCTCTTTGCTTCATGCTGTTAGGATCCTGGCCTTGCACATAAAACTTGGCATTCTGCAATGGAAACTCACTGAGCTTTTCGAATAACATATTCTGGTTAGATTATACCACTTACATCTTGCAAAAAAAACCTTTACAGAACACAGCCAGAGAGGAGGAGGATGATATATGGTCCTGGGCCTGTTTACACTAGATTTATCACTAAAAGGAATGACCTTTCTGAAATTCAGAAAGTTATAGAAGTTCTTAGAGGAAAAAAAGAGGTAAAAAAACTAAACATTCAGGGACACAAGGAATATTATGAACCTTCTTAAACATTTTTAGCTCAGGCGGAACACATTTTTCAGCCATATAAACTCAAAAGGTCCAAAAACGGCTCAAAGCATGATCATACTACCCCACACTTTGGCATTTTAAATACAAGTACAGATCTTGTTCAATGAAGCAGCAGTAACATAAAACAAAATCACCTTGAATGACCTTTGTGTCAATATATAGCTCCACCTTCTAGGATCTCTTGAGTAATAGGCTGTGTGGCTGTGTGGTCCAGTGGTTAAAGAGAACGGCTTGTAACCAGGAGATCCCTGGTTAAAATCCCACCTCAGCCACTGACTCATTGTGTGACCCTGAGCAAGTCACTTAACCTCCTTGTGCTCTGTCTTTCGAGTGAAACGTAATTGTAAGTGACTCTGCAGCTGATGCATAGTTCACACACCCTAGTCTCTGTAAGTCGCCTTGGATAAAGGTGTCTGCTAAATAAACAAATAATAATAATAGATGTACTACTGTTACCACAGTAGCTGGTACTTATTCATTAGGCATTCAATTAATGTAATAATAACCTTTTAGAGTCAAAAAAATATATTAAAAGACCCAGCTTTCTTTGTAGACGACTGGACAATAAGCATTTTTGAATGTTGAATAGCATCCTTCCACCATAAACAAAGAAGAGTATCCACTGGAAACCTTTCCCCAACAGTATGGCAGCCTAGAGATAAAATAATAAAATATTTTAATATTTTTTATTAAAATAATATCAGTCTGGTAGAACAGACACAGGATATACACAAGGGTTAATGCTTTTGTGTTTCATTTCTTTGTATAGAATATTGCAACCTTTTACAGACAAAAAATCCCATGAAGATATTTTTTTCATTTTAAATATTTGCTGCAGGGCTTGTCTTGGAGTGCTTATTGGAGCTGAGTATGCTAGTAGTTTAAATCTTTAGTAGTGTATCTGCAGGCAAAATAAAACAGGTCAATTAAACTTCAGCAGTAACTGGCACATTTAAACAGTAATTGGCTTATTTATGTAGTCAGTAATTATTAAACTCTCTTACTAAAATGAACACCCATATATTAACTTGGCATCCTCTCAAGAGCTGTTTGGATGCTGCGCTGGGATCAATAAGCCATTCGTTTTGGCCTCCTCTTGTTCATTCTAATTATTTTTATAAATACAATGTACCTAGAGCTAATGTCTGCAAGGCTCTCGCCTTGGACTGACCTCTAGTATGTGTTTTTAAGAATGTCCATCCTGATATCCTTGGGCAGGGATTTTCATTAGACTGGTGCTTATGCTATGGAACACTTTGCTGCAATGAAAAGGAATGACTTGTTGTATTTAACAATGTAAAAAATACTTTTACTCCTAAATTACTTTTAGCTTCATACCACTTGTCCCTAAAATGTGGTTATTTAACTTAAATGAAAGACCATTTTCAGGACAGCTTAATAAGGGAATGTTGGTCTTTAATTAGGGAATCACTAAATCTAAGCGCACAGAAGCAAAAAAAAATAATTTTTTGGCCAATTTAATATACCATAATAATTTAGACGGACAGGTGTTTTGTTGTATTTAAAGAGAAATGTCATACCAATAAATTTGAAGGTGTTGTTTGACAGGTTTATTATTGTATAAATGTCAAAGATGTATGTTATTGGACAGCTTTATAAAAACGTTGATTCACTTCAGTCTATTGAGTTCCACAAGAATAAAATATATTTTAAGATATTACGTAAGTCTTTAACTGCTACATGGAGACACGAAAAATAACAAGATTGAACAATAGGATCTCAAAGCTTTAGGTTAAGTCTGCTTTGAAAAATGAAATAACGCTTGCTATTGATGAAACATTTTTGGCTGTTGCTTACTTCCTAAACAACTGTTTAAACATGTCTGTGAATATTAGATTGTATTTTATTTATAAAATCAGCCATCTGTTAAATAACATGTGAGTTACAGTACTAAAGCTGTGCGACCAGGTCATACAGTCGATTGAATTCCTTTTTGGGTCTTTTTCATCTATCAGAGCGCTATTTCAATTGTTTTTCATGTAGAATACAAGAACATCTAGGTAAATGTGGTGTAAATAACTTAGCAATCCTGGTATATTTCTAGTCTGCAAAGTAACTGAGTCACCTTCAGATCAGTTAAAAAAAAACTAATATAAAGCATAAACTAAAGTGGTTGCCATAGTAACATAATGATAGATGCTGTGCATTAGGTGATTTATGAAGATGTACAATATGTGTAAAAACATTTTTAAGGAAAAAGTAAGTGGCAGAAATTGGTTCAATGCAATACAATTTGAATTTCTAAAGTGGTTTTCATGAACCAAGCTATTACAACTGTCATCTGAAACTAAATATTCCTAATCTTGAAAGGTAGAACAAAGAATTTTGTTTCAGCATAGAGAGTGAGGGAAAATGTACTTGGATAAGACAGAGTCCTTTATTTCAGGGGAGCTCCTGTGGTCATTCACTTACTTTAAAAGCATTTAAAATTTTTTTAGAACATTTTCAGGGCTTTTTAAGGTTAGTATTGAACAGATAAAGAAATAGGCATCTATTGATCCCAAAAAATAGTGGAGCGAATACCTGGACACCAAGTCATTGAGACTTGCATGCACCGACCCATGACAACCCTGAGGTGTGGGGGAGGATTTCAAAATCAATAATACTTTTTACTGGAAACCACTGAGGCTTGAATACAGTAAGGACAGTTTATTTGTTATATTTACAGCTATTTTGTAAAGGATGTAGCTGTTCTTTTAAAAGGGTACTGTGGTAATTGTGCAGTTTTCCCATGCTTTTCCCACGGTTATACAATACATTTACTATAGTTTACCAAGGTTACCAAAATGGATTGATAAGTTTGCTGCTATGTTTTGCTTGTTTTAAATCAGGTCAGAAAGTGCGTTGTAAAAGCTTATGCTAGCTATGCCATTTAAGGCAAACAGCAGCCTGAGCTGGGAGCTGTTCACGGAACCTTTAAAGATAATGCTATTGTCAATCTTGCTATGTGCAAGTTTGTTACTTATTTGCAATCATTTTTGATGTATGTTATAACAGGAAATCTGACATTTATATGCCTTTTGTCTTTGTTATCAAAATCAGTTTTGACCCAATCTACAACAAAAGCAAAGCAAACAGAAGAAATTAACTAGAGTGTACAACATTGGTTCTGTCTAGCCAATATGATGTCACAACATAACATTTCCAGCAGGCTAAATATTGCACATTGGCCCTGAAACGATGGCGATGACGATGTGTTTATTAATAAAGCATTGCAATATCATTGATATGGCTCATACTAGTATTGTAGCTATGATAACATTCGTACAGAACCATTGCATTGCCTTTGAATATGATAAGGGCTGTCTGGAACTGGTTCAACACTTGAACTTCGACTCTAAAGTCTTAGCTCTCCAGCTCCTCAGTAGAAAGCACTGGTCTGAAACAGTGTGCTCTCTCCATCCATAATCAGCAGCTACCTGGCAACATCTGACAAAGGGTAAAGACATGAGATTACAACAGGAAGTTTATTATACAAATTGGAGTCCTATGGTTTTTATTCCATATTGCCTGGGGAAAGAAACCCTACAGCCCTACAATTCCATCTGTGCTGATGGATGAGCCCTCTGTGTAATAAGTAATAATAATACTCTGCTTGTCTTTAGGTGAACAGAAGATAATTTATTATTGCTCTGTATGTATTTCTCAGCAAGGTGCGAGGACATGCTGATGTGAAACTTTTGACTTAATTGGCTTCTTCTACTGCAATGCTTTGCATGCTGTTTGACAGGTAATTACATCCAAAGGATGTTGGCAACAGTATATGTTAACAAATACATTCTGAATATATTTGTAAATTCAGCTCCAAATCAATGAGAGAACTGTAGGATTTTAGTGCGGTTTAGAGAACATTGGTATGCAAATGCTTGAGTATTGCAAAGAGAATGTAGGGAATTACAGGATTTTGCCGAGTCAACGCCCCAGTTTGAATGATCGCCCCACCCCAACTTTTAACTGAAAGTAAAATTTTCACCATTCATTTCTGGTTTTTAATAACCATGCGCAAATAATTCCTATGGGGAAATATCGCGGCTCACGTGAATAGAAAAAACTGCCTAGAAGTAGTTGCTCTGTGCTTTGAATGATTCAGGGTTAGGCTTATCTTCGGTTCAGATGATGAAGACGTGAAGTTCGGAAGTTTTGGATCGGATGATACAGACTTGGCAGTCCGATTGATTACGCTTTCCTGTTACGCCACAATCCATATTTTTGATTTTTTTTAATTAATTATTTTAGACATGGCAAGAGCTTGTAACTCAGGCACTATTTTTTTGTATTGAACATTTTTTCACCCACAAATAAATGTGTGTTTTCATGATGTGGCTTTGCACTGGACACTGCAGCTTTATAGTTTAATATTTGTTTTGTGAAAAGATTTGAAATGACAAAAGAGCGGACTTACTGCAGCAGCTTTGAATTGTATTTCACCAGTCATTAAAGTGTTAACTGCACTTTTTGAATCTTTAATGTGACTGTGTGTTGTGCTCTACATGCCTCATTGTAAACGTAATCTATCTATCTAATGTTAAAAATACTCCCTCTGCAGTAATTCCTGTAATTTCTCCCCTGCCTGAGTCAGTGCCCCCCCTCCCCACACAGACACACTTTTGCCTTAACACTAGAAGGACCGGAGATATACTCATACCTAGAAGCCCCGCAGCAGTCTTTCTGACGGCTGTATTCAAAACACTGTAAATAGTATAACGAAAGGAGAAAGTCGGATGTAATTATTATTTTTATTTTTTTATTGCGTATGTCACATAAACATCTGAACAACCGAAGCATGTTATGTAATGTATATGAGCATTTATTTTACAAATCAAAACAAGAAAATGTAAATAAATTAACATCTGAACAGACATCGGTTTACAACATACATATTTATAAAACTGAAACGATAGTAATACATTTTTAACTTTTCAACAGCAATCGGTTTATTATCAGAGGGTATTCCTTTACCTTGAGTCTAAGGCGGTTCACAATCAACACAGATAATGCGCTTCTCCACGCCGCCTTTCTGCACAGGGCACAGCTGACAGAAGTTTTATTTTTATTGCACTTGCCAACCTGGCATTGGCGTCTCTTGCGGCTCTCAGCGGGGTTGCCAGCTTCAGCTGTGGGTACACGCTTGGCAGTCTCCCTCTGTTCCAAATGCTTCTTGCGAAGTTGCTGTGCTAACTTTAAAATATATTCTCTCCTTGGTAAACCCCATATAACACACATATATTTTATTTTAAAACAACTGGTATGGAAGCATGAAGCATGAAGTGCACAACAAGTAAGATGTATAGAATTATTTAGCTAGCTACCAGTAATAATGTACCCTTTATAGCAAAAATCATTAAGAGTTATAAACAGAGAGCTATTAGGCCAGCTTTATATAAAAACTACTCTAGAGCACCACCTCTTTATAAAGGGCCTGCTGGTTCAGTCTAATATCTAATAGCAGATAGCAGCAGTGTGGAGTAGTGGTTAGGGCTCTGGACTCTTGACCGGAGGGTTGTGGGTTCAATCCCCAGTGGGGGACACTGCTGTTGTACCCTTGAGCAAGGTACTTTACCTAGATTGCTCCAGTAAAAACCCAACTGTATAAATGGGTAATTGTATGTACAAATAATGTGATATCTGTATAATGTGAAATAATGTATAATGTGATAACTTGTAACAATTGTAAGTCGCCCTGGATAAGGGCGTCTGCTAAGAAATAAATAATAATAATAATAATAATAATATAGTGAGATGTTTGCTCTGTTAGAATGATTTAGACACATACAAGTAAATATTTTGCTGACAGCCTTGAATAACAATGTGAATTTGACCGAGGGCATACGTGGCAAATGTCATCTCAATTCTCATTTTGTAACAATTATTTGACAGTGTGATTCTGATCCTGGAGGTAGAAAAATGGTGCAACTTCAGGCCTCACTGCAGGAAATCTTCGACAAACCACAGGAGGCAAATAAGAAAAACAACTCTAAAGCAATTACTACTTAAACACGATAACTGCCTCTTTTCTGCTTTTATTTGGATTGTACCCTTGTTCTGCACACATGACCCTTGTTATGTTTTTAGTTTGCTTCTATTTTGTAAATAGAAGCCCTTACGAGACTCACAGCCCAAAATTTTTTCATAGCAGAGAATTTCAGTTATAGTTAGTGCTTTCTAATAGTTTACCATCTCAAATTAGAAATGTATTGATTGTTGAAGCTGAGGTACTATACTCTGTTTAAAAAAATAAGTTTGAAAGTCAATGGGATACAATTCTAAAATGATGACAGTGTATTTACCTTAGCGTACATGTCCTGTCAGGTAGCCTGCATGTCCTGATATTGTACCTGGTATTGTAATGGATTAACAGTGTCTATTGATTCATAACATTATGGTACCATTAGTATGTCAGAATATAATATTGTGGTACCAATTTCCCAGTGGCTCCAAACCCTTTACTCTCCTGACAGAGGAGTGGAGACAAAAGCTTCACAGAACAGCCTGTGCCATAAGGAATTCTGGGTCTCAAAGTGTCTGTCAAACAAAAACAAAATGCTGTAAATTATGTCTTCTTAAATTGATTTCCATTGCCATCACTGTCCTCTTTGTGTGCTGTCTGCTGGTGTTCAGAGACATAAGCACTAACATGACTGGCTGTAGGCTGCCACACGTGACAGATTCTGGCTAATATTTGTACATGGTGTCTGGGGCGCCAGAGCTGGGGGAACCAGCTTTTAAAACTTTTAAAAAAATTACTTGACAAAAGAAACGTGCACATTGGGGGAAAAGCTGCATGTATCGCACACAATGTTTAGTTACGGTTATACTCTGCATCCTACATAAAAGCAAAGCGCTAATTATATCATATAAGAACCTACCTTACAATCCCGATGTCTGATGCTACTGCTGAGTGCATAGGCATACATATGATCACCCATGGCTAAAGCTTTTCACGGTTAACACAAATTTTATGATTTTCCGTGAAAATTCCAATTTCTGAAAGAATAGTGTAAATATACACATTTTTATCGCTTAAAATAAATACAGCAAACCTTACGCTGAATTTATTAACCTGGAAGCTGGTTTAGTTTGCTTCAATGAAAAAGACACCTCCTGCATCTAAGAGGGGAAATATTTCTGCTAAAGATCGCTCTGTCCAGTACAAAAAGGGAACAGTTCATGTGTCCTGTTTTTATTTTTTACATTTATTTATGTTTTTATTTTGTTTGATAATTCACTGCTGGGGAAAATACAATATATTTTAAAATGTGGATATAAAAAAAAATAACCATTTAGCATTTACTGTTTTTCAGGCAGGTAAGCATTTAATATTTAGGAACATTTATTGGATAATAACTCTAGAGAAAATTATACATTTTTAATGTGACAATGTACATGGAACTATCTTGAAATATCTATTTTAGGCTGTGAAATAAGGTATTTTTTACTGTGAAAAAATTTTGGTTGATGGTTCTTATCACCTCCTCAATGTTGTTTAGACCTACAGTGCCAGTAAGCATACATTCTGGTAAAGTTTGTGTTTTTATTTCTGTCTTTGTAAATGTAATATTATGCTATGGCTTAATTTTGGAGTCTGGTTATTTTACAGTTTTACTTCGTGAGATGCTTGTTCGAAATAAAAGTGCATTCCCAAAATAATATTTAAATTTATTCCTGAAAACTTCTTTTTTTTTAAATTAATAAGCACAATTTTATTTTGGGCATGCATTAATCCTACTAAGAAGAACAGCATGATTAAAAAAATACCACGTTACTAAAATGTGCTAAGCCTGTACTTATCAGAGAAACCGTAGGGATTGCCAATAAAAAAAAGACACTGATTAAACTTCAAATGCTAATGTCTGAAATGCTAACATTAATTTTTGTAGGTAAATATTGGGGCTTTTGACTCATGTTAATGTTCTTTTAATTAATTATTCAGGGCAAGTGATTATAGATTAATAGATAAATTATACAGTATATGTTGTATATAACACCAAAACATTCCACCACCAAAACATTCAGTAAAATGGGACATTTTACATAAAAATACCAGGACTTTGAAAGTTTTGCCTTTATAATAATTAACTGAGGCATATTTGGTATTGTTTGATATTTTAATGAAAGTTACCTTGTTCTATTTTTTTCTTTTACTCAACTAATACCCTTTGTAAATATTAAACACACTGGGGTGTGCTACATACATTTGGCCCTGAGGCATTTGTTTCATGGCCCCTTTAGGCTTAAATCTTCACACCATTTTATTGTGAAAGGAAAATAAAACTAGCAACAAACACTTTTCAGTCATAAAGTAACATTAATTCTTTAAAATTATGATTGACAGCACAGTGATAATTCCACATACTTTATGTTGCTGTAATGTGATCCACTATACTTTTGCCATGCCTCTCTTTGCTTTACTATCATGTTTTACACATTGGGTCTATTCAATTGATCTAAACGGTAGTGGACCAAAATATTGCTGATGTTTAAATCTCTAACCATGTGAGTATTGGTGTCTTTAAAATTAATTACTATTTAAACATTTGCAGTACTATGATTCGATACTGATTAGATCAATTGAATAGACTCTAGTATGTATGAAATGGCACCACCTTCAAACATCACAGTTTTAGTTGCATTCACAGGCTGCGTTCTGTAGTAATGTCATAAGACACTGCATTAACAATAGGGAATAATAGTGAGAGTCAGTTTGAGCCATGGAGTGGAGTTGAACTGATAGATTGAAAAGATAAATATGAACACATACATTGTTATCAGCCAACCAGAGCCCCCCATACAGTTATTTCCCCTCTCAGGTGCCGTTCACATGTGTACAGTCACAGACCCGACGGTGCGCTTCACAGTTCGTAAGCGTTCTTTCGCGGGCTAGGTTGAAGGCTACTAGCACTGCCCTGCAGGTCCAGTGTGCCTAACAACAGAACATTAATAGTACATAAACAACCAATCACAGAACACTCACACAAACATACAGAACACGCGGTCCAGTGACCACGCCCCCCTGCTCACGCCACAGTTCTGACTGTCTCACACACAGCAACACAACACAGACGCTCACCGTTGAAACATCCTGTCTTTAACCCAGGAGAGCAGAAATGAGTAAACTCTGTATCCCTTATATGAGAAGTGGATAAACGCTATATTGGTCGAATTAAAAGTGGGTAAACGCTGTTTACCTTCGTATACCCTTGACTACACCACTGATAACATGGTGTTAATAAAATGGTAACATGTTTTGCAGGACTGTAGTGTCCACTGAATAATTAATAATATTCTGTTTTCTTTTAGCCCAGCCATTGTAGACTTTAGTCTCTGTAAGCAGACCTTGTTATTGGACCCCATTGGAATCCCAAATGACCACTAACACTGACCAAACATTAATCATTCCATTTTTTTTCTCTTCAGCTCTCCTGTATGCAACCATCTTTGGTAACGTGACCACAATCTTCCAGCAAATGTATGCCAACACCAACAGGTACCACGAGATGCTGAACAGCGTGCGTGACTTCCTGAAACTCTACCAGGTCCCCAAAGGTCTGAGCGAGCGAGTCATGGACTACATTGCCTCCACCTGGTCCATGTCCAGAGGCATAGATACTGAAAAGGTATCGCAAACTGTAAGCTATACATTTATTACCTTGCATGCTGATTTTTGCATGGTAGATCTTAGTCACCTAAAGGCATCACCTGGATATTAATGTTAGTCCTCTGCAAAATTTGCTTAACAGAATATCTTAACAGAATATAATAATAATTGGATGGTGTGGCAAGGATGGCTCTGAGGGGCATGGGTGGTGATGTCAGCGTCTAGGAAGCAGTACAAAACAACCAAACGTACGGGGATGAAACGGCCACAGCCGTATATTAATTAAATAATAAAACAAACACGTTTACAAAACACAAAGAAAAGGGCACATTGGCCAAAGCAAAACAAACAATACCAAACGTTACTAAAATGAGTACCTTTCAACCTTGTAGTCGTGGTAGCATTCGCATATTTTCATTTTCATTTTCTCTCTCTCTCTCTCTCTCTCTCTCTCTCTCTCTCTCTCTCTCTCTCTCTCTCTCGCTCTCTCTCTCTCTCTCTCTCTCTCTCTGTCTTTCTTGCTTTCTCCTAAGCTCTCCCTTCAATGAGCCCGGAGTGGGTCCCTTTATATTCTGTGGCTGGAGCCTTAATTACCTTTTAATCAAATAATTATTTTATTAAGACTCCAGCCACATTCGCACGAGATTTACAGGGATGGGAATTTAACCCCATCTACGCCAACTACACATTATACGGCCGGCTTTTCGCTGGTCTCAAATAATAAATAATAATGACGGACGGTTCCCGTCCGCCCGCATACAAACATCTATAATAATAATAATGATAATACAAATTAAAATAATATTGATATATAAAAGGGGGCGGGCACCCCGTCACAGATGGCTAATGTAATTAATAATATTGTGGTGTGTGCAAAGGCATAAGCTGAAGTTTTTGTAAGACTATTTACTCTAGAACAGGGCCATCAAACATCCCTGGAACGCTGTCATCAGGCCCACGAAATATCGCAGAATATCATTTTTTAATTCAATGGGATACAGAAAAAAGCAAAATATCAGAAAACTCTATCAGAAAATGGTTTTGAAGAAACACCTATTTTATGAGCAATCACATAGCTTGCCTTAACAGCAGCATCACTTATGCTACAAGCATTCGTAAACATCGATTGCTGTTTTTTCAATGACTGTGCTAATTGAGTATTTATCTTCATGTAATTTTCCTATATATTTATCATATTTCTTGCCATGGTTTGCTTCATAGTGTCTTTTAATGTTGTATTATTTCACAACAAACACATGTTGCTAACAAATTAAGCACGTTGGCTTTCCATTCATGTCCACAAAGAAATACGAAATTCCCCATTTCTCTTGAAACATACGGCACTCTTGGTCCACCTTATAGAACTTAGAAATCAGCACTAAAAACACTTTTCTGGTATCACTGGTGTCGTAACTCAAACCAGCTGACGCACTGCCGTCTCACCCTCGTGGTCGGCGATTAGCAGCAATCATGACAATTTGTGTTGCTCATCTGAAGGAACTCGGTGGAGGCATGTTTGTGTTCTAAGAGCTGACAGTGAGTAAACGTAATCAATATGTGCTATTTAGGGGAATGTAAATATGCTATGTATGATAATTTCTATTAAATACAATCATTTTGAGGTTTTGGGTTTGTCTATGTATTTTTATAACTGTCACTCGACCCGCGCCAAGCGCCAGGGTATCGGATCAGGCCTGCGAATCAAATTGAGTTTGACTCCCCTGCTCTAGATTAACCTTGACTTCTGTCTTGTGGGGTATTTGACTACCGGTAATTCTGTAAATAATGTGCCTTTTTATGATGCTGAATTAAGCTTGAAAATTAAGTGTGAATTTTACATGCTGTTCAGTTCCCTTCCTGGTGTTACACTCATTAGTACACCCAAACTCAATCATGAAGAGGCACTTTGGCCTACTAATGTAGTGTAAAGAATGGACATAATACTGATCTATAATATACTTCACTGTAAAACCTTGATTAGACTTCGATTTTAATTCAGTTATCCAAGCCAATTGTTTTTAACCTCATGGTCCCAATTAGTTTCATTGAAAAAGCTTTCTCTATATTTTGCTTCATGTAGACACTTTCTAGTTGCCTTATTAAATATGGAAGGCAAAATGAGTGGATACAACCAGGGATTTGAAACAGAACAGGAACCGGAACAAAAAAAAAAAAAAGAATGTTTTGATGGAACAGAAACAAAAAACTAAACTAAATAAATTTATTACGTTCTGGAACGAAAACAATATTCAAGATTTTGTTTGTCGGTTAATAAGGGTTTTTTTCCCCCGATCCCTTTCAGCCTGTTCTCTCTGTCTCTTTCCATTGTTTTCAAACATACAATAATTTGAAAAAAGCGCTCTTCCCGTGGTCTACACCTTAGTGGTCAACAACAAAGCATTATTTCACAGCCAGCTAATGAAATTCAACATTACATTTAGATTGCTTTTTCAGAGCAGCCAGCGAATCAAATAGCACTGTATTTGCCTTCAGTTCAGGCTTCCGCCTTGTGGTCAGCTACATGCTGGATCCACGTTATGTGATAAGTCTTGTATTCACTCAAAGTAAACAGGTACTGTTATTAACTTATTATTAAGTTAGGTACACAGAAAACAAGCTGTACAAGTATGTGTGAGTCAAGCACTTTGTTAATAATCAGAGGTTTGCTAGTTATGTTCCTGGATATTAAGAGTTAAAACATTTTACCGTTGACTTGAGATTATTTGATTAAAAACACCACAAAGTTGAAAGGTGGAACAGAACAGAGAAAAAATGCAAGTGCTGCAGAGTTTATTTCAGACAAACATCACATTAAGTTATTATGTTGAATGTAAGGACGCTAACCCACCGAGATTGTTGGGAAATGTCGCTGTTTTGAATTGTTTAAAAAAAAAAAAAAGTAAACTCGAACCAAGGCAAAAGAAAGTTGCAACGGAGAAAAGAAAGAAGCAGACTGCTGTCATTTTCTTTTAAGTTGTTTCAATAGACAGGATGTGAGTGCATTTATTTATACAGACGGATAACTTGTCACACCGTTTTCCCTTTGAGTGGCGAGTTATCTGGAGTTTACTGTATTTCATTCTTTTTTGTTTAATTGGAGAAAATTAAGACCTATGAACACCAATACAATGGCCTACTTGGCTAAAACTGCTATTAACCGGTATTTCATTTTGTTCGATCCGGAACAGAACAAAATCAGCTGTTCTGAACTTTTTGAACTGGAGCCGAAAATTCCGGTTCGGTTTGGAGCCGAACTGGATTGGAAAAAATCTGGTTCGAATTCCTGGATAAAACACTGAAGTATTACTTAAATTCTCAGTTTCAATTTAAATTAATAAGAACTTATTTAAAGAACAATAATGTCCTACGAAAAGGTCTTGGCAAACAAAAAAGAGCAGGCCTCTAAATAATTAAGGGATAACTATGGGGCACATGGACTGGATGAGCGGAGATACAAGTCTTTCAAGTAAATACAATCTGAGGTCAAGGATGTTTTACTAGCGAGGGAGTCTATTCTCTCCAAGCCTCTTTTATATGACAAGTGCTTTGGTCTTTCTTTGTTTTAATGGCCTGATTGTATGTATGTGTATATATATATATATATATATATATATATATATATATATATATATATATATATATATATATATATATATATATATAAAGAACCAGATTCTCAAAAATAAAACTTGTGATCAAAGCAACTGCAGAATGCTTGGTTTCAGAATTTAAGGTTAATGGGATGGAAGGGCACTGTCAGATTGTTTATGTATATTGGCAGCATTGAAAAAGACTAAATAAAACATAAGACCCTTTTCCCGCTACATTGCACTGCTTTTTCTAGTGCAGTGATAAAGCTTGAATAAAGCTGATGTGCTGCGGATTTTACTGCAAAACAACAGCTCTTGCTCTCTTAGTAAAATCTGAAACCTGAATAATGCTGATACTGGCCGTTAATAAAATACAGACTTAATCAGCAGCAGTGTTTTTGGATTCAGATACATAGTACAGATGCATGAATTAAACATAGTATGCCTTTCACAACCTAGAGCAGGGGTGTCAAACTAGTTTCATATGGTTGGCAAACATGTCTCCAGCGAGTTCCTTCACATGAGAAACACAAATTGTCATGTTGCTGTAATTGCTGTCAATCGCCAACCACGTGGGTGAGACGGCAGTGCGTCAGGTTCGAGTTATGCCATCAGTGATACCAGAAAAGGGTTTTTAGTGCTGATTTCTAAGTTCTATAGTGACAAGTTTCCTCATGCCTTCATCCGTGAAGAGAAAGGTGTACCACGAGTGCCATGTATTTCAAAAGAAATGGGGAACTTTGTGTTTCTTAGTGGACATGAATGGAAAGCCAAAGTGCTTAATTTGTTAGCAGCATGTAGCCGTTGTGAAATAATACAACATTAAAAGACACTATGAAGCAAACCATGGCAAGAAATATGATAAATATACAGGAAAGTTATGTGAAGATAAATTCTCTGAATTAGCACAGTCATTGAAAAAGCAGCAATCGATGTTTACAAATGTTTGTAATGTATCTGTAAGAGATGCTGCTGTTAAGGCGAGCTATGTGATTGCCCATGAAATAGCTGTTTATTCAAAAACATTTTTTGGGGGGTTTTTGAATAAGTGCTGCTAAAAGCTGATTAAATAGTGTCCTGAGGAGCAGGAAGCTTTCTTTGTCATGAATATCAACAAATCAAAATTTTGTTCTCAACTTGCTTAACTCAATACTCCAGATATCCTCAGCCCAGTCATTTGCTCCAGGTGTTGATGCGCTGGTTCAAGCAAAGGTCCCAGGTATCAGGAAGCAGCAGCAACAGTCACTAATATTCTTTGTATTTATCTTTTGGGGAGTGTTAAGTAAAAAATGGATCTGTATCTATTTATATTTTGTGAATTTTTTAAACCTGTATCTCATACATGTCAACATTGGGTTTTTCAAAATAAGGGCGCTTTTATAAAACTGAAATCTTAGTGGCCTGAATTGAAGTGAATACCTACATAAGACAAAGGCATACAACTACTCCACTTTATTACTGAATGATAGACTGTGATACGGTCTCTTTCTAATTGCGTTTAAAAAGGAAAAATATCAAAACAGAAAAAACAACCATGATGTGCTTCACAATCATTTTCTCTCTTGGTCCCTGTGGTTCTTATTGTGTAGTTGTAGGTGGCTGATTTGGCAGCAGCCACAATACTTTATAAACAGGTCCATTGTAGTTGATTTTACACGACAGCAAAGCATACATAACAGTTGACATTGTTACTTTCATCACACAACACACCTAAAGGACGAGCAATGGCACCTACTTTATAACAAGAAAAAAAAAAACCTCAATTCAATGTCATCATTAAAAAAAAAAAAAAAAAAGTCGATTGCAACGCTATTCATTACACTGCATTATGTGGCGGATCAATAATACCACTGTCAGAAACATTTCATTGTTAACTATCTTCTGTTTTAAATGAATGCACTAGTATTGTAAATAAACACATTATCAATCAATCTAAATTTTTAAAGCAATGTTGATGCTGAATATGTAAAAGAAACGGCTGTCACTATTTGTGTGACTTTTAGACTTTCCTGCAGAATGCTTTGCAATTTGTGAGTCTGGGAGCATGTCTACTACAGATGTAAAGGTCTGTGCATATGTCACTTTCTTGATCTCCGTTTTTCCTTTGGCAACAATAGATGTGATCTCCAGAAACCTCATTCTTACTCCCACCATTAAAATCAGTCCTGCATAGTTTACAGAAAATATGCCCTTTTCCAGCGTTGCTTCGGTGAGTTTTTTTTTTTACTGGACGAGCAGGGCTTATCGCACGCAAAGCCATCGTAGATGGTCAAGTATGTGAGCTTGTCTAGTGCACTGATGCATGCCTGCCACAGGGGTCCCCTGGGTCCTAAACCCTGCTAGATACAGACGGGGGTTGCAGTAATCACATACTGTACATGACTTTTGCAGAAATTAAAGGTTTGCTGACATAAAGGGGTTTAACAGTAGTTTTGAGCAAAATCTGTCCCAGGAGTTGTCCAGGAGCATTGTAAAAAAAAAAAAAAAAAACACTGGTTGACAGGTCTGGTATCCTATTGAATAAAAAAATGATATCCTGCGATATTCCATATGTGGGCTGGATGACATTGCTCTGGGGGCCAGATCTGGCTCACAGGCCATATGTTTGACACCCTTGACCTAGAGTCTGACCATTAGGTTAAGGGCAGCAAGACAACGCATACTGTACAGTATATTTTACCACACACTTATGTAAATGAAATAATGTATGGGTTAGAGTATATGTCACACAATAAATATGTCTCGGGGTGATTTGGGAAGTAAGAGAGTTGGTTGGATCAGTAGAGCATGTCTAATGACCTGTAAAGTTTTGTCAAAATTTGTATTAATGGAAAAAAAAAATCATGTTGTGCTTCATACACTATGGAGGTCTGTCACAAAGACGGCCGGAGTGGGTGGCGTCAGACCAGAAGCAGGAAATAAACAGAGACTTGGGGTTTTGATGAAGCTGAGCGCGTGATCGCACTCAGCATTTAATAATTAACACAGAACAGAAAATAAAAGGGTTGAACAAACAGAAAACACAGGGCACGGCACTATACGCCAAAATAAAACAGATAAACAAAACGGACTAGACAGACAAACAAACACGGTGAGCAGATACTTATTATTTACTTTACTTGGTTTTACTTTCTCCTTCTCTCTCTCCCGTTCTCCACTCACCGAACACCCAACCCCGAGTGAGTGAAAACATGCTGCTTTTATGCAGTTGTACCGAGACTCGAATGCTAATCAATCATTCAATTGGAGTCGCGGTACAACTGCACGTGAATCAATAAAGTGCAATTCCCCGTGCTCACATATTACATTTAACTTGCACGTGAAGTGCGGTGCCATCCTCGTGCCTAAATACAAATATACATTTTAAACACTCGTGTTACGCAGACCCGTTTATATCCCGTGTACCAAGGACTATACACCAACATTTACACACAACACGTAACATATAACATACACAGGGGGGCACTTTGCCACAAGGTCTCACAGTTTTGAAAAAAAAAACAGCAAACAACTGAGTGCAAAACTACCTGGACGTAAGGCATTCAAACTGAGAGATTTATTTAACTTAAAAATGGAAATTTCATTAGCTTTAACCACTTTATATTTCTAATGTAATGTTTTGGGGGGTGGAATTGCTTGTCCTGATTGAGAAACAGCAATTACTTTCAAGGCAGGTACTGTATTCATACTCCCAGAATAGCTTGAGTTAATATACATGTTAATTAAAAAAAAAAAAAAAATCTTAGATCAGCTCCTATTGTGGAGAGAACCTGTGGATTAATGAGCTACCTAAATGGATACTCTGTTACATTTCATCTGTGACACATGTTTTGTCTGTAAGATAGGAAAAGACTCAAAATAACTCTGAAATTAGTGGGTTAAGTGTTTTTGACCTAGGCCAGATCCAGTGAGCTAGTCTTGTAACCTGCATAGGTAGAAAGAAGACTTTTTTTTATAACAAGGCAAGAGTAGTTGGCCTCATAATCTCAATCCCTCTGCCATTACTGCAGACCAGTGAGTTAGATTGTGTAGTCAGGTTAGTATATCCTGTTCCAGTAAAGTTAATACATTTCAACTCTTTGGCCACGCACACCAGTGGTGGGTTTGGCGTCGAAAGAAGAATGCGTGTGCAGAAACGAACGTCATACCTACTGTAAAATATGGTGGTGGATCTTTGATGTTATGGGGCTGTTTTGCTTCCACTGGTCCTGGGGCCCTTGTTAAGGTCAACGGCATCATGAACTCTACCCAGTACCAGGACATTTAGCCAAAAACCTGGTTGCCTCTGCCAGGAGGCTGAAACTTGGCTGCAAGTGGATCTTCCAGCAAGACAATGACACCAAGCACACATAATTTTGCAATGGCCATCTCAGTCTCCGGACTTGAACACCATTGAAATCCTGTGGTTTCAATTGAAGAGGGCAGTCCATAAGCGCAGACCGAAGGATATCAAGGATCTGGAAAGATTCTGTATGGAGGAATGGTCTAAGATCCCTCCCAATGTGTTCTCCAATCTCATTAAATATTATAGAAAAAGACTCAGTGCCGTTATCCTTGCAAGGGGAGGGTGCACAAAGTACTGAAAACAAGGGTGTTTTTTGCTCATCTTTATCAAGGGTGCCAATAATTTTGGAGGTGACTATATATAAAGAGCCAGCTTCCCAACGTTTCAATATGTTGTACATATATTTCTCAACGGAGCATGTGTTTGATTCAAAACATTGGCGGTATTTATAGGTTTTTGACGGCATGACAAACTGCTTGTTATTGTTTATATTCAAATCCATGATTTATTCTTACATGATGTAATAGTGTTTTATATATTGTGACATCATTTTTACTTATATCTTTAAATCTGTTTTAATTAACATTATTTTATAGAAACTTATATTTATATTATCATGCAATGCTGACTCTGAGGATCAGCCTTGATTTGGCCTCCCCAGCGCATCAGATATTATATATATATATATATATATATATATATATATATATATATATATATATATATATATAATGCTTTTTTATCTTTGTGTTTTGCTCTGTAAATACCCTTGGCGCTTTCTAATCAAAGTAGCGCCGGGTCCCCGTGAAGGTCTGCCTGAAATTAAACTTGGGCTGTCAGATATTAAACCGGGCCCATAAATATAGTCTGTAACTGTGGGCCTAAACCAAACTTTTTTTGACACTTGCTAATAAAGCCAATGATGTATAATAATATAAAACTTAATTCATAACAAAACTGGAATAAAACAAAGACTATACGTAATAAGTTAACAATGGATTGATCATTTAGAACGTCACAGAGATTTGCCAAGCATGCCCTAATTGCATCATCGGTATCTGTCTTCTTTTAATGAATGTGAGTAACTGCTTTTTCCCCTCTTAAAAGGACTTTGCAGACCAATTCATTCTTTCTTTTTAAAGTAAAGTTAGCCTGATAGTATAGGCTGCAGCTGTGACTTATAATTGGTTGTAAATGTCAAAATGATTAATACAGGAGAATGATCTAAATTAACTGGACAGAGTATTTTATTCTGTATATATACATTTGGAAAAAGTGCTGAATGAACAGCCTTAATATACCGTAGAAATGGCTATGGAATAACACTGGTATGGGCTAAAATCAACTTGTGGAATATAAGTCATATTCCATTTAGTTCATCGTCTCTGGTTTTCTTTTAGGTTTTACAGATCTGCCCAAAGGACATGAGAGCGGACATCTGTGTGCACCTGAACCGCAAAGTCTTTAAAGAACACCCGGCTTTCAGACTGGCAAGTGACGGCTGCTTACGAGCTTTGGCCATGGAGTTCCAGACCATCCATTGTGCCCCTGGGGACCTGATTTACCATGCAGGCGAAAGTGTAGACAGCCTCTGCTTTGTGGTATCGGGGTCCTTGGAAGTAATACAAGATGATGAAGTTGTAGCCATTTTGGGTAAGTTTGGGTTGTTCAAACCTGATCTTTTTATTCCCATTGCTTAAGTGTGTTTCGTCTTCGTATTCTTGAGACCCCTTGCATCCCAACTGTCCCAACATGTGTTAATAGTGGTCATACTCTTGTAAGCGTGTATGTTGCTTAAAAAAAAAAACATGCTGGCAGGTATCTATGGAAATAAGTTCATAAAAACAACGTTGTAAAGGGAGTTATAATGCGATCATTTTGATCCAGCTTTAATGTGTGAATACTAGTCTTCTCATGCCAAAGCTAGAAGCTACAACAGCTAAACTATTCTATTATTTGCTATAATTTTAAATGTTTTTGTTGCTATAAATGGATTTTTGCTGTGTGTCTTATTGTGAAAAGAGACTCAATAAATGAGTGGCAGAGCATGGATTTGGAACCATACTCTCCTGGCTCGAAGTCTATAGTCCCATCTAATTAGTTCACAATGTCAGGTTAGAATTTTGAACACAGTAATTGGATATGTTTACAGCGACTGAAGGGGATAGGCCAGTGCCAGTTTGGTGTGATGAACACCATTCCATGGCTACAAATGCACCAAATTCAAGAGTCAAATGGAAGAATCATCATCTTACTGAGATATACATACTCTCTTATCTTCTGTAATCCCGTTGCAAGCCTCGTCTCAAGAAATAGTTATCGAACAACTTTAAAACAAATCATGCAAGGGCCAATGAAACCATAATAAAAACACCAAATAGATCAGCCACTGGAGTGAGAGAGTTTTAGAGCTCTTAGTGGAGAATAATTGGGAGCTGTGTGAGGCTGAATTATGTGCTCAGTAAACTATGTACGAAAGATAATTTCAAGACATGGTTTTGACAGATGAATATATGTGTACTGACCAATATTTAACCTATTTTATCATAAGATGATAGCTGGGTGATAAACATAATGACCTGTCTTCATGGAAATTGGTTTATGGCCAATTCCATAAGAACAGATAAAAGGTGCCACATCTTGTTTTAAACTATATGTTTCAGTATAAGTAGAAGGGTAGTTATATAGACGACCCGAGTTGCGATTCTGAACACATCCAAACCTCTTATCAACCGCCTGAAGGAGTCATATACCATCAGCTCCCAATAGAAACAGTTAACTTGGCCATTCTCTTAAATCTGTTTGATGCTAGTGATCACCTTACATGACTAAATACAACAGAAGTTTAATACGTGTAAGATTGTGCTTTGGAATCAAACAAATGGAATCTGGTTAAGTTTCAATTATGAGTCATTCGAGTCTTAATTATAATTTATTGACAATCATTTATAATGACAATAAGAGACTGCATGTTGTAATTATAAGAAATTGAACCACAATCCTACACTGTCAGCAAGCCGAAGTCTACATGTAACACAGTCATTAAAGCCTTAGTTTACAGTCTTAAGATTATGGCATTCAATCCCGCTGTTGAGAAGTTTTTTAATACAAAGGTACTTCTCTTATTACAGTTATAGTAAATATGACTTCTCTTTGACCAGATATATTTTGTTGTAACTTGAGTCATTACAGTTAAGCTAATGATACTAGATTGCTGAGTGAGGAAGGGTAACCAAAACACATATTAACAGTACTTGAATGGAAATCATAGCAATAGCCTATTGGCACAATTTGATGCAATCTTATTGGAAACACGTAACAAATAATTACATTTAACCATCTCTGGAGTTCGCAACATAAAGCCGAGGGTACAAGTAGCGCTCCAGTTACATGTGCTGTCAACCTGGATGGCCACATTTAGCAGTCCCTCCAGGATTATGCGATTGCATACAAAAATCACATCATTAATACTCCCTTGCATAATTTATTATTATTATTATTATTATTTATTTCTTAGCAGACGCCCTTATCCAGGGCGACTTACAATCGTAAGCAAATACATTTCAAGTGTTACAATACAAGTACCAGCAAGAAATACAATTTGTTGTCCTGCGCATCATTTTGAAAATTGTAATTATTCAGATTTTGTATCTGTATGAAAACTGTATTTTAACATTTGCAAGACACTGATCCTCATAGGTTTAAGAACCCCAATCCTCACTTCCCCAGTGCTCCACTCATGTCCTGTTGCTATGACAAACACTGTATTGCACCCGAACTGTGTGAGCTGTTACTGATATGAAAGCCTGTAGCAGTTATTGAAATGGATACATTTTCAGTTAGAGAAAGTACTGATAAATGCCATTCGGCTACAAAACACGTCTGTGCTTGGCGTTCACAAATACTGTAAACTTCTGCCAAACAAGTTTACAATACAAGAAATGCTCTTTTTTTTTCTTTTGGTAAATAATTCCCGATCGCTGGTACACATAAAAATAATGAAGCTGCAAATAAAGAGATACAGTCAGAACTCAAATATCCGACCGGTTAAACGAGTGTGACACATATCTGATTATTTCATTTTGGCCCGTTCCAACCCTTATCTGTTTTTTCAGGGAACACAAAATAGATACAATGTCAAATACATAACTGAAATGACTGTGTTTTAAAATAAGTAGGCTTCCATTTAGATGTACTGTAGTTGGTTTTACTGGTACAGTACTATATTTTCAACAGAAGAATTTTAATTCAGATATGATTCTGAAAATATCACTTTCCAAAAGAGACGACTGTGGACATGTGGACTGTAATACAGTACATACTTTTAAATCAAGTACGTATTGTAGCAGTATGTAAAATTCCCCATTAACGACCCAACAGCAAAATGAAATAAAAAAGTTACCCATGCACAGAAATGCGTAAAACGTAAAAGACAATACTTAGCAAAAGATTAAAAAATATCAGGTTTCTAGAATTAAAACAGTATCCAAAGTCAGTATTCAAAGTTGCAGACTATAGTGCTGAAATAAGGCCCTAATGTCACAGTTCCCTTGCAAATGAAAATGCACAAAAGCACCTAAAGAGCACAGAATTAAAAAAAAAAAAAAATGCATCACAGTATCTAAACCTGTTCAATGATTAACTTTTACATTACAGTAGCTTGTCTCGTTCGCTTTGTTTTTGCTGCATTTTAGTCAGGTGAAATTGCAAGAAAACAAACAAAAAAGAAAACGCGGGCTGTGATGGATAAACAAGTACACTGTAACATTGAAGAGATGGGCTTTGTATCAGAAAACTGGTGACAGAGTCGGAAATCACGTGTGACGGGTAGGTGCATTATAATGGTGATTGATTTTATTCTTAATACCAGGACGGTAAAATGCGACTGACGTGTATCTGGGTAACGGATATCCGAGTGCTGACTGTCCAAACAAATAAAGACTTCCAATGCAACCAGTAAGAACAAAGTGAAGCTGTTCTGTATTGGGCACTATGCTAGAGATTTATTTATTTATTTATTTATTTATTTTATTGATTTCAATTTTTACGCACAGTGCCAGCACAGAGATGCTTTAAACATTCCATAAATTAATGTTGCATACATTGTCGCATAATTTCTCATTTTTGACACCTAAAACATGTAACAAATATCGTATAATTTAGCTTTCTTTCACATAATCCTGGAGGGACTGAATTAGGTAAGAAAAAATTTGGAATGTGTCTAATAATATCATTCTACAATCTTACACAGTCGTTGTAAGCATCCTTTTTGATGCAATGCTCGTTTAATTAATGGTACGGTTATTTTTTTACTGACATCTGAAATATTAGTATAACCCTTTCTTTACTATCATAAAATAACACCCACTGCTGCGGCACTGAAGTGCCATTTACTGACAAGTGCCTTTTACGGATTTGTAAAATACAATTAAAGAAATTCAAAAGGGGGTTAAATGATTAATGTGAATTATATTCTGGTATTATTTCATATATTGTTATTAACTCCTATCAGAAATAGCTGGGGGTTCAGCTGTCATTTCCCAAGTGTTTACATTTTTTAAAATATATATTAAAAATATGAAATGTAATAAAAACATGTTTGAATAGCTTACAGTCTTTCACTTGAGAGGAGAGAATTATGCCTTGCAGAGACAGCTTGTGGTTTTACTGAGGTGAGGTACAATGTACTAATAATGTGTTGAGTCTTTGCTCGTGTTTTCTGAGTTTGGGTATTGTCTCAAGTAGCCTAATTGTGAAGCAACAAGGTGCAAGTTGATAATAGTGATTAGTATTCCAGGCTTCTATCAGGAATATGAATGGTTTGTATACTATCAGGGATCTGGTAGCCCCATGTGATAAAATAGACCACGTGCCTATTTCTAAGCTTATTAGGATCATAGGACTCATCTGTATTTAAAGAGGGCCATGAAGCCAGGTGGGGGTAAGCTGGCATTATTGTACGCAGTTGAGACACAATCCAATGGGACAGTTGCTGCTTGGAGAGGGCTTGACCGAGGGTCCTTTCACCATGGTAAGACCGATGCAGTGCTCTCATCCTATCCACATAACCTGTCAGTGCCCGAATAGGGCAGAGGGAATTCAATCTCCGGTCCGTCACCGCCACTAAAGGAGGGGGATGGAAAGCCTCCAGTTCCACTGACTGATTCAAGTGAAAAGCTGTAATCACCTTAGGGAGGAAAGCAGGGTCCATGCGCAACGATACCCTGTTTCCATTGTCCCAAATACGCTTACAGGAACTGTGCACTGACAGAGCCTGTAGCTCAGTAACCCTCTTAGCGGAGGTGACAGCCAATAGAAAGGCTGTCTCCATGGAGAGATTTTTCAATTCTATGGGATGTATGGGCTCAAACGGGGCATTTAGTGAGAGCCTCCAATACCACGTCTAGACTCTTAGAAGGACGTAACTGTAGAGCACCCTTCAGAAAACAGGTTGCTAGTATATAAGCACCCGGGGACATGGCATGCAGATATGGCTGCTAGGTACACTTTCAACGTAGAAGGGGATCTACCTGCCTCTAACAGTTGCTGTAGGGCAATGAATGGGGTCATGACCTCTGGTCCTGCACCAATTTTGAAAATATTTCCACTTACAGACGTACAATGCTCTTGTGGAGGAGGCCCTAGCGTTCTGCAGTGTACTGACGACTGCGTCTGAGAGCCCTAAGGTGGACAGATGGTCCCATTCAGGAGCCAGACCACAGTTGGAGTCTGACTGAAGAGATCCATGCGCAGTGGGATCTCCCAGGGCTGGCCTCGCAGCAGCTGGCAAAGGTTTGAAAACCGGATTCTCCTGGGTCATCTGGGGGCCACCAGGAGAACTGTCACCTTGTCTCTCCTGACTTTCTCGAGAAATGACAGGAATGCATACAAGAGCGCCTTGGGCCACCCGCCAGCGGATTCCAGACGGCAGGGTTCACAAGGGGAGAGGACTGGCCCTGCCCGTTTAGTATTTGACGGGGGTTGGCTGGTCCCCAACATTTCCTCCCACCCTCCCTCCCAAATCCTGTGAAATGGTGGGGGGGAGGTGGCCCGTTGAGGGCCTGTATGTGTTACGCACATAAGTGGGGAGGAATGTGGCAGAATGAGGGTACTGCCCTATGGATATAGTGTATTTTTGTATATGTGTGTTTTGTAGTAGTGGTGGGTAATTAAAGGGTTAATTCACTAGCACTTTAAAAACATGTGAGAATGTGGTGGAGGGTTTAATTGATTAAGTGGGTGTAAATTGCTGCACAGGTGTGTGTATATAAGGGAGCACTGAGAGCACAGGTTTAGTTGGTGTTAGGGTTCTGGAGAGTGTAGATCTCGGATCCTGTGTGTGCGAGATCTGTTTTTGTTTAAACTGTTTATTTTGTTGTGTTTGTTTTGTTTAATAAATATGCACTGTAGCGCTTTCACCCTACCTTGCCGCCTGACAGCCCTTCCACTTGTATCATCCTGTGACAGTTGGTAACTGTGGTTTTGTTGCATGTTGAATATGATAAAGTGGTTTTGTTAAATGAGACGTTTCTCAATAGCATAAAAGGTCTGGTGTTTTTTTTAAGCATAAATGATAGTTTTATGCTTTATTTTTCATGTAGTGCTGATGTACCCTTTAAGTTGTTCCAGGTCTTTTCTGTAGTGAACATGAGTGTTTTTCCCCCTTTCCCATTCGTACTTGTAGCTTTGAATTTGATATCTGATGGATGTTTCTCAGCTCCTGGAATGTGTCCAAGCTCTTCCCTTAGGATTTATATATAGGTTGATTCCAGTAAAAGGGTCTGCATTATTTCATTGCCTGAGACCCTCCTCCTTGTTGCTGTTCTAATCTACCACTCCTATCTCCAACCTCCACTCTCAGAGCTCCCTATAACAAATACAGCATCTGCATTTATAATGCGCTTTCCATAGTGCATTGTGTGAAATCCATAACAAGTTATTTTCTATAAATAAACAGAGTGTGCATGTTACCTTATTTGTTACTGGGCGGGTAGTTACCTTATTTGTTAGCAGCGGGTAGTCTTTCCCTGACGGTGGAGGCGGGAGCAGCAGGTAGTCTCCCTCTATCACTGGGGTCTGGTGCAGCTCTCCTTCGGTCACTGGGGACTGGTGTAGCTCTCCCTTGGTCACTGGGGTCTGGTGTAGCTCTCCCTTGGTTGCTGGGAACATGTGCGGCTCTCCCTCAGTCGCTTGGGACAGGTGCGGTTCTCCTCTGGGCCCTGGCGTGGACGTGCCTACTGCCTGTGGAGGTTGGAGCAGTAGGTCGACTCCCATATCTGCAGCCAGGTAATTGAACACCATGGCTGCTATGTCTGGGAGGGACGCTGGGCGATGTTGTCGCTCCCAGTCTTCCCACAGCTTTCCATCTCTGGCCCACAACAGGTTGATCATCACTGGGAGGGCCTAGCACCCCAGGGTCCATCATCCAGGCCCACATCTTCCGCCAGGACATTCACTCCTCGTTCTCCACCCTTGTGGGCGTTGGATGCTCAGGCTCCTCCCTCGTGGGCACTGGACAATTGGGTTCCTCCCTCGTGGACACTGGACGCTTGCCCCCCCCCCCCCCTCTAGTGGGCACTGGATGCTCGGGGGGCCCCCCTCTCGTGGGCACTGGATTCTCCCCCGTTTTGGGTTCTGGAGCTGGCACCTGCTTCTTCCCCTTCTTCTGTGAACCGCCGCTCCTCCCCTTCTTTCTCTGGGCAGGTTGCACTTCTCTCTCCTTCCGAAAGGGGCAGTCTCCGGTGTAGTGTCCCACCTCTGCGCAGTGCAGGCACCACGGACGTGCTTCCTCCAGAACAGAGACCTCCTCCTCTGGCTCCCAGGAGAACCCATTGGGCTGTGGGCACTTCTGCCATAAATGGCCGATATGCTCACACAGCCCACACCATTCTTGGACTTCTGGGCAGTCCTTCCACCAGTGGTAGTTCTCCTTCCCACAGTAGTACCACTCCTCTTCCATTCTCTCCACTCCTTTAAAAAAAAAAAAACACATAAAAAATAATTTCTTCAAAAATAATTCACCCGCAGTACTGTTCCTGAGTCTGTGGAGGCGCTGTATCCCACATAAATATACATGTGACTGTCTCCAGATTAGTAATAAATTAATCAATCTGGAGACAGTCACATTCTGCACGAGTGTCGCATGGATGGGGAATTTTAATCCCACCCATGCTGTAAAATAATAAACAAAACATTGTGTTTTTACACACTAAACAATACATTTAAATCATAATACAATACAAAGTAACACAACATACACACAAGGGTGGTGTGTACCCCGACACAGATACCTAACATTCCTTTGCATAATCTGTGGTAAATGTAATTCGTAATTATTCAAAATACAGGTATCATTTTTAAGTGGGAAACAAACAATATAATATTCAAAAGATCGTCGCTTTAATTATTATATATTTGTTGTTATTATTCTGTTTACTATTAATCCTGGCCAGAATCAAAACTGCCAAGGTGAATTGGGTTTAAACCATATGAGGTTGATTTGAATGTGAATGCAACAGATAAAATATGCTATATACCATGAATTAAATTTGGTGCTACTGTGGAATAAAAATAATTACCAGTGAATGACCCATGACTATTGATTCATGAATGTAATTGCCTTGGTGCCTTTTGGAAATATTGTCTACAGTGCATTAAGGTCTTAAAGCACTCAGCATTGACTAAATTGTATTTTTGGAAAGCAAAAAATAGTGTAAGATTTCCTATGCTATAAATGGGCTGATTTATGGTGCTTGCTGTCCACAATTGAGGCTACCATGGAACAATTTTCTGTGTATTCAAAGACACTTAACGCATCATAGACTTATCTTATTATAATATTGTCGTCCTCTTTTAAATACTGCATCTTCCAAAATAACCCACTGATGTAATTGTCCCTGACTGACATTTGTCTTTAACTCATGAGCAAAAAATAGAATCAGACAGGAATGGGCCATATTGTGTATTACCATTCTTCTGATTAAATGCACATTGAACCAACCTTAAAGAAAAAAATGTTTTTTTATGTTGACGAAGGCAAAATACTATATACTGGTTATTGCGCCAATAAAGTTACAGGTATTGAAACTCCCTTTAACAGTGGCTTGGTGTTTGGCACTCAATACAATCCGGTAAAGAAAAAAAAAAATCTTCAACAGTACGCATTACCTGCCAGATTGAGTTGCCTAAAGTCCTCAGACTCCTGATGAACGCTTTTTATTTTCATTAGAGCATAGAGTCAGTTTCTCACCATAGCTTCACAAACACAGTCCCCCTTAATTTAGTTTAAGACTTCCCAGTCACACAATGGATTATTACAGTAGATGTTTGGATGAATCAATCAGAGCACTGCCAGTCTCCAGAGGATATCCTGCCTTTGGAGTTCAGCATCATGAAACAGGACCAGGATAAGAGATAGAGGCACACCAGTGCAGTTTAGATAATGGCTGTCACCTGTTTTGTATAAAAAATGGTTGACATGCATGTATTAATTTTTAATTTTTCAACACATGATTACTGTCATATTTGTTATGGTAACACACCTTTGTAAAAAAAAATGACCCCCCCCCCCCCCCCCCCTAAAGAGCCACCAGTAACAGTTTCTTTAGAAAGCTTTGTATAGCCATTTTGATTATGGATGGATCAGTATAAAATAATTGTTGTAAAAATGGATTGCTACAGATAAGTTAAAAGTACATCAACCAGACAGAAATTTTTCTGTTATACATGTGTGACCCTGTGAGCCTACATCAGTATCATACAGTGTACTCAAAAGTGAATTGCCTTATTGGCGATCTGGCTGATGGCTATTATGTTTTCCTTTCACAGTCCACCTTTCTAACTTGACATGATATCAGTTGAGGGTGGTGGCTTTGATTCAGACCACGATTCAAACATTGATTTACCATTAAGAAGAGTATTTTGATTCAATGTAGTGAATACATCTCTGTGCTGCTTGAATTGCACAATAGCTTTTTGAGGTGTATATGGCTTTGTAGCATTTACCTGATTTGTCCTTAATAGTTCAATACAAATTAATTCTCTTAATTGGGTTGCTTGACCCTGAAGCCCTGGTGGAGACATGAGGACTGTCTATGATGTCTGTTGAAATGAATCTCTTCTAACAACCATGGATGCTTGGTTTGTCTGTTTAAAGAAGTCCTAACCCAAAAAATGTTTTATTTTTTTCCCTCTTTTTAGCATCAACAATATTATATCTGGTCCCCTCTTCCTTCTGTTGAATCGCTTTTAGTTCTTTGCTTATTAAAGCATCTGCAAATTCCTTTTTATACTGTATATTTAATGTGCATGGTTAAGTGGGAGTTAATTGGTACGTGCAGTCACACATTAAGAGTAAATATCAGACAGATGCTTTGAAATGGCACTTGCCTTTTTAATTGATGAATAGTGTTTATGGCCACCTAAGTAATTTCAAGATGATTTTGTTCGCTTTTGAAAGCTGACAAAGGGAAATTTAAAATGTTATGTGTCCCTGAGGACCTATTGTCTGTTTTTGGTTCTTCCCCATGCCTGTGTTAGAATAAAATGCTTTTTAAAATGCTAAAATGTTTTTTTGGTCGCTTTCCAAATGAAAATAGTAAAAGCGCTCAATGTTTTCTCCCAAAAATGTTCAGTATTTGTCTTTTTTTTTTAAAAGTGAATATGGTAAAATTATTAATGATAGCAAAGTCTAGCAACTGAACCTGAAGGAGATCTAAGGATCCAATCCTAGCCTAGCCACTAGATTAACTGTGCAACGTTAAGGCATACACTTTGTAGTATAATGTGGAAGAAAGAGAACCGCTGTTGTTCAATGTGCTTCATCAACATAATGTACGGCTAACAGGGTAGCCAAGGAACCATAGCTTATCCACTTGGCTTGATTATGTGAAGTGTACGCATGGTTGGCTGTCCAATCCCAGCCCACATCTTTCCCTATGTTCTACTAATGTGTGTGTTTTTTTTTTTTTAAGAATGTTTTTTTCTGGATCAATAATGTTTTGCAGCAACATTCTTTTAATGAATAAATATTTTGTGGATAGGGCACATTGTTCCTGCATTTATAAGGGGTTTCCAATGTGCAGTTTGTAGCATATACTCCTTTCACCATGAGATTTTATACCGAATTAGCTTGACCTGCTACCACAAATAGCCTCCCACACAAAAGTCAAATGTCACTGATTGGTTGACAGCTGATTAAAACCTAGAAGAAATATGGCCTAACCTTGACTTCTAGGATGAAACTCCAGTAGTAACCTCATTAATTGCTGCCACTTGTGTCAGCTTTCATTTTATTTCTGAAAATACTGTAATAAAGAACACACCTACACAGAGACTAAGAGTTGTTTGATTCCATCAGGGGATACAAATTCATCTTTCTGAGACTCCATATTGCTGAAGCAGTGGATCTCAAATGACAAGCTGCTCTGAAGACAGCTGAATTATACAGCGGACCACTGAGTAAAACAGTCAATTTGATAATGGGATACAGTACATAATACTAATACTTTTATATTCCATACATAAGTATCATTATTGTATAATGTTGAATACCATAGGATATGTTTATCACCTAGAAATTAGCGCCTGTCATGCAATGTGAAGCCAAAAGAAACTGACAGATTCTAAAGTGATGTAGCTAAAAAAAAGTACTGACACCCTACACTTTAAGATAATTCAAGAAAACATGTTAAATAGAAGCATTTTGTTAACATTAGCCACTCATTAATATGAGAAAGACCAAACTACACAATTTCTGGTAGTTTAACAAACAATCCTTGTAAAAAAATATTTATTCATGACGGGGTGGCACGGTGATGCGGTGGTTAGCGCTGCTGCCTCACAGCTCCAGGGTCCTGGGTTCGATTCCAGCCTCGGGGGTCTGTCTGTCGAGTTTGCATGTTCTCCCCGTGTGCGCATGGGTTTTCTCCCAGTACTCCGGTTTCCTCTCAGAGTTCAAAGACATGCGCTAGATGGATTGGCCTCTCTAAATTGACCCTTAGTTACCTTGCGATGGACTGGCATCCCATCCAGGGTGTAGTCCTGCCTTGCACCCTGTGTCTGCCAGGTTAGGCTCTGGCTCACCACGACCCTCTATAGGATTAAGCAGTTACAGATAATGGAAGGATGGATGGATTTATTCATGACAAAAGTGTAGGCACCACTGCTTTAATATTTTGTGTGTCCTCCTTTTGCTTTTATTATGTCTTTCAGACTTGTATGATAATTCTGAGCTCCCAAGTGGCGCATCCAGTAAAGACGCTCTGTGTGGCGTGCAGGATGTGCCCTATAGTCTGGACATTGTGAGTTCGAGTCCAGGCTATTCCTTTGCCGACCGAGGATGGGACCTTCCAGGGGGCGGCGCTCAATTGGCCGAGCGCCTGGGGGAAGGGAGGGTTAGGTCGGCCATGGTGTCCTTGGCTCACCGCGCACCAGCGACCCCTGTAGTCTGGACGGGCGCCTGCGGGCTTGCCTGTAAGCTGCCTGAGAGCTGCGTTGTCCTCTGATGCTGTAGCTCTTGGGTGGCTGCATGGTGAGTCCGCAGTGTGATAAAAATGTGGTCAGCTGACGGCACACGCTTCAGAGGACAGAGTGTGTTCGTCTTCGCCCTCCCGAGTCAGTGGAGGGGTGGTAGCGGTGAGCTGAGACTAAAAAATAATTGGCCATTCCAAATTGGGAGAAAATATTAAAAAATAACTGGCAAAGACTAAATTAAAAAAAAAAAGACTTGTATGATAATTCTTAACCAGTATGTTGCACCTTGTTGACATATTTAAGGGGTGCCACCTGTCACCCTTCGCCTCCCCCTGGCGTTGCCGCTGGCTGGTGTAGAGCATGATTTTAAAGTCAGTGCAAGAAGTAATAAAGTAAACAAAAGTACAGTCATTGCAGACATCAGTGTGTATTAAAGTGCAGTAAACAGTTTTGTTTGTGTTGAGTGACACCCAGCAAGCAAGCAAGTAAGCCTGCCTGTCCCTGAGCCTAACTGATGGTGAGGACAAACACAAAGGCTTGGGGTTTATAAAAACTTGTAGGTAAGCAGTTTTACTGTGCATTTTGTGTAGTTTTATTTACAGAAAAACAATACATTCCAGCAGCAGTGTAAACATACATAAATAAGTAAATACAAATGCGTAGCCACAAAAATAAATGAACAGTTAATTCAGCAGTAATCCGTTTTTGTGGAAGGATACATTCAATACAAATTCATTTAAAGTTTTAAAAATTATAGTTTTTGTTTTCCTTTTTGCAAAATAAACATGGACCAAATTTATAAGCACACTCACCCACGACAGAGTGTAGTTGAAGGCACTCTGCGTGGGGCCTCGTTCCTCACAACGCACCCTGGCGAGAGGTAAGATATGTGGTAGGTTATTGCTTACATAACAAATACTAGTATTACTACCATTTACACAAGCCACAAGAGTCAGGAAATGCCATACCACACATAATTCAGCCACATCCAGGTTAGGCTCTTAGTATAGATACAGAGATGAGCAGTGTAGCATTCAGTGATAAGAGGTAAGAACATTACTTTTAAAACCTTAGCAACAGCACCTTTAACAAGGACAAGTTCTACTTAACAATGACAGGAAGAGCAGTGCAAATCCCTTTGAAATCTTTACCAACACAATGAAAAGCTCAACTATGCAATAATGACCAGTAATGAATACTGTTCTTGTAATCCACATGACTTTTCTCCAGAAGCCATATTGATTTTCTGTGAGAGCTGGCTCCTGCATTTTCCCAGCAAAAAAAGCATTGGACTCGAAATGATTTCTTAATTTAGAAGAGCTGTACTGAGAGTTTATTTTTAATATTCTGAGTATTGAAATTCAATGACTTTTTTTTTCTTCTGAAAATGTATAATTAACCTTCAGTACACAACAGAAATGGACCCAATATGCAGCCTCTGTGAATTTTAAAAACCATATAAAACATTTAAAATAATGTTTTACTGATTGACAAAAAGGTACTAGCAGGGGAAAATGCAGATACAATGCAAGTTGAAATATTTACAACAAATCATGCACTTAAATAATCAAAAAGTAATTGTCTACAAATTTGATAGTGGGCAGATTGTTCTTTGCTTGTTCTGCTATTCTGCAATTACTTGGTAACTACAGTATAATTGATGTTCATTCAATCATATTGTGTAGGACTTATAATAACATATCATCAAGTACCATCATAATGCCAATTTCCAATATATAGTGATGACTTCATTTCTTTCCACATTAAAAGTTGAACTGGTTATTGTTACATTTTGTCTAACAGTACAGTATATAACATGATTTGGTTATTCCTATTATGCTACTAGTTGTAAAATATTAATTTAATTGTTTAGCTTCATTAATGGGGATTCTAGCGAGAATCCACAAGGATTCATTTTGAAAATGAAAAGTGATAACAACAATGTGTTCTTCTCTCTGTAGGAAAGGGAGACGTGTTTGGGGATGTATTCTGGAAGGAAGTCACCTTGGCGCAGGCCTGTGCCAACGTCAGAGCCCTCACATACTGCGACCTGCACGTCATTAAACGGGATGCCTTACAAAAAGTTCTTGAGTTCTATACAGCCTTCTCCAACCATTTCTCCAGAAACCTGCTGCTTACCTACAACCTGAGAAAAAGGGTAGGTCTATCTTCTCTTTTCCATATCACTTTCAGGCAGTTGAATTGATTGTATTATTTCAGTACGTAATTGGATGCAGCGAAGGAACTGGAAGCAATGATTTTTTTTTTTTTTTTTAATAACATAAGCTGTGTTAAGAAGATGCTGTCCTGGTTGGAGGCAAAAAGCAATTTGGTATGCCTGTTACTGTGGAGCCTTATCTGCATTTCATTGAATCCAATATGTTTTTTTTCAGTAGAGGTTTACCACTTAAAGTTCAATGTGTACAATGTGTCTCAGTGTGGGGAGAATAATTCAATTTCAGGTTTCTTAACTTGTTGTTTTTTTTATTTGTCCTCTTGATGGAAAGTCTGTGCAGATGTGGATATCCCTTGTTTTCTTTGATGGCACAGGTGGCAGAATCATTAGTTCTTCTTGAAATTGCTGATGTGAGTTTGGATATTCAGTTCCTTGATTGGCTAGCGTACCTTTAATGGGTGTCTTGGAAAGGCCTGTCTACAGTGTAGAGACGTGTTAATACATGTATATGAAATGTCTGGCAGTATAACAGTACTATTTGTGTTTATTCTGCAAAATATTGCCCTGTAAAGGAGATGAATGCAAATAAGGAAGGGTTGGAGTAGTAGACCAGAAATGAGAATAAATACAACAGATTTGTGTATCATTTAAATTTGAACAAACAAAAATAGTGCAGTCAAAAAACTACAAATGAATACAGTATTCATGTACACACCCTCTGAATGTTGTCTGTCAATGAAGTCTAAGTCTGCTTCCTTGCTGTCCTATACGTTCAATCTGTCAATTTAAATTTAGTATACCAAATACAGTTCAATAAAAAATCGAGAAGGAGGCTTTGAATAAACTTTATATATATAATAATAGATATTGTTAATTACTAAAACTTTTCGCTAATAAGTGTTAGGCCCTAACGGTAATTTAAATACTGAAACTACACAAATACATTCAAATCATAATTCATTAAAAAAAAAAAAAAAATGACATACCATGTTCGCTTTTGTGCAAGTAGAATTTTTTTTTTTTTAGTATTGAGGTATTATTTAGGCTATTGGAAATACGCATGACATTACATAGTCCACCGCTGGGATAATGAGGCCTGAAGGCTACCAGACCACAGATGGAATTCAGAGTAAACTGCATTACTCATGGAATATTGGTGAAAACGTTTGCATTCAGGAGTGACAAAAACTAGTGCTGCATAAAATCACGACAAAAACAAACAGAAAAACTTTAAATGCTTTTTTTTTTTTAACATATCCATTTTCTAATGCCAATAGAACCCTCATGAGGGCTTTACAATCTGGTAAGACCCTTCCGAATCTGTATGCTTCAAGCTAATTCTGAGCTACTGTGCAATGGACAATTTAAGTTGTAATACAACAAGCCTCTTTTCATAATATAGCTGCAGAGCCTGTTCATGAAGTTCTGATTTTTTTTTAAAACCTTCAGAAATATTGAGCCTGCAGTGTAACATCACAGTGGCCTGGCAGCAGTAGATATCTTCATTATCCAAAGCCCACACTTGTTGTGCATTGGTATGTGTGCAGCAGCAGTCTGGCTCTGGGGGGGGTGGGCATTATGTATAATATACTTTGCATTAAAGATCTGACATCCCAAGGTTGCATTATGGTTAACATATCTTTCTCAAGGGACCATGTTTGGTTTCTGTAATGTCATTCCTTTGTGCAAAACCTAGTACGGAAGATACATTACTTTGCTTTTTTTTTTTCTTTTACCTGCATCAGCAAGTAAGTCTGCGAGGAAAACTGGGTGACCCAACACACTATATATCTGTAGCATTCTGATTACACCATGCATCAAAATGTCACATTCTTAGACAACACCTGGATTCTTCATCTCCTCTGCTCTAGATTGATTTGACTTAATATATCAAAGGGTTTCCTCTAAACTGAGTTTATGTTTAAATGATAAACTCTCTTAATATCATGAGAAATAGTTATGGCCTCCTAGGGAATACAGGCATACGAGGTTCAAGAAAGCTCACTGCATGCCTTACTTTCACCTAGTTTGTTATACTTACACTTCCTAAGTACAATTCCACTCCTTATTTCCTATCATTAAACAACCAACTGCTTCCTCTTATGTTCAACATGCTTTGACCCCAAGTACATTGCTGAGGTCAGATGCAAGTGTAACATTCATTAGCTATTTTGGTGCCAGATATCATTTTTTAAAACGTGCTTCTTTCAAAACTGCACACATGAAACCTGCATTGCAAGTTGACGTGCACAACTGTTGCAGTTTATGGCAGTATACAATTAGTCTTAACAACTTTAATGTTTGTATAAATATGCTGCAAATATGCAGTGAATGTCTTTAATTAACCCATTAAAATATCAAAATAGTACTTTATTGTTATACAGTATTCTGGAGCTGGCTAGGTGGCTGTCATAAATTTAGAAAATATTGTTTCAAGAAAACAACTAGGGAAATAATAAAATTTGTGGCAACATGCAAGATACGATTGTACTGTATGTCTATGCTGCCAGTTAATAAGGGATATATTGCAGATAGAATAAGCTCGCTATGATAGCTGTGACCTGCCAATAACCTACTAATACTTTCAATCACACTGACTTATATTACAAGTCCTAAAGAGCCTACTCACTGTATTTGTAATGCCAATGGCATTGCACATATGCCAAAGACAGATGGTCAATAGCCAAATGCAAGCTGCAATTCTATTAGGAATGCTTAAGTCAAACCACAGGAGAATTTTTTTTGCAAATTAACTGGTAAAATTTTCAACATTACTTCTCTAAATATGTATTGCATCCCTTTGTATATTATAGGTTTCGGTTTTGATTACCATGTATACCATGATTTTAAAGTGCAGCAGAGCACACTAAATTGCTTTACATACATACAAGAATGCTTACTGACCTGAAAATATATTATTATTATTTTTTTACAGAAGATGTTGTTGAGTTGACAGATGTATCTGATGATGAACTACTTCACATTACTCATCCGTCAAACAATTTGGTCTAAAATGATAACCAGACGGGGTATTTTAAAATTCTTTCTGATCCTACTTCCTGAGAGTTGTGGCTACCACTGATAATTTTACAGTTTTTAGGATCACTAAATTATATTTCTAAAGAAAAATAAATTTTAAAGAGTACATTTTAAAACGTATTTTTTACATTCAAACAAGGTAATCGTAGGGTATATTTCATCATAGAGTGAAAATATTATTCTCTTAATAATCTTCAAATTCCCAGCTGTTTTAGAAAGGTATAATACGGTATACTTTCTGTGGATATTTATCCTGATACACAAGCCGAAAGTCAAGTTATGTCCGTCAGACCTGAAACAGGTAGAATGTTCACCGAAGTGGAAGGGTTAAAGGATTGGTTTCTAAACTACATTACCCAGAAGAACGGCGATGACGCTTGTGGGAGGTGGTAGAAGGAGGATTTGAATACAGAGGAGATTTGGGCATCAAAGGAGAGGTTACTATCCAAAAGTACACCAAGGCTTCATACAGTGGGGGAAGGCAGCAGCAGACAGTATCCGAGGTTCAAGGCAGCAATATTGAGATTCTTGAGCTGAGTTTTCAATCCTACTAGAAGTTGTTCAGATTTGTTAGTGTTGAGCTGAAGAAAATTGGCAGACATCCAGGCCTCGATGACTTGGATGCAAGCTGAGAGCCGGACCATGGCAGAGGGACAGCCAGGGTCTAGTTTTAAGTAGAGCTGGATGTCATCTGCATAGGAGTGAAACATGAGGCTATGTTGGCGATGAGGTGACCCAAGGGAAGCATGTAGATGTTGAAGAGAAGAGGCCCAAGAACAGACCCTTGAGGGACACTGCAAGTGACCAGGTTTGCATCAGCACTGCTTCCATAAACAGGAACCAAGCCAGAGTCCAGGGACAGAGTTGGAGATATCGGCAGAGAGGAGAGAAGGAGAAGAGAGCAGGAGGGGCAAACGGAGGGGAGTCAAGGTGGTCGAGTACTATACTGGGTTTGTGGCAGGAGAGCATAGAATAGATGGTGTCAATTTTGTTCTGAAAGTAAGAGGAGAAATCATGACTGGTAAGAGAGGATGATGAATGGGAGATGGATTTATCAGCAGCTGGATGCAGGATTTGGTCAATGGTTTTAAAGAGAATATTGGGTTTACCATGTCCCATGGATATGATTTCTGAGAAGTATTTCACCAGGGCAGCAGGAGCGCACACCTGTAGCCACTGAGGTGATCGATCCAGATCTCTCTGTGAACCGTTAGTCCGGACAACCTCCACTTGCGCTCAAACTTCCGGCAGGTAGACTTAAGCAGTCGAAGTTCGAAGGCATACCATGGGCAGTTGCGATGTTTCTTCACTGTTCTGGTTGTAAGCAGGGCAACTGTGTCAATGATGTGAGTAAGGGTGGTGTTGTAGAGGGTCACCGCATCGTCAACCGAAGATGGTAGAGTACCAGTCAGAGGGGAAGAAGAGATACATTCTGAGAGTGTGATATGATTTAGAAGTTTCTTGGGAAATAACAGTATCAGTAGTAGCTAAAGGTGAAGGAATATTAATATTGGCAGTGATTAAGAAATGGTCAGAGAGAGAGAGATATCTGAGACGGAGAGAATGGAGATGTCAAGACCCCTGGTGATGAGCAGATCCAGGTTGTGTCCACGGGTGTAAGTGGGGATGTTGACAGATTGAGAGAGCCCAAGACAGTCCAGGAGTGTGACAAAGTCGGTCACTAGGGGGGAAGAAGGCAAGTCGACATGGGTGTTGAAGTCACCTAGGAGTAGAATTTTGTCAGTTGAAGTGCAAATTAGGGAGAGGAATTCCACAAACTCAACAATGAAAGCAGAGTTGTTCTTTGGTGGACGATAGATAACAGCAAGGCTGAGGGACGTGGGAGAGGGGAGTTTGATAGCAAGGTGCTCAAACGAAGAAAATCTATAGCTTTAAAAACCTACTGCCAACCACCCGACATTAAGTAGCTTTTAAAAAAAATAAATACATTGCTAAACTGTTACATATAAAATAGTTTAAAGGTTTTTGTAATTTGTATTGGGCTCCTACTGCAGACACAGGCAATCGAATAGTATTGTTGCATTCATTTAAATACGTGTGGTACTGTTTGTGAATTAAAATTATATGTGTATTTATGTACTCTATATATTTTTGCTTTGAGGTTTAGAGTTATGCATTTAAAAAAATATATATTTGTATGTTCGAGACTTCCGCAGTTTAGAATTTTCAGGACCTTGTGACAAAAGAAGAAAAAAAGTATAACGGTAAAACTTGCTGTCCCTCACACAAATCTTCTTGTTCCGGGCGTCGGGTGATATGAATTGCACACCCCTGGTGTATTTTCCAACGACCTAGAACTACAAATGTATAGCTATGGCTTTTAACTATTTAGGGCTTATTTCAACAGGTGCCTGAGAATGTATAAATACCCCCCTCCCCCGTCCTCTGGCCTGTATTTGTGCTCTTCACTGAAACATAAAAGCTGCTCATGGTACAGTCTTCAGAGTCTTTTCCACGTCATGTGTTAACCTTCAGTTTACTCTGAATCTGATCAACTGCATCCACACTGTGCCTGATTGAGTGGGCAGATGTCAATAATAGGTTACAACCCGCTTTATCGGAAAAGCTCTCAAAAAAGAACCTAGATTTGTTGAAATATGCACATGTTATATATGTTATGTTATATATCCCACTTGAAGGGTACAACAGGAAAAATAAATGAGGACGATATGAAACAGGTTTATCACAGAAAATGTGATTAAACCGTATTACCGTTCAAAATGAAATAAGCCAATTATCATTACAGCACAGTGAAAAATGTGGCCTAAGATTATTACAGGTGTTTCTGGCCTCTACTGTAGGTCTTTATTGGAGAACTATACTAATATAGCAGGTTTCATTGTAGTCTATCACTCATCCAATTGGTGTGATCTCAGCATTGTTCACCTCCATCCACTCAGTCAGCCACAGCTTAATGCAGCTAATCAGATAAGAGGAATACAATTGAAAGTTACCGCATTGAGTGGCAAAGCCTTTGGTATTTTGGACAGATGTGAAAAAGTCACACAGAAAAGTCAAACATCATTTACCCATTTTGAGTGTACTGAGAGATTTTGAGTGTGTACAGTATTCCAGTTTATGGGCAACATATTTATCTGAAGATGTTAATATTAATAAAATAAACTGCCTTGAACCATTTGTTGATTTTTGTATGGCGTTCAAAACGTCTTCTGGTACATTTTTGTAATTTAAACTCAAAATGTGTCTTTTGTATCGTTTTTGCTTTGCATGTGTTCCTGTAGCTGAATGTATTTCTATTTTGTTGCTCATGTTTCTGAAATACTGTACCTCTCATTTGAAATATGTCTAATTTATGTTGCTCAATTAATGGTTTTAGGAGAAACATTTGAGATATGTATCATATTTAAATGAGAAAACAAAGAAATCAGCAAGAATTCCTCAGAAGAGACATAGACGAGAGGTACATTTTACCTCAGGGAGTAGAGAATAATTTTATTATTATTATTATTATTATTATTATTATTATTATTTACAGGTGTTACAGGGCAGTACAGGGTTACAATGCCAGCTTAATATCTCAATACAATGTAGTTTACATGAAGTGCAAATAATACTACTAAAATACAATAAGGATGCAAGAAGTTAGGATTATTATTTGTTTATTTAGCAGACGCCTTTATCCAAGGCGACTTACATCACAGCAAAATAGTTAGCATGTTGCATTCCCTTTACAAACAGTCAGTGCAGACTCTGTGTCCCATGCACTCCACGTTTCCTTTGTGGTGGCAGACAAAATGTGTTAGTTACACTGATAGTTACTTATGGAAAGTTTACCTTATAGTGTAAAGCTTTTGTATGTAGTTATTATTTGTTTATTTAGCAGACACCTTTATCCAAGGCGACTTACAGAGACTAAGGTGTGTGAACTATGCATCAGCTGCAGAGTCACTTACAATTATGTCTCACCCGAAAGACGGAGCACAAGGAGGTTAAGTGACTTGCTCAGGGTCACACAATGAGTCAGTGGCTTAGGTGGGATTTGAACCGGGGACCTCTTGGTTACAAGCCCTTTTCTTTAACCACTGGACCACACAGCCTACTGTGATAGGTCAAGGTCAAGCAAGTCCAGTGCATAGTAGAAGGGGTAGATCAAGTGCAGTCGAAACAGGCAGGTCTTGAGGAGGATTAGTTGTCATGTACAAATCAGTGATAAAAAAAATGCAATTAATGATAACAATGGGATTGCAGTTCCAGCTAATACAGTGAAAATTCCAAAACTATGCACCACAGCGTCAACTCATCGCAGACTCACTGAAATCACTTGAGTGGAATTTTATTGACACATCTAGGTGTTCCAATGCCTTTTACTAACATTAGTCAGCATTGTGTTTAATAAAATTCTTGACTCCGCCTCCGAGATGCCTTGTACATGCAATGCGCCAAATTGTGTTTGCATAATTATACACATGCTAGCTTTTGTACAGTCAAGGGAATAGGTTGCCAGATTGTCTTCCCATGTACCATGTTTAAAAAGTCTACTGTCAGTCAACCAACGTAACATTATGTAAAAGTTGTACAATTTTACTCTAAAAGGAGAGCCATCCTTTAAATAAAAAAACACCTCATGTATTCCATTTAAAGAAGTCGTGCACAAAAGCATTATTCCTTTCAGAAAGAAATTCTTGCACTGCAGGTAAAAGCTATGAAAGTGATCAATTACTATCCACCTGCAGTGGATGAATATCCCAAGAGATGGATGAATGCATGTTCATATGAATGTCACACTTTTAGCTATCTTGACCTGATAATAATATAGGTATTTTTTAGCAGAAGTTAATTTTGATGGATCCAGACATAAATGGATAATGTTAGGATTCAATATACTGTGGGTGATGGTAACATTTTCATGATTCTGTGTTGTTCATGTCATTAGAGTGGGGGGAATATGCTGTTATGCTGCTAAGTATAGTATTTCTAACACATTGACCATTGTTAGATTGTTCATATCTCTTTTCACAAATGAACTAGTGGAGTCACTCGTGCCAGTTCTGTCACAAGCCACTTGCAGGTAATGCAGCCTCAGCCTCGAGCAAGACCTTTACAGAAGTGGTTTCCGCTGATAAGTCTTTCAAAGGAGGATTCACAAGTGCATTATGTATTTCTATTGCCATGGCTTCAGACTCTGGAGGCCCCATTGGAACCTTCACATGAAGTCTTAAGACTTATTTAATTGACTTTGTACAGAACAAAGTTTTGGTTTGAATTGCCCTAATAGATCATTGTTTTTGTATTCCTGCATGATGTCACATAAATTAATCCAGCTGAAATGACCACATTGTATTTGTTTTTATCTGTCACAGCTGTAATGTAGCCGAATGCTTAGCTGTATAACAAGCTGAGCTGCGAGAGGCGCTACTTATAGTATGATATCAGCCTGCCATCTAGCCTGGCCCGACATGGCATATGAGGTGTGCTTTAGCACATGCGGGGCCTCCCCTGTAAATGTTCACCATGGTAAATTTGCATTATTACTTTTGCAGTTTACAAAGGTTCTACCATGTGTACCATTCTCTCACTATGCTTTAATACTCTTCGTTTTCACCTGTTTCCACTATCATGAATAATGGTACCATCATAAAACACACCTATAATGAAACCCCCAATTGTATGTGGTCCAGCTTGACAAAATCCTGCACTGCTGCAACCTCGCCTGAAATCTGTTGAAGTCATTGTCATTGTGTCATTTTCAAGAAATGGCCCATCTGTGGTTAGGTCAAACTGCAGGGGTCTGATTTGTGCTGTTGCTGCACTACAAATAAGTGGCTATTGGCTGGAACGACTTAGAGAATTATATACAATCTGGATCATTTAAGCACTCATAAATAATCTTTAAAAAGGACCAGAAGACAAATGTTTGCTTCCACATTCCAAATTGTCCAGTTTTGCCAGTTGTTAAATCTCTGTATTTTTTGTCCTGGTACAGATTTTCTCTAGACATCTGCTTTTCCACTTGGAAGAGATTTGTAATGATTGCCCTCTGGGTTAGAAAGGGCATCACACTGGTCTCCACAGCATTCATATTGAATGCGCGAGTCTGAAGAGCAGATTTGAACCCAAAGGGGTTGACCTCTTTCTGACTCAATGAGAGAAATATTTCTTGAAATACTGAATTATGTTACTTTCCAGACAGATCAAACCAATGCTTTAGAAACTTTTGAGTGTTTTATTTTGTTACATTTTTTATGACAAATTTTAGTGCTCATGAAAGGCACAGTATATCCACAGAGGTGGGATAGCACCAGCAGTGACAATATACACTTACCCCCCCCCCACCTCCCACTCCCACCTCCCACCATTGCTCATAAACAATGGACTACAAAGGGTTAAGACCACCAGTTATTTCACTCTTGACCTGCGCTGAATTTAAACTGTGGTCTCCTGAGGTGAAAGGCTAGAGTATTATCCACTGTACCATTTAGTTCCCAGGCATTTAAGATAATTTAAATTAATTTTAATACAAATAATACATTTAATTATTTGAAGGTCTCATACTATATGCTGCAATATTGATCTGAAGCAAACTCACTGCCAACTCCATTACGAAAGCCATTTATTCCTGAAAAAAGGTCTGTTTTAAAAAAAAAAATAAATTTAAAGTTAATCTGAGCATGACTTATCATTTCTTAATGGATGTATGTGCTACCTCAGAAAAAAGATTTTAACTAAGGAAGGACAAATAAAACTAAAATTGTCAAAGAAGTATCATTGTCTGCTTGTGCTGATGTGCCAGGACTTGAAATGCCTGACAACAGGGATATTGTGGATGCGGTCACAATTACATGTTTGCATGTGTATAGAAAACCCCTTTTTTGAGTTGTGATAAAAACTTGGTAATACATTTAGTATGCATTTTTGTGAGTATCAGTGGGAATTTGTTTGTCTGTACATTTGTTTATATGTTTGTCCATATGTCAGACTTACATTTTTACATGTATTTTGAGGACACAAGAAGTTATTCCACATACAGTAAATACATTATTTATTGTTTCTAAAAAAAATATTTTAGCATGTCCAGGGCTCTACGTTTAGAATTTTAACTACTGGCCCCTGAGCTACTGTTTTTCAGTATTTTTTTATTTTCAGTATGTCACTATGTCTCTAACTATATATGGTAACCAAAGAGAGCCCACGTCTCAAAAGAAAGTGGCTAAAGGAAGCCTTTCAATATATGTTACTTAATCCATTTAACATGCACACATTTGTGTGCTTGTCATTAAATTAAAATACTATTAAGATTTTAAAATCTATGTGTACAAATAATATTTTTTCACAAGCAAACCCGTAACCGAGCTGTTTCCATATGGTCACAGCAACGCCTTATACATTAGCTACTAGTAGAAACCCATCTTTATTTTATTTATTTTTAATGCTGACGCGTAACACATGTTATGTCAGTCTTAAACCAGTTGTTATTTGCATATTAAACGTAAGGACCCTAATTAATTATGCAATGCTTGTATAGCAACATTCTACAGTAATTGTATTCTGTTTGAAAATTGTTGCCAATTTTATTGCCTTGTTTTTAGCTAATGTTACCAGATCCCTGTTTGAGTTCCTCTGTGTAATGACTGTCGTGAAACTGCTTCCAGGAGCATGGCACCAGCCAACTTTGAATGCGTGAACTGAAATAAAATAATGTATATAGCAAGTGCTAAAATAAGTAATCCAAACTTGGGTAACATTAAAATTATAAAGGTAATTTAACGTTATGATGAATATAAAGACATACTAAATGTTAAGCAGAACAACGCAGTGACTAATAAGAAAAGGCAAGATACTTGGGAGTTGGAAAGGAGTTATTTTTTTAACTCTGGACTGCAGTTCAATGTAAAACATCTACTGTTGACTTTCTTTGAATGGATGGAGTCAACATTTGCACTGACCATTAAAAGTACAACCAGGTATCCTTGTTTTGAAATATGTACAGGTTATTGAATAAACAAAATAACTTGACTCAGATTAATCTGATGTCAGTACTTGATGCCTAGTTGTAATTAGTAATGTTAAACTATTGTAATGTTGGAATGTATTTTCTGTTGTTTTGGCCAGGTTACAATATTTACACTATTAAGATTATTTTATAAATATTATTGTTAGAATTAAACAGATGTAGAATGTTTAGGTTGCTATATGATAGGTGTTATTTTATTCTGAATACACTACAGCAAAAAATTATAATTTGGTGGTTTGCGCAATATTATGCTACTGTTGCTTTAATTGGAAGAGACGCACGCTGTGACGTTGCTGCCTGATTTATCCTGATTCATTGAAAATGTTTTTTTTGTTTATTTAAGTGATAGTGCCCGTTGATGATGGCTCTATGTGTGATAATTGACCGTGACGGGAGTTATGCGTCCCGAGCTGAAGGCGAGTTCGCTAACGAAAGTCAAGTTCACACGGTAGAGCCATCATCGAGAGTTCTCTATCTCTATTAGAACATTATTTAACCATTGTTTTCTTTAAAAAAAAAAGAAAAAAAAAGAAAAGAAAAACCTTAAAACCTAAATTTACCTTGAACTTGTACTGATTCATCGGGTACCTTTCCGCTGAGTAAAGACGTTCTAAGAAAATAGTCCCGAGCATTTATTTAGATAAAAAACAAGGATGACATACATATAAAGAGAAATACAATGCATTTTTAATTAGTAAATCGATTTAAATGTTTTATTAACTTGTTAGGGTTTTAAACCACTATTTATAATCTGGACATTGCTTAAGGAATGAACGGAGCAGTTACTGGACAGTCTGTGTACGATGGAGCCTGAACTACCAATACAATCTGTCATTAAATACCACTCTAAAATGCCTCCTAACTCACAATGTTTCTACTTTCAGCCAAAACCTTTCTCTCTTGAATCTACATATGAATGGAGCAATATTACTGAACTGTCCGCGTCTTGCTTTGTTGGACCAATTGTGTCTTTGTTTAGTATGTACTGTCCAATAGTGAACTGCGCTTAAAAATACAGCAAGTCAAAAAGAAAAAGCCGGCACTTGCGCGGATTGATTTTAAATTTGATTCACAGTTGGTGCTGAGACATTCCAGCGGGAATCTACGGCTAGAACTGGAAGCTGACGGTACTGAATCAATTTAGAATCTAAACTGGACGGGCCAGGCCCCCTAAGGCCCACCCATAACGCTGGGCCTGATCAAACTATTAATTGCCATTTCTTATTATTACACTATTGTGTTCATACTATACATCATGGTTTTTTGTAATACTTCTCTAATTGAATTTACAGTGTCAGATTTGCACACACTCTTTTTATTTACAGCAGTTTGCAGAAGTATTCACCCCCCTGCAAAGTTTTCACATTTTGTTGGCACTTGTGACAGTCTGGCTCGCAGTGGTGAGGTTGATGATGTCACGGACCAGGAAGTAACTCAAACCAAAACAGTGGATGGGCGGGTGAAGCTGAATGCTATTGCACTCAGCGTGGATTTATTAAGTAAATAAACAGAAACAAAAGATTTAAACAAAACACAAAACACAAAACAAAAAGGTGCGATGACCAAACAAATAGAAACAAGTATATATTTTTAAATATAGCAATTGTTAATTTTATATGCTCTCGCGCTCTCTCTCTCCGCTCTCCCGTACTCTCCTCTCTACACTTCCCCTGCAGAACGGACAGCTGCCAGTTCTTATACTCTGGCCGAGGGTTTAACTAGTTGTTAATTATCTTATTACCCCTCTGCCAGAGTCTGCACGCGTCTGGTAAGGATGCATGACTGTCAGCTAGTTAAATAATCAGTAGCTGATCAGTCATGCATCCTCACAGGGTTTTTAAATATAATAATAAAAGACGCGGCGCTTTTACCCGCGCCGCAAACACTAACACAAATAATAATAAATAGGGGCGGGACACTCCGCCACACACTCCATGACGCTTTCAAATTAGACTTTACATGTAGAATCTACACAAACTACTGCACACTGATAAAGTTAAAAAATGCATATAGAATATAAATAAGTAAGTGTGACAGGATGACAGAGGTTGAGACTCAGAGTCAGTGTGAAAAGTTCAAAAATAAAGCTTTTAATATACAAAAATACAAAATAAACCGGCACGAGGGCCAAACAAAAAGGTTTCAAACACTCAGACAATAAACACAAAACAAAACTTACAGAGGTGCCACGAGCGCTGCTCCTGCTGGAGGGTCCAGGTTCCCTGCCAGTGTTCGCGTGCTTGGAAGGTCCTAGGCCCCCCGCTATTGAAGAAAGCTTGGGGGATCCGACATCAACCCCGCCCACCACCACCCGCTGAAATAGCCCACCCAAGGGACATAAGGGGACTATTGGGGGGAGGGCTTGGGTTCAAAGGGGGGGGGAGTTTTGAAGTAGGATGAGTGAAATGGTTTCAGCCTGTGTGTACTCAACGTGGTTTAACATGTAGGTACTTTCCCTCAGGCATATAAAGACTTTCAAGCTGCAACTCACATAGTGATCCAACAAAGCAAACATGAAGACCAAGGAGCTTTCAAAACAAGTCAGGGATGAAGTGGTAGAGTGGTACACAGCAGGAGAAGGGTACAAGAACATTTCAAAGGTGCTGATTATCCCTCTCAGCACAGTGACTTGCCCACTCTCATGTAAAGTCCAGTTCCTTCCCACTTCACGCTACCTATCCCAAGTTCCCTTGTTTTAACCAGAATGCAACATTAACTGTTGTAATGAAATATAACCCATACATAACACAGGGGATGTATGTAATTGGGGGCAGATGGTATGCCAGAGATACTGTAGCAGTCTCACTGAACTGAAAGGGACTGGTTCATCATCTTTCATGTGTACTGCATCCCATTGTTCCTCCAGCCTTGAACACTGCATTCTGTGCTTTCTTGCTGTGCATCTTTAAAGGTACAGTTTCCATGCTCTAAAATCAGTCTTTGCCAGAAACAATTCTTAATCTTAATAGAACGACTGGAATGTATAGATGTTTACTATTTTGCCTCACTCTTCTTGAAAGCAGGACAGTACAGTGTGTTAAAATGCTGTGTAGAGATATGTAAAAAATGCTACTCAGTAAGTAATATGGTGTGAATGGTCAGTAGGTACCGTGTTGCTTGAGAAATTTGTTATGACAGAATTCAAGTGTACTTGTAGTCCTGGAAGCAAAAGGTCTGCACTGAAGACTCAATAATATTCAGTTAGTTAAAATGTGTGCATCTCTTGTTTTTCAATCATTAAAATAGGGCCCTTTATCATATTTAAAAGTTATATCAGTTGTTGTTACTCAGATAGCATTGCATGTCATCATCAACCACATTTTACTCCTCATCCATTTTTCTTTTAAAATGTTAACATTATGTAAAATGTCCCTGCAGGGCATAACACGATTTCAGTGGCCTGGGCTGAATGATTTTAGATATCCAAAATGGTCTCCAGAGTTAAAAATTAGAAGCTTAATTAGAGTTCCAATGGAAACCTATTTAATGAAATCCCTTTGGGCAGCACTGTATTTGAGTTTAATCAACCATCTATAGTACATTCTAGCTTTCAGTGGGGTGTCCATGTGGGAGAAAATTTATAGCATGTTTGAATATAAAACTCCTTACTAATTGGGCTTATATAAAGTTAGATTTTTTTTTTTTAACTGCTGTCTGCTGTCTACAAGGCCGAGGGACAAATTGTCTGTAAACCAAAGATCCTACTTCAAAGCTCTTCCAAAAGACACTACGTTACACCTCTCTGGTAAGAGGGGTGATAAAGATTCTTAGACTTGAATACAGATGGTTGTCTGTCTGCAGACATCCTGGGGATTACACCAGGGCCATTCCATTGTTATGAAGAAAAAACGGCTTAAGCACGTGTTGAAGCAAACCAACATTGAAATGTGGTTATTATTAAAACATGAATGCAGAGATTTGAATGGAGGAAACTCTGGAATATTGTTGTGAACTGGAAAGATGAGGGGTTTTGATTTGATCTTCCATGATGGACTCCAACTCTTATGTTCAATAAAAATGTAGAATATAAAATAATTAAGTAGAAGTCAAAACAAAAACGCAACATTGCATGTGTGATATGGAAAAATGTGCACAAATGGAAACGTGATTTCAGAAAAACAAAAGGGCTTCTCTCCAGCTAAAAAGCTCATAATACATAGTCTTAAGCAAGGATGACTGTGGTTTATAGTGAATTAATCCTATTACAAATACAATTTACTTAATTTATGTACCTTTTATTGTATCCCATAGAACCATTAAGCATAAAAGTCTTTCTAGTTGAGCAGGTTTGTATAGATTGCAATATTTATGAAAGGTCATATACATAGACATAGGGAAACTGTTGGGAGGCCCTTGTATTTGTAACTCAACACACCAGTCCTCTCTCATTCCCATCTCAAGGTTTTCCCTCTCTCAGCATTGTTCTTTAAAGCTGTTGTAAGTCCATGTTCTTTAAACCAGCTCCCAACGTGATAGGGTGCAAAGCTTGTTGAAAGGTTTGATTTTAGAAACCCTTTAATCTGCTGTGACACGTAATCAGCCACGTCGTGTTTTCATTTAGTTCTGTTGCTTTTTAATTGCAACTTTTTTTTCTCCAAAAAACCAAAGCTGAAAGCTGTCAGTGAGTCGTTGCTTAATTAGAGAGTTGCATGGCAATACTTTACATAATCCGTCATTAAAACAGGCTGGTGCACCTCATTTAAGCACCTGTGCTGGCCAAGCCAAGCTGTCCCAGTCTGCAGCCCTCCAGATCAGCTTTTATTCACCAGACCCCTTTCTGGTGCTGCGCGCTTGCCAGCCACGCTTCCAGATGCTATCAATTACCACAAAGGATTTTGTATTCAGAATGTACTGCCTGGGTTGTGTTTATGTGGTGCTGACCATGAAAGTGACAAGTCACACATGCAATTTTGCAGGTTCCTGATTGAACTTTTAGCAAACTGCTATCCCTACTAGTTTTATTTAGTTTGTTTATGACTTTTGGTATCCAGGCATCATTCATTGTTGTAGTTGTGTAATGTTCTTCTTTCCACTCTATATAGTAAGTACATCTGTAACATTAAGGTTGCTGTAAATCTGATAGAGATTATTTCAAATCTGTTCTCAACCTTTTTTGAACCATGCCTCACTTTAGCATACCTCCCCCATCACAATAGCCAGAATTATAAGTTAAACACCAGAAATCAACCAATCACTTTGAATTATGCCAAACTTACAGTATATATTAAGGTCGCTACACACCAGATGCGATATGACAAGCGAAAATGTGCAGCAATGCGACAAAATAAATAGAACCTATACTTTTGGTAAGTATTTTTCACACCACAGGCGACGTGGGGGCGACACCAGGGTGACAGTGGAATGACGCAAAATAAATAGGATTGAATCCTATTTTTTGTAATTTTGTCACATGACAACTAAGGAGTTGAGCAATCAGAACAGCTTCAATGCACAGTCCACTAGGGAGAAGCAGTATCCAAAATGATGGAGGAAAGAATTATACTTGCCGTGGAAAATATCCTTAGCTTTATGCTCATCGCAATTATCAATATACAGATGAAAGATAATGTATGGGAGTCCATTCAGTGGCATAGCTAGGCTTGGAAATCTGGCTGGGCCCCAATTTAGGATGGACGAGCAATGACTAAAGGTCTGACGTCACAGGAAATAATTTGCAGAAATTATTTAAATCCATTAAAACCCTGAATACATCAAATATTTCCCCTGTAAATCCATGTAAAATGTTTGAAGTAGACACAAAAATACATTTACATATATCCACAGTGAATGTGCTTTAAAAAACCAAACGGGCAGCATCACCAAACCAGCGAGAAAACAGTCATATTACATTAAGCAGTTATTAAATAAAACTATTAGCTAGTAAATGACTTACCATTGCCTAGTTAGTAACAGGGTAAGTCGCCAAGGCTTGCTGCTGAATATTGCAATTATAGAGTCATAGCCCAGAAAATCGCACAGGTCTCTTCCAAACAACAGGAGAGACAGCATGGTCAAGCGACTTGTCAGTCCTGTTAATAGTGGAGAAGAGCCTTAAAAGTGTGTGCATATTTGGAAAGATAATCAAGTGGCAATCATCTCAAACTGAAATCAGTGTTGGATCATTTTTCCCCACAGTCGATTTGCGCTTTATTTGTTGAATGAAGACTAAAGACGTCAGCTTCATCCATATTAACGTTGTACAACAAAGTACATGCCAGTAGTAGACTTTCTCTATTGCCGAATGTGTCCGATGTTGGCAAGCATGCAGATGTGGTTTTCATATGTGTCATTTTGAAAGTGGCTGTTCAATTTGCAAAGTTAACAATCTAGTAAAATATGATTCCACATTGCTCTCAAATCTTCATTAGAGTGCTCCCTGGTTGACTTTCCTAAAGTAACAAACAAATCATCCAGTCGATTTGGCAATTTTCTCTTCTGACATTTATTTTCACATGTTGCCATTTCCACTGCTGAAATAGATTTAAATGAATAATTTGCAGATTCTGAGGAAGAGTATGATATGCGAGTTGCTTTTGTGGCTTCATTATCTGTGTGTTGTCTTTAAAAAAAAAAAAAAAAACTAATTTGTTTTGGCATATTGACCGCTGCACTACTACTAATTAGCCTGCAAGTTTGCTTAACAAAACGGCACATTTTAAATAAAGTTGAAATATGGAAACGTCTGGGACTTAACAGATCTGCGCCAACTGCCTCACAAGCTGTAAATCAAACGCAGCTTGCACATGATTTGTTGTGTAAGAGGAAGATCCCACCCAAACACTGCATCACAATGACTACTTTGCGTTGATTGGCTAAAGCCTGCGACATTTTCTCTATAGCCTGTTTGTCCTAAACTTGAGCTCTCGCCTTCGGGGTGCACTGTTTGAAAAAAAAAAAAAAAAGAATAAATTATACATTTACTTAAACTTGGCATTCACATAGGCGCAGATTTGGGTGGAACGTGGGTACGCCCCTGAGTCAATTTCGAAGGAACTGGATGCCTGGTATATATGATTTATTGCCATGTTGAAATACTGTCAGAGAAGACACTCGTCATCTCCAAGTCATGTTGAGATGAACCAATCTTGATCACTGATTCTTAAACACAAAATCGTCTGTCGTTTGGTCTTTGTTTTATTAAGCGCTGTGTTCCAGACTTAACTGCTGGTATCTAGGTATAAACATAACAAATACTAATAATACAAAACATTTGCAAGTTTGTAAAATTCACATTTTGATTTATGTGTAACATTTTATTTAGAAATGTTTTATTTTTACTATAATTACTGTATTATTAGAACGCTCCCTGTGCCCCCCTAGAAAGTTTGACACAGTCTCCAGGTTGTGAACCGCTGTATTAAGTTATGGTATGCTGATGTTAATGTATTTCACCAAAAGGCATCCTAATGCATAGTGATGGATAGAGCAATGTAAAACAATCAGCATTGGTTTCACTGCTGGTGAGCAAGTCTTTATTACTCAGCTTTCTACATGAGCTCTCTTAACAGCTGGAGACCGAAATAAATGGAAACCAATAAAGTCAATTGAAAACAGGGGGAATGAAAAGCCTGCAGCAGGCAAAAAAACATCATGTTTTATTACATTATGGAAATGGATTCACTACCACATTTGAGACAGAGAGCTTTATTTCTTATTGTCACTTGGCACTCTTAATAATGAATTATACCAGGAACTCAACTGGAGGTTTAAGTACATGCTGGATTTTCCCTGGGACTCACGTTATATCATCATGTTGTCCTATTACTACAATGGGTTCAACTGGAACACTTCCATGTCAACTTCTAAAGAAAAGGCCTCTGGCATTGTGCTTGTATCTGTTTAAAAAACCTTTGAGGTTTTTCCTATCATTGCATCCACTTTTCATTGCTTCACCTCCGCTTGTATGGCACGATACACTCTACACTTTATATGGTATGTTAATTTTTTTTTTTTTTTTTGCATTTCCTAATGAAATCACATTAAAATATTAATACAAAAAAATGCCTGTCAAGGTTTCTCATGATTGGTACTTTGGAAGACACTATGAAATGCCAAGAGTTCTAGCCTTTCGTCTTCGGCAATGAAAAGGTTTTTTTGGTAACAGATCTAAATCATAACATTACAGAAATGCTCTCTCATTATAAACTTCTTGCTATAACAAAGGGAGCTGAAAGTGCTTCTTGCAGAATTATTGATGCAAAGCTGGACAGAATGAAATGTGAAATAATCCTTGCTGTGTTGTAAGATATGCATTTGAGTAGAAATCCTAGGATTTCTTTTCAATGGGTAAAATTGTGAAAGAGCAGCTGCATTGCGTGTTTTCCAGAGGTACTTCAAAACACCTTCAGAAACTTGCTCCCAAAAAGAAAGACTGAGTTGAAAGCAATGTGGCTGTGACCTCTGGTAATGGAACGTTAGTTGTAGCCTCACAAGACCTCTTACAGTATCAGCTCCCCTCTCTCTCCACTCTGGTAATCCGCCTCCCCCTTTTATACAGAGGCAATTGAGTTAATAACCTCCAATTTTAAACTCCTTTTTAAGTTGTTTCTTACACATTTTATAACTGTATTTGGCTATTTTTCCGTTCACAATAAAATTGTGCTTAGTGTATAAAGGTTTCGTCCCATGTGTCCCAATGTTTATTGGTCAGTGATGTATGTAAAGTGACCTCCCTGGTATATGATAGGAAGAATGTTTTATATAAATATATACAGTATACAAACAAACAAAGGACAGTGGCCTGAATCCTCATTTAAAGGAGTGTAATAATCAATCTCAATGAAATAAACAGACAATATTGCACAGTAGATGATCATACACTAATATCCCATGTAGATTTTTTTTTTTCACGTCTCAACGACATTTTAGTGCACACTGTTCACTCGTAAATGAAAGAAAAAAGATACACGTGTGTGTTTTAAAATGCACAATATGCCTGCTCTTGTAACAGCAAATTGCACTGGTTATGTTGATGACAGCATTATAAATCCCCCATCCCCAAGGAAGATGAGCTCCAGCCACTTTGATCCTGAAGTTCAAAGCATTCATATCACAGCAAAATAGTTAGCATGTTGCACTGCATTCCCTTTACAAACAGTCAGTGCAGACTCTGTGTCCCATGCACTCCACGTTTCCTTTGTGTTGGCAGACAAAATGTGTTAGTTACACTGATAGTTACTTATGGAAAGTTTACCTTATAGTGTAAAGCTTTTTTATGTAGTTATTATTTGTTTATTTAGCAGACGCCTTTATCCAAGGCGACTTACAGAGACTAAGGTGTGTGAACTATGCATCAGCTGCAGAGTCACTTACAATTATGTCTCACCCGAAAGACGGAGCACAAGGAGGTTAAGTGACTTGCTCAGGGTCACACAATGAGTCAGTGGCTGAGGTGGGATTTGAACCGGGGACCTCTTGGTTACAGCTTGTAATAAAGTGTAATCGTGATAGTTAGCTAAGATATGTGTGAAGCCACATCTTTATTTAAATTAGAAAGGAACGCATGGAACAATTCAGGGCATTAGGGTTTCTTTTTTCAGTTGATTTTGGAATCCCTGTGCTCTTTTCTAAGCTGTTACATTACTATACATAGTAGGCTTTGATCCATTTTCCTAAATTCATTGTTTTTGCATTGTATGCTGTGCTACAGTATTTGTGCGTGGGTGTGCATTCTTCAGTAGATATTTGTGTTTGTGTATGCATGATTGCATGCGTATGTATGTGCAATTTTTGTGTACAACGGGGGATTCATTTGGTGCATGAGTGAGCCATAAAATTGGCATAAATTCCAGGGGGTGTATAACCAAGTTGGTGGTGGAGAGGTTCTCCAGAATGGCCCACAAAGTCATACCTTTTGAGACTGCTACCGGTGAAACAGCATTCATTTGTATTATTATTTGTTTATTTAGCAGACGCCTTTATCCAAGGCAACTTACAGAGGCTAGGGTGTGTGAACTATGCATCAGCTGCAGAGTCACTTACAACTACGTCTCACCCGAAAGACGGAGCACAAGGAGGTTAAGTGACTTGCTCAGGGTCACACAGTGACTTGCTCAGGGTCACACAGTGGCTGAGGTGGGATTTGAACCGGGGACCTCCTGGTTACAAGCCCTTTTCTTTAACCACTGGACCACACAGCCTCCTATAGTCTAGAATAAGTAAGCATCTACCATTTGAACACCTACAATCAGCCTTCTGGTATGAAATATTCTATATCTATATTAATCCTGCTGGTTTCTTCTGCCTAGTTTATTGACACTCTTAAAACACCAAATACAGTAGAAATTTGATGGAAGGAGGTCAAAGATCATTAAAATAGACCACTATTTTGTCTCCCCAAAACCTTATATTTTTCAATTTGTTTTTATCTGTTGTGAAAATGTTATGGGACCACCAATTACAATAAACCTTTCCAGGAAACTAAAAAGGAATTAGCAGATCAGAGTTCAGCAAGCCAAAGTCTGATTCAGTAAAACCACAGGCTTTGACATGGGTGCATATAAATCCATAGCTGAACTAAATATAGCACCTAAAATATATATATTTTCTTATTGCTCAATGCAATGCAATTGGTCACTGTAAGATATTCCATTGTCATATTAATATTACATTCATAATGTTATACAGTACGTGATAAAAAATAGATTGCAGCTTATATTTTATATTAAATTAAACAAGGCTTAATTATTCAGGCGATGTGAAAGTGACTGGTTTGAAAAATGTTCCTGCTCTCTTTCACATGGCAGATACAGGACCCTGTGAGCCATGTAGCTGTCAAAGAGGGAAATGTCAGGCAGTAGAAAACGTGCACCCGAGCGTAAAATACTGATTGGACTTCCCGCAAATATAATTGCAAGGTGGGCTATAAATCTTTTCCTTGCAACTGCAGGAGAGATATTGATTTTTATTTTTAAAAGCCCAGTTCAGGGTGCTGAAAGTAGCTCATGCCTTTGTGTGCTCCCATGATGAAATGCAGCTGATTTCAAAGAAATCTGTATTTTTGATTTCCAAGAAAATAATTTCTATTTATTTTTTCAGTTTTGTTTTCTGGAGTTATATTCATATGTTAGATCAATGTAGATGAAATATTGTGTATCTTCTGGGGACCTGGCTGGTTGTAACATGTTTTATTTCTGAGGCACTTGTGCATTGACACTATTTATCATATAATTACACACAAACACGCATACACATATACATGTATAAGAGATATATATGAAAAAAAAAATACTATAACATGTCAGCGAATCGGATTTCAGGTTTCTCTAGGCTGATATTTTAGAATAACAAGCAATAACAGTACAAACAGTTCAAAACAGTTGACAGATATGATTGCTTGTCCTAAAGTCAGATGGAATGAATACATTGAGGGATTGTGTTTCTTAAAAATTCTTTCACAATACTCCCACTACGTTAACATCATCAAGCCTCGTTAAGTGTAATATCTATCAGGTATGGCAAGCCAAATTATCACTTAGAGCTATCTCAAATTCATTTTGAGATATCTTTAAATTATTTTAAGATGTCTAAAATAAATTTGTTTTTGAGATATCTTTAAATAATTTACAGATATCTGAAATTCAATTTAAGATATCTCAAAATGATTTCCTGTCTATTTAAAGATATCTCAAATTCATTTTAAGATATCTGGAAATTACTTCCTGTTCATTTAGAGAGATTTCCCAAACAAACTTTTATGTTTCCAGTCCTTGTAGTGTTTTGATTTTTATTAGTGAACAGAATACTGAGGGCTCAAGAAGTGAGTTTAGCTAATTCCTGAAATTGGGTTAGGTTTTATTATTATTATTATTATTATTATTATTATTATTATTATTATTATTATTATTATTAAGCCATTTGTTTATTTATTGTAAATAAACATTCCTTTCGGTTTCATCAAATGACGGTATCCGGGACTCATTTGTGCAGGATTGGTCAGAATACCCCAGTTATTTGAGCTACCAGCTCACAGTTGTGTACTTGCAGATGCTTTGAAAATAATTGGCAGATCTACTGGGAGAACAAATTTAAGTTTGTCATGCCTATTGGAAGGAAAATAATTCTTGAGAGATAGGGTTAGTTCAAATTAAAAAGTAATTCATTATATATTACTACTTTGCTACTTTGCTACACCTAAAGGATTTAATTTGCTCTCCTTGCTTACATTCGATAGTCAATATAAAAATGGCATTGTATTTACTCAAATATTGTTTTTTTGTAACAGTACTTTGAGTTTGAAGCTGCTCTTCAGTTCTAGTTCCACCAAACTGTATTTATGTTAGTAAGTGCCTGAACCCTCTAATGCACAGCAGAATATTGCTATCAAAAGGAAACTCGATTTAAAGCAGTTTTCACTAAAATGTACAGTGGTTCACGGGCTTGTTCTTCATTAAAGACTTTGGCTGATCAAGCCTGTGTTACATACAGTATGACAAGTAACTAAAAATGAAAAAAACAGCTTGGGTTAAATATATTTTTAAAAAATAAAATAAATAATTGAGTAAATAACCACTCACAATAACTGAAAACATCATAAAGGTAAGGGGATAGTAAAAAAAACAAACTAATTTGAAGCTACTTATGGTTTTAGAAAAGGCCTCCCATAATGTGACCAGTCATGAGTTTGATTACTCCAACTTATAGGGGAAGTATGGAAAGAAACCAACAGTGGGTTTTTATACTGGTGCAGTCTACTGTACAGTATGTGACAATTACATATTCCTATATGAAAAATACCCATGACAATTGAAATTAGATCCCACATGTTCATCACAGCAGCTGGAGAATGGAAGGCAGACAGTGAGAAAGGTTCCCTGTCGAGCTCGCGGTTGAGCTGAATTGATGGAAAGTGGAATTCTACACTTCCCTTCTGCCTTGAATGCACATACTCTTAACATCACAGCTGGATTCTAAACAGGCTTTAAATTGACTAAAATGCAGCACAAGACACGCAGAAAAAGGCAGATTGTTTGTTCCAAAGATTTTATTTTTTTTGGCCACTCTAGTTAAAACAGAGGTACAATATACTGTAAGTCCACATATTGTATACGTCATATTCTTAATTTGTGTTATACTTTACCAATATGTTAACTGTTCTCAAAGCTTAAACTCATGAGCTACTTAAAGACTGTTTTAAAAGTCATTTCTGACTTTTTCATGTTTACATGACATAAAACTGTAACAAAAATATTGGAAACTTATTTTCAGCAAAGTACTTGAACTGTACTGATTGATAAGAAACTGAATGGGTTACTTGTGGGTCAGTCTTCAGGCCCAGTTTCTTTGTATGAAATGTTAGATTTATACACATATGAACATTGGGAATTCATTTTTTTAATGATGTTAAGGTACAGCTGTTTAAATAATGTACCTGTGATTTTTCTTTCTATTGTTAACATCCTGACAACATTTTACATTTATAACTTTAAAGTCTGTTTCAAAGCTCTTTTCAAAATATCCGCTCTAGTGCACTGGGGTTTGAGATCTGTCCTTTAAATCAGAGGTTCTCAACTGGGAGTCCGCAGCCCTCAAGGGGGCCTTGAGGAGGATTCAAGGGGTCCTCCAAAAATAAACCAGAGAATGTGTTATTTTTCCTGCATGCTTATTACATGCTGAAACATATTAGCTTCAGCATGTCCTAAGAATGCGCAGAAATTAACACGTTCTCAGGTTACATAACACGTTCTCGGGTAACATATTATTATTTGTTTATTTAGCAGACGCCTTTATCCAAGGTGACTTACAGAGACTAGGGTGTGTGAACTATGCATCAGCTGCAGAGTCACTTACAATTATGTTTCACCCGAAAAACGGAGCACAAGGAGGTTAAGTGACTTGCTCAAGGTCACACAATGAGTCAGTGGATGAGGTGGGATTTGAACCAGGGACCTCCTGGTTACAAGCCCTTTTCTTTAACCACTGGACCACACAATAGAGCTATTTCAGGGGGAGCATGACAGATTACAAAGCAGAGGAAAAATCATTGGAAACACACACAATAAATACCAGATATGGATACATTTTAATTCGACCATCAGCATCAAAACAACAAACCCCACAGAATGATGATACAGAACTTCCTTCAACAAGTTCAACCGTAAGAGCCGAAGAACAGAGAGGAGGTGGTGTTGTGAGTAAAAGAAAAACATAAAGCCGTTATTAACCCTGCAAAATTAAGGAAATACGGAGACAGCTACTTGAATTTTGGTTTTATTTGACTGGAAGTGGAGATATATTTTTATATATATATTTTTTTTTTTTGCAGAAAACAAATACTATTTGAAAATATTTAAATATATGTAAGTTATTTGAGAAAAAATTAAAATATCTTCAACTATTCCCAAATAGTTAATGAATAACCAAAAACTAAAACCCAATTATTACCCTAAATGTATAATTATGTACCAAGTCCTACAATTACCACATGGTGGTTAAGAAGGATTTCTAACGAGGAAAATTCTAAACATGTTCAATTCAATAACTTCAAAACATGCCATTAAACCAGTGAGTGGTTAAAGATATTTCATTGTTTTCAGATATTTACCCACCGAAATAAAACATTCAAATGTTTCAATAAATTTATCAAATTAAATCTTATTGAAATAGAGCCGTTTCCAAAAGATAATTGAGTGGTTAAATAGGACAAGGCTTAACCTGCTTAGAATGCAGGATAATAATTAGGCTGCTGTATGTTACAGTTACATATTTATGAAGAGTTTAAATTTCAATGTATTTCAACTACTTTACTCATATTTATATATTGTCAAATAATAAATCCTTTCCACAAACTATATTTAAATATTTTCAAATAGTTACTTTCTGCAATCTGTATTTAATTGTTTTCAATTATTTAGTGGTTAGGGCTCTGGACTCCTGACCGGAGGGTTGTGGGTTCAATCCCCAGTGGGGGACACTGCTGTTGTACCCTTGAGCAAGGTACTTTACCTAGATTGCTCCAGTAAAAACCCAACTGTATAAATGGGTAATTGTATGTAAAAATAATGTGATATCTGTATAATGTGAAATAATGTATAATGTGATATCTTGTAACAATTGTAAGTCACCCTGGATAAGGGCGTCTGCTAAGAAATAAATAATAATAACAATAGTAATTTACAATTTGTATTTAATTATTTTCAAATAATAGTTACTTTCTCCAATATGTATTTAATTAGTTTCAAATAATAGTTACGCAAACCATATTTATAACTATATTTATCCCAGGTCTGCCTCGTAGACATATTCAGTGAAATGAATAAGCTGAATAAAACTATGCAAGGTGGGAGCACTCATTTTATTGCCCAGTATGGAAGAATTGACGCATCTGTCTCGTCTCGTCTACTCAACAAATTTAAATTTAAAATTTAATTTCCTGAACTCACAACGGAACAAGCCACTACACACCTGTGGGCTACAAACCCCATTTTTGATAATATTGACGCTAAACTGCCACCTTCTGTTCCATCAAAGCTGTTAGAAGAGCTCATTGACATTTCCTCAGACAGCTCCCTCAGAACCAAGTTCAGTGAAATGCCGCTGGAGACATTTTGGTGTGAGTGCTCCGATGAATACAGCCCTGCTTCTTCTGCAGCACTGAAAGTGTTGGTCCCATTCAGTACAACCTACTTGTGCGAAACTGGATTTCCAGCCATGACATCGATGAAAACAAAGTACTGAGCCAGGATGGACATTGACCATGACATGCGTGTGTGCTTGGCGAAGATACATCCAATTCTTGACAGAATTATTGCTCAGCACCAGCAACAAGTTTCACATTGAGTAAGTAAAACAGTAGGAGTCTTATTTCCATCCCTGATGTGTGTGTGTGTGTATGTATGTATGTATGTATGTATGTATGTATGTATGTATGTATGTACAGTGCCTTGCGAAAGTATTCGGCCCCCTTGAACTTTGCGACCTTTTGCCACATTTCAGGCTTCAAACATAAAGATATGAAACTGTAATTTTTTGTGAAGAATCAACAACAAGTGGGACACAATCATGAAGTGGAACGAAATTTATTGGATATTTCAAACTTTTTTAACAAATAAAAAACTGAAAAATTGGGCGTGCAAAATTATTCAGCCCCCTTAAGTTAATACTTTGTAGCGCCACCTTTTGCTGCGATTACAGCTGTAAGTCGCTTGGGGTATGTCTCTATCAGTTTTGCACATCGAGAGACTGAAATTTTTGCCCATTCCTCCTTGCAAAACAGCTCGAGCTCAGTGAGGTTGGATGGAGAGCATTTGTGAACAGCAGTTTTCAGTTCCACAGATTCTCGATTGGATTCAGGTCTGGACTTTGACTTGGCCATTCTAACACCTGGATATGTTTATTTGTGAACCATTCCATTGTAGATTTTGCTTTATGTTTTGGATCATTGTCTTGTTGGAAGACAAATCTCCGTCCCAGTCTCAGGTCTTTTGCAGACTCCATCAGGTTTTCTTCCAGAATGGTCCTGTATTTGGCTCCATCCATCTTCCCTGTCCCTGCTGAAGAAAAGCAGGCCCAAACCATGATGCTGCCACCACCATGTTTGACAGTGGGGATGGTGTGTTCAGGGTGATGAGCTGTGTTGCTTTTACGCCAAACATAACGTTTTGCATTGTTGCCAAAAAGTTCGATTTTGGTTTCATCTGACCAGAGCACCTTCTTCCACATGTTTAGTGTGTCTCCCAGGTGGCTTGTGGCAAACTGTAAACGACACTTTTTATGGATATCTTTAAGAAATGGCTTTCTTCTTGCCACTCTTCCATAAAGGCCAGATTTGTGCAGTATACGACTGATTGTTGTCCTATGGACAGAGTCTCCCACCTCAGCTGTAGATCTCTGCAGTTCATCCAGAGTGATCATGGGCCTCTTGGCTGCATCTCTGATCAGTCTTCTCCTTGTATGAGCTGAAAGTTTAGAGGGACGGCCAGGTCTTGGTAGATTTGTAGTGGTCTGATACTCCTTCCATTTCAATATTATCGCTTGCACAGTGCTCCTTGGGATGTTTAAAGCTTGGGAAATCTTTTTGTATCCAAATCCGGCTTTAAACTTCTCCACAACAGTATCTCGGACCTGCCTGGTGTGTTCCTTGTTCTTCATGATGCTCTCTGCGCTTTAAACGGACCTCTGAGACTATCACAGTGCAGGTGCATTTATACGGAGACTTGATTACACACAGGTGGATTCTATTTATCATCATTAGTCATTTAGGTCAACATTGGATCATTCAGAGATCCTCACTGAACTTCTGGAGAGAGTTTGCTGCACTGAAAGTAAAGGGGCTGAATAATTTTGCACGCCCAATTTTTCAGTTTTTTATTTGTTAAAAAAGTTTGAAATATCCAAAAAATTTCGTTCCACTTCATGATTGTGTCCCACTTGTTGTTGATTCTTCACAAAAAATTACAGTTTCATATCTTTATGTTTGAAGCCTGAAATGTGGCAAAAGGTCGCAAAGTTCAAGGGGGCCGAATACTTTCGCAAGGCACTGTATATATATATCATCATCATCTTCAGCCTTTTTCAATCCACTGCTGGATGAAGGCCTCCCCAAGATTCTTCCACAAAATCCTGTCTGCTGCGTCCCTCATCCACATTGCTCCAGCGTGTTTCCTAATTTCATCTTGCAATCTTCCTGGAGGTCTTCTTCTTGGTTGCTTTATATCTTTTGTGATCCAGTCTAGTATATCCTTTGTCCAGCGATGGCCTTTTCTTCTTGCTATATGTCCGGCCCACTGCCATTTCAGTTTTTTCGCTCTTATGATAACATTGCAGAATTTTTGTTTGCACTCTTATCCATTCCTTCCTTTTCCTGTCTCTTCTTGTTATTCCCAGCATGCATTTTTCCATACTCCGTTGAGTCGTTTGTAATTTTTGAGTCATTTTTGCATTGAGGGTCCAGGTCTCGCATCCATAAGTTAGCACTGGCAGCACGCATTGGCATAAGGGTAGTTTCCCTTTCAGAACCATGCTTAATCTTCCAAAGGCACTCAAGTGCTTCTTTGCTCTTCTGTTTATTTTGCACATTTGGTTCTTAAGTATACATAGTTATTGACTTCTTCAATCTTGATCCCATTTACTTCAATTGCCTGTGGAGTGATATATTTATTGAACATGACTGGAGTCTTCTTCAGGTTCATTTTCAAACCCACTTTGATGCTAGCCTTGTGTATTTCTGTTTGTAATTCTTCTGGGCACGTTGTAAATATGAGGATGTCGTAGGTGATTCAAGTAGGCTCCATTGATCTTCAGCCCCTTATTTTCCCAATCCAGTGTTTTGCAAATGTCTTCTAGGGTGGAGGTGAAGAGCTTTGGGGAAATTGTATCTCCTTGACAAACTCCTTTTTCAATCTTGACTCTGTCACTGTTTTTATGTTTTTATGATGTTGCATTCTTGTATATGATGCGGATCAAGTCTCTGTACGTTTTCTCAATTCCTTGTTTTTTCAGAGAGCTTAACACAGATCTTGTGTAAATAGTCTGTGTAAAAAGTCAAAGGCTTTTTCATAGTAGATGAATCCCAAGCAAAGTGGTATTTCGTACTCGTTACTGGTTTGAATCACTTGCTGTACAACATGAAGATGATCCATTGTGTTAAATCCACTCCTGAATCCTGCTTGCTCATTTGATTGTGCCGAGTCAAATTTATAGGAAGTAAGCTAATAGGTCTGTAGTTCTTGAGGTGTTCTTTATCTCCTTTCTTATATAAAAGTATCACCGATGTGTTGTTCCAGTCGTTTGGCACTTTCTTTTGCTTAATACAATGTTTGAGAGCATGTTTCACTTCTTCCGGTGGAACGTCTGGTACTTCTTCCTCGGGTTGCGTGTTTTCCGTCTCTTCTTCGTCATCTGCTACGTTGCTCTTTTCATCTTGATATAACTTTCTGTAAAAGTCTTCGACTCTCTTCAAAATCAATGTGTGGTTCTTGATGACAGTCCCGTCCTCTTATTTGATTGCTAAAATCTGTTTTTTCCCAACAATTAGTCTTTTGTTTTGCTTTCTTCATGCTTCAGTTGTTTTCAGTAGTTTTCTCTACCAACCTACAGGTGAACGACCGTATATCCTCAGTAATGTGCTTTCTTACTGTCTTGGAGAGCTCAATATATTCAATCTTTGACTTCAGAGATACTGGTTGTTATATTTCCCTTCCCCATTGTCTCTTGCATGATCTTCTGGTCGCATTTTGTACTCTGTGTTCCAGTGATGTTTTTTGCTGTTTCTGCAGTTACTTGCGTCACCTCCTCATAGATTTTGTTTACCTTGATTGCTTCAGCTTTTTGCAGATCTTGAAAAACGCTGAATCTATTCTTCAGTTCGAGGTGAAACACCAGGCTTTGCTTCTGGAGCATTTCTATGTTGATTGTGTTGGATTTTGTCATCAGGAGTTTTGCTCTCTCCAGTGCTGTGTTTAGGTGTATTTTGTATCTTACAAGTCTGTGGTCACTTCCGGTGTTAAAATTGTTTAATACTGAGACATCTTGTATGGTGTGTTTCTTGTTGGCGAGTATGTAGTCAATTTCATTCTTCACTCGGTTGGGTCCTCTCAATGTCCATTTCCTGATGGGTTTCTTCTGGAAGAAGGTGTTCATGATGAATAAGTTCTTGTTCTCTGCAAATTCAACTAGTCTGCCGCCCCTCTCGTTCCTGTCACCATGTCCAAATTTGCTGACTGAATTCTCTTCTTCTTGCTGGGCTCCTATTTTGGCGTTGAAGTCATTGATGATGAACTTATAGTGGCTCATCCCATTTTCATGTAGTTCTTGTACTTCGACTTCTTCATATGAATAGCTTGTTGTTGGTGCATATACTTGGATGACCTGAAGTTCATACTTCTCTCTGATGCACTGTCAATCTCTACTACGTTATTCTTGATTCTCTTGTAGACAGTGAATCCAATGCCTCCTGTTCGTCCATCTGTAGTGCCTCGGTAGAAGAGAAGATGCCCACTCTTGAGTAGTCCTTCGTCTTATCGCTGTACTTCGCTTAGTCCTACGATGTCCCACTTGATTCTTCCAAGTTCTTCTTCCAAATCATGAAGTCTTGCTTCACCTGAAAGAGATCTGCAGTTGTACGTGGCCAGGGTCAGTGTTCTGTGGCAGTCTAAAATCGTAACCCTGTGATTCTTAGCACCCTCTTATTGTTGTTGTTATTATTATTATTATTATTATTATTATTATTATTATTATTATTATTATTATTTATTTATTTATTTATTTATTTATTTATTTATTTATTTATTTCTTAGCAGACGCCCTATCCAGGGCGACTTACAATTGTTACAAGATATCACATTATTTTTACATACAATTACCCATTTATACGGTTGGGTTTTTACTGGAGCAATCTAGGTAAAGTACCTTGCTCAAGGGTACAGCAGCAGTGTCCCCGACATGGGATTGAACCTGCCTCTGGGGAATGAGGGCCACATTTTTGTCTGTGCTTTCATCATGGGGGGGTTGGCAATAACTCACCACGCTGGCCAGGCGGGTGAGTGCCCCTTCCACTTTGGCCTATGTTACACTATGTTACTCATGCTTTCACAGCATTATTGAACCTGGTCAAGGTACCATGGTGTACTTCATCTTGAGAACCCGTTGTCACCCTCCTGTAAACTGGGAGCTTCCACAGCACAGGGGTTGAATACTTGACAATAATTGATTTTGAGTTTCAGTGTTTTAAAATAAAATATCAAACAGAACGAAATTTCAGTGTACCATTTGTAATTCAGTAATATGAGAGAATTGGTCAGGGGTCTGAATACTTTTGCAAGGCACTGTATATATATATATATATATATATATATATATATATATATGGTTCTGTTTAACCATATTTTTGTTGAATGAGACACAGCAGGAGCCAGATTGCAGCAGGGATGTATTATTATTATTATCATTATTATTTATTAATAATGTAGAAACTTTTGCTTTAATCAGCCGACGGTTCAATCCAGGCAAGCTTGGATGGAAGTGTCAGTAACAAGCTGCTTCCTGGGCATTGATACGCACATCATGCACTTGCGTCTGTCACCCAGGTGAACCCTGCTTTATCACAAGCAGTGTTAAATCACATAGCCAACCCGCATGACACCGGGTCCCTCCCGGGTAGTTTCTGACCCGGGTAGAGCATGCCAGTGTGAAAGGGGCTTATTATTATACATTTATAAGAATGATAACACATCTAAGAAACTAAACTCATTGCCCTCAGCCTTGGAAATGAGGGTTTATGGTTACCGGGCTTGTTTGTCTTCAGCATTGAGAGTTAGGAAACAAGCGCTGGCACTGCAGATTATTTGTATCCTCTCAAAATAAAATAGCTGTCAGCAGTTTTGGATCAAATGTTGTGCTGCTGTCATTGGTTCCTATATTTAACATTTTGAGGAGGAAAACATGCCAAAGATACCCAAGAGCCATGCTCATTTATTTATTTCAAGTGCAAAGCGAATTTGACAGACAATGCACGCCATTTACTGCATAAAAAAAAGAAATAATTCCTTAAATGGTACACCAATTTGATCACTCAGTCAGTTCCATTAGCATTTCTCTGTGTATCTTATGGGAATTGCTTCATAATTTTTTTAGAGGTATGCTTTCTTCTGTCTGTTTTGTATTGTTTTCGTTTTTTCCAGTCTTTCAACAAAAATGGGTCAGTAGAAACTTGCCTTGGAACCTCTTGGAAATAATCTTGAAATTCTTTACAGCTTTTAAAAAGCACCTGCTCCAGTTCTGTAGCTTTGGGTTTGTTTAAAATGGTGACTTAAGGGTCCATAGTCGACACACACAGCAGTGTCCACAAACAACTCGTAATTTGCTTCAATTACCTCTGGTCTGTGTTTGTACTCTGGAACTTACAGTGCTTGAGATTTTATCTATTGTATGTATTTTGTCCAATACCTTGAACTAATTACTATATTATACCACATTTCCATGAACCACATAACTTGGGTACGTGCTTGAGTTGCTCCCCCCACCTCCGTTAACATATGTATATTTTTTAAATTACTCGAGTTGGCTCCCAATTCGGGCAGGAGCCTGAATTATCTGGTCTGATTTCAGTCCTTAGGCTGGCCTGAATTCTAAAGTCTGAATTAGGGCTAGGAGGAAATTACATCACTAAGTGTCAATCAAAAATGTTGTAGGGACGGGGAACATACGGTATAACGGGACATTTTGGCTGGTATTAAATTCGGCAGATTTGCTACCTTGGGGGATTTTGACTGTTTTTGAATCGGCGCTTTTCAATTGGCAAGTTCACAAAGAAAAACGCAACACAGTTTTGAATTTATACTTTTCATTCCAAAAACATTAAATTAAATGCTTACTTAATGGAATCTGTCTGCTAAAACAGTAACTCATTTACAGTATAGCATCTACAATGTAACTGCAGCAACTTGGAGAACAACAAAGAAGGCCTTCTAATCAGTTACAGTATTTATCGTTCTTATATGGCCCTTAATTTTAACAACCAGTAAACTTTTATGATAAGCATTTGCTATCTCTCAGTTCTAAAACTTAGCTGTGGTTCACAACATAACACAGTGGAATGATCACAGCATCATGTAGTAATTGTAGGGCAGTATTGCCACGTTTTGAAAACTTTAACAATAAAGCCAAAACTGGTTAATAGTCTAGCAAGCACTGGCAAAATCAGCTCCAATTTATATTGTGCAGAATTCATTTATTTCAACCTTTTATTTTGTTTATGGACTTTGCGAAAGCTGCACGGTGGGTACTGTCTTAAGTAATAGTCGTATATCTACAATGTATCGACAAACACAATCAAACATGATGTTACAGACTTTCTAACAAGTCTGGCATAAACAAGTTTGGCTGTTACTTGGTTAAACCCTTGTAAAAGAAAAATGCTTAACATAAAAAAGAACAGTCATGTCAGTTGCAGGCACAGTTTACATTGCCTCTGGGTTTCTGATTGCATCATCAATTCCAGATTTTTTAAATCCTTTGATGGAAATGTCCGGTCTAATTTTAATGTTTCTTCATCACTGCCATTCTCATATCCACTTTGACATCTGACACATTATTTCCCTTGTCCAGCACTTCTTTCCCTATTCTGCATACCAGTCTGCCAGATGTATATGTACTAAGTGAAACAAATGCGAAAGAATATCTAGATAGATTTATCTTTTAAAAAATCGGTGACGATTCTTGACCTTTAACTCGCAAGTATTTCTGGGGGAAATCGATAGTATTTCCTGCCCAACTCACGTGACAGCTCGAGTAACTCGGAAAAGCATGGAAACGTCACCTTTTTCACCTTTTTCTGGGAGAATTGAGACCAATTCAAGCGCACTCTAGAAACGAGGTATTACAGTTTACTTAACTTGCATATAAACAGCACAGGTGTCTTTTTGCATGATTATGCAGTAATGACAAATCTAAAATAATTGTTGAGAGCAGTTGCCACAGACAATAAAGTCACTTAACAAAAATCTAATAAAAACTTCCAGCAGTTAGCGGTTTAGTACATCTGGTTACTTTCTGCAGGTGTCTTTAATGAAGGTCCTGCTCTTATCACCACTTCTTTAAAGTACATGTGTGTGCTTGATTAATAGACACCACTTAGTTTTAGCATTAGAATTGCAAATCAAAATTGCGTGAATGGCACTGTGGAACTCGAAGGTTTAATTTCCCTTAAATCAAAAATAACCCATTCAGATGCAAATGATGGTAATTGGTAAGGAGTAGTTTTTAGCAGTTATATTAAGAGGCAGTAGTTATGCATTGAATGAGTTTTTAAACATGATAAAAAGTGGCAAGTCACTTCAGATTCAGATATTTAATAAAAAAATGAAAAAATGATATAATTAAATGATTGCCTCTTCTCTTTCAAATATGTTTACAGTCCAGTGACTGCCATAACCATTTCAGAAGGAGTAGTGTTGATAAATTCTATTTGCAAGACTTGCATCTTAAGCGCCTTTCACGCGCTACCCGGGTCACGACCAGGTGTCATGCGCGCCGGATAAGCGATTTCATACTGCTTTTGAAAAAGCAGGGTTGACCTGGGTGACAGTAGCAAATACACAACATGCGTAGCAATGCCCCGGAAGCAGCTTGTTACGGACGCTTCCATCCAAGCTTCTCTGGATTGAATCGTTGGTCCAAATGTTGATTAGAGCAAATGTTTCTTCATCCCTGCTGCAATCTGGCTCACGGTGTGTCTCAATCAACAAAAATATGGCTAAACAGAAATGCTGTGGAAGTGAAACCCTGATGCAGGCGTGGCTATTGTTTATTTTGTCGGCTTACGAACAACTATCATGCAATTTGTCTCACTCGAACCAGGTCCAAGTGTGTCGACCCACATCCTGAGGTGGGTAGGACCCAGGTACAGGGTTTCACACGACACGTGATTGTGACCCAGGTAGGAGTGCCAGTGTGAAAGGGGCTTTAGCCATGAGCATCTAGTCTACCCTTATTACACCACCTGCTGACTGCTTGGAATACAATTGGCATTATAACAACTGTCAATCACCAGTTTCCACAGAAACTATACCTCATAGTACAGGGAAATGTAACTATCCTGTTGACATGCTTTTTGGTGTTCCTTTTGTTTAGTGTTAAATGGGTGTTAACCACGGCTTTAATCTGCAAGTCTTTTCAATACCTACTCTACTGTATCTCATACACCCTGATTAAACCTGAAATCTAACTTAATAAGGTATCCTTTTCATCATACGTATACATTACATTAGGAAGGTCATCATGTATTCTGGCATACTGCTAAACTCTACACCATTATTGCGGGGTTTAGCCTACTAAGAAAAAACAAAACTGGATTATAAAGATTAACTTTGTCTTTTTTTTCCATATTCCCTTTTTCTTAGTCAGAGCAGAAACAAATGCAGCACAGCCATTAATCTAGTTTAATTTCACCACTGTCCTTGTTACTTCTGCTTTGTAATTAAAATGCATAACAACACTAATTATTATCTGTGTAATACAAGTTGATGTGTACTGAACATCGTGTTGTTAAAAAGGAGCATTCAAAGGTAACAAAAGCTGTCGTTTACCTCTGTTCTTCACCACCCCTATTCTTAATTGTAGTCTTTTTTATTATCATTCGGAGGACAAGATGACAGTAAAAGTTGTGTTAAAACATTCAATTGAACATGTTTAAAGTACAGTGTAAGCTGTTAATAAATTAACATTTATTAAAAAGCCTGTTTAAATGAAAGCAAAACATTATGGAAAATTAGGAATAATAAGTATACAGTGAATGGATTGTACTTTTTAAAGCAAAGCTCAGCCTTACTCACAGTCAAATGAATTTAACAGTGTACTTTAACAGTGTTTTTTCTACTTTTTATTTGCTTTACATTCTACTTGAAGCCTTTAGTTGTAATGTGTGTGTGACGGGGTACTGCCCCGTCTTTATGATCATGGTTGGGACTGGCAGGGAGGGGGTTAAAATTCCTCCCTGCCAGGAAAACATGTGAGAATGTGGCTGGAGCCCTAATTGACTAATTAGAAATTATTGATTAATTGGGCTCCAGCCACAGGGAATAAAAGCCAGGGGAGAGGCCCTGGCTAAGAGAGAGAGTAGGAGAAAGAGAGTTCCAGAAGAGGAGTGTTTTGTTTGTGCTGTGTCTTTGTAAGTTTTTGGTTCCAGTGAAGGCAACGCCCAGCCTGGAAACTTTATTTTGTAAGTTTTTGTTTTGTGTTTGTATTTTGTGTTTAAATCTCTTTGTTTGGCCCTCGTGCTGGTTTATTTTGTATTTTTGTTTATTAAAAACTTTATTTTTGAACTTTATACTGTCTCTGAGTCTCAAACCTCGGTCAATCCTGTCACAGTTGGTGTCAGAAACGGGAGAGCGCCACCTGGAGGCTCAGAGCAGTAATTTATTTATTTTTTTTCTTGAATTTTGGGAGTTTTTTTTTTTTTGGGAAAATGGGGAAGAGCAGACAGCGGCAAAGGCAGGAGAAGCAGCAGCCGAAGAAATGTAGGCTGCTGCAACAACAGCCACCCCAGCTGGAGGACCCAGCCAGTCTTTTCCCCTGGTGCTCTTGGTGCGGGAAGGTGGATCACCGGTGGAGGTCCTGTCCAGATGGGCCACCAGCTGACTGGTGTGGGCGCTGTGAGGTGGATGGCCACAACTGGGCAGGATGCCCCCACAATCGGGACCAGGAGCAGCTGCAAACCCCGTCCTCAGCAGCCACCCCACCACTTCCTACATCACCGCCTTCACCACCATCCCAGGAAATATGGGACTGGTTGATGCACCCTGAGGCGGACCTCTTCCACGACCTCCCCATAGTTATCAACACGCTGTGGCGTCGAGATGGGGGGAGGTGGGAAAAGTGGGAGGAACAGCATCACCCGGCGTCCTTCGCAGAGCTGGCCCTGATGGTCGTTAATTACCTGGCGGTAGATATGGGAGACGCCCCAATCATTCCAATAAAGAAGGTGGAGCCGTCGTCCCGAGAGCCAGAGAGGGGTGAGCCATCGTCCCGAGAGCCAGAGAGGGGTGAGCCGTCGTCCCGAGAGCCAGAGAGGGGTGAGCCGTCGTCCCGAGAGCCAGAGAGGGGTGAGCCGTCGTCCCGAGAGCCAGAGAGGGGTGAGCCGTCGTCCCGAGAGCCAGAGAGGGGTGAGCCGTCGTCCCGAGAGCCAGAGAGGGGTGAGCCGTCGTCCCGAGAGCCAGAGAGGGGTGAGCCGTCGTCCCGAGAGCCAGAGAGGGGTGAGCCGCCGTCCCGAGAGCCAGAAGGGGAGGAGCCGTCGTCCCGAGAGCCAGAGAGGGGTGAGCCGCCGTCCCGAGAGCCAGAAGGGGAGGAGCCGCCGTCCCGAGAGCCAGAAGGGGAGGAGCCGCCGTCCCGAGAGCCAGAAGGGGAGGAGCCGCCGTCCCGAGAGCCAGAAGGGGAGGAGCCGCCGTCCCGAGAGCCAGAAGGGGAGGAGCCGCCGTCCCGAGAGCCAGAAGGGGAGGAGCTGCCGTCCCGAGAGCCAGAATGGGGGCCGCTGCCGTCGCCCAGAGAGGGGGAGCCCGAACGTCCACAGCCCGAGAGGGAGGAGCCCGAACGTCCACAGCCCGAGAGGGAGGAGCCCGAACGTCCACAGCCCGAGAGGGAGGAGCCCGAACGTCCACAGCCCGAGGGGGAGGAGCCCGAGCGGGAGGAGTCGGTGCGTCCACGGCCCGAGCGGGAGGAGTCGGTGCGTCCACGGCCCGAGCGGGAGGAGTCGGTGCGTCCACGGCCCGAGAAGGGGAAGCCCACAGGCCTAGGGCTGAAGGGACCTGTAGCAGAGGGAGACGAGTTGCCGTTCCCGCCTCCGCCAGCAGAGGGAGACGAGTTGCCGTTCCCGCCTCCGCCAGCAGAGGGAGACGAGCCGCCGTTTCCGCCTCCGCCAGCAGAGGGAGACGAGCCGCCGTTCCCGCCTCCGCCAGCAGAGGGAGACGAGCCGCCGTTCCCGCCTCCGCCAGCAGAGGGAGACGAGCCGCCGTTCCCGCCTCCGCCAGCAGAGGGAGACGAGCCGCCGTTCCCGCCTCCGCCAGCAGAGGGAGACGAGCCGCCGTTCCCGCCTCCGCCAGCAGAGGGAGCCGGGCCGCCGTTCCCGCCTCCGCCAGCAGAGGGAGCCGGGCCGCCGTTCCCGTCTCCGCCAGCAGAGGGAGCCGGGCCGCCGTTCCCGTCTCCGCCAGCAGAGGGAGCCGGGCCGCCGTTCCCGTCTCCGCCAGCAGAGGGAGCCGGGCCGCCGTTCCCGTCTCCGCCAGCAGAGGGAGCCGGGCCGCCGTTCCCGTCTCCGCCAGCAGAGGGAGCCGGGCCGCCGTTCCCGTCTCCGCCAGCAGAGGGAGCCGGGCCGCCGTTCCCGTCTCCGCCAGCAGAGGGAGCCGGGCCGCCGTTCCCGTCTCCGCCAGCAGAGGGAGCCGGGCCGCCGTTCCCGTCTCCGCCTCCCGAGGGTCCGCTGCTGCTGCCGTCGCCTCCCGAGGGTCCGCTGCTGCTGCCGTCGCCTCCCGAGGGTCCGCTGCTGCTGCCGTCGCCTCCCGAGGGTCCGCTGCTGCTGCCGTCTCTTGGGGTCTTCGGGGATCCTGCTTCGCCTGGGGTCGCTACACTGTGGCCGGAGCCCCACGGAGGGGAGTTGCTGACCATGAAGAGGGGGAGGGAGGTCAGGAGACCAGCTCCCCCAGCTGCACTTTCGCGGCAAGATGGTGTGTGGCTGGAGCCCCGGAAGAGGGAGCTGCTGGCCATGAAGAATTGGGTGGTGCCGGACGTCCCACCATGGCCACCCTCATGGACACTGTGCTTCCCCCTCTTCCGGGACTGAGACTGAGGGGGGAGGTGGCCATTTAGGCCATGTTGTGCTTGGCACAAGGGGGGGGATATGTGATGGGGTACTGCCCCGTCTTTATGATCATGGTTGGGACTGGCAGGGAGGGGGTTAAAATTCCTCCCTGCCAGGAAAACATGTGAGAATGTGGCTGGAGCCCTAATTGACTAATTAGAAATTATTGATTAATTGGGCTCCAGCCACAGGGAATAAAAGCCAGGGGAGAGGCCCTGGCTAAGAGAGAGAGTAGGAGAAAGAGAGTTCCAGAAGAGGAGTGTTTTGTTTGTGCTGTGTCTTTGTAAGTTTTTGGTTCCAGTGAAGGCAACGCCCAGCCTGGAAACTTTATTTTGTAAGTTTTTGTTTTGTGTTTGTATTTTGTGTTTAAATCTCTTTGTTTGGCCCTCGTGCTGGTTTATTTTGTATTTTTGTTTATTAAAAACTTTATTTTTGAACTTTATACTGTCTCTGAGTCTCAAACCTCGGTCAATCCTGTCACAGTGTGCTTAATAATTTATATCAAATTCACAGGATGCTGAGATGCACTGTACAATGTAATATGGTTGGGGCAGGACTTCAAACACACCTACTGGACATTACACAAATCACTTCAGTGTAGTGCCACAGGAATAGCAATACAATATATTTGTGCTAAGAGAAACAACCCCGATTTGAATGATATGAGACATTGGTAGAATGATACTGCACTGGTTACATTTTCATGTTTTGGTATGAACCAACTGACATTGGAAGTCAGTTGCATAGTACCACAGTACCATATCGGTACCAATGTTCTTCTCTATCCAGACCACTGGGCAATTGGGTCTGTCATGGTTTCTTTGGGAAAACAAACCCTCTGTTATGCTGATATTTCATCCATATATTTAACCGCTCAATAATCAATCTTATAGGTTTAGCTTATAAGGCTATAGCAAAGCTGTTTTTCAAACTTTACTATTAATCAAATAGCTGTGATGGTGTCATTCTTTAAGGATGCTGGGCAGGTAGCGACATCACTGTTGGGGACGCTGTATGATGATGATAATTCAGATACAATGCTCATGCAATCTTATAGGAGATTTGTAAAAGCTAGGTTGCGATCCCTAAACACAGGTATAAGGAAATGGCTTTCACTTTTGACCAGACTGGATTTCAGCTGATGACCCACATTTTTTGGACCCATATCATGCATCCAATTTGTTTCAACCGATTAACATCAAATATCCTATAAGTTGCAGGATTGCTCTTTTTCTTAGTGTGTAAGGATATGGTTTCTCACAACTGCAGAGCTTTGTGTTTTGGTCAGGCTGATAAAGGGAAAGTTGGCACAAGATCTGCACTGAAGGCGCATGCTACTGGAAACCATCTCCTTTGGAAAACTGTTTTTTAAAGTGTTGATAGTTTTCCTGAGAGTTGATGTAAGGTCACGTAGTCCCTGTGGTATTTGTGTCTGCTTAGCTGTCAGCTTTAGTGATATCTACACCCAGTGGATGTTAGTTTCTTTGTGACTACCAAATAAATTGTGATCAGTCAACAGTGTAAACTGCAGTACTGTGCAATACAATGACATGCTTTCGGAAGCACAATGTCTCAAAATGCTTTTGTGTGGCTTACAAAGAGAATGTTGGCGCCTTGGAGAATATTTACTTGATAAATAGTTTTTCCACTAGATTACTGTTACCCCAGATATTCTGAAGTAAAGAAGTGGATTGAATATTTAGTAGCACTGGTTTCAGTTTTAGTTGTGCAAATGCATCAGAGTTCTGGGAAATCCAAGAGGTAACAATTCTTTTCAAAGCCATTACCAAGGGTGTAAAACATTATCTTAAATCTCATTTGCTTAACAAAATTCTCAAGTCAGGTGTAAAACTCTCCCCGTTCAATTTGTGTTACAGCTAAAACAGGAGTACAAGGCTCACGTCCTAATACCTATAACACAATAAGTAAATGTGTGGCTTTGTACCAGGAAAAAGTCTTGAAAATCAATAAGGTCAATATAATGACAATGATTCACTTATAAGCAGGGTACGATTTGATGGAAGGGATGGGAGGGATTTCCCTGGCTCTGCTTTTTTTTTATCCCTGGCTCTGCACTTTCAGTTGTCATCCCAGGGAGGGATACATTTATCCCCCCTGATAAAAGATTTTGAATTAACAATGATTTCTTTTGAAAATTTTAAACCGATTTAAAATGATAAATTTATGCTGCATCATTTTTATACAAACTGACTTCAAAAAAATCTCGGTCTCCTAGCAAATGTCCTGTGTCCCGATGCATAGGAAGAAAGTCCCGATATTTATCCGTAGAAAAAAAATCATTTATTCTGCACAGCAGTTAGTGAAAACCACACGCTGTGCTCTTGGCTGACACATCTGCTGATCACTAACTTATATAAAGAACGCTTCATTATGTCTATTTTTACTGTCATGATGGCCGTGTGGTGTTGAGTTGGGGGATACATATATTATATGATAATATATATGATCAGCGTCCCGCTGAACAGTTTCCAAATGTTGGCAAGTATGACCCTATCCATTAAAAATAACTGCATTTATCTGCATGATGGCAGATTTGGCAAATGTGTGATTCTTAAAGATTTTAGCAGTTGATTCGGTACAATAAATAAGTAGCCTAGTGATTCTCTTTACTGTTTAAATTGTGTATTACACATGTATCAAGGCTTGCCATGATGTTTTGTTGTTTGTGTATTTTGTCCCCCCCACTGGAAATTTGACAAATCGAACCCTGCTTATGAGAAACATATTAAGAAATGGTAATAAGAAAGCCTTTTTTAGTACTGATATTCCTTTCATTATTACTCAAGTCACAGGTAGCAAAGTCTCTTTTTATTGCCACTGTCAGTTTTCAGTGCATAAATGTGGAAGCTGGTGTGATCATTTGCATTATTGTATTGTGGTCGCTACTTTCAAAATCAATAACAATGAAATACCCATTGGATGGTGTACCAAGAAAAATAAAGCAAGTGCTGTTGAGGTGTGCTGTGACAGTTAATTAAGCATGCCTGTCTTGTAAATGGTTACTTTTTGCTTCAGGACAAATTTATATTGTTTACATTTTACATTTGAAGGTTCTGTGTTTTCCTAGAATCACAGTTTACTTGTCTTAAATGTTGGCACTCCATAGATAACACCCAGGGACATACTGAAACATTTTTGATAAACAAAATTGATACTTTTGAGATTTTGGGCCCTTCCACTTTGATGCAATGGTAAGGAATGACATTTTTATTTAGTAAAAAAAAAAGGTGGAATTATAACTGTTTCATATTTTGCTCCTTAGATGAAATGTATTTTTCATATTGCACATCACTATAGCGGCATTTTCAGTACAACATTATATGGGAATGTGTGTGTGTGTATATATATATATATATATCATGACTATATATATAAAATATATAAATTGACAATTTTATATAAGGAAATACATAATTAACCTACATAATTCAGTATGCACCTTAGATTCCTGTTTTTAATAGCGTTTTCTTTTTTTCTGTAAGTATCTTATTTCTTCTACTCATAAAAAGAAAACACTATTAAATACAGTTTTGTTAAGTGCAATTAGCGGGTTGTCAAAGTTTTGATTTGGTCCCAGCCCTTATGTCTGAGAAAGTATAAGCCATAGTCAATAAGTGGTATTAGGGGGAAGTGAGAGGCTGATTAACTCAAACTGTACGCTTCTGGAATGAGCCACAACTGGGTTTTTGACAGTACTGAGGAATCTGCTTGGATTGCATCAACCATTTTGAATTGTAATTTAGAACAAACAATTGATTTTACAAAAGAGAATTATAATTGGTTGCATGTGCAGTGTTTAAAACTGGTTACGCACCACCTGTGCCTGCAAATTGAAGCTGTGCATTAGCATCAGTCAAGTGGACTGTGCTTCGGTTACAGGTATACTTCCCTATTCTTGCAACATAAAAGAGCTAGCCACTGTTTGTATGTCATATTGCATATTTATTGCCAGGAGAAGTATGCTGGTTTTTCAGTGCCACTTATATACTTTAGTATAAATCACTGGTATCATTACCCTTTCCAGAGGTTTAACCTCCGGCATGAATGCCTGTCCTGTAAACCTCTGTATTTGATGAATTATAGGCTCTTAATTTTCAGACTGCATCAGCCTGATATCAGCTGCTTTCACAAATAGTCAATTTAAGCTGAAGCCACAACATCCCATTCTGCTTGGATGTGCAATAAACATGTGTGTTAATCATTGTAATGGCAGGGTTTCTTGACTGTGGTCTTTACAAATGCAGTGTCTGGGCAGCTGAGATACTGTGGAGCTATTACTATACTGTGGAGATTTGTTAGACAGTCTGCCCTGTTTTTGTGTGAGGGAAAGAGGGAGACATTTAATTTTTAATAAGAAAAAGGCATAAACGCTGGGTTATATGGGCCTGTGAAGTCCATGTTCCAATGTGGGCCCAGCAACACCAATGTTTGAGCTCATATGAATTTGACGTGCCTTTTAATGGGAACGATATCTTTATACAGGATGTGTTTTTAAAATTCCACCTCATTATGGTATAGTACATAAGAAACAGTGTACCTATGGAATAACATTTCACATCAGTTTAGTTTAACAGAGAAATCAGCGTTATTTCTCCTTTGTTAAAAGTGAAAGTTCTGAGCCCTAGTCATTCGCACAAGCCTTTCACAGACCGTGTTGCTAGTCGGCCTGCCAAGACTTACGAACCACTATTTGAGCAAAGAATGACTAAATCACTTGGCAGTTCTGCACGTTCAAAAGAACCTTACCGATGAAGTAGACAACCTCCTTAACGACTTCATATAGAACTGAAAAGCGGCAAAATGTTTTTGCTCTTTAGTAAGCAGTCTATGCACTACTCAGTATTTACTTCTATCTCTTTATAAACATGAATGTATAGTTAAGTTGACTTGTATAAATGCTTGATTATGCACCATTATGTAGTAATAATAATAATAATAATAATAATAATAATAATAATAATAATAATAATAATAATAATAATAATAATAATGTCTCTGTTCGTTATATATTAAGAAATGTTTATTGCCATCTCATCAGGTGATTCATTGCTGAAATTACAGACTTCAAGTAAATTAAAGAACATGTGCAGTATTTGAAATTTGCTGAAGTGTTGACTGTTTCCCAGCTGCAGTTTCAGTAATTGTGTTACTCATTACTGAGGTGCTCAGAGCCATAACGGCTTATCCCACACTTGAACTGAGATGAAGGTAATTGTCTAAATCCTGAGATACAGTAAGCCAGCCATGTCGTTTTTAATACACAAAATCAACACACTTGTATTTGCTTAGTCATTGATGACTCAACATAATAGTTACATCATTTCAATTAGATGTACGTATAAAAGGTACCTTGATGTAGAAAATCAGAGTGAGAATGACAGGAAACAAAATTCACAATAGATGACAGATTTATTTAATTCCCTAAAAATAATGCAATAAAACTTCTTGAAACCTCACACCCCAACGCACACATACTGTACACAACAACCCTGTGTTTATCAATTGTAATGTGTGTGTGTATATATATATATATATATATATATATATATATATATATATATATATATATATATATATATATATATATATTTCTATATACGTTTCAAGTAGTGCTTATTGATTTCATAATTGAGCATCTTTAGTAATTAGGAGTTGTGGGCCATATGCATGTCACACACACACCTCCTCCCTAAACAATGATCTTTCTCTTCCTATTCTTCCTTAATTTCCCAATTATTTTACTTTTGTTTCTCCTCAATTTTTAATGTCTAATTATGTTCCCTCAACGGAGCAACCCCACAACAGCTCAGGAAAACTGAATCCCACTGCCATATGAATCACATCTTACGCCAATTTTCACCAAAGAGACAATGGATGTGGTTGAGCTACTGGCCCCTTGATAATAAGGGCCGCTGTAGCGGACTCAGACCCGTGGGAGGAACGTCGTTCTACATAGCTGTCTCTGGAAAGTATCTCATGTGACCAAATGAGAACTGCTCATTGGGCTTGTCACTATATAAAAATATCTTGGTAACTGCACAATAAGCCCCATGCACAGTCACTTTTATAGGTGAGTGTGATACAAGTCTCCTTGTTAGCCTCATCTTTGTTTCATGTTAGGCCAGATGGGTGAATGTTTCTGTACTGAATGAAAGGTACAGCTTTCAAATTTAAGCTTGACAAGTTTGCCATGAATATAAACCCAAAAGTGCGAAAATAAAACAGGTAATAATTACAAGCGTTACAGGGCAGTACAGGGTTACGATGCAAAATCAGTATTTAAATACAGTATAGTTTACAGTAAGTGTAAATTATACTACTAAAATACAATATGAAATAAGATGCATCACGTTAGGATTACAACAGTGTATCTCTACAGTGACACAACAGTAGTGCAATAGTGTAAGGATAATGCATCAGCTGAGGATCGAGTAACATGGTGCTTAAGTCAGGTGAATACAGTACATAGTGGGAGAGGTAGACCAAGAAATCTACAAGTGGAGACAGATGTCTTGAGGAGGCAGCGGAAGGCAGTGAGAGATGGAGCAGAACGGAGGTTCTCCAGTAGCTGGTTGATACCGCTACATGTTTTATTCCACTGCCTGTTCATTTGCACTTGCTTCAAAATAGTTGTGTGATTTTCAGTCAGCAAATTGGGAAGTTATGAGGGTTTTATTATGAAAGCTGCTTTGTATCCTCCATGAACTGTACAGCTATAAATAACACGGCACTAGTTAAAATAAATTAACATTGTGCTAGGAGCCCCAGTTACAGTGGCTATTACACTTCACCAAGAGAAAATCATTTGGAGAAAGTAATAGTTTCTGTTTTCACAAATAGGTATGCGCTTTTCTAAAACTCAGAGATTCCGCGTCATGCATATATCCCAGTTTGTATAGTTTGACAAAAGCACAACGAGTTGACTTTGAATCCCAGCCATTAGTTGAATCCAAGTCATTATACTGTATACAGTATATACTTAGAATGTTCTCCTCATTTTAGAGCACTTGTATATATACCAGGGCTGTCAATTAATCGCATGTGATTCGCACTCTTGTCTTGAGTTCCAGTATCGCAGAAGTGCATCTAGTCTGCTGTACCACCTGCATGCTAAACATGCTTTCACTTCTCAAAATACACAGACAACTACAATACAACAACAGTACAGTATAGTACTCTTTTAGAAAATCAGGATCGCTGCAAACCCATGAATCAATCTAAGCACGATACTATAACCAGTGCTGTTGCATAGCTACTGACTGCAGACCCATTCATATTGCAGCTTTATTTTAGTTCAACAACCACATTTATTTTTAAACAATATTATTTACTATTATGGAGGATATAACCATTACTAATTGAATGTTTTGTTTTATTTAGGTAATTTCAAGTTATTATTATTAATAATAATAATAATAATAATAATAATAATAATAATAATAATAATAACACCGTGTAACAATTTTTTTTTTTTTTTTTGTTCCTGGGTAGTAAGTGTTATTTCCTAATTGCTTATGCCTCAAAAGTATAGAAAATGGCTATTATTCCCCACAAACTTTGCTTTTGTGACCAGGACAGTGATATTTTGAAATGTACCTATTTCCAATGAGAAAACGGGCGAATTTGTGTCTTTTCGTTCACATAAAGTCAGAAAAAAACAACATATGAATCCAAATTAACATTTATTTATACTAAAGTAATATAAAAATGACTACAAAAGATTTAGAAGTGAGTAGTTTTTCGAGATTTACGATTATACTGTAAATCACTTTCACGAATCAGCCTCCAAATGTAGTCACCCATCATGTTCTTGTTATACTGTCCTTGGTAGTGGCGTTCAAAGTCCAGCATATCCTGGTGGAAGCGCTCGCCTTGCTCCTTCGAGTACGCTCCCATGTTCTCCTTGAATATATCAAGATGAGCATCAAGGATATGGCCTTTGGGACAGGGACACCAAGGCGCACTACCACAGGCGGGACTGGCCACAGCGGACCGAGTTCTCTGTGGGGAGGAACAACGTCAAGTGGGAGCCACTGGTGGACCCACGGAAGGTGCTGATGCCACCACTGCACATCAAATTGGGCCTTATGAAACAATTTGTCAGAGCTCTAGATAAGGAGTCGGCAGCCTTCAAGTACCTTCAAGACTTCTTCCCTAAGCTGTCTGAGGCAAAGGTCAAAGCCGGTGTCTTCGTTGGACCACAGATAAAGAAGATCCTGGAGTGCAATGAATTCCCCAAGAAGCTCACTAGTAAGGAGAAAGTGGCTTGGAACAGCTTTGTCGCAGTGGTTCGGGGTTTCCTGGGCAATCACAAGGCCGAAAACTATGTGGAGCTGGTTGAGAGTCTGGTGAAGAACTATGGCACAACAGAACATGGGAGCGTACTCGGAGGAGCAAGGCGAGCGCTTCCACCAGGATATACTGGACTTTGAACGCCGCTACCAAGGACAGTATAACGAGAACATGATGGGAGACTACATTTGGGGGCTGATTCGTGAAAGTGATTTACAGTATAATCGTAAATCTCGAAAAACTACTCACTTCTAAATCTTTTGTAGTCATTTTTGTATTACTTTAGTATAAATACATGTTAATTTGGATTCATATGTTGTTTTTTTCTGACTTTATGTGAACGAAAAGACACAAATTTGCCCGTTTTCTCATTGGAAATAGGTACATTTCAAAATATCACTGTCCTGGTCACAAAAGCAAAGTTTGTGGGGAATAATAGCCATTTTCTATACTTTTGAGGCATAAGCAATTGGGAAATAACACTTACTACCCAGGAACAAAAAATGTGTTACATAGTGTAATAATAATAATAATAATAATAATAATAATAATAATAATAATAATAATAATAATTACTATCATTATTATTTAAATGGCAACGGAAAACATCAGTTCATGAGTAAAGGAAACTGATAATTGTAAATGCAGTAAGATGAGTAATACACTGACTCCATTGGATTTAGCAGTTGGTTCAAACAATTTAACAACAATGCATGATTGTATATATACAAAACTATAAAGAGAATCCAGAAACTTAAATGAGATGGATGAAGTAATTGTATCAATTAACTATGCGATTAAAACCAAGATTAACTGATTATTTTTTAATCTCAAGATTTAATTGTGATTAATTGTTTTAATCGTTTGACATATCTGATATATATTTAATATATTCAGTGTTAAATATATTACAAGATGGTCATGCCAATCTGCATTACATTGGAAGTGTCCTGTTTTTTAGATGCTGCAGGGCTTTTCATATTTGGGTAGAGTTATTTAGCACAACGAGTGTAATTTAGAGATAGCATGTCTGCTGTGTTAACAAAAAATTCTCAAAAACTATAGAGGCAAGAAAACTAATGGTGTACTGTCTACTCAAGTTACTGTATTACTGTTGTAAATGCCTTTTACTTTCTGCACAACACTGCCAAATAAGTCTGAGCCCATTGAAATACTTTACTGTCCGTTGGATGAGTTAGTTGTAAACAGTGTCCGTTTTGCTGAGTGGTTTTCAAAGGCAATACAACACACACTGAAAGGAGCAATGGGCACTAGTTCAGGTGCTGCAAAGGAATCCCATTACCAGGTGCATTAATTAAACAATAGTACCTGAAAAAGAGGGCTTTACCATCTGTTAAGACCAGCCTTGTGCAGTTAAATGTCCTGAGTTGAAGGCAAGGGCATTTAACATAACAAGATGGACCTTACCTCTTCTTTGGGTTCTATTGCCATGAGAAAATGGCTGCGTTAAAATAAATTAACATTTAAAGTTTTTTCTGAGGTTTTCTTTCGTGACTTTTTGCAACACTAGTTTTAGTTGCTAATGAATAGAAATGCTTTCCTCAATATTCCATGAGTAATGCGGTTTTCTCAGAATTCAATGATCTGGTAGCCTTCAGGCATCATTATCCCAGTTGAAATGGTTAATTCTGAGGCGTTTACAATACAGTAATCCACCGCATATCCGCCAGTCACATATCTGCCCTAACCGTTTATCAGCCATGATCAATCTGTTCAGCTGCGTTAGTTTATTATTGAACAGAGAAGATTAGTTCAGAGATTGTAGATCCTACCAAAGTTTTTGTACACTGTGTTGTATGTGATCCGTGCGCTGCAATTGCTGGTAGTGTCACGTGAGCTGTTCAGTGTGCTGATATGTAAATAAATCCTGTTCACCTACGGGGTGTATCAACTTCAACCTCCGTCTCGATCTCCTGCCTCTCACTCAACAGCGAATGCACGCACCCACCCTGCAGACGTCCACTCAGTCACAAGCATTAATACCCTGTTACCCTGTATCTTTCTAAACAAGGGAGAGGTCCCTTAAAAACTGAATCTCAAAACAATAATTGTGTGAATGTAGTAATTGTTACAGCTGTGTGTAATGTTTTTTAAAACAGGATTCATTTATCCATCTTTTTACATATCCGTCTTTACTCTGGTCCCACCGCAGTCAGATACGCGATGGATTATTGTATTGAGTTCACCTGTATTTTACTATATTTTTTTCGAGGTTGTTAATCTCAGGGTCATGTGCTGTGTCAAACTTTAAATTACCAGCGGTGGATGATGTTGTGTTGTGAGTATTTCTAATAAAAATAATATAATACTAAACAAAAAACCAGTTCAGGCACCTCGACACAAAGTTGAACATGTTTTGTGATCTGTTTTTTTTGGGTGCAGGTTCCTGTATTTGTGTAAGTTTTTATATATTAGCGAAAGCAAAAAAAAAGAAAATAATAATAATTTTAGTAATAAAAAATAACTAGTAGTCTAATATTAATGCTGATCGTGCTGTTTGTTTAGTAACTTTTTAGCTTTGTTAGTGAAACGAACATGGTGCCTGTGGTGTTATGATATGCTGAAATAAATTTGTTGAAAGTAGTCAGTCTACATCCAGTTGTTTTGATTTCTACAACTTGTCCTTCAAACCAGAGACTAGTTGTTATTGCTGATGTGGTTGCTACTGTATATTGCTGATGACAGCAAACACTATTCTGAATTGTTTTATTTATTTGCTATACTAAATTTAAATAGACTGAACATACAGAACAGCGAGGAAGCAGACTTTAGTCTATATTGAAAGACATTCAGAGGGCATGTACTAGAACGGCGAGTTCCTTTCAATAAGCAGAAAAAATTACATAAATCAATACTGTATTTACATATTTTCTGGCAGATTGATTTGGAACAGAGATTAAACATAGTTTGAAAGATATAATTCAAAGTCATTTACCACAGATTAGGGACCTCATGTTGACCATTCAGGTTAAAGGAAATCTGTGATCCATTTTCTAATGTTGTCATTAAAGTTCCTATAAAAGGAAACGCAGATGAGATTGAACTGTAGCAGAAGTAAGCTTTGAATCTAATTTGTGTCAAATTCTATGGTGAAATGTTTAGATATACTGCATAAATCAAAATAAAGCCCTTATGATCCACTGCTGTAGAATGGAAGAAGACTGTCAAATGCCAAACTGGGATAGCACTGTAAATTGCTCTTATTCTTGTCAAAGAAAAGAAAAAACATTTTAATGAACCGAATGTCCTTCTCCAGGTCAATAGGTGCTTATGCACTGGCATACACTAGGGAGCCGTTCTTGGGCTGAAGTCACTTGCGTCACATGGCTGTGCATGTTTTTTAGTTTATGCCTATGAGGGGGCTGTTTGCTATGTAAATTGTTAAAAGGTGCCACACATCTTATACAGATCCTATGCCCTTGCTTCATGTGGGATTTTGTAACCACACGTGATCTCACAATTTACAGTATAAGGTATCCTGCTGTGTTTTTTGGCTTTGGCTAAAACTCTACTTATGTCAGCTGTTTATGTCAAAGCAGTGGGGTGCTTTTGTTATGTGCTGTATCACATTATTGAGCAATGCTATGCTTAGCGTATGTTGATGAGTAAGTGTAGTGGAAATCCCCAAGGCTCATTTAGTCCAAGGCTCATTGCTCCACCAGTAAAGAGAGGTATTGTCTTGAGGAACATGAGAGGATTTTGGCAACTGGTGATTAAGAAGATCAGCGATGTAAAACAAAAAAAACATGAGTAGACAGGCACAGACTAAACGCCTGACTAATCTAATCTCAATCCTTTCTGAAAACTGATATTTTTTACAGCCTGAAGTCAAGAGTGGTTTGTCTGTAACCACTGATCTTCAGTTGTCTTTCATCTTTTATGCAGAACCGTGGTATCAGCCCAAGTCAATATGTGGTCAGTATTTTCACCTAGCTACTTTACACTAAAGCCCAAGAGAACCACGAGTATGCACCTGGACACACAGGAACAGTATGCACTACAGTATGCACTACAGTATGCACTACCACACCGTAGGCTGTGTACTCAAATATAATTTACATATATGGCCAAAAGTTTTGCATCACCTAGTAGAATATATGCAGACATAATTAAAAAAAAAAAAAAACCTATATGAACATAATTTCGATATTCTATTTAAAATTGTGCAATCTAAGAAACTACAAAATGGTATCTCAAAAGTCTACCGGAAACTACAGTAGTAAGACAGTATTTCATGTTAGATTTCAAACTATCACATTTTTCAATTTATGGAAAACTACAAAGCGATATGTCATTTCAGTATGTCAAAGTAACATTAATAATTCTACAGGGCATGATGCAAAACTTTTGGCTGTAATGCCCCCCATATAATCTACTAAATAAAAACACTGGTTTGTTTTTCAACATTGTTTTTCTGTCATCTATATGCAGGTGTATGAAATGAGCAATCAGCTTAGCAAAGAAACATACAATATGTTGCTGACAGCAAGTAGCCTACTACTAAAGTGTTAGAAAATGTATCCTTTTACAGCTAGTTATTTAGTAAAAAATAGTAGTGAACTACAGAAATAATTAAAAAAATCAGGAAGGATGCTTATCAGGGGTGATGTATAAAATACTGACTTGCCTGTCCTTGTATGAAATATGGGAGGGATCAAACACTTCAGGGTGCTTGGCTCCGTAGACAACCGTTTCATTCATGATTTTTCCCGGCAAGCACGTGTTGTCTGCACTTGTAATTGGTTAAACGATGGTACCACGCGGTAGCCAGAAAAAATCGCTCTGGTTTTGGTTTGAGCGGTACCGCTCAGCATCATCGTGGGACTAGCTTGTATCGTCCTGCTGTGATCTGTGCAACACCACACGAAAGCAATGTTAGCGATACAGGCGGCAAAATGCTTCGAGTGCCGCACCTTGCCTGTCTGTCATAGGCTTAAGGAACCAACTCAAACATCTCGAATTTCCAAACAGTTCAGGGCTGATGATGGATGTTTACCCTCACTTGACTCACTAGGTTGATTCAATTGGCCTATTTCCTTCTGCTTCAAGTGGCTTAGATAATTTAGGCATCTACATTAAGAAGTCCAGACACAGTAGAAGCACTGATAAAATTGGAGTAACCTGGTAATTTTGGGATTAATACACAACATAATGATGTACAGCAGGTCTAAAATAATTGGGGCCTTACAAACGGTCAAACTACATTTAGAGTTGTCGTAACATCAGATTAACAATCCTTTTTACTGTTGATCACATTATTCAGTACGCAGTGTGATTCCCCTCTTTTCTCTGTTAAAAACTAGATTTCCATCAGGTATTGAATGTACTGCTTGCAAAATGCAGCTTTTGAAATAAAGCTGCAGTCAAGCACAAAAAACGAAGTTTACCTGAGTGCTACCTGACTTTTCTGTAATACAGAATGCTATTAAGAATGTATAGGCCTAATTGTAGTTGAATTTAACGGGTGATGAACACCATATACTTTGCTGAAGTGGAACAATGGATTGAGTTATTCAGTTTTTGGTGCTATTTTTATGTATTTGTGATTTTAATGCCTTGACATTTTCTGTCTGGTTCTGTGCTTGTGGTACACAGTACAGTGAAGTGTGACATATATTGAGAAAACAACACCAAACCAACAAATCTACCGTAAGGTCAACCTAATTATGTCATTGATTACCTTACTAATTGGTTGATATAGTAAACAAGATTAAGTGTTGCTGCTGAGATAACACTTGGCAGATGCGGAAGAGATATTCTGATGCTATCAGGTTTGATGCTTTTTGTATTTTAATCATCCCTCAGTGTTGTGGTGCATTGGACTCATGCTAAACCCAACAGAAAATGAGGGTTTAACATTCCTCAAATTCAGGTTAAGGTACAGTAGTTGAATGCCAATAAAACTGACATTTCCAACAAATGTTACAATCCACTGTACAATTACTATATTGTTTAACAAGTTCAGATTCTTGTCCTTAAAACTAGTGATCATCTGTACCTTTGCTTATCAAATGGTGGTTGATTAAAAATAGATTTATAAGCATGAAATAATCACTGATAGTAATATATTTAAACTTGTGTGAGTTTGCCAATCTTTTTTCACTTTTACCTGTTACCTAAGATGGTCGACATACTATGGTCAAGGACATTTTTTTCATTCCTAATGATGAAGACCTAACACTTCAAATTAGTGGATTTATACTATTTATTGGCTGTATTATTCAACCATGGTTGTTGTACAAGACAAAAATGATCCTTTCATGACAGTTATTTTATAAAACATTTGAGGTGGTTACTTTATATTTGCTGGGTTCTATAAAAACTGCATGCCAAAGGTTCCGTAACAGGGAGTAGCCAGCAGAAATGAACCATTTCACTGCCACATTGTTTTATCCTCCCACAAAAACTCCAATTTCTATTTTTTTTATATTAGACACTATTATGGAAATAACTACAGTCAGCCTCAATATTAACATTTTTCAGTATCAACTGTTTGATATTCTTTGTGAATATTTTGATCGAGCATCATATTTGAAGACTGCACTTTAATATTAAAATTAGGCATATAGAGTTTGATCCGACACCCCAACATTAACTAGCTTGCCAGGTCTTTGTAGGCTCATGTACGTTTAAAAAAAAAAAAAAGATGTGGGCCTTCATAATTAGGCTATTTGTTATTGTCTTGTATGTACTGTATATGTACAGTACTATACAGATTTTCCCCTTAAGTCAATTTGCAAAGGTCAAATCTAAATTATAACAAATTATTATTTTGTGTTTGCTTATAATGTTAACCGGTATTTACTTAAGACAGTATCTCTCCACTTCAGTCAATTATTGTTTTGCATTCTTTTAAAAGTAAGGAAAATTGATTGCCCCATTTGAAAGGTCTGCCCCTCACCTTGGACCTGATTGAAGGGGAGTGTATTGTGCTCCTTAAAGCAAAGGCTGGTCTAATTGGATATTGTCTGTGGAAGTGTGCACAGTTTATTTAATTGATTCAGCTGTGTATAACTATGGTGGGTGACAGCTGTCAGCTTTCAGGCATGCCTGTAGGGATAGACCTGTACAACACATGCAGCTAAAGCACTGGGGGAAAAAAAAAACTGTCAAGTCTTCATTCTCTCGAGCAGCCAGCTGGTAAAAGATACCTTCTGTGTCTCACTAGATTGTGTGTTCACTGAGTCATCAGTCACAGAAAGCTTTGCCTGGACAGTCAATTCTCTAGCTCCTTAATGTCTCTCACAGCATTGCTTTCCCATTAACTCACAAGATGCTGGGCCAGATTCATCAAGGCCAAGGCCTTTACTTGAAAGTGTGTTTTTTTTTGTTTTTTTTAATAGCAGAAAACTGTAAAATGACCTCCACTTTTTCTGATTGGAACTGATGGTAACTAATGTTTGTGTTCCCGCGTGCAGTGATGAAAATGCCACTTTTACATTTATTAAATACAAATGTTAAAGCATTTTACAAACACGCTGTGACAGGGCAGAGGCCCTGCACATGGCTTGTGTTTAGTTGGCAGAGAAGGAGTTCATCTCTTCCTGCAAACTCCACATGATAATGTGGCTGGAGTGAAAAATTGATGGTTAGTTAGGCTCCAGCCACGGCTGTATGTAAGCAGCTATAAATCCTTTGTTTGGGTGAGTAACCTGTGTGCTGTGTGCTGTGTGCTGTGTGTTGTGCTATGTTGTACTGGGGCTAAATTGTGTATTAGTCGATGAAGGTGAATGCAAAGCCTGAAGTGTTTTGGCCTTTTGCTTTTTCCTTTGTTCATTTGGTAAATAAAAGTGTGCCACAGTACCGTTAAACTGCTGCTTCTGTCTCTGGGTCTGCTTCCTGGCATTTACCAGCCTTGACTGTGACGCTATCCTTTCACACACATAACATCACATTGTTAATATAATCTAAGAGAAAACACTCCAGTAATTATGTAAGAACAGGAACGATCAGAATATCCAGCTAACGCTTTGATATTCTGATCGTCTACACATATGTATATAACAAATCCCATTTGAAGAAAGATGAGTTTTAATGTGTGATTCTAAGGGTTATATTTAAAAAAAAAAAAGTTGATCGCTGTAAAATAATCCTCAGATAAGCCGTTTGGTTACCTTGTGTATCTGTGTTTTAAAAACTCCTACATTAAACCTGATTGGCTATGACATTTCGCAAGATTTCAACTTTCTAACAAGGACAAAACACGTCACCAGACGGAAGCGGTGTGTTTCTAAAGAGGACCACACTTATTTTTAGTAGGTTGCACATACCGTTACAGCTTTTTTTTATGACAAGAGTAAAATGAAGAAACCTCTCGTCTAAGGAACTGAAAATATTAAAGACTGTTATAAGGAAAGTTTTTTCAAGAGTCTTTATAAACATTCTCTTAGGTTAAACTGTTCGTCAAGAACAAAGTCTCTAAAACTGAAGATGAAAAATATTTTGAACTACAAAGTTAATAATCAAAAAGTGCTTTAAAAACAGCACTTCACAAAACATTCTTTAAAACAACTGCTTGAATAAAGTTTTTATTCAAAACTACAAATACATAGTTTTTATAATTTTTCTATGACCTGTGATCATGAAATTGCTTTGAGTGAGTAAATAAAACAGAATGTTCCTGAGCTGATCGGAAGCGCTTCTGTAGTGCAATAGCATTTTTAATAGTTACTTTTCCCTGGTCAGTATCTAGAAGCAATACCCAAATAACTTTATTTTGTTAACATAGTAATGCCTGCATAACTGGAGCAGTTTGAGTTAAACAGTACCCCCAGGGCCACACTTGGTGGTTCACTGTTAATACAAGGAATAATTGAATTACTGGAATTAATAATAATATAATAATAATAATCTTTATTTTGTATAGTGCCTAAATGCACGCATCTCAAAGCGCTGAACAATTTAGCACAGATTATAAAATAAAACATTGCACAGTGACATAAGCCTAACCACGATGAAATGCCTGTACACAGAGATACGTTTTTTGTTGTTTTTTAAAAGCTTCAATAGAAATGATACGGACTGTGCATAAGCTGCCTTCTCATTAACACCACTAGTCTTTAATTTGCAGGTTGAGCTGGTATTAGGTTTAATGACTTTTTGTACAGTATGGAATGCAGCTGCAAATAAAAACAGGTTAAATATTCAGTGTTATATGAATTAGGATAGCTGAATTAGCAACTGTAGAAACTGCAGTTTCACATTAACACACATGGTTTGAAATATAGTGTTACAATAATGTATTTATCTGCAGCATGATGCTGCAATAGAAAATCACAAATTATATAGCAGCCAGCCACCAAACACACACACACACACATGCAGAGGCTTGTGCAATACATATTTGAAATCGCTTTAGGAGGAAAGCTATACAACTAAATATCTGTATATAATTTGCAAAACACCAAGTACAGTATACAGGGCATGTAACTGAATCATTATTTTAATTTATATTTTCAATTTTAATTGTAAAATTAACTGAGTTGCCATGACATATATTGTATTAAATGAAATAATGCTATGTTAAGGTTCACATTTACAGTGATGCTTCAAGGCTTTACCAAAAGATTTGTTGTATTTTTAACAACATTAAACATGTCAGAAAATACTGTAACTTTATTACCTGTAATACAAAAATTCTAACGCCAACAGGTTTTTAGTTATAAAACATTTACCATAGTAAACTTACCATGGTCCACCATGTTTATGCCATGTTTACCATACTTGATTTACCTGATTTTAGTGGCAGCATTGTCTTTACAATAACTTATAAGCATGCTGACTGTCAGCATCCCGAGCAATGTGGTTGTTAAGCCCTCAAGCAGATGGGATATGGCTTTTACTTTGTATATGCAGGATGAGAGCCAAATGTGTATTTTGCTTATGATGCACTCTTGTATGCAAAGAGAAAAGTGTAATGTGCATTAGAGATTCCAGTGAAGGTCTTCATCCGAGTATGCTCCTAATTAGAAATCAAAGTTTTCTGAAAGGAGACTCTATTGAAGTCTAATGTATCATGTTTTTGATGGAGGTATGCTGCACATATATATATATATATATATATATATATATATATATATATATATATATATATATATATATATATTATATGAGGAACTGTCTCAAATGTTCAGTTCGTGCCTGCTTCAAAACAGACTATCAACTTCCCTAAGGAGTTAGAGACAGGTATAGTTCAGTACTGTATCGCTCCTGTACAATTTATTCACCATCGTATCCAACTCTTGTATATACAGTAGGGATCGGCAACTCAAATCTTCAAGGGCCAATCCATTCAGATTCAATGTTACTCTCATGTCTTGTGTGCTATTCTTAGGGGGGCAATGAAAAAGCATCTTAAGAAATTACAAATTCTAATTACAAAGTTAAACAGTCAATCATTAAAGAGTACTGCAAGTAACTTCAAATTATATTTTCATATATATATATATATATTTTTAATGTCCCCATAACTTATTATGATGTTTGAAGTTGTTCAGAGTGGTTCATATTGTAATTGCTCAAATATATTTGAGTCTGTGTTAAGGTACTTTGGTCTGGGTTCAGAAGCTGCTCTTCAGTTCTAGTTACTAGCCACAGACTTTTTAACACAGGCTAGCTCTTTATGTTAGTAATCACCAGTGCCATCTACAGTAGTTGACACCTACTGTGGGGTTAGTTTCCTTTAGGATTGCTTTAATGAAGAGTAAGGTGTTCACTAGATGGTTCTTGATACTATAAAGACATATTGGCTGTTGTAAGAATGTTGCAGGTTTTATCACCATTGGATAAGATCAAAGATGCAAGTGCGAGATGCAAACGTATGTAAACACTGATGGACAAGCAAATACAGATAGTCTGATACTCTCAATAAGTGCACAAAGAATGTTCTAAAGTGGTTCACAGTTGTATAACAAGTGTTTTTCTTATATGTGCTGTAAGTAAAACTGAAGTGTGAAATACAGATTTATTACATGTAGAATATACTGTTTGTTTGTTGAGATTAGCATTTAAGGTATGTGTTAATATGTAAGGTGATTTTATCCACGGCAATAACAACCACAGTTTATGTGCGAGTATGTGATGGTTTACATGTATCTAAAAGGTTGTTTTTTTTCTTGGGATGCACTGTGTGTACTGCAGCCACCTCCCCCAGTCTGTTCAAGGGGAGGTTGATGAGAGAGGAGCTGCAGGCCTCGTCACAACCTGAGACTCCACAGCTGTGTTCTCCCCAGAGTCAGAACTGACTGGCAGCTTCAGTCACGCTAAGCTTGAGAGCTCTGTGTTTTTTTTCTTTTCCTCCCAGGAGATAATTACTTTCTAACTTTTACAGTATATAAAAGAATGTGTGGTGCATATATATACAAACACTTAGATACTGTACATAAACAGTGACAATGGGACATGTATAAATAATATAATGTCTCATATTTATTCCACTGACTGCTTTTTATTAACATTTACTTACCTTATTATTACTGTTACTATTGTAATGTATGTATAGATGTTTTGTATGAATGAATGTTTATATGTATGTATATGCCAAAGCCACCAGGTAAGTCTCGTAAAACCTGGTTAAATACATATGCTTCTATTTACATTGACTGCTCATATTTAGGAAAATTGTGGCCTTATAAGTGTGATGTTGAAATTACGAGCTCTAAAATAATTTCCCGTACACTATATTATTGGTATAAAAATAACACATTTATAAAAAAAAGATAAACCACCTCCTGCTGCAGATTGGGACTGTCATTGTAGCAAGCAAATTTCAAGAGGGAGGACTCAACCTTTGAGGACTAACGTCATAAACAGTCAATAACACAGTCAGAGTAAGGTTGAACGTTATTGTGGTATATTGCAGCTTTCAATGCATCAGCTATTATCTCTGCACTAAAGTGAAAAAATAGGAACAAAGACTAGATTTTTGTTCTTGCTTCCAGCCTTTTATTTTTAACAGGCTGTCAAGTCAGTATGACCAAAGTAATTTTAAAATGATGAGGTATTTGGTGCCTTTATATAAAAAAAGTGTTATGTTTGTAGCAATATTCTAGGCAGTCACCTGAGTCAGGTTTAAAAAAAAGCACACCATTTAACCCAACTTGACACACAATCAGCAGTCAAAAGGACAGAACGTGTGAAGACTATAAGGAAAGCTGAGGCAGCAGATTGCTCACTCCAGGCTGGGAGGGCATTAACGGGACAGCTTGGGACCCATCGTTGCCACTGGCATGATGTGCATGACCTTGATAGCACTCCCCTTGTCACTGCGAGACAGTTTTGTGTTGCATCTTGAGATTTTTTTTTTCTTATGTAAGGAATCGATAACAGTCTGGGATGTATCCTGTTGCCTGCTGCCAAGAAAATGCTTTTCTTAGCTATTGTAAGACTCTGCTAATGAAAGAGGCTTTACAGGCTGAAAAGCTGCTGTATCAATTTAACACATTAAATATTGCTACTTGTACTACATCACTGAAACATCATTACAAAACATTAAGAGTTGGTATGGCTCTAAGGCAAAACTTACAGCCTTCATTTAATGAGTAGCACATAAATGCAGTCAGAAAATATACATAATTTGGGGGTATATCATATTTGAAACAATCATATTATCTTGTAAACATGTGGCCTCAACAAAAATCATTGGCCTAAAGTTGTATGGTACCTAGCCACATTTTTTTTTTTATAATGATATATACATTCTTATTGCAGTGCTAGTCAGAAATGTCACATATGATTTATCTGTTTAAAAATAAAGTAGAACTCGGAGGAATTGGGCTATTCAGTAAATTTTTAGGAGAAAAAAAAAACTGTACCACAAAGCTTTATTCACAACATAAAAATATAACCACAAATTAATCTCCAGAATTTAAACTCATTCCACAAACATTATGTTAATGTTTTCTATTTCTGGGTAAACTAATTATATATGTTAGATGTGCACGGGCTAATCTCTGCTTCAGCAATATTCATGAAACCAAGCCACATCCCATTATTAATTTAATTTCCTAACCAAGTGTAATGTGTTCTCCCGAGAGCAGTCACATCAGACATACAGTACAGTGCTTGATCCCTGGGTGAATGACTCAGTTCAGACATACTGTAATCAAGCCCCACAGTCTTCACAATCAGACAAGCCACAATGAAGCTTGATACCTGATAGTTTTTGACACCACCAGGCAACACTGATGACAAACACAAAGACAACCTAAATTACAAATCCCAGGGTATTTTATAAAGCAGTCTGTGATGTTGGCTTCTCACAGTTCTTTGATGTCGTTGTGCCTTGAGAACCTTCTTTTCTGTGGCGGAGGAGGTTGGCCTTTTTAGTTGCAGCAGTTTCTCAGGGGAAGGAAGTGGGTTCATTACTGTAGCAACTATCAGGCTTCCAAAAACGCTAGTGGAAATGCTAATAAACGTTTAAGAAAAAATACATTTGTGATTTCAATGCTGTATCTCAATTTGTATTGTAAGCTCAGAAAAAAAAAAAAAAAACTTTAATAACCATTTTAATAATATTTCTTTTTTTTCTTCTTGTGGAATAAAGCTTGTAATACCCTGTGAAATTTCAATTAGTCTTTCTTTAATTATCAAACTGTTTGTTGGTATGAGAACCTCAAGCAAATCAAGCTGTTAAATCTCCCCCCTAATTCACTAAGATAATAATGATCTTTAACCATCAGAGGGGTTTTCAAAAGCAGACATGAGTATAATGAATGGAGGTTTGTTTGTAATTAAAGTGGTTTTCCTTGCTGTGCCATCTTAAGAGATAAAAGTAAGGAGGTAAGTCATTCTTACACCAGCAGATATACAATTAGAAGCAGACAGCAAGCTGGAGAATGAATATACATGTATTCTGTTGACAAGAGCACTTAAGACCCCACAAGGGATGCAGAGCTGTAGGTAATGCTATCAAGCACTAACAAAAACAACATACTGTACTGCATATAAATTGACTGTGTTGTACAGGAGCTGTGGGCCAAAGGTTTCTTGATGTTTTGCCCTTTCATTATAACCCCTGCTTCAGACTGTAATACATTCTACCACTGAGAAAGCTTGCAGTGCCACACATCATTAGTTTTGCAATGCTGAAAATAGATGTTTGCTTGTTTTGACGTACAGTACAGCATTGTGGATGCATCAAAATATATTGTATAATTCTGGACATCTTCCTAACTCATACTTAATTCTACACTCCTAAATTGTAATTAATTAGCAGAGTAAATGCACATCAAAAAGCATACAGCAATACACCACATCCTCCAATGTCATCATTTTAATTCCTGTTCCAACAAGGAAATTAATCCCATTCAGTGTTTATATGGATTTTATATGAAACTGACGCTCACCTGTTTTCCCGAATTAAAACTGATGAGGACTAGTTGATGTCTGTGTCTCAGTAGTCCTGTGGGCAAGTGTTTAAAAAAAAAAAAAACTGTACAGATAAACTCTCACGTTCACAGGCTAGCGTTTAAAAAATGCAGGAAAAGTCAGTTTTCTTCATCTCCCCTTATCATGCTGGATTTTGCATTATTTTGAGATATGTGAATGCGTCAGCCTCTCATCGAATTTTGTCTGTGTAATTTCTTACGCTATTAATTTTTTCATCATCTTGGTTTAACTGTGAACTTTCAGTATAAACAAAATGTAGTTTTTAGACATCAAAACAGTATAAAAACGGCCATTTCCTCATATTACGTTTCATTTTTCAATTATGTATTTTTTTTTTAAAAAAGCCCATTTGCTTTAACACAACACACTTATTAGTATGTCCATCTTTAATCAGTGTAAAATATGAAAGTATTTAAAACTATATAGATTTAAGGCTGATTGCTTAACTATGTCTTATAACATATTCATATTACAATATTTAGTATAAAATATTAGAATAACAATTTCATATGGTCCGTTTCAAAGAAATGTAATGTGAGGAAATTATTATTCGCTGTGCGTGCGCGTGCATAATCTTGTTTGTTTAAATGTATTTATTAATTTTTTTTATATATTAATCTCACATATCACACTGAGCTCTTTTTCATTTGCCATTTTTGAAACTGTTGCGCAGCTTCTGCTGAGGTGGTAAATAAGTGCATTTTTGTCATTTCTAGCAAATACGAACATCTGATTTTTGTATCTGAATACACGTCAAAAAATGTTCATTAGAATATTCAGATATTTGTCCCGGCGCCAATATTTACTATCTATTTTTGGTCATGTGATGAGGTTTTAACCAATCACATGCCAGAATTTCCAAGGCCTGATTCATTATTATTATTATTTATTTCTTAGCAGACACCCTTATCCAGGGCGACTTACAATTGTTACAAGATACTACATTATACACATTATACATTATTTCACATTATACAGATATCACATTACTGGTACTTTAGACAGGTAAAGCCAACTACCCACAGTGCTGAAGAAATTCAGTGTTGTCATCCTGGCTTTCCAAGCATGTTTATTGTTGTTAGACCAAGGAAATGTTTGTCCTAAATACTAAAATGTAAACCTACAAAATACAGTGGCACCAAGTATGTTTCATGTAGTTGTCTAAATGTGTAAAATGTCATGCTGATTAAACTAAATTAAATAATCTGTAAAGCTATTTAAGAATTGCTTCAAGTGTGTATTGGCCAACAATTGAAATTCATATCTGTTAAGACACTCAGAACATTTAATACACAACTGTTCTTCACTCAATGAATGCTGAATGCTAAATTGCAACTTTTATTACCGCAAAAATATATATATATATATATATATATATTTTTATTAGAAACTAGCCTTTACAGCAATTTTCCTTTTGTGTTTCCTTCAGATTGTGTTCCGGAAAATTAGCGATGTGAAGCGTGAGGAAGAAGATCGACTGAGGAGGAAGAATGAAGCCCCGCTGAACCTCCCGCTGGACCACCCTGTGCGGCGGCTCTTTCAGAGGTTCAGACAACAGAAGGAGGCCCGGCTGGCTGCTGAACGAGTCAAGGACCAGGATGAGCCTGACGTGGAAAAGGGGTCAGTCCAGGTGGAGCACACACGGCAGGACATGATTGCCACCACCAGCATCGTCACGGTTACAGAGAGTCCCGCCACCCCGGTCCCTTCAGTATCGGTTAATGCGTCCACTTCAAGAGAGTCTGACCGGGCAAAACTGCAAGCCCCCACAGTGTCAAACTATGCAGGCAGCAAATCAGCTGAGAGCACCAAAGGAAAAGGCTGGAACAGATTCAAAGACCCTGTCGGGAAAGCAGACAACTGGAACAAAGTCTCAAAAGCAGAATCCATGGAGACGCTACCAGAAAGAACTAAGGTTCCCGAGGAGACTTCCTTAAAGAAAACTGATTCCTGTGACAGCGGCATTACAAAAAGTGACTTGCGGTTGGACAACGTCGGAGAGGTTCGGAGCCCCCAAGACCGAAGTCCTGTTCAGGTGGATGCTAAACACACGTTTTTACCGATTCCTGAGCAAACCATTCAGGCTTCAATCTCAGAGCTAAAGCATGAACTGAAGGAGGACATCAAAGCCCTAAACAACAGGATGGCCTCCTTAGAAAACCAACTTGCTGAAATTCTTAGAATACTAAAATCTAGGAAATCACTAAATTCACCCCAGCATCTGTTTGAAATATCAAGACCAGGATCCCCCGAATCAGACAAGGATGACATTTTTTAATGATTTGTACATGGTTTGGTAATTGGACTTCAATGTATGCCTTGGAAGAGGTGCATGGACTATGTAATAAAACCACATTTTACAATGGGTATTTCTAATAGTACAGGGAACAAAAAGTTAATATAGCTTCTCTAAGGTTTATTTAAATATTGTATGAGAAAAGACTAAAGCCATTGAATCAAACAATTTATTAGTAACAATGGTGAACTGGGCACAGAGCTGTTTTTGCTTCTGGTACTGTATGGTAGACAGCATATGCTGTAGTAGTTGTTTATTATTGCGTCTGGAATTATATGAGAGTACAGTATAATGTATTTCTGTTTGATTTCCTGTGTACTTTTGCTGTATATCTGAGATCTAACAGGTCTTTTTTTGTAGTTTAAAAATGCAAGAGAGCAGAATTATATATTTATTAACTAGACTCTATTTCTAACAGATAACCCATTTAGAATCATTTCAATTAAAAAATAGCCCCATTTGCTTTACTTTAGATCAAAACATCTAGAAAATAAGATCATGTTTCACTCCTTTTTGGATAAACAGGGATGTCATCCACATTTTTTTTATTTGATGGCAACAAAAACAATAAATGAAATGAACAAGTGCTCAAGACCATAATACTGAGTATGGTCTAATGATCCTGCATGGATCAAGGTAGATACGTGTTTCATAGTTCACGTTCTATTCACCAGGGGCCCGTTCCATAAAAGTCCTTCGGTTGAAAGGACACAGAGGTACGACTTTATACAGTACGTTTTATAAAGCACTTATAAATCACTCTTTAGCGGTCTGTGCTAAAAAAAATCAGTAACTCGGTAATCCACCAGTGACCGATTTTTCAGCGAACACATTTTTCCAAAGAAGAAATTGACACAATTATAGAATTGGTTGGCCAAAACAAATCTGTTCCATTTGGCAAGTTGTTTGGAAGTTTAACTATCAAAGACAAGAAAAAACAAACAAACTGGCAGATAATCACGGATGTAGTAAATGCTTTAAGGGTGTAGAGAACAGTATCTGAAATAAGAAAAAAAATGGAGAGATCTAGCAAGTACGGAATTTAAATAAGGGAAAAGAAGGGAGATGAAAAATACCTCAAATGAGGAGGAAAGATTGTCTAAATATAACTGGTGAAGTAGCTGTTGCGGTATTGAGAGCAAAAAAAGAAAAAAAAGAAAAGCAGATAGCTCTTCCTGCTGCCTTTAACCCAAAGTGTCTTTTGTTATCCATCTAAGTAAACAATAATGAAAATAGATAGTTATGTTACACACTTGTTAATAAACTGCACTATTATTATTATTATTATTATTATTATTATTATTATTATTATTATTATTATTATTATTATTATTATTATTATTATTATTTTATTATTATCTTACTGACTGTCTTCCAGTATCTCATCACCAATATCTCCACTGGCAAAGCGATCTGCAAATATCACAATTTGCCCAAATGAAACTACTGTTTGCATACCCAGGGTATCAAATGACAGTATCTAACACAGACATTTTGGCATATGAGATGGCTTGAAAATGAACAGAATTAAAACCTTTTCTGCATGGTGCACATAATTGTAATTTGAGATCCATCTATGGCACATTTCTTGATCTTGTTTCTGTTTAAATCTAAAATACGTCTAACCACCCTAAGATTAGTTATGTCCCTGAAAATTGCTACTTGCAGCTGCTTTATGAAACCCAATTTTTTTATTTGCAAGTTGCTTACGATTGCAAATTGTCGCAAATTGCTTTTATGAAACTGGCCCCTGATCCCCAGGAGTGGTTACTTATTAACTTCTCTAGATTATCACACAAGCACCACAACACTGCACAAGCAAAATGTAACTACTGTCATATCATCACATCAGTGTTTTTCTTTGCTGATTATGTCCTGTTCTAGGGATGTCTTAGTCCTTTCAGATCCTCTATGTTTTTTCAGTATGAGCCTGGTCGGACATGTATTGTTTCTGACAGCTGAATTCTGCTAGGTTGTGATCAGAACGAGAACCTGGATGTGATTTTGCACTAGAAATCTTAACTAAATGAGTCCTTATATTTTAGAAATGTTTTGAGTTGGAACAATTAGCTTTCTCTGCTGTGGTGAGGATACTTATCCACCTGACCTCAGGTCTCAAAATTAAATGTGGATTAATGATGATCAACGGTATTCCGTCAAACCTTATCTCATCAGCATTTTCCCATACTGATCGCATGCTTCCTTACTTAAGGCCAATGCACATCCTTCATCTGCATGTATGGCTGTTTTTAAATAGATGTTGATGTACTGTATATTCATTCCTGCTTTTTTTATTTTTCTTCCCTTAAGTATCTACGAAGATATATATATATATATATATATATATATATATATATATATATATATATATATATATATATATATAAAGATTTTCATGTCTAAATTAACATTGTATGTATTGCAACCTCCTTAAATTACCCAGATAAGAAATTACAGATTATGAAAATAAATGTACGATACAAGACTAACTATTCACTATCAGAGAAGACCTTTTTCAAAATACATTATATATATATATATATATATATATATATATATATATATATATATATATATATATATATATATATATATATGTTGTATTACTCTTCAGTTAATAGCCATAGTGCTATTAACATTTAGGTACCAGCAATATAAAACAGAAAACACAAAGACTATTATTACATCTGTCTGTTGAGTAAAATCTGCTGCAACTACAAATGTATCTATGACTATATATCACATTTCATAATGCTTTACATTTGACCAAGAATTTGAAATTGAGCCTGGTGGTGAAACTGAAGCACAGTAGACAGAATTGTGTTGTTTATAATTTGAAGATAATTGATTTAACCATTCTTCTAGAAGGATAAAATTATACATCACGTATAATTCAGTGTGGAACACTTAACCAGGACTAATGACACTAATCAACCAAATTAAAATGAACATACTAGAATAGGTTTTGTTATAAGTACAGGCGTAACAGTTTGAAACTACAGAAATAATTAGAACTTATAAATGTAAGCTTATCTTTTATTTATTCAGTGTAAACACAATTACAGCAGAACAGTTCTTTTGTCTTGTAGGAAACAGTTTGGTATCAAATGTTTTATATTTTGGCCCTAATTAAAATGTATTTTCTTTTTGGCACAGTACACTTATTTTAGGTCATAGCAAGTGAGTTTTAACCTTCTAAAGCTAGACTTCAAACATTCGTTTATTTCAGTTCCCTTACAGGACATGAAAGAGACTTGGTCTTTGTTGAGTATGCCCTGTTGATTTTTGTCTTGACGTTGTGTTTGCTGCACTTAAAAGGGCTAAAGCTCTCTCTTTGAAAGTCACTGCAGGAGATGGAATGCTGTTGCCTGGTACACGGGTGGAATCGTGGCAGTTTTGTTCATGAATATTATATCTGATCTCACTAATTTAACTACCGTAAAACTTCAATTAAACGCCTCCGGCATTTATTTACAATACTTGCCAGCATACCCGGCGTGTATTGGAGACCGGCGATTATTTGACGCCTCCGTTTATATTAGATCTCTAGCTTCACATGCTTCATGAGGTCATTGAGAAGCCGCTAACACACAACCTTGTAGCAACTTCGTAACTCAATTTAAACATTCCAGCAACTTTGTTAAAAGGTTGTGTGTCGGTGGGAACTAAATAACAGTTGTGTTTTATAACAAAATTACATTGTATTGTACACCCTCAAGTATAAAGCGAAAGTATTATTACAGTCTATTTATATGCACTGGTTAACAAGGATATGGTATGCAAAACGCTGGAAAATGAACACGCAGAAATGAACAAACTTCTAAAATGTTTTTAAAAATGAACACTAAAAGCAATAAGTATCATTATCAAAAATAATTTATTGTTTAATCTCAAACTTTGTTAATACAACAAAACACGTTAAATACACCAAAAGGTTTGTATCTGGCCTACTTTCAGCATGCTTAAAATGATCAAAACTTTTAATAACATAATAACTGCATTAAACAAATATGCATTACAGCTAGGCCTACCTTAAATTACATTTTCTATTATTATTATTTATTAATCCTGAGAGTCACTTTCATCGCTGTCACTTATTAGCAGTTGATTACGCTCAAGCTCCTCCTCATGTTCCTCAGATTCAATGGCAATGACAGAGACCCGGTGCTTAATAGAGACCCAGACTTTATGTACAATATTTCCCAGCAGACCCGGCGCGTATTGGAGACAGGCGATTATTTGAAGTTTTACGGTAATAACTAATTCTCTCTCATTTGCTATTTTATATCTGCATAATATAGCAATGACATTTTGTTTGGGTATTATCTAAATTACCCGGCCAAATCAGAGAGCCACAAAATAGGCACAAGTGGCCAGTAACAACTATAAAACTTTTTTCTTTGGCTCATCATTCTAAACTCCCCTGATTGGTTCTTGTGAAAAGGGTGGTTCTAATTGTTACTAAATGTAATACTGGTTCCACTGAAAGCTTATAGTGGTGGTTAATCTAATTACATGCACCAAGAATATCTTATAACACAGAGCTCAAATCATGACTTGGTCCTGTAGATTGATGATAATCAAGTTTAAGTAAACCGCTTTTTACTTATTTTTTTCATAGGTTGTCCGAAGTTGATTTTACTTCTTGTGCCAGAAGTTGTAAATAAAGAGACAAGATTATTAGATGTTAAAACTGTTTAGTACCTTTGCACCAGGAACAGGTAGTTAAAAAGTTAGTACATCATGATTTTGTTCTAATGGAATTGCTTATAATTTCTAAGAAATCCATATGTACGCAGGAATGTTTTACAGTGTATTTTACTCTCAAAATGTTCTTGATTTTAAAAATCAGAATAGTGTTAAGAAAAATTGTGTTAATTTAAAAACTGTCAGTAATGTTTACATTATGATAAAACATTTGGTATAATCAGTTTGGAGAATGGTTAATAGTTATTAGGCCAGTATTAATTTATTCTTTATAATAGGTTGCAATCTGTTGAATAGAAGAACAAACATACTGTATCTTGCTGCTAAAGGAAAGTAGTTTGTTATCTTTCAGTATAGCTATTCTATCAGAGCCTTGCAGTAAGAAAGGTTTTTACAGTTCTATTAAAAAATCTCATGTAACCAGCATTTAGTCACCATGCATGAGCTGTATGATACTATACATCCCTTTGGCACCGTTTGCTTTGTGAAGCAGACTCTCCCTGTAATGAGCACTGCTCCCTCTCCATCTAATGAACACCAGATTTCGGTTGCACTTCTTCAATACATTTGCGTGAGCATGAAGAATGATGAAAAATGATTAGAAACTATTTTTGTGGTCAGCCAAAGCTGCCAGGTAGCGATGTACTGTATGTACTGTTTTGGAATGTTATGTACAGTGTCTATATATATATATATATATATATATATATATATATATATATATATATATATATATATATATATATATATATATATATAAACACAGTGTGATTTATGCACATGTTATTGTATTAATATATTTGCTGTATCCAAATTTTAACTAAGCACAAATGAGAGTATTTGTAAAGATGTCAAATATTATTTATAATAAAATATTTTATACGTGCAACCTTCTGTAGCGTTTTCTTGCTGTAATTCTACTCTCTTTCCCCTCAGTCGTTAAGGTGGCCCTTTACACTGCATCACAGGTTATAAGGCAATAGGGTCATGGCTCTCATTTGCCCCATAATGCCATTACACTAACACTTGTATTCTCATTGTAATGTGGACAATAACTTGCTCTCTTATGTATGGCTTACGACTACAGTGTTATACACTGTATTGGATAAAATTGGAAGTTACTAATGGAGGCCAAGGATTTGATGGCCATGGTGACTGAACTGAGAGGCCAGTCCCTCCACGGCATGTTTGAGGCATGCTTGCTGGGCAATGTAAGGAGGCTCACACTGTCACTACTTTAGCAATCTTTAACTTTTTAAATTCACAGTGATATATTGTTGATATATTTTGTGTGCATCTGTATGTATGATTTTCTTATAATACATTTCCCTCATTTAATTAATTCCAAAGGGAATGTTCTAAACCCCTTCTTCATTCACCTGCCAAGTTGAGGAACAACAAATGGTTGGAATCGTGGAAAAAATAAATGCTAGAATGATCAATGTAATTTGCAGGATGCATCATCTTTTCAAACTTGAGTGTTCTTTCCCCAATACCAAATCTGTCATCATAACAGCGTAGCGCATTCTGAAAGACAAGACTAAAGGCAATGAAACTGAAAGCAACCTCCAGAGTAGGGTGTATATTCTCAAGATACCATTCAATTACATATCACAAACTCTGCATGTCACAGAGTACACCACAATGTTACCATCTAGAAATATGGTTCATATATGTGTAGCAAAGCAGTGTCCCTTAACTGAATGGGAAGTTAGCAAGGATTAGGACAATACTTCAGTCTCCACATCACTCTGCCAGCTTAGAGGACACTGCAAACACATGTGCTAAATTTGCATTTTCAAATGGACTGAAACTTCTCCAGTAAATGCTAAAATAGGATTAGCTTGCTTGACAGCTTTGAGCATTAGTAATTAAACATGTTTTTCTTTGACCTGCTTACTAATCTCATTAGTGCTGTAAATCTCTTATACTTTTAGTGTTATGGATATGTGAGCTGAGCTTTAGGCCTTCAAACCTGCTTAACAGTGAGACAAATGCTATGTTAATTTAAGTGGAGTAAAGGTACGTTAAACGACCTTGCACAATGACAGTAAAATATGTGTTTGGTCACTAACACTTGACAGTATTTTAGACATCGGCCTGGATTAAATCGAAATGTTGTGCTACAATGAACTATTCCTACCAAGTAATTTTATGGTAGTGCCATAGACGTATTTATATCAATAGCAAATAAATTGTATTTTATCATGTTTTCTCACTAACAGCTACCATAAGTTTCTGCACGCTGCGTTTGGGATGCACCATAGGAGAAAAATGAAATGTCAATTTAAATAGTAACATTTTTATACTCTGCCTTACAGTGAATTCTATTCCATCATTCTAAACTGTATCTCAGATTTTTGAACCACTAACCCCTTTCACTACCAGACACTAAGCCTTATTTATTAACAGTACCAAGACGTGTCTCTCTGTGAGGATCAATTTTTAGTCATTTTACTTTGAATACTTTGCCCAGAGATAAAAAGGTACTGCAAATACTTCCCTTTTTATATAAAAACAGCAGGCTTGTTTGTTTTCCTAGCCTTCACCAAATATCCTGGCTCTGCAGGCTGAACATGTATGACCCCTGAAAAGCTACTTAAGAGGTCTTTGTATGATAAAGTGCCTACACGCCAGCTATTGTTGCTGAAGTTGAACATACCAAATACTCCACACGGAATACAAAACACATCAAGGGCTGCTTCTTTTTTATTATCATTTTAGATTTCCATTACATGACAGTAGATGTTAAAACTTCATGCTGATATTGGACTCCGCTCTCACCAAGATAAGCACCAACTAAGACGTAGCTTATTTTATTGTATACTGTATATTTTACTAATGTGATCCACCTGTGTTTCCTTCTATCTGATGATGTAGATAGCCTTCTGCCTGGTGTTGGTGGCTGAAGTGTAATGCTGGCTCCAGGGGTCAGCCTATTTTGCCTCCCTGGTGCATCAGCACACATAACGGCTGCAATGCTGGCTCCAGGGATCAACCACGGTGCAGCCTCCCTAGCGCATCAGCATGACAACCTTCTGAACTGAGTAGGGTATTTCTCTGGGGTTTTCAAGTGGGCACCTTCCATCCTTGGTGTTTCGTCAACTAGCCCACCTTAAGAGGGCTCGACAGTGATTCTTGTGTCCCAGCATCACCCCCCTCCGTCCCCCACTCAGCTAAGACCAGCTTACTTACCTTCCTTTACAGCGACGTTGCTTTCTTTCTACTATGCTTGAGGTCCCCAACCAGAATCTTTTTGTCTCAACCAGAGCCAGTTGCTGCTCCTCTCTTCCTCTTGGTTGCTTCAGAAAAGTTCTTCACTATGCATCACAACTCTTGACCATTGAATCCGAGAAACCGGGTTATGGAGTGTGCCACAAATCCTTGACAACCCACCTCCACTGGGTAAACCTGGACTCTCCATCCTCGCTGTTCCACTTCAGCTGTCAGTTGAGCGTACTGAAAATTTCTTCCTTTCATACGACTCATCCACAGTATCCTCCCATGACACTGTAAACTCTACATGGTGACCAAGTTGTGCTGATCCACACCACAAGACAATTTCAGGTTGAAGGTTAGTGGTGGCAAATCTCAGGTGGGAAAATAAGCTGTTGTCCAACATCTGCCAGTATTTTCCAGTCTCTAGCAGCTTCCATGTACCCTGAATTTTGGTTTTCATACCTTTTCTTAGTGGTTGCTCCCCTGGATGGAGAAATGTTGTTCTTTGTGTGTCATATTACCTTTCATTCTTTCCTCATAGAAAATGTCAAGAAAGATGTGCAAAGTCTTTCATCCAAATACCATAAACCCAATGGCAATTTCCTTAACCACGGTGCCAGACAGCAGACCTGAAAGACTTTTTATTATATAGTAAAATTAAAATTACTGATGATTTTGTAAGGAAATTCAGCAGTGTGGAGTAGTGGTTAGGGCTCTGGACTCTTGACAGGAGGGTCATGGGTTCAAACATAGGTGAGGGATACTGCTGCTGTACCCTTGAGCAAGGTACTTTACCTAGATTGCTCCAGTAAAAACCCAACTGCATACTGGGTAATTGTATGTAAAAATAATGTGGTATCTTGTAACAATTGTGAGTTGCCCTGGATAAGGGCGTCTGCTACGAAATAAATAAATAAATAATAATAATAATAATAATAATAATAATAATAATAATAATAATAATAATAATAATAATAATAATAATAATGATGATGACTCTGTCAACCATTGTGGAAAACAGACTTTCCTGCATAACTTCCTGAAGCACATATGCTTCCAGAACCATTTAAACACCTTCTGGCCTTTTCACATTGAATTTGCTCTGTCCTGGCTGTGACCCAACACACTGTTAACAGTAATCGTGTTCTGATGTTTACGGTTTTCCCCCGAAGACTTACCACACATTCATATGAAAACAAAACATGAACCAAACCGCTTCAAAAGCTTTTCTTTGAACAATAAACAGCTGGGGTCCACGTGGCCTGGTCATAATATCAGTTAGCCTTTAAGTACCAATTACAGTCTAAAAAAAGCCTATTCTACTAAAAGTGTAATTAAATACAACAAAGGAAACTAAACAAGATGATACTATACTACTTAAATAAAACAAAACACATCTCCAATATCAAATATTCAGTTACAACTTTCAGACAGCAGTTCTAAATAGTTTTAACATTTCCTGTTGTTGAACAGAAAGTGGTAAAACAAGTATTTGCCTATTATAGCAAACTCTATAGCAGATAGAGCCAAATACAGTATAGAGAGAAAAATGTAAAGGGAGAACATAATCATTAAAATGGGATACTCTTGGGTTGTATATTTTTCTGCTGCTGTTTCTTTTTATATGATTATTTACTAGGACTGCCAACTAAGCCTCTTAAAACAAGATATTATTTACCACTAGTGGTGTGCACCCTCTGCATCTGTAAGAGAGTAAATGGAAACTGTCTATATAATATCATAGTGCTCACCGAGGAGACAGAAATTGCAATCACCTACCTTTTTTCAAAAGCAGACTCGGGTTATTGCTATTGGTTTTTGCTGGAATAATTAGAATGCATGATAAATAATAATCCAAGCAGAAACAACCATAGAAATGACAGATGGCACATATAACAGGATATAGAGGGGGTAATGAATGAGATATTCTGAACAAGCTGAAGATATAAAGTATACCTTTAAGTTAAATAGCTTTTTAACCATGCTGAAAACAAAGATTTTGGATCCCTCAGTGATTCAATGTTTATGATCGGATGCGGCCAAGCGCATCTTACACAGCAATTTGTAACTAATCAATTGTAAACAAACTCTGTGCAGCGCATACCAACTCTATTTATAGTACAGTAATTTCATCATGAGTTACATCATAGAACAATGTATAGTATATCTTTTTTGAGGACGATTTTATTAAATCACATTTGTATGGTTGTTCCATTAAGTTTTATGTCTTTTTTTTATTTGGTTACAATGTTTTATGAACATCGCATGACACCGCCACAATACACAAACGTGTTCTTCTACTACTAACAAAGTTTACCAAATAACAGATCACTGCATGACACATCTTGTGTATTTTAAGTTCTATCAGGATAACGATTTCCCCATTGTGCAGACTGTATATTTGTTCCCTTTTGGAAATCTCCATTTAAACACAGTTATAACAATATTTTTTAAACCTCCATTGATACAACAATTGTAATAGTAATGCACAAAACAGCTTAACAAACAGCTTGTACACAAGAAGATTCTGTATACATCATGCGCTTTTCTGTATCCTTTCCCCAAGTTCTGTTTTAACGTCTTCTCCAAAAGAACTTACTTATTTCCTTTTGAAAAGCTCCTCACCTCCTGCCCACAATCTAGATATAAAAACAGTAACTATAACATAAAATCTTTGATAGATGAAAATAAATGGCTTAATAGATATGAAACAGTCTCTCATTACATTTTAATTATAGCACTGCTGTTTTTATACAAGTGTAAAACAAGGAAATACTAAATAATGCAATAGAGATAATGTGTAATTATGTAATAAAACTCCTAAAATGGCCAACTGGCCAAATTTCTTAGTTGTTACCATACCTAAAACCAGTTATTAAGGACAGCTGCACCATAGTTAAAAGGTAATGCCAGTCCCAGGGATAAGTCAATTATATTTGTACATTTCAGAAGAAATTAGACTCTTTACTAGCATAGTCATATTAGTGTACAGAAAAAGATAAAAATACAATTATTCAAATGTTTACAAAATCTGTGGAGTGTTTTATTTAGACTTCCCATTCACTCAACATCACTTTTACACATGTGTTCTTTCCCATTCCATTCCAATTTGTGCAAAGCAATACAAAAAAACAAGAATAGGTATGGTTGCTCCTGGCCAGCCTGTAAAAAAGAAAAAAAAGGTTTATCATACAAAACAATGTTAGTGAATACACTTTTTTATTTGGACTCTTTTTCAAACAGATCCTAAATTAACAGGCTTCTATTTTGTATAGCAGTTATGCAGCCAGTATACTGTACTACAGCAAACAGATATGTATTAAGTTCAAAATACATATCTGGAACACAAGAGTATATGAGTATACAGGACCCAGTACATCATCATATCACCTCCAACATGTAACCAACCCAACTGTATATGAAAGGTTTTAGAGCAATCTTGATAGTTAAAAAAAAAAAAAAAAAAAAAAGACTCCAAGATGGTTTTCAACTAGCCATATTGGATAGAATATCAAGGTCACTAAACAAATTCTCCAGTGCTGGCTGTTATAATGTTCAGATTTCAAGTCAATACAGTAGTGCCAGATGCACCAAGCATGAATCAGATTGATAACTCTTTGGTTTGCTCCCCGGGTTGATTGTTGCTTTCCTATGTCCTTCTCTGATCCTGTACTTTTGCTCTTGTGCTGCTATGTGTCCTATTAGCAACTGGCTACTTATTAGACTTCTGTAGGTGGGTTCATAATGTTATTCCCTACTGTATATTATTGTCATCTTGACAATGATATATAGAATTGAAAACTTTATTCATTTGGACAAATTACTGCAAATCATAAGAATACAAAACAGTTTTTTTTATTATTAATTAAATAGATTCAAACTTTTAAATACATTTAAATTTACAGCATAAACAGGGTTGGAAAAAACAGACCCAGTAGTCTAGGCAAGAATGATCAATTCAATGCACAAAACTTTTATTCGGTGCTCATACTGTATATCAAGTTCTGAAGCTCTGCGATGTAATAAACTATATGATCTGAAACACAGTAATTTGGAAAGATTAAGATGTCACTATGATAAAAAAAAACAATACATTGCCGACAGATCTAGTGCAAAGAGGCCATGTGATTGACAGTTGAAGTAATCACAGTGAAGAAGTGGGTGCATCAAATCGCAGGCAGTCTCCATATTTGTGGTTTACAAAGGTAAGAAATGAGATATTTAAATCAACATGTAAAGTCAGGAATCAGTGTTGTTTGCAATCTCTCCATGTAATCATTTAGAATGAAAAAGAAAGACCTGAAATCCAATCACCAATCTCTTCATGGACTGCAATGTTTGTAACATATTTTAAAACCAGTTACAGATTAGTTATAACTGCTTATAACAGATCATTGAACTAAATGTATACTTTTCTTGATCTACAGTAAAGAGCTTAGCATGCTCTCTCGGTTAAAATAGAAGGTCTCCAATCCTGCCTTTTTCTGACCCCTGTCTCTTCATGTGATGCCCACCTATAGTTGCAGGATGTTGGTCTATAATAAAACATTTCTACATGTAGATCTCATTTGACTACATTATTATTATTATTATTATTATTATTATTATTATTATTATTATTATTATTTATTTCTTAGCAGACACCCTTATCCAGGGCGACTTACAATTGTTACAAGATATCACAATATTTTTACATACAATTACCCATTTATACAGTTGGGTTTTTACTGGAGCAATCTAGGTAAAGTACCTTGCTCAAGGGTACAGCAGCAATATCCCCCACCTGGGACTGAACCCACAACCCTCCGGTCAAGAGTCCAGAGCCCTAACCACTAATCCACACTGCTGCCCCATGCTACATAGGATAAATAATTGACATTTATAGTGTTCCTTAAGTATATCAGAAAATTGTATTTAAATAATTCATATCAAAAGCACCACTCACTGACCTCCCACCAAAACCCTACGGTGCCCTTCTTCAGTCCTGCAGAAAACTTGAGCGCTGTGGCACATTTATCGTCCATTTTTCCATCACTGATTTCATGATCGGTCATGTGTGTCTTGTCCTTGAATTGTATTTTCAGCAGTCATTTCCTTATTGAACATAACTGAGATGATGCTTGACTTTCTGTGCTCCCATGGGAGCTTGGATCTGTGTCACAATCATTTGACTGCATACTCATTAGATTTCAAACAGACTGGCTACCGCACTGACGTAACAAATTGTGGGTTATCACAAGTTCATGCATGTGAGAACATGAAAGTGTTGCACGCCCTTTGAACTAAAAAAAAATAGGTATGTTAATTTCAAATCAGTTACACTATGCTGTGTTCTCAGTTTCATTTTTATGTGGGATATCAAACTCATGCATAGAGCAAATTAATTATAATGAAGCTTACAGCTATTTTGATCTTGTTTGAAAATCCTTATCTTGTTTGTTACAAATCAATGACTCCAATGTACTTTTTGTTCTTAGAAATGATATGTTATCACTTTCTATGTAAAATAGTTAGATCTATTTCTAATTGGATAGAATAGATATTGGGGGCATGCTAAAAAGTACAGTGGTTTAATACACAAGCATATGCACTAGCCTACACCTTGCATGTCTTTAAATTTGGCTTATTATCCAAGTTAAATTTAATTTTGGTGATCTCAAAATCTAAAAATTTTCCCACACATACAGTACCTCACATTTTCTGGAGTCTCCCTATTATGTATACTATAGATAAAAGCCTTAAAGATTATTTGGGCAGTTTGAAGAGATTACACTAAAGTGCTGAAATACAATATGGACATTTAGGAAGACAGTAATGAGTGTGCTTCAGTAAAGTGAACAAATGCCTCTTCTGCTTTGTGGCTCTAAACTGTAACTCAAACACTAAAAATATTGCACAGGACAGAGTCTGCTCATTTTTAGTTGAGTCAGCCAAAGGGAAATACTGGTCTCATTTATATTTTTCTTACCTGAATCTTTAGTTTCTGCCCATATGAAATGCACATGATAACATAATCTGCTATGGCCAGAATACTCTGGATTAAGGAATGTGTCCCAGTGTGCCTATTCTCTCCATGGCTGGGTAAAGTATAATTAAAGCTACACCCCTAATACTGTGTAGAAGCTCCAAATGTAGAGTGAATAGAACCGGATGTAAACTATTTTTATTTATAACGCATCATAAAACAAACTCTTTTCCAATTCCAAGATGCCATTTTGTTTTGTTACCAGATACTCTATAGTTTATTCTCTGATGTTTTCTGATATTGTTGGACTGAGTGACAATTTGCTGGTCTAACCATGATGAAGTAGAAAGTTTCAGTTGGAGATACATTTTGGTGGTCTTAAGCAGTTAAACAGAAGAATGGAAATACCAAGATGACAGCAGATCTATGTGCTATATTCATAGAAACATTGAAGTAAATCCAAATTCATAATATAATATTTGGTTAAATACTTTGAGTTCTGTTGTTCACAAAAAAACACATACTAGTAACAATGTCAATGCCATTAAAAGGTGCGTTCAGTGCTTATGTGACACTATACCTGAGGATGTTTGACACAACTTTCTGGTAGTTAACAAATAATTTACAAAATTACTGCAAAAAGATACAAGTTGTCAGATATACTACATACTATACTACATTATACTATATTATATTATACCACCTTTCTGGGATCCATCAAAATCCTAATTTAAGCTTTAAGCAGCATTATTCTTCCTTAGTAAAGCACGGAAATTCAACCAAGGATTGATAGGAACTCTGAAACAACCAATTACAATAAAGTTCATACCAATTATAATGGGATCCAACAAATTCATAATGTATGCAGAATTATTAATTTTTTATGTGGAGGCAAGCATACTTGATACAATTTAGCCAACTATGAAACATAAAATGGTGTCAAGGGACACGAAACCATGAAGAGACTTGATTGCTGATTTGCATGACAAAATAAATCTGTAAGACAACATGAACACAGACACAAAAGGCACTAAACAAGCTTTAAACTGCAGCAGAATAAAAACAATGATGGAGCAAGAACAATGGCCATTGGATCAAGGTAAAGCTCCAAGTAAGCGGAGTCACAGTTTACCTGACCATACATAAAATGTATAAGAACAGTAACAGTTAATCTACGTTTATTATCATTACTGGAACCAGGGAAAAAAGCAATGAAGGATTTCCCTCTGCTAATAACAACTCTTCCCTTGAGACACAAGCAACCCGTTTGGGTTTTAAGATCTTGGATGGCAGTAGGACCTTTGGAAATGGAATCAAAAATACCTTGGAGGATCACAAGCATCTATTTTACTCCTTTCATATCATGTAAAAGTAGTAGGTATAGCCCCTAAAGGTTCGATAATGTGAAAAGAGAAAAAAGGGCATTTTACAAGTGATACAGGAGGAGCCTTAGGCAAGGATAAAATATCCTTCTTTTCTATCTGGACAGCTTCATATTTTATTGAAGTAACAATGCTGCTTGCTGTATACCTTCGGAAGTGAAGAGGATAGATAGGGACATATGTGTGAAAGTGGAAAGGATTCTAAAATGAAATCAGGCTCTTGCAGTTCTGGAGTCTTGTCTTAAAGGATCTACCATTGAGGCAGACAAGAAGATGCTTTGTGTCGGAGCCTAAACAAATAAACACATCAGACCTTTACCCACTTTACCTAATTGGTGGGACAAAATGGGGATACAGTAAAAACATTTTTAAATAGTGTGCACCCTGTATATAATGTGCTGAGTTGCGTTACATCTCTTGTATAATACTCAATGTATACTAACCTATCAAAAAGAACATTATATAGTATATGAGTACTTATACCCATTAACCCTATCTTGGTTTTGGGTTGTACATTTTTTTACTGACTGAATATGTCTGAAACAGCTGCTGTATATAATAAGGCTCAGATTGGTCATGGTACTTTGCACTAGGAAAGCAGATAGAAGTTTTTACTCCTTGAACAATCTGTGCCTCCGAGAAACAACACTCAAAGCTCTGTGACTCTCAAGAGACAGGACACATGGGCCGGGTAATTGGACAAAAATCAAATATCATTGTATGCACTTTGATGTGTATCGTGTGCTACCAGTGCTACCACCTTAAAAAGAGTTCAGTAAAACTTGAAGAACAACACCGACTGCCAGATCCATGATAATTAAGCTTTGCAGATCAAAGGAAGGCAGGTACTGCATGCAACTGAAAATGTTCTTGATTATGGCACTCCTGTGGGTATGATCCTGCATCTAGCATACCATTAAGTGTGTGATTTTCCCTGACCATCAGTTCTTCCAAAGCTTTTCCTTTCTTTTATCTCCTTTTTCAACTAAACATACTTTTGCCAGGTAAGATCTTATGTGAGAGTTTTGATTACAAAAAAACTGAAGTTCTGGTTGTTTGATTCATGATTAAAATGACATACAACTTTACATGAAAATAAATATAGTATGGATTTTATTAACCTGATTGTTAACCAGACCATTTAGTAAACAGATATTACATATTGACATTTACAAGTAATCATACATAACACTTTCATTTTGCCTTTGGACACTAGTATCTTTACCCCATATGTTGTCAACTCAGCTGTTTGGAAACATTCTTTAAACTGAAAGTGGTGAAACCTGTTGTACAAATAAAATAAAAGATTTTATAGTGTTCCAGTGAAGAACCCAAGTCAAATGCATACCCTAGAGGGTGAATAATTTATTCCAGTATTTTGTGAGCCCCTGAAAAATAAACTTTGCAAGCAAACATGTGTGTATGGTGAAAGAGGACCAGGTACATCAAGAGCTGCTCCTGAACACACAGTATTTAAAATCGAATAAACATGACAGCCACTTACTCTTCATGAGAAAGGATTTACTCCAAAGAAAGACCACATTAATTAAGGTGCCACTAAAACTGGGATAAAGCTCCAACGCCACTGCAATATTATTTGTCTGTATGTCATTGTGGCAAAGTGGTTGATTGTGTACAGATGCAGGAGTGATGCAGTCCGTAATTAATAGACAGAGAGTTGTAATCCAGTTGGAAAGAGTTTTTTTTAAGTTATAATCCTGGTCTGGTGACCAAACAATAACTCCAGGCAATACACAACAATGTGTAATGCACTGGAATAAATAAACGTGTAGCAGTCCCAAATAATAAACACATGTATCTTTCCCACAATGTACAAAACACGGTCACCAGTCCTGAGTGTGTGCTGTAGTGCTTGTGGTAGGTGATACAAGTTTATGCGTGACAACAGTGAAGTGCTGTTCCGGGTTTTTTGCTGGCCCTTGGCGACAGCTCCGGAACGGGTTAGCCATCTAATAATAACAAACAAGAACAATTATAGACAAACAAACAAAACACTCACGATACGATTTATCACTGGGTCTCTCACGGGTCCTTTCAGGTTCAAATCACAAACCAAAGCGAAGGAAAAGATTGCGTCTCTCCGTCTCCTTTTATGTCGTCACACATGACCCCTTGGTAAATGAGTGCAGCTGCCCCTCCAATCCGTGACGGCCACATCGTTTCCCTTCCGGGTCGTTTAGTTAATGCACTGGAGTTCCGCCCCCTTTCTAGCTGGCTGACTTCCCTTGAACCCTGGGAAACAACTGTCAGACCAGCCCGTCCAAGGTACACTGTTCTCGCTGCTTAGCGCCCTCATAGGTCAGAAGGGAGAGGGAGAATCATTGTATTTCTGTCACAGTCATATACTAATATAGTCGCTTCTTTATGTTTTGCAGTGGACTACATGTAGATTCAGCTGTTTTTTACTGATGTGACATTTTTATTGCTCCCTTGATGATGTTTGCAATAATATGCCTAGGTATTGCCTAGCTAGTTGGTACATTACATATGTCTACGGCAGGAAACAAGAACTCGTGATTGCAAGAAGAACCACTAATAATGAATGCAATTATCATCAAGGGAACAGTAAAAAAAAAAAAAAAAAAAAAAAAAAAAAGAAAAAAAAGAATTTGAAGCACCGGCAATAACAGTTTTTATGTTCCTTTGTTTGCGTGTCACCAGAAGACTGCAAATAACAAATCTACATTTAAATGTACATTTCCCATAGCGATTGCTTTGTTAATGTACAGTGAGCTCGATTGTCTGACATATGGAAAGGTAATCTGCCTGCAAGTTGCACATAGTGGAAAATATAGTCCAGTAAGTCGAATATGGCATGAACATGTACTGGTAGCTACAGTTGTGTGCCACAGTTTTGATTACTGATTTTGTGTTATAAATGTAAACTGACTTAATAAATAAGTTAACAGGATATTAGCGTGTTTATAAATGAATTACAAACAAAACATGTTAAAGTCCCATAACTGAAATTTAATGCATGTATTTATTGTATGTGTTTTGACATTACACATCAGCAGTGTGATCAATGACTGTGAAATTAACAGAGAACTGACCTTTCACAACGAAAGGGACTACGTTTCAATCACATTAGCTGAATTTCTCCTTACGTAATGGACTGAATAGATTTAATTATTTTAGCCTGTCTGCATACGACATGCCTTTTAAACCCGGGATAATTCTGGTCAGTCTTCTTTGCACTCTTTCTAGAGCAGCAATATCCTTTTTGCAACGAGGTGACCAGAACTGAATACAATATTCTAGATGAGGTCTTACTAATGCATTGTAAAGTTTTAACATTACTCATAGATTTAAATTCAACATGTTTAATATTCCTGCACAACTCCTTATGGCAACTGCTACTAAAAGAAGACCGGGACATGTGTAGTATGTCTTAATTGAATGAGCTTCTGCTGAAATGAGGATGAAATGTGCCTTGATTCTGGGGTATTGTCGCTAGCAGGTAGCTTACTAGGTTTTATGGCTGATAAGAATAAATTAGCATTTTGGGTATTGGCTAATACAGTTATATTATATTTGGCAAAGTAGTGTTGCACAGTTCTGGCAATGTAAGCTTGGAGTGAACTGCCAGTGCACTGTCTTGGGAAACTGATTGGTTGAATGTATCAGCCAAGTTGTCTATCAAGCCAAAGGGGGCTATTTTTAGAAACTTGGACAACTTAATTTTAGAGGAAGACAGACCTGAAATAGCAGATCACTTGCCCAGGGCAGGTATACAGAAATATAATTTGCAGTTAACATTTACTGCAGAAACCCACTTCAAATTCCTGCTGTGAACAATACAAAGAAAAAAGGCTACAGTTGTTTGCTGCTGTAGTCATTGGCTTTGTACACTGCTTCAAGATGGTATATTATTCCTTATATTAGGATCTGAACTCACCTCACAGCTAATGAGATGAGCGTTACCTTGCTCATGCCAAGGAGGGTGAAGCACTGAGACACTTAGTGTAAAATTACTGTATTCCTTTGAATTTAAGACACACTTTTTAAACAATTTTTTTCTCCCCAAAATAGCCTCCATCTTAAATTTGAGTACAGTATAATGATGCATGTATTAAAATTGACAACAAACGACGTGACTACCCGAGTACACAAACAGCAACGAGACTGACTGCTGACAAAGGATGAACAAAGACATTACAGCCCAATCTCAAATTATCCATTGCAGCCATTTTCAAAGAAGCGTCATTAACTTCCTGAGGAATTCAAAGAGACGCTTTTACAATTTCAGCGTTTCTAACAAACAGTACCCGCTTGGACAGATTGGAAATGCTGATCACACCCCCGTATTTTTCGAAGTGCCATGCGTTACCACAGTACACAAATTGGGAGAAAAACAGGTGTAAGTAATCATGACTGGAAACGAGAAGCAGCACATAACTGTAATGCTCTGTGTGACAGCAGACAGCTGCAAACTGCCTCCATGTGTGTAATTGAGGTTGTATGTTTGTAAATGCATATTTATATAATGTTTTATTTTTTCCTCAAATTAAGGGTGGGAAATGTGGGCGATGTCTTAATTCAAAGGAATACGATAGTTTAAATATATTATTATTATGTGTTTTTTTTTTTAACCTTATTAGGCAAAAAACAGCAAAATAAAATCAATAAAAAAATATTATGGATCTGCTATTCCTTCTGCTGTTTGAATATGTCAATTGTGATGACCTTTCATGGTCACAATTAAACACATGTATTACCGCAGGTCTTCCTGCATGCTGGTTCCACAAGAGATAAATAAGCATTACCAGTTCCCATGAGCTATCTAAGATTACACTGTAGCGACTGTATTTATTTTAACACTCTGTGATGATTAAAGTAAGAGATCTTATTAGATGGCATTTGCGCACACACATTATAGCAATATATCCCACTGAGCTCTACTTAGATGGTTTTAATCGTTTCACCCTGAGGTATTCCTGCAGAAAGGAGGATAAAACCCAGACTTTCTTTAATTCGTGCTGAGATACTTCAGTAACAGTATGGTGCTACAATGTAGCTGTCTCTTCACAAATGACTGCAATAATTATCCAAAAACAGGGAGCAAATTTAATGGAAAGGCAATACAAACAAATTCAATAATCCAATAACTAGAACAAATTAGTAGCTGTATATTTAGTTTAGTGGTTTGAAGAGAGGTCTTTGATGTAAGGCTACTTTATTATTATTATTATTATTTGTTTATTTAGCAGACGCCTTTATCCAAGGCGACTTACAGAGACTAGGGTGTGTGAACTATGCATCAGCTGCAGAGTCACTTACAATTACATCTCACCCGAAAGACGGAGCACAAGGAGGTTAAGTGACTTGCTCAGGGTCACACAATGAGTCACTGGCTGAGGGGAGATTTGAACCGGGGACCTCCTGGTTATAAGCCCTTTTCTTTAACCACTGGACCACACAGCCTCCTAAATACATGTACAGTATGAAAGTAAGTCGTTTGATAAGAATGCCAATAAATGTATTTATTTTACTGGGCTCTGATCAGTACTACCGCCTAGAAAACTCATTAATTACTCCTAGCATGTTAATTAGAGTATGGGTGAGAGAGTGTGCTATCCAGGATGATGATACCAATTGTATATTGCTACAGAGTATACATTATTCTTCCTCTGTTCAAATGAATGTTCATGTCACATATTGTTCCTGTCAATGCAGTTTTACGCCTACCCACTCAATTATCCCAATAAGTGAACATAAAGATTGCCTTTACCTATAAAGGTCTTTTTCACTGGAAAAGAATGTGCGTTGGTGACAATTACTGAACAATATAGAGTGGAAGCTTCAGGAGTTTGCATGCGATAAACAACCACATTTAAAAAAAGTTAATAAATGAGTCAATGTATCCATCCTTGCAGTGCAATGTTCACAGCCTTTAGGATATTCTTTAACATCTACATGATCATTAATATGTTAATCTTCTGCAGTCTTCAAAAACAAAACATACTAGACTGCTGAACAGTCCAGAATAATCCAGGTGATTTCAATCTGGTAAATTGGGTAGACAGGTGATGTACATATCACTCTGTGAAGCAAAACTTCATATGTTCAAAGCTGAGCTCTATATTATTTTTTTTAAAAAAAGCTCCAGCATTATTTTCGTGCGGACATTCAATCAATTTTTCAAAACTTTTCCAATGTTTCTGGACATTTTTGCGAACAGCAGTACAGTGCCACAGTTCCAAAATCAAAAATTAAATGCATGCTTTATTTTCAAATGTTATGCAGATTGGGATTAAAGGTGAAATTAAGGAGAACATTTCCCCCCCCCCCCCCCACTTGAAATAGAACTGTGCAAGACTGATAGGTAAACATCTGCTATAGCATGCTTGGTCTGCTTCAATCCTTTGTTAACAGAAGGGCCATGTTAGGTGCCCTGAAAGAGAAAGGGTTCCACAGAGGACCACATGGAGGGTCATTTAGCATTCCTGCGGGTGATGCTGCTACTTCACTATTTATGCTACTTTGAGGACCAGACCAAGCTTTAATTCCAGAAGTTAGGAATGTTAAAATATTTACAACCCATCACCCCATTAGTTAAAAATTAGGTTACTCACTTTTTACAGAATGTGTTTTATTAAACATTTTGGTTTCTTAAACATTTAAGAATCATTTGAAAACATCCTCGTAGAAATAACAATACAGTACTTCACAGGAAAATACGTACAGTGACTATGCACACAAAACAGAACCTGTAGTTCTATTTTTGATTAGTTTGTAAATCATAACTTTTTTTATGAAGTGTTACGCTGAGTAGCTAGATAGAAATGTTCCCAATCTGAAGCCCCTTCAATTGTCAATGAAAAGATTATAAACAATCATCCCATAGGGATCCCATAACAGCATCTAAGCTCTCAAAAACTATTCAGTGTTCAACAGGCGGCCTCTATTTCTGATGACAGTACCATATTTGCATTGAGTTATGGTATTAAAAAGACACAAATCGTTGAACTAACTACAGTAGGTACAGTATTTATTATCAGAGGTCTTCTTTTACCTATAAACACCATCTCTGTCTTGTTTGTACTGATGATAGTCCCCTGGCTCACCAGAAGTGATCGTATAAACACTTTATTAAAAACAGGGTTAACTGTAAAAGTATCTTCAAATGACATGTGCAACATTTTTTTCTTTTGCCACAATACACTTTTTTTTTAAATCATGTTTGCTGTCATGAGAGATGACTGGTGACACCAAAGTGTCTTTATGAAAGTCAGAGCCATAGCCATCTAGTGCACAGCAGTGTATTGCCAGGAAATCAGCACAGAAAGAAAATTGATCTTTTGTATCTGCTCAAGTTGGCGTAGGCTCTTACTTTTATAAAGACACTCTGGTTGATCTACCCTGCGTTAAACATTTCTATGGCAGGCAACGAGGGCTGAGGAGCAGCTCCTGCACCTTACACAGAAAATACCAAAGTTAGTTTCTACCTTAAAACCCAAGCTAACCACAAAGCTGGTATTTTAAACTGGATACTGGGAGCTATGTGGTATGAGGTCTCCTGCAGAGTTATTAGCTTAAAAAGAATGAGCGCAGAAGCCCAAAGCTGATTAGTTACCTGGCATCTGTTCTCAGCAACTAATGGAGTGAATCGGATTTGGAGACTTTTTTCTAGGAAGATAATACCTGGGGATTGTTTGTAACATTACTTAGAAAATTAATCCAGCCCAGGCCAAGCAGCAACATTTAATTTTCTTCTGGACATTTCTGTTATCTTTTTTGAACTGCAGCATCCATACAATAAATAAATAAATAAATAAATAAATAAATAAATAAATAAATAAATAAAATACATAAATATTCCAAGGGTTTCTATAAAACAATGTTTACAGGGTTAAGATGTAATCACACAATCATGCTAAGCGTCACAAAATCATGTTAAGTTTTACACCATTTTAAACTAAAATATAATTCCCGGGTGATTTTTTTCCCTAACTCCATGAAGTTTAATCTGTAGGAACATTTGCGGCCTCACACCTCTAAATCTGCTTGTCAATACAGCATGTTGAGGTACTCCATATAAGCAACGGTTTACTCTCTCTTTTTTCTTTTTACAAAATACTGTTTTTGTTAAAAATGGCTGCATGAGGTTAAAAAAAACTCCCTAAATAACGATTGATGTTCTTTTAAAAACTGTCAGTACATTCTTCAAGGAAAGTCAGCAGCCAAATTGTCTGTTATTTAAGAGGCAATTGCTTATGAAAGGTGAGTGTGTAAGTATCTGTAAGTAAATACAGAAGACTCACCCTTTTGTACAGTATACCTTTAATAACTACAACTGTACTTAAGTTTATAACGAGTTACATTCATTTTCCTTTCACAAAAATGATGTACATTTTCACTTGGGAGTAAAGACTTAAGCTGTTGTCAAATATCAACTTTACACTTTTCTGTAATGATGTGTTACATGATGCTGTGGTACTGTGCATTTTCCTCATTAGAAAATACCATCCAATAGTATTATTTGTGAGTGGCATAATTACGTAATTAAGTACCAATTTTCAATTAAATGTAAATCACAAAACCACAATCAAAGCAAAATAGCTTTTTTTTTTACTTTTCTTTCTGAAAAGCTGTGCATTTTTTGCTGTTTTTTTCACAGCTACTATTCTGCAAACAGTGGGACATATCCAAAAGGGAAAGAATACTGGGGTAAAATCCCTGCCTACAATTTAATAAACAGATCAGATATCTGGAGGCTGTGTGGTCCAGTGGTTAAAGAAAAGGTCTTGTAACCAGAAGGTACCCGGTTCAAATCCCACCTCAGCCACTGACGCATTGTGTGACCCTAACTCTGTCACCTTTGGGCTGCAAGTGCGGTCGCTAAAATAGATAATGCACACATTGAACCCTCATTATCATAATTGCGGATCATTATTTGTGCGTGTCGAGTAATTTGCATTGCTGTTAAGCTTACATAAGGTGCAATGCAATTTGAATTTTGCATCCACAGTTATTTGCACTGCGCCTAAACTTATATCTATCTCTTAGAGTAAACTACAGTCTTAATGGTGCGTGGTGAAAGGGGGTTGGGCCAAAGACAGCAGTGTGTAATTACAAATCTAAATCTGCTGATATTTAAAAAACAAAACAAAAAAAAAAAAACAATAATTAATCTTGCCTTTATAAGTGACGACTTTTATCACGTTTTGCTAAATGTACAGCATAAATAGCACATCAAAGGACATCACTGACAAGCATTTGTATTCAAGAATTCCAGTTCCGTTAACTAAAAATAAACATGTCCCCAGGCAGAGATATGAAAAAACATAGGCATCTTGGGAGATTTGGTTTTCTCGAACCTGATTAGGTTGCTTAAAAAAAAGGATTTGAGCTTGCGCTTCTGCAAATAGCAAAACAAATGCGTTCAGAACTCAGAGCTGCTGTATCAGTGGAAATAACAGGACTAGTGTTATGACATACTGCAGAGAGACATATGCATCATAATGCAGTTATGTTTGAAAATGAATTATGAACAACATACAATTCCAAAGAATAAATCCCATTGAGTTTCACTGGTACACAGTACCCTCCAGACAGGCAAGCTAAATAGTAGAACATCTAGATTGAACATAATCATTTTAACTGATACCCACACAGCATCACAAGCTAATGCTAGACAATCAATGATTTTTATTTGATTTAATATTTATTTTTTGAATACAATAACCAAAAACAACAATCAATCATTATCATGGGGTTTCCATGTGGGGCAATTCACATGTGAAATGGTGATGTGCGTGCACGTTTGTGAGAATTACTCATGTAAATCAGGTTTGTGGCTGAAAAAAACATCAGAAAAAAAGGCCAAAGAGAGGGATAGGGTAAAGCTCATTTACTCGTGTAAAAGACGAAAACCACGGGAAAATCCACGCCCAGTTTCGCATGGAAACCCGCATTTCACGTGTAACTGAATTCCCTATGTCCAGCTACGTCCAAAGACAACGCGTGTCCGCGATCCACTCAAAATCACTGGAGCAAGGAGGAAACCCGGGTATTAATAAGTATAGTTTGTGACTTGGATGTGTTGAGCCAGCTCGATCGCCCGAAACAGTGCAACAAGCATGTGTACCAACAGGTGGTGAATGAATGAATCAAAAGATAAATTAGTTGAAACCTGATTCAATACTAACGACATGCCCCCCAGCCAATGACATTTAAAAAACAATTTGGGCAACAGCAGTAAAACACATTATTAACCAACCAGACACAAGGTATTTTACTTTATTACAGCAGCTTAGACTCGTGTTCCAGTTCTCTGCGCATGGAAACCACATTTTCACAAAATGTCACTAGTAATCTTCAAAAACAGCACAAGTATTTAACGCATAGCTAATTTACATATCAACCCCCACCTTTCCCATTCATTTGCATGACGTCGGGTGAAAAGCCCGGTTTACTCGACTAAAATAAACTGAGCGAATGGAAACCCAAAAAAGCATTTTACATGAGACATTTTTCTCGAGCAAATGTCTCGAGCTAAAAAAACACTCATGGAACCTCCGCCTATGGTTATGTATTTCTGAGAAACGCACTCCGCTCAACCATCACCTTTTCATTCAGCTGTTGTGCATCGTTGTGTACCAATCTCCTGTCTCCTTAAACACTTTGATTTCATAGTGCTTAGCATCCTACTGTATGTAAGCCGGCTCTGTATTTCTTAAGGCTGTTGCATTCTCTTGCAACCCTCACTGTAGATTCAGTTTCCAAGTTGCTCACTCCCCCATTAAGACCATTTGAGGTCAATTTATAAAGCTGCATAACTCCCAACTGAATTTTCAACAGTAGATGCTTGAAAACATCTAAGACATGGAGACAACAGCTGGATGGGAGAAGCTAGGCAGCCTACTGCCCTATTTTAGCATAAGGGCACCCTCTGTAGGTGAACGTTTGCTTTGTACTAGTACAGTATATTAGTTAGGCCCATTAGGGTACTAGTGGAGTACAATTTTGTCCCACTGTCAATACACCATTTACTTTGGGGTCAGGGCTAAAAATAGGCAAATTCAGAACACAGTGTGAACCTGCAGTACTTAGAAGTGTTCAAAGGCATTGGAAGATGAAATGGTCTGTGATAGACTCCCCCTCCGGAAAACTGTACAAGCTGTTCAATCTCAACCTGCTACAAGGGATCACCACAATGGCTTCTATTTACTTGGTAGAAGGTAGAAAGCTATCGTAAATTGCACAGTAACTAATTTTATATTAAAGAATGTCTCTACAAAGTCATAAAATACTTCTTAGCAATGATAAAACAACCGTGCACGCCTCCATTAATTGTTGATATTTGTGGAGATGGGACTGGTTGCACACACAAAAAAAAAAAACTACTCCATAGCACTGATGTTCTGCATCTTCCTACATTTAGTTTCTTTAAAAACATTTTGATTAGAACAAAACAATGTGTTTCAACACATAGGGTGTCTTCAGGTGTAGAGATACAACAACTGCTAATTTGAAAACAGCTTTAGAGAAAATATATAATAGATAACAATTAATCCAGTAATTGAACAATTAATTAGATAGTATACACAGACATGTCATTATATATATATATATATATATATATATATATATATATATATATATATATATATATATATATATATATATTTATTTACAGATCACAATATTAACCATTGCATATACAACCATTGCTATCTAATTAAAAAATAACATTAGAATAGACTATTATATAACCTATTTATACATGATTTAATTGTTTGACTACATTCACAAGTCATACATAAAAATACTTAACATATATACGGTTACAGATCATATTACATTTAATATACAAATAATTCAGAACATTACACTTAACCAGAAAAAAGATGAAAGATTCAAGTTGGCACATAACAATTAATGATCTAATCTTTGAGAGATATGGACTGATATCTGGTGTTTCATTAACATGTTTAGCTTTATTGAAAATCATTACAGAATCAATACAATCATTGCATTTTTTACCAGGGAGCTAAAGTATGTTTTACAATATTAAATCAGTGTTTAGGTTTTTATTTTTCATAATGTTTTTCCTTTATAAACTAATACTGACTAATACCACATTAAATACTACTATTTACAGTAGTCATTTTCTGTAAAATTCAGTCAATTGTGCTATTCCTTGCTTTATATACTACAAGGTGGTTACAGTATTCTGCAGCATATAGTACTGCAGTATTCTACAGTAAATATATTTTTAAAAACATTTTAAAAAACTCTGATAGCTGTAGTGAGAGTTAACAGAAGTTTTACTACTTCCCTTCTGGAGACCTTATTTGCTCCTACCTTTTACAATCTCCTGCTAAAAAAAACATGGTGACATATCACAGTTATAATTAAATTCCAGTTGTTCTAATTACATTAACTGCACAGTTCACCGTCAGATATGAGATAGTGCGAGATAGTAATTAATATCTCTTGTCATCCATTAATAGGATTTTAACATGAGCAGTACCACGGGAAACATTTTATACAATTAGTTGCATCTCAAATTCACATTTCAAAGTCATAATCAAATTGGATTCTCTGAGTAAGACAATGGCCATGCGCCATTTTTCTGTGTCCATCTTTCACATCGCAAATTGTGAGAAGCTACAACCGTAATGGGCTAGGGGGGTAGATATACTTTAGGGTTGGAAACTCAAAGTTGGAATCTTTATTACAGTTTTTAGAAACTTGCTTGCAAATAGCTTTCATTCTCATAACTCCTTGCCCAACTGCAGGTTCTCTTTCTCTCTCTTGACCAGAAGAATGCCTTAACAACATCCCCTGCCACCAATGTAAATATAAAATTAGAGCTATCAGTATCACAGAAAGGTAAACCGCCATAACATACATATACAATACAGTACAACTTGGATTAACATTTAGTTTGGGCTATTTCCAAGATAAAGCTAGCCTTCTACTGCTAAACTAAGCAACAATACCCATTTCTTCAGTGGCCTAATTCTGTCTCACAAATGTGCAGGTGGTGAATTCTGTATTCCTCTCAAGTGCAATGAGAAATCAATAGCGCTATTAATCACGGTAATTGGATATTCCTAGATAGCTTGCCATTTAATGGAGCATGCTGCATATGTTTAAATGTTCAAAGCATACTGTGCAACGCAATTTATACAAAATATAATCATTTAAAAAAAAGTCTGTGAAATAAGACACACTGCATGTTCTGCAGTTTTGCATATTCAATTGGCTAAGAGGAAATATGGCTTTTGATCCAATGTAATAACCAGGATAGGCGCGTAGTAAGGTTAGAGTCTCATTTCCTGTCTCTAAAGGTAAAGCCCAGCCACAGGATTTAGTCAGTGTAGAGACTCCTTGAGTGTGACTTCATACGAGCTGGATAGCGCACTGCCACTGTATGGCAAACCTGTGTTCTTGTTGTGATTTTATAATCTTTTTATTTATTTTCTAGTTAAATACAGGTTAAATATTTCCTTGAGTTGATGCATTACGTGGTCATTTACAGTAGTTCTGGAAATGTGAGAGCTTTATGAATTACGGAATATTTCTCTGTGCTGAAACAAAAAAATGTTCCCCCATGTACCTGAAATCTTTAGTTTCCCTGCGCAAGACACTAGGCATTCTGAGCTGTTTTGTGTAACTGGTGAAAGATTATCTTGGTGCAACACAGACCATCCTACATTCTGGAAGCTACGCTACAGGTTCAGTTTATGAATCTTTTCTAAATTTGTCCTGACGTTTCCATCAAGATTATGAAATATATTACCCATAAATAACAATCCCCATCTACGGTCGCTCACAACATGATTGGAAATGTTGTCTTTGCATGACAGTGATCAATACTTGTATTCAGAATACAATTAGAAAAATTATTCAGGGAAAAATACATTATCTGGAACACAGATATGGTTTTAAAATAAATATTTTGAAAATAATCGGCATTGACCCTGCAAACATATAACAATATAATTTCTGTACATGAGCTCAGATTCCAATCCTGCTCCCTAAGCTTTGATTGGTGTAATGTGTTGAACTAATGCACCAGATACAAGAAAAGTCATTTTAATCACACCATTATTTCAATGAAACCTCGACTTGAACTTTACATACCTAATTAAATGAGAACCCGTAAATTAGTGGGCTCACAATTATCTTTTTTTTTTTTTTTTTTTTTTTACACTCATAGAATGGACCATTTAAAGTATCTTGAAGGCAAAACCTCTAATTAAGTACTTATAAGGACTTCTTTTGTATTAATGAAATTCCATTCAATGGCAAAGGTAGCTGGCTGTTGAGACAATTACCCCCTGAAGATTCTGCTTTAAAGATTGGGCAGTGAATGGGAAAGAACAGGACTCCCGTGTGGCTTAAAACAACCAGTTAGAGCATGCTTTATGTACCATCCTTCCTTTCCATAATTGCTATGCTTTAGGACACTGGAGACTGAGGGGTAGATGTACTAAAGTGTTATGGCTGTCGCAAACCAGCTGCAAACGAGTCGGAAGTCTAGGGTGAAACGTACTAAACAAGCTCAATGTTCTTAGCTACTTTTTAGCAAATGCTTTGTGGCAGCAGCTTGTCTTTGCGGTTCAGCCTTCGATGAATATGCAATTATGGGCGTTCCTGCATAAATTCGCAAAAATGGGGTGGAGATGGTTTTCAAATATTATAATGAGATGTACTAAAGCTGCCGGCAATTGCGACTCTTATAATTGCATCAATTTGTTAAGAACTTTTGAAAGCACATTTTAAACAGTGGCAATTAACAAACCATTAAAAGACAGTATGAAAAACAATCCCCTAACCATGGCCGCTGTCTTCAGCACGAACAAGTGATTTATAGGATGAGCTGAGAAAGAGTATTTCGTACCCGCATTACTCTTTTCGATTTAAATGAATTAACACTAGAACTGTCGGATTTTCAAACAACCTAGAACCACCACGTGGGTCACTGTGACCCATACATTTTTAAACTGCTTCATTATGAAAATTAAAGACATACTATCGGATACAACTGAAAAGGCTTAAAGGCTTTATTTTTAAAATGAGCGCACATACAGGATGACTACAAACAGTGAAAAAATATAATAAAATATACATTTCAGAAGAAACGGGTACGTACATATACCAGTGTACAGGTGTAAACGGGTACATGTACACACAGAACTATAAAACCAAAATCGTTGTTTCTCATACTACATTAAAAGAAAATATAACACTACTTCTGGTATGACGGCAGCATTGTACTCTATGGAGGAGCGTACGCGTCTGCCAGCTGACTGTGCCTGCATCCAGGAGCTGTGTTGTAAACAGACACAGTTCCATTGAACACTATTGTTTAAACTGGTACATACAAACCTGTAAAAACAAAATGTTTTTTTTCTAATAGTAATATAAAAAAAGAATATATAACATACGTTTCATATTAGGCACATAAATTATTATCCTAGCTGTCATTTCAGTTTGCTGTATGCATCTGAGTGCAGCTTGCCGTATTCCAATCAAAACGACTACTTTCAAGTTTAAATATTTCCTTCTGATATATTCCCAGTTGCATTTGTAGAACAAAACAAAGGATTGTTGTCTCCAGGTACATTGAAAAATAAGCAACTAGGCTTTCACTGACTTTGCATCTTGACAAATCCACAATCATAACAATCTCTGTCTCGTAGTCAGTCTACAAACAAAGAAAGGCTTGAAATAAAAAAAAAAAAAACATGTGTGCAAGGACATGTATTGAAATGCATGGGTCACAAAGACCCACGTGGCGGTTCTAGGTAGAACTGTTTATAACGTTATCATTTTTGTGATTCTGGCTATCAAACGTCGTCTGGATATTTAATTAATATATTTAGGAAAAGTCAAAAACAGACACACACATACGATTTACAACGGAAGAGTAATTAACATTTTAAATCCAAAATGGGCCAAATTGACCAGCATGGCGGTTCTAGTGTTAAAAAATGACCTGGACCCTGTCACCCAGAGAAGCCATGCTATCCCTGCAGTGTCCAGACTGCTGTCCACCCTGCATTATCTTGCCTCTGGGTCCTTTCAGGCGACTGTGGCAGCTGTTGCTGGCATTTCCCAGTCCGCTTTTTTTCGTGAGTTGCCAGTTGTGCTCAATGCATTTTTGAATTGAACATCCAAGTACCTATTTTTTCCTAAAAGCAGGGTGTACTTAAGCCTTGAAAACAAATTTCTGACATTTCTGGTTTCCACAACGTGTTGGGAACAATAGACCGCATACATATGTAGCTAACCCCTCCAGCTCATTATGAGCATCTGTACAGAACGAGGAAACACACCCATTCTATTAATGTGCAGGTGGTTTGCAATTGTGAACAATTTAACACTGCACCACTGACTAACTTAAATAAAAACTGAAAGTATACATTTGGCTTATATTATTATTATTATTATTATTTATTTCTTAACAGACGCCCTTATCCAGGGCGACTTACAATCGTAAGCAAATACATTTCAAGTGTTACAATACAAGTAATACAATAAGAGCAAGAAATACAATAACCTTTGTTCAAGCAAAGTACAAGTGTGACAAACCACAATTCAATAATACAGCAGATAATAGTGATAGTTACATCAGGATATGATTAAATAGTGATAGTTACATCAGGATGTGATTAAATACAAAGTACTACAGGTTAAACACTTGGCGGATTACAGTATTCTGAAGTACAGGCTACTCATGATAATATTAACAAGAACTGACTGTACTCCTGCAAGTATCATAACTTGTCAATGCGGCACCATGATCTATTTTGTGTTAATTATCTAGACTACTAAGTAGGCAAAGTTATAATAATAATAATAATAATAATAATAATAATAATAATAATAATAATAATAATAATAATAATAATAATAATAATAATCACTAAAATCATTTACTTTCAATTTAAAATAATCTTTTAGCAGCAGCATGATTTATTGTGTGTTACCAGTAAGCTAAAGTAAAAAGAAAGTGTGCTAGATATTCATTTGATTTTACTGCTGTACTGTATACTGTATAGGCATACTGAATAGATTTATATTTTTACATAATGTAATGCGTAGCCTACCCAAAACACATTAGTGTTATTTCAGTGCAATGATTTATACATGTACATTTATAGTGCTCAGTGTATTTTACATGTGTGCGATTATATTGTATTTTTTTAACAAACGTATCTGGTTTAGTGAGGGGCTACTATATGATTATGAAAAACGTTTTGATGGAAACACATTTTTTATTTGGGGGTGAAGGTGGGGGCCCCACTGTAGAACTTGATGGGATTAAACTGCCTTTCATTTTTTATTCAAAAACATTTTGCTCGACTCTTGCAATGCTAGAGATCTCGCTAAGAGGAGGCAACAAATATTTAAATTAGTATATTGCGGCTCTCTTCTTTAACATATTTTCTCATAGTACAGACGACAAAATGTATACTTTGCGAATTGTCGCAGTGAAAATGCAAATTATGGTATGTTTGCGCTGCGACTGGCCCATCTTAGTACATCTATCCCTGATTCTCTTCCATCCAGGGGGACCAGGGACAGGAGGACGTTTGGGAGGACGGGAATAATCAAGGGATTTAGCCTTTTTGTAAAAAATTGCAGTAACAGGATTTCACAGTATATATAGTTGCCATTTTGGAGAAATTGCTAGTATCAAGTTTAAGGTGACCCAGTGGGAGAATGTTATACCTATAATATTTAACGTTAGAGCAGCTAATAGTCCCCGAGACTTCAATTCATTCTGAGGCAGGGGGGCAGTGAACATCATAAGCAACCTGGATAGGCATCTTTACTGAGGTGGCTAAACAAACAATTGTAGTTTGCTACAGCAATGCAGCCAGTCATAACACTGTACTGTTATATTTTGTATATTCATTATTCAGGGTATTACCACCTTTGCCATTCAACACTTTCAACTGACAAAGTTCTAAAATGAGTGTTCTTTGGGCAGCTTTGGGACAGTAAGATCAAGTGAATCAGTGTTCATGTACATAAAATATGAGAAAGAAAATGTCTTGTCCAATCTGCCTTGAATATGAAAACAAATTTGCAGTAATGATTTGTTGCTGCTGTGTTTAATTGTATTATCACGTTTACCTGATTGTCACATATGCATATAATTGAGGCAATCAATCTGGCTTCAAACTTAATTATATAACGCAATTGGTTGGAACTATTTCTGCTCAGCACCAGAGGTGGCATTGTATTTCAAAATGAAGTCAATAGAAAAGGTTAAAAGCAACACCACTTTCTCAAGCTTGTTTCTTGTGAGTAGATTTCATTCACACAATTAATAACTCTAAATATCAAACTGTACATATTCACATCACAATGAATGGATGAATAAATAATTGAATAAAACGGCAGAGTTAGCAGTGGCTGGACTCTTAGCTTCTAGAGGTTTAATTGGTTCAATTAAATAATAATGTTGGTACAAAGAGCTGGAATAGAAGAGCAACATTCCCTAGCCTGGTTATAATATACCCAATACTGATCTCACATACATATTACACATGTATATTGTGCAGTTTCATTAGCTTTGTGAATCGCAAATGTCCAGTTCTGAAATAAACCCATCAGGGTTTTACCAAGCTTGACAGAAACTGTTTGACTTTTATATGAAGCTGCATTACAAGTTATAACTGAATATATTATTTATATGAACTGCAAGTCCATCTTGAATAATGTAAAGGAGCATGCACAGCCTACAGCAGATGAGCAATCTGCCAAGAGGGGATAGGGCTTTTGATCTAATGCAGTGTTTCTCAACCTTTTTAGTAACAACACCCCCTAGATCAGCTGAGCTTAGTCATCGCCCCCTTGCCACAGAAAATAAAACAAAATTAAGAATTATTGCAGATTAACAATGTCGTTTAATTAACATCAATTATTAATTACATTTAATTCCACTAGTTCCGAGAATTACAGAGAAATAGTTCATAAAACAAAAATAATGAAGCCCCAGTCACTGGTGTAATCAACATGTAGATACATACATAAAATGCTTACTATTATGGAATATTGCCAACATATCTTCTTTGCTTGCGCCATGGTGTGGATAGCAATAGAGATATGCGAACCGGTTCCTTTGAAATCGGGTACCTGGTTCCTGCTTCGGAACCGACCAACTGGATACAAATATCAGGGATCTGTTTGCAGTGAGTACTATTATGTTAGTAAAACTGATTATTAAAACATTAATTTCTGTCAAAAATACATTTGATAACTATAATTGACACGTTCACACTTAGAAAAAAAAAGGTCTGCAAAATATTTATTACAGCAATAATGGGGGTTTTAATTATTATTTTTTTTTAATTATATGTATTTCCAAGGAGAATAATTCAGTCTCACTTTTACATGAAGGGATGAAAACGCTTTGGGTAAAGTGAATCTTCTGCATTTCGATGGGATCATTCGCAAGACAACCCCCAGCCAAACACGACACGATTTCAGCTATCTAAAAAAGTAATTTAACCCCAAGCCGATGGGGTCGTATTTAGGCTTGGGATCCTAACATCCACTGACCTCTTTGCACATACCATGTGGTTAAAGATTTTTTTGATTGTAAACTTTGTGAAATTAGCAATTAACAAGGTTCATATACAAGCACACAATGGCTTTCACTGTTGTAATAAAACTGTTACTGTGCAAATTGGAGATTATTTTTGTTTTGTTAACTTTAATTATACAGGGCCATTTCACATCTGCTCACACATTGCCATACGGACATGTTTTTCTAAATAGTTTTGGAACCAGAATCGAAATACCTGGTTCGCAAAAATGCACATCACTAGATAACAACATGGCAACAGGCATAAATGGAACGGCTGTTTCGTTCTGATTGGACCATATTACATTTCCATGACAAACCGGATCGCACAAAAGGCAGTGACGTTGCTGCATAGCAACAAACATTTCTGACTTGATGTGTACACGATCTTACAGTGCACAAGTCAGTGAGTATATCACTGGCACATTGTGTGTAAGTAGTTAATCAACATTTTGAAATAAAAGTTCCTTAATTTTAATTTTAAATAAGAAAACGCAATGCCCCCCCCCCCTCCCCTTTTTATTTTTTAGCTAAAACGCCACCCCCCCCCCCCGTCCTCTTGGATGTAAACGCCCCCCTTTGGCTTCAGAACACCCCTTGGGGGGGCGGTACCGCCCCCGTTGAGAAACACTGATCTAATGTAATAACCAGGATAGGCTCTTAGTAAGTACTCTGATGTACAGTCAACATGAGCAGGTCTTCCTAAACATTTTCATATTCATACATAGCTAATGATATTACATGGTGGGAAATTGGCATAAAAACATAACATCTTAAATTTGGAAAATGCTTTCTTGCCATCATTAAATTAGATTTACCATATAACTGATATATACAGTATATCACTTCAATTGTAATAAACTGTAAAGGTCAAATCCAAATGCCATGCTCACATACTATTCCCAACAAAACACATTCATTAGCTGCCTGCAAGCTTGTTATCCGTGAGTAAAAATAATTTACTAAACAGGTTCAATTTTGCCCTTAACTTTCACTCGTTAAAACATAACATCAAACTGACATATGTCAAAATTCATGCTTTATTGACAGTAGGATTAGATTGCTATGGTTAGCAAAAGCTGATTTCCTTTGCAGGTTTTGAATGCTATTAATTATGGGTGTTTGACCCAACGTGGTCAAGCTTTCAACTTGCCAACGGGAGAAAGCACTGATGGGCTTTCATCCTTACTTCAAGGGTAGGATAATGTTGTTGTAATTTTTTTAAAGGTGCCATAGAAACTGCGGCAGACTTACTGGTAGGTCTTGCAAAAGATCTTTACAGAGTAACAAGTGAAAAAGTCAAGCATGATATACACAGACTGTGAACTATAACCAAAGTATGGTTATTTCACTGCATGATCGAGCAGTTTATCTACAGCGTTGTATTTCAATTATTTACAAATCCTGAATTAACATAAAAGTAAAGAGCTAAAAGATTGTTAGCACATTTTTTTTTAAGGTTAGAAAAAACTAATAAGATGGGAAAAAAAGTTGAAATACTTGGGTATCACTCTTTAAGTCCATAATCACTTGCTGTTTCAAAACAAGTGCCTCCACTATATCCGTAACAACATTTGCCAATTCAATTTTTAAAAACATCTTTTCTTTTTAGCACTTGAAATACAATTTCTCCAATGGTCCCTTCGGACTGCAGGAAATCAGACAGAAACTGCTCATTTGACTGCAGGGGGTGGATTTCTTCAGAGGGGAAAATGTGGGTATAAATGTACGTGAAAACATCTCTCACTGTCTTTCTCTGTATCATTCTAAGCCAAGACTTCTTTATTCTGATTCATTTAAGACTTTCTTCAAGAGATAAAACCTGGAAATAGGAACAGCCCCTGAGCTCCAGCTGCGTGAGGAAACAGACATCATCAAGCTGTGAGTGGCATGTCAAAAAAATACACTTGGTTCAAGAAAAAACGCACCTGATGCCTTGTAACCTTGGAGCCTGAAAAAATGTAAATTCTTCAATTGAGAACAGATTTTAAAAGAGATGTTTATCAGGTGGCTCAGTGGTGGCAACAGAATACAAAGCCCTTTAGCGCCAAACCAGGCAGGCAGCATATATAGTCATAGCTATCTGATGGCTGTGCAGGGATTCAAATCAGTATGTGAAACAGATTCTAGCATTCAGCCCATCTGCTAATGAATTGAAAACAATGTGGTACCTTTTGTCAGTCCCTGAAACAAGATACAGTTACAACCCTACAGAGAGCTTTAAGGAAGGTTTAAGACACAATCGCAAGGCAGCACTTACTGTATTAGTATATAAACATGTCTCACCTGCTCTGTGGCTGAACAGAGGACTTACAGTCTCTAGAGCTTTATTCGTAAAACAGTATTTTTTTTTTTTTACGTCAGAAACTATAAATGTTTTTGTGTTAACAAAAAAAGAAAGCATCCCCATGGATTAAAATGAGGGCAATGGCATTTCTGAAGGAATAGTTTCTAAACATGAAATACAATGGAAAGTGGTTAAAACAATGTGTCAGTGAAAAGTCTGCTTTTCATGTACAACACCGCTAATGGAATGGAAAGAATCATATAAAACTGCTGAGTCCCATCTAAAGAGCCAGTATCTCTAAGTGCACTTACTGCCATAAAAGGGTTTTTTTTGTATGATACGGGAGAATAATAGAACTGAAGTTGTGTCCTGAGTATGAAGCCTACATCTAAAGGAGTTGAGTTCATAAACCAAAAAGTTTCCGTAATAATGAAAACCTATGAACGTTTATGATGAGATACTGGCACTTGATGTAGAAACGGTACAAAGTGTAATGAGACACACTGTAAAGTAGTTAAACATTTAGACTTTTGATTTTGAACGTAATATTAACTGCTAACCCTTTTGAGATTGCCTGTGTGGATTACAAACCTAAGCTTATTCTTACTGCAGCCTATATGCTAATCTAGCACCACTCCCTGTCCCTATGTGACACATGGATGACGGTATGTCAGACTCAACATATAGTATGATCATTTTGAATTAAGTTTTGTATTCGGCAGCCAAGATATCACTAGGAATGGGACTTCTTTGAAAAGTATCAATCCCTCATGATCAATTCTAGCAGACTGAATGGCTTTGCAAAGCTACTACCAAATCAATCTAGCGCTGATACAGTGGGGCAGTAACTACTATTTAGATCTAGAAAGAAGAGTAAAAGCTACAGTTATTTATGCTAGATTTCAAAATATCTCTGCTCACACTCGTTTATTCTTTTAATATAACAATGTGTCAACTATCTTATGCTCTGACATTTTTTTATTTTGCTACTGTATCATGTGGGTGATGCTGAAAGTCTTGTGCTGAAAAAGAAAATGGTACAATTTCTGTTCACGGTAGCAGCCTACCGTGAACAGAGTTTCTCCACCACAGCACTAGTAACGAAGGGTAAATAGTATTATGATTCCATTCTTTTTAAAATAACTACTTTAGATGAATATCCCAAGTGGTCATTTCTAAAACCATCTTTCTTCAGTAACTCATCTTTTACAAATTGTTCAAAAATGACACTGGAATTGTTATTAAACTGAAGATGCAATATATGGGTATATATAGTGGTTAGAGTTTTTGCTTTGATATACAGTGCAAGTACAGTGAGGTTTTCCATTTGTATCTTGTTTTGCAAAGACAGCAGCTTCTAGGTAACCGTTTAAAAGTTTTGTGAGGTTCTCGTGTGCCCAGAGCAAAAGCTTGAGCACCACGTGATGGAGACTGGGAGACCTGAGGCCGTCCGGGTGGTTTATGTATGCCACCACTGTTGTGTTGTCCGTATGGACAAGCACATGTCTCCCTCAAACCTCCTGCAAAAAATTCTGCAAGGCCAGGTAAACTGCCTACAGCTCCAAAACATTGACATGGAGACCTTGCCAAGAGGGGTTCCACGCCCTCCTGCCATTCCACATAGTGCCCAAGCCCAGGCTGGACGTGTCCGTGGCAACGACCTCCCTTCTGGTGACACTGCCCAGTGCTACACCGAGGTGTAGATGGGCAGGCTGTTTCCACCAACAAAGTGCCTTTAAACAGTAGCGAGACACTGTGAATAAGCAGTCACGGTTCAACGCTGGCTGAAAAACCCTGCTGCTGAACCAGGCCTGCAGTGGGCGCATGAGCAGGAGACCCAAAGGGTCATCAAGCCCAAAAGTTTCTGGAACGTCACTACCGCAAGCGCTCTGTTGAGCTGAAAGAGCTCTAAACAGGTGGCTATTCTCTACACCCTAGATAGTAGGCTGTCTGAGAAGGCGTGAGCTGGCTCTTTACATGATTCACCGTAAGGCCCAACTGTTGAAGGTGGCCGGTGACAAGTTCTGTGTTGGCTTCTGCCTGTGCTGGAGACTGGGCACAAATGAACCAGTCGTCCAAATAATTGAGTACTCTGAAGCCTTGAGTCTCAATGGGGCCATGATAGAGACAGGCCAAATGGTAAGACTCGGAACTCGTATGCTGTTCCCTGAAAGTGTGCGCTGGTTTTATGCAATGTGGAAATAGGTGTCTTTGAGTTCCACCGTGATGAACATTGCCTGGCCTGACTGACTGCAACAGCTGTTGTATCGTCAACATTTTGAACCTCCTTCGGCTCAGATACAAGTTGACCTGTCTGAGGCCACCACCCCGCTTGGGCATGGAGTAGAACCCGTCTTCCAACTGGAGAGGGTCTACCATGCAAATAACCCGTTTGTGCAGCAGAGCTGCTACCTGAGACACCACCGCAGAATCTTGTGGGTCCGTGACTGATGGTGGAGTCACATCCTGAAAGGGAGGGGACTGTGCTTGAACTGCAGAGCGCAGCCAGTTTTAATGGTAGTAAGCACCCAGAAGTCTGTGGTGCACTGATGCCAATTCTTCAGGTAGCTCCCCGAGAAGGGGCCCTAGGCCTGTGGCAGCAAACTCCTAGGGCTGCTGCTCAGCTTGTGGCTCGGCCTGAGGCTTTCATCTCTGCACCCTGCAGCAGAACCTATTATAGACAGCAGCGAGCAGCCATCGGGTGGTTCTAAACACCACCTCTTGCAGCAGGTGCAGCCAGCTGTGCTGGTCTCTGAGGTGGCTGGACACTGTAATTTCTTACTTAAATAAAGCCCTTTATTTTAGTGGACCAAAAACATGTTTATATATTTTTTAAATGTAGTGACTTTTATTCTAGTGTTTTTCACCTACAAATGTAGGTTTCACGATAATGCACTGCACACTGTAGCTTTAAAGTTTATGTTTGTTTTGTGAAAATATTTGAAATGACAAAATAGGACATTACTGCAGCAACTTTGAATTGCATTTCACCAGTCAATAAATATGTTAACTAAGCTTCTTGATTCTTTAGTGTGACTGTGCTGTGCTCTACCTTTGAATTTTAAGAATGCCTAATTGTAAACTTAATTTATCTAACTAATGTTAAAAATACTCCCTCTGCAATAATGTCTGTAATTTCGAGTCAATACCCCCCACACTTTTGCTTTAACGACAACTTTACACCCCCTGGCATAATCCGGTATATATATATATATATATATATATATATATATATATATATATATATATATATATACATACATACTGATGCACAATGAAAAAAACGCTCATTGGGCACATATATAATGTTATTTACAGTGAGCATATAGGTTTGTTGATTGTTTGAGTAGTATTGTTCCTTGGGATAACAAAATACTGAGCTCAAGTCATGTGATTTCATAAAAATGCCGGGTGCTCAGTGTTTGGTATTTGAGTTTAGTTAAAATTGCCAAAATGAGTTGATTAAGAATCTGTATAAATAGCCATTTGAAAATACACGATTTTAATTAATGCAAGAACAGCGATTACAATTGCACGACTTCAAGAAAATAATGTTGCCGTGGCCAGATTTTTCTCCTGACGTGAGTCCAATAGAGCATCTGTGGGACCAAATTGCCAGTGCCATCCACAGGAGACAACCACGACCAGCCAACCTTAGCCAGCTGGCTGCAGCTGCAGGTCTATCAGGTCTATACGTCAACACTGCCAGGATTGTGTTAATGCTCAGGGAGGTCTCACCCGATACTAACTTTGTAATGTTTTCATTTTGACAGTGTGTCACGTTTCATTCTGAAAACTTAGCATGATTCTTTGATCTGTATTTTTGTTCACATTTTCTGTGATTGTTTAATATCTATGTTTAAAATATTTGATTAAATCCATTAAACCTGAGTGGCGCTTTTCTTTTGTGCATCAGTGTACATATACAAAAATGTACAAAAAGGATATTGCTGCTCTAGAAAGTGTGCAAAGAAGAGCAACCAGAATTATCCCAGGTTTAAAAGGCATGTCGTATGCAGACAGGCTAAAAGAATTGAATCTATTCAGTCGAACAAAGAAGACTACGCGGTGATCTGATTCAAGCATTCAAAATTCTAAAAGGTATTGACAATGTCGACCCAGGGGACTTTTTAGACCTGAAAAAAGAAACAAGGACCAGGGGTCACAAATGGAGATTAGATAAAGGGGCATTCAGAACAGAAAATAGGAGGCACTTTTTTACACAGAGAATTGTGAGGGTCTGGAACCAACTCCCCAGTAATGTTGTTGAAGTTGACATCCTGGGATCCTTCAAGAAGCTGCTTGATGAGATTCTAGGATCAATAAGCTACTAACAACCAAACGAGCAAGATAGGCTGAATGGCCTCCTCTCATTTGTAAACTTTCTTTTCTTACATATATATATATATATATATATATATGGTTTAATATGATGAAGCATTACCATTCCATGAATATTACAGAACAGCCATTTACTGTGGCACCTAAAATACAAAGTAATTTAGGTAATCTGGATTAAATTTTCCCTTTGATAAATTATTCTGGGCCAGGCTCCCATATAATGTGAACTAATTGTCTTAGCAGTCCATATATTGATTAATTAGGCCACATGCAATTATCCTTCAGCTCATTAATGATTTCATTAGAAGAACAAGTGATACAAATAGCTGCTGTATTAAAGCTGCTGCAGGGATGCCTGGGGAAACTGGAGCAGGGTGTACAATTGCAGTAGGCCGGCAAGGGCAATTGGTACGCTTGCATTCAAAAAGCTCCATTTAGAGAATCATTGGCTATGTTTACAACAAAGGTAGCACAGTATGATTGTAACGCTATTATTCCTCAAAATCAATTTGACCCTGTCTTTTTTATAAACTTCAAAGTGCTGTACAAATTGGTGTCAATTGTCTTTGCACTATTATTGACTATTTGTTCTTAGTTGTTGTTTCTTAACACAAGACTTGCAGGCAATGAGATTACAGGAGGTAAGGAAGTATATTTCTGTCTCAGTAAGATTTGTCCCTTGAATTTGACACATTTTGACCCATGGAATGATCCTAATGTTACCAGACTGACAGTGGCCTAAGGTGTTCCATGCTTGGAACTCATATTTCTACAAATGTATATGACAGGTATGATGACATTAAAACTCTACAAAGAGAATGTATATGACAGGAATGATGACATCAAAACTCTACAAAGAGAATGTACATGACAGGTATGATGACAACAAAACTCTACAGACAGAATGCATATGACAGGTATGATGACATCAAAACTCTACAAAGAGAATGTTCCATTCTGGGTGCCAAAAGTCAAACACAGCCCTTGAGTTGTGTAAAACAACTATGAACTGGATCTAAATAGCACCACCCTTTAACTTTAGAAATGTCAGTTCGGTGTTTTCTTCAAGGGTGATTTACCTTTCTTTCTAAGCAATGGCAAAGAGACTTTTTTTATCATTTCAGGAAATCAAGAAAACCCCTACAACTCAATTTGATTTAACTCAAATTTCTAAACTTCATTAAAACAACTCTTGTATTAATTTTAGCTAACACAGACATCTTCCATAAAGGTCCACCATGGACATATAAAAAAGTTAGTGCTGTAAAAAAATCTGTTTTTGGGCTCCCGAGTGGCGCATCCAGTAAAGGCGCGCCACGTGGAGTGCAGGATGTGCCCTATAGTTTGGACGTCGCGAGTTCGAGTCCAGGCTATTCCTTTGCCGACCGAGGATGGGAACTTCCAGGGGGCGGCGCTCAACTGGCCGAGTGCTGCCCCGGGGGGAGGGAGGGTTAGGTCGGCCAGGGTGTCCTCGGCTCACCACGCACCAGCGACCCCTGTAGTCTGGCCGGGCGCCTGCGGGCTTGCCTGTAAGCTGCCCGAGAGCTGCGTTGTCCTCCGACGCTGCAGCTCTTGGGTGGCTGCATGGTAGGTCTGCAGTGTGAAAAAAAGCGGTCGGCTGACGGCACACGCTTCGGAGGACAACGTGTGTTCGTCTTCGCCCTTCCGAGTCAGCGCAGGGATGGTACCGGTGAGCTGAGCCTAAAAATAATTGGCCATTTCAAATTGAGGAGAAAATAATAAAAAATAATTGGCAACGACTAAATTAAAAAAAAAAAATCTGTTTCTAAGAACAGAACTTATGTAACAAATGTATCAAATTTGTTTCAGAAGATAATTGCCTTCATTATCCTTAGCAATTAGAGGCCAGAGGATATGCACAAATAGGTAACCATGACTTGACCAATACCACGTCCTTAGGAATGTCTGCAGTCATTCAATTAGGGGACTGCAGTTCCCGGGGGTTGGGGAGGTAAAATCATCAGAGGCTTCTTATATAACGTACCTAACTTAATGAGATTCCTGGGCTTGAATCTTCACTACCAGGTCAGCAAGGAATGTTGTCATTTTGCGTATTGAAAGTTGCTGTTGGCAAAGTTCCTGCTTCTTTTGTTTAAAATTGTTTATTTTTTTCACATTCTGAATGTCTTGTAGATAAATGGCGTCACAGTTTTGCAGGTTTAAGAGTTTTGTTTGACAAATAATGCACTGGGGCTTGGGTCGTCCTCAGATCAAGTAAATGTAAATGCCAGTGCTGGTCCCAGCAACTGTTACCTCATGCAGCAAATTAATGTCTGTTTGTAACGCAATTTATTGCACTCAATGATAGCCAACTTCGCTTGATGTACATATAAAAAACACCGGAATATGAAGACGAGGTGGGTGGGAAGCAATTTGAAAAAATTTTAAATGATTTGAGAGTGTACAGGATGTTACTTACCACTTCTGGTGGGCTGAAACGGGACTGGTGGTACACAGTTGATAGGGTTTATAGCACTTTGGTTAAATATGATACCATCAAGAATAGACTGTACACATTATTTCCAGAAGTAGTGTTAAGAGAATTTCCTTTTGGCATATAGTCTTGTAAGATATTAAACCTGGCTGAATAAACCCATATAATAACATGGAGCTGAAATAGATCATTCACACAACGGTACAGTTCACAAGTCAAGCTACAAATATTTGTTTCACATTAACTTCTGTTACTGTATGCAGCTAACCTCTCCAATAATGTATTGAAATAATGGTATACTCTATTCCTATACCCCTGACAAGACTGCAGCACATATATTGTTTAAAATGAAAACTACTAAAACTGTGGTTTATTTATTTATTTATTTATTTATTTATTTATTATTTAGTTATTCAACTGAGTTAGGCCTATTCAATGCAGTGAGCTACTTTTATGCCCAGTGAAAAGGCTGGGACAGCCAGATTACCTTTTTTTCTTTTCTGAAGTTCAATGAACACAAGCAGTAGAATGAACACAGATTAGAAAGCAGTGCATTTACGAGAATGCTAGATGCAGAATTTTTTTTTTTTAAATGCTCGCTAAAAAAAAGAAGTCTGTATTCTGAGAAGACACATGTGGCTTCATAATGTGTAAGTTATTTAGTTAGTATTTCACATTAAAAAGCCGTTTCAGTTAATGTCGGCTCTGAAGGCGATGCTTGGTATTGTATCATAAGAGAGCTGTAATATATATGAATTTATAAACACGCCTGTAATAAAATAAAACAGATAGGGGGAAGTGGGGGAAATGCAGACTAAATACATATCATATAATTATATATCATGTGGTTAAAGCTATTTATTGTGTTGCTTAGTAATACTGGTAGCACAACGTGTGAGCGTATAGAAATAGTTTTTTGCAAGAATTGCGTAACCAAATTTTGGGAGCTGTTTGCGGACCACCAGGAGTTTGACCTTGGACCACAAGCGGTCCACGGACCACAGGTTGGGAACCACTGTCCTAGCAGGATACATTTGTGCAATATTGTCAGTGTGTGGGATGGGTGGGAAGTGTCTACTGCAAGTACTGTAGCTCTAAGATTTCTAATGTATTAATGAACAGACTACTAGTTTTCCGTCCCAATCATAATACCTTAGGCTGGTTGTGTGGTCCAGTGGTTAAAGAAAGGGGCTTGTAACCAGAAGGTCCCCGGTTCAAATCCCACCTCAGCCACTGACTCATTGTGTGACCTTGAGCAAGTCACTTAACCTCCTTGTGCTCCGTCTTTCGGGTGAGATGTAATTGTAAGTGACTCTGCAGCTGATGCATAGTTCATACACCCTAGTCTCTGTAAGTCTCCTTGGATAAAGGCGTCTGCTAAATAAACAAATAATAATTTCCAAAATTATGTTGATTTACAAAATAATGTTAATATCTGAACGAGCAGTGACTTCTTGCGACTATTTATTTTGTTTGTATGGGAATTTTAACCCTTTGCGGTCCTATGTCGGACCCTGACCGACATCATCAAAGACGCAAAAAACAGGTCTCTAGTCGTTTTTTCTCTGGAAAAAGCCGAGAAAACCATTCAATGGCCGAGTGAGACCAATAGGAGCCGAGAGAAGCCGAAAAAAAAGGGAGTATCTCATGAATACTGATAGACCCGATACCACATAGATAACACGGACATAAACAAACAAGATAGCTGCTTCCGCATCCAGCACTCAAAGAATATCACGGACATTTGCAGAGCTTTTTTTAGATGTTATAGTAATAAAATAATGACTTGGATCACATTATTGAGTTTGGTGATAAAACAAGTGATCAAGAGATGATTTATCGGTATGTACTATTATTACGAGGCATTTGAAAAATATAGGGAACAAGGGGTGGGGCGGGGCTGGGGAAGCAGTACTGACTGTCCTGTTGATATGCAGTGCCTTTTTTAACCTGTTTTACTGTGAAAGAAAATACTTTTAAACAGCGCGTCTAAAATAAACTGTACGTGTGAAAATAAATTGGACCTGACGCGCCTGACACACGCTGAATAAATGGACCGCAAAGGGTTAAAAGGAAATCCGTGTTAATTGTCATAATTTATTAGCAGTTAATTTGCACATGGAAAAGGAGGGTTTTAACACTACAATGACCAAGGCTGTCATTTTGACCGTTTTTGGAATTTAAATTTAAATTGCGATGGGTGTGTTAAAAAATTAGGGAGATAAAATACCATCATACCTATTCCGAACAGGAGCGGTCAAATTGACCGCTACATATAAAACATATTATAACAATGAGATGTTGTAGTATTATTTATATTTATCAGTCGGGACTTGCCGCCATGTATTGAAGTTTGATTATCTCAGTCTACATTCCTCAAGTGAACGATCTTCTGACATTTCTATTGTTTCAATGAGCCTCCTGATAGCTCATCAAATCAGCCTTGACAGCTCACGGCGCCCGGTTGTCTATCTATGTTATCGTCTATCGCCTCTGATCTATGTTATAGATACGCTTGTTTTTTAAGAAATTCATTGTTAACCCAATACACATTGAAAAAGGATTGCAGAAGACTCAAGACAGCAAAGCGGTGTTTGGAATTACTGCAAAGTTTACCAAACAACGATTCTGAGGCAGCAGAGACAGACAATGCCGAATCTGGCTCTGAAGCAGATTGGGTTTGTGAAAATTAATCTTCCAGCAGCAGTGACACCGAGGGTGCAGGAGATCCAGTGGGAAAAGAAGCAGTCCTATGGCAGCCCCTGCAAGGATGCCAGCTACTTCACCTGCATCAGTCCCTGCACCTGATCCAGCCACTACTTCACTTAAGGCAGCCACTTCGTCAGCAGTAGCGCCAGCACCACATGGCACTCAAGAGGCTGGTAATGATGGCACTGTTTGGAACACTATACATCCTGGTGTTGCAGCTGCAGGTAGAAGGGGTGAACATAATATTTAGAGGGAAGTTCCATGGCTCACGGCATATGCAAAACGCAACATTGATGCGAGCAGATTAAGTGCTTTTCACCTATTGATTGACATGCATACGCTGTACCGCATACAACGTTGCACTGAAGCAGAAGCCCATTGACAACTACAAGATGATTCCTGCAAACCGGGACAGAATATTACAGCAGCTTTTCCCAACAAAAACAAGGTGTCGCTGGACTCAGTGCCTGGCTAATAAACCAGACAAATTCAGGATCACATTTTGGCTGGCTGTTGACATCCAGTCCAAATATTTGGTAAATGGTTACCCCTTCTTGGGAAAGGATGAGACTCGTCCAGCTGGACAAAGACTGGGTGAAAACGTGGTACTTCGGCTACTTGGACCCTATTTAGGGAAAGGGAGGAATGTTACCACTGAAAATGTTTTTACTGCATTGCAATTGGCAAAAGAGTTGCAGAAGAAAAAAACAAGCCTGATTGGAACATTGAATAAGCATCTGCAAAAAACCTGCAAACACAGCAGTCTTCCACGAAAATCCTCAAACACTCTGACTGCACACTGACTGTTTAGAAAAGTGATTATTCTCAGTTTCCTTTATTGCTCTTGATCTCATTAATATGCATTTTGATTGACAAGTTCTCCTTATCTAGTCATTGAGACAGGAAATTATGTACGTGACCTGAGACAATTAAGCTTTTTACCAAAATATTAGTTAATTAATGACATCATCGACTCAATTTCAAAGCATTAACGGATTGATTTTATTGACAAATTCCGTTTGAAAATCACTTGCTACTAAAGTTGTTGTTACTATACCACAAGCTTGATACAATAACGCTGATGTCTGAAAATCCCCCCTCCCCACCTTTACATGTACATTTCACGTTTACACTTATTTATGTTTTTATTTTGTTTGATAATTCACTGATGGTGAAAATAGACTTTAAAAGATTGGACATTTCAGGTAAGCATTTAAATATTTAGGAACATTTGTTGCATAACAACTTTGAGAGAAAATTATCGATTTTCAATATGACAACGCTATTTTCTTCTGCTTTAATAAATATTATGTTTAAACACCTATTTTCTGTACCAAACACATAAATACCATGAAATAAGCTCTTTTTTACGTGAAAATAGCCCTACTCATGAGAATGGCTGTAAACATCCTATTTGCACCCTGGGAAAGGGCATTTCTAGAAAGAAATGATAGAATAACTACAGTACTCCTGGTGTATCCTCAATGTACAGTTCTGTACTCTTCTGAAACGCATGGGCATCACATGGTTGATAGCTTCTGTTATGAAGTTACAAATGAGCTGCCTGATGATTCAACAGAATGCACCTCCCGCTGACACAGCTTTTTTTAATGTGCAACTCTCTGCAGTGAAGAGTGGAGCACGGAAACAACACAGTTGCTGCTCCACTGATGCTGCTAAATTCCTGGGGATCAACCAGCTGGTTAGAATACTGCCTGCAAATGTATGAAGGCTGTCTTAAGTGATGTAATTGGTCAGGTTTTATTGACAGAAAAAAGGACATTTCAGGATTTGTGGAACAATTATGGGGACAATACCAACCAAAGTAAGATATACAGAGCCTAATAAATTGGGAAAGGGCATTTCTAGAAACAAATGATTTGATTTCTCTAATCAAGTAGAGCTGTAGAAACAAGTGGCCACTCAGCATTCATTTTCGACCTGCTCCTATGCTTAAGAGACCAAAGTCAGGTATAAAAGCCTTAACGGTTCATTTTATAGACACCTATGCTAATCACTACACTGTTTGATGTGTCACACATAATTAAGCTTTATATATTCACAGTACAGAAATTGTGTATCAGCAGGAGGCCCAAATGTGTTTTATGTTTGTAGAGGTTAGTGCATTGGAAATTCATTCTTCAATATTGAGTATAAAATTGTGTTATTATCATTTCTGTCCCACATGTTATTAAACCACAGAAAAGGAAAACAAGGGAATATACTTCTACAATTACACAATGACGAATAATATTTTATTTATATATCATATATAAGCTCCAGGGAGCATGCATGTGTATACAGTATACTACCTGCAAACTATATTAAATCAATGTAGTTTCATAGGTAATACTGATACACTATACATGTCAGGTATGTGCCTTTACTAATCCAGTAAAATTAAAATGAAATACATGATTATGCATGTGGTCATGGGGCAAGTCATGTGATCCACTAGGCCTATAGAAGCTGTGTGCGATATATTCCTCAACAAAGTGCCCTTTCAATTGGCTTGTCCTTGAACGCAGTGCAATTGGCCAATGTGTCAATCAAGATGGTCTTCTACGTGTTCATGGAATGGCAACGTTTGCAAAAAAACATCACGGGAAAGCACAACTCGACTCAACAAATGGTGGCTTGAGTCTGCAGATGTGAGGAATGTTTTGTTCTACAGTTGACTAAAACCTTCAGCAAGACGCACCTGTTTCCACTGGAACAATGTCTCATGAGCTGTGTGGTCCTATCCACCATTAAGGACATTCTGTAAATGCTTTACCATACAACACAATACTGTTTGCATCACAAATATTTAGGAAGCTTCCTATATTTCCACAGAAACTAAATCTCGAATCTCTCGTTTTATCCATACATAACTTGTCTTGGTATCTGTTATTCATTCTTAACTGTTTCCATCATCAGGAAGAAAGTAGACTTTGTGTGGTTATACCATATTCCTTTGAATTTAAGATGCAGACCAAATTTCCCACCCTCAATTTGAGGACAAAATAAAACACAAATATGCATTTACAAAGATACAACCTTGCATATAAGAGCCATTCATACAAAGGAATGCTTCACATTTTCCAGTAAAATGCTACAAACTCATCTATTAGGCATATTGGTAAAGCATATTGTATATTGGTAAATTAACATGCTTGTAACAACAACAAATCTCTCCTTGTAATCATCCTCCGAGTTGCAGAAATCCTCTTTATTATTTGACATCTCCCAGACAATGACTCCTGCTTCTTTAAAAATGTCTGATTCATGGATGGTTCGAGATCGGTTAGTCACGTTCCTGTTTGTGTACTCGGGCAGTCATGTCTTTTAATACATGCTCACTATCCTCAGATCTAAGACCCAGGCCATTTTTGAGAAGAAAAAAATGGTTTAAAAAGTGTGGCTTAATTGAAGAAATATGCTGCCTTTACCAGTATTTTAACAGCTGCCTGCATTAGACAGAATATAAACACCTGACACAACACTGTCACAAGGGGGCAGGGTCACCATGGGCAGCCAGATCATGTGAAGTACAACCTATTTACACAAAAGTGCATGCTACACATTGCAGCTGTTTCTAATGTTTGGTACTTGGTCTAATGATATGAGCTGTCTCTTTCTGTCTCCACTTGACTTTCCACTCCACTCACAGCTGCAACTCAGAATCTGTTTAAGAGCCGGAACCTATAACATGTTTTTGAAGAACAAGAACAAAAAAAAAAATACCTTGCACAAAAATCCTGTTCCAGTAGATCCTCCCTATGTGGTTTCCTCCGAGAAACACCAGGTTTGACAGTATTAGCATAGCTGTACAGAAAGCCGACAGGAAAGCGTGACCTCTTCGGATCATTCCTGCCGACAAGGATTGCTCCTGGATGGATGAAACACAGTCTATTACTGGGCTGCAGGTAGCTATGGTAATGAGTAATTGCGGGTTTGTCAATGTTATCCAATTAATGTTATCCAGTGGTTTGGTAATTTGTGTAATAAAAGGCCATTAACAAGACAAAATGTATTAACTCAAACTTCAGTCAACTAAAATATGCAATGGGAGTTGTTTTTATTTTGTATTCGCTGTTGATGTTTAATAGACCATAGCGCAATACAGTCAGCACTTGCATATCTGACCCTATAAAATTTTGACTCCTGTGACGGTTAAAGGAATGTGACGCATATCGGATTATTTTATTTTGGCCCGTTCCGTTCTGTTTTTTCAGGGAACACAAAAAAGATGCAATGTCAAAAACACATAGCTGAAAGGACTGTTTTAAAATAAGCAGGCTTCCATTTAGATGTACTGTAGTTGGGTTTGTTGGTACAGTATTATATTTTCAACAGAAGTAGTATTTTAATTCAGAACGATATGATTCTGAAAATGTCACATGCCAAAAGAGTGGACTGTAATACAGTACATTCTTTTAAATCTGGTATGAATTGTAGCAGTATGTACAATACCATAGCTTGTCTTGTTCGCTTTGTTTTGGCTGCGTTTTCGTCAGGTGAAACTGGAGGAAGCGTTGTGTAACTGCACAATAAAGACAGACTGATTCGTTCATGCGAGAAACAAAAACAAAAAAACGTGGGCTGTGACGGAAAAACAATTACATTGTAACATTGAAGAGATGTGCTTTGTATCAGAAAACTGGTGACGGAGTTGGAAATCGCGAGTGATGGGTAAGTGCATTAATTTGCTACATATATATCTATAAATACAAATATAAATATAATGGGGATTTATTTTATTCTTAATACCACGGCAGTAAAACGCAACTGACGCGTATCTGGGTAACGAATATTCGAGTGCTCACTGTACTTGAATTTTTATTTCAGATGCTGTTCTGTGGCTCAACAGAGTCCCTTTGCCACTCCATGCCTAAGCAACTTGCACATCATAATAGGAAATGTTAAAAACACATGAAAGCCACAAGACACACAGTGAATTCCACCGTGTATAAAGGGTTAATATAGCTGCTTTGGTGTGCATGGGCCTGTTATTGCAGCTGAAAGTGCTTCAGAGGTACAGTAGGATAAACTATTTATTAGAAATCAAGTGATGAACTTTCTGTAGGTCTCTGCAGTCTGAGAGAGGCCTCTAGAGATGTGCCTGAAGCAGACCTGTTGTACTTACATTTCCAATTTGAGGGACTCATCCCTTCTTTCACAAGGGAGTGAAGTAACCTTAATGTATAATACATCAGTTAAGAGTCAAAATACAATAATCCTGATTTATGATGTATTTATGATCTTTATTCAAGTGTGGGCATGCACTCAAAAAAAACCATAAAATACAATGTGATATTAAAATACAAAAACATGTTAAACAATAAGTTAATGGATTTTTGTTGGGAATAATGACATATTAGCAAGGGTGGGTTTTTTTCACGGTTATCATGGATTTCACGATTTCCATAAAATGAACCCATTACGTTGACAAAGGGGGATTAAGCTTATGAAAACTGTTAGCCAAGCCCAAACCCTCCCTGGTCAAAAAATGGTGATTCAATTTAGCATTTAAAGAATAATTAAAATGGGTTATTTTAAAACACTTACTATTAACCCTTGAACAGGTGGAAAAGAAGCGACTGTCTTCACTCCATTTTCTGCTATGACTCCCAACCAATTCAACACAGCCCAGTTAAGAAGGTAATCGTGGCCACCATGCCAGTAGTAAACAAACCCAAAGGCCAATCCAGACGAAAACATCTTTCCCAGAAACCCATGCTGAGAACCTCCCATTGGAACATAGATGTATCTGTAACGACAATCAGGGATCAGGTCTTTAGATTCTGTGAAGAAGCATTAATAGCCAATGCAGCATGCACGACCTTCTAAATAAATAACTGTGGCGACAATGAAATGTTCAGAGCCAAAGACAAGAGTACTTGAAGAAAACGTTGGTTATCTATTAGGTATTACCCAAAGTGCTGGTTACTATAAGGAATAAAGTAAACCCAATTATGCAAAATAAGGCTGTAATGTTATCAAGGGTTTCGAGCGATCATCAAGGTTTTCGGTTTATAGTTTGTATTATCTCCAGTTCTGAAGTCACTCAAGCATTGCTGGCTTGGTAAAGAAAAGAGTTATCACCTTATGAACACTTAAACAGTAAGTAGCGTGGTTCCGAAAAATATAACGTCCCCACGCGTTGCTACAATTGTTTAAATAATGTACCTGCCATTTTTCTTTTCACTGTTAACATCCTGACAACTTTTTACACTTATAAATTGAAAGTCAGTTTCAAAGCTCTTTTAAAAATGTCCGCTCTAGTGCACTGGGGTTTGAGATCTGTCCTCTTAAATCACTGCATGAAGAGCAATTTAAAAAAACAAACAATAAAAACACATGTGCTTTGGATTTTCTGTTCCGTACCACATCATGGATCGTTATTATTGCTGTGTTACCTGTTTGACAATGAGGGCAATAATCCTTATACCATCAGTGCACTAGAGTGGACATTTTAAAAAGGGCTTTGAAACAGACTGGGCTTTGAAACAGACCTTCTTTAACCACTGGACAACACAGCCTCCTGTCAGGATGTTCAAAAAAAAAATGCAGTCTATTGGTAAATGGTGGCTCCTAACGCCATTTTAAAAGCTGCAGTCATCTTTTCTGTCTGTAAAAATTAGTGTCAATAAATCTCCCCAGAGGCCAGTTGCAAGGGGGTGGGTTTGGGGGCTGGGCTTTGTCACCCTGCTGCCCTGGCATCATTCTTCTTTCAGAAACGAGTGGCTTCCCTTTAAAATGCACCCATCACCCATCAGTCTTACCCTAAAAGAAGTTTAAAATTAAATGGACTTTGTGGCGGAGTGTCCCGCCCCTATTATTATTATTTGTATTTTTGTTTGCGGCGCGGGTAAAAGCGCCGCGTCTTTTATTATTATTTAAAAACCCCGTGAGGATGCATGGCTGATCAGCTACTGATTACTTAAATAGCTGACAGTCATGCATCCTTACCAAACGCGTGCAGACTCTGGCCGGGGGATAATAAGATAATTACCAACCAGTTAAATCCCTCGGCCAGAGTATATAAACCAGCAGCTCTCTGCACTTGTTGTTGGGGTGTTGGAGTAGAGAGTACGGGGAGCGGAGAGAAGGAATAATATTTAAAAAACAATTGCTAATACGTGCTGGATAATCCAGCACGGCACTTACTTGTTTGTTTATTTATTCGTTTGGCCCTCGTGCCCTTTTGTTTGTATTTTGTTTAAATATTTTGTTTGTTTGTTATTAAATACGCTGAGTGCTTTTGCACTCAGTTTCACCCGCCCATCCACTGTTTGGAGTCAGTTACTTCCTGGTCCGTGACGTCATCCACCACACCACTGCGAGCCAGACTGCCACAGTCATACATTCCCCATCTGCTTTGTTTCTTATGAGCCTAACATAATGCCTTCACCTGGGTATATTTTAATATGAAATTGCTGCACTTACATTGTATCCTTAATCAACGGCTGTATGGCAAAGCAAGAGCCCTGCCTGTAAATAGTATTGGTATTTGTGTGGTGGTTGGCAGGGACCGGAATTAACCCCATCCCTGCCAACCACCACCAAAACACAGATACCAACACGATTTACAGGCAAGGCTCTTGCTCTGCCACAGGCTGTAAAAAAGAACATCTTGTAATAACAGCACATTTCTCCACGTGGAATACTCAGCTACAGTATCCTGTACCTACCAATTTTGCCTATTTGTACGAACAAATGCATCAATTCAGGCTTGTGTGTATAAAAAGCTACTGCATCTCCAAATAAACATAGCAGTAAATGCAGCAGAAGAAATCGCTCAGAAAACCATTAAACCTGAGACATGTCACATTCAATAATGTTACCGCAATATTAAAAATGCAGCATCTTCATAAGCCCAGCAGTTTCTGAAAATGTTGCAAATGGAGGAATTATTGTGTGTCTTGGTATATAATTCAGGCTAGCATATCTGCAATACGATTTAAAGTTAGGGGTTGTTTGTTTTGATTTGATTGCTTTATTGTATGTAAAATAAACAAACATACAGGCTCCGCCCTGTTTTGGAAATCACTTGCTGTTGTCTGGATGCTTTTTTTCACATTGGAAGACAGTGGAAAAAGTTCTGAAGTTGGCAAAGAAACCCCCACTTTGCCACATATGATGGAGAATGCCGGCATTCTGCACTAATTATGTGGCAACCATGGAAGCAGTACTACAAGGGCTCCTACAAACCGCTGCAGCCCAGCAAGAGGCTACCTGGGTCCAGCAGGAGGCTACCCGGGTCCAACAAGAAACAAACCAGTTGTTAGTTGTTAGAATAGCTGCGCACAACCCACATGTTACAGTGGGACATTCAGGCTCTGAAAAGCTTGGGGCTGTTACCAGTGGGACACAACCTGGGCCTCAACATATCAGAGCGAGTCATCACATACAGAAAATGACAAGCACGGGTGATGTAAGGAAATAAGGTTAAATCTATACTCAATTTGGGAAGTTTAATTACAATGGTCTCCGAACATTTAAAAATAAATTGCAAAGGTCTCAAGAAGTTAGCATTACGTGCATACATGGAGATACCTGCCAATATCCCATGGCCATTGTTCAGATAAAGACCACTGCCGAGTCAGTGAATTGACGGGTAGGTGTGGTATCCACATTACCGTATACAGTAATACTAGAATGGGACTTCCCTTGCTTCTTCGAGTTGTGGGGGGAAAAAAAAGGCATATTGGAAGGGCCCGATGAAAATCCTGTGGCCGGTATTAAGGCAAAGAGTGAAGACCCTGAGTTATTTTGTGAGGCTACAAATAGAGGTATGACGGGACGTAGTACAGCCATTGAAAAACAAAATAAATTAAAAATTCCCCTGCTGCGGTACTGGTAGGGGATAGTCAGGACCCAGAGACAACCAGTCCATCCCATAAGAGAGACCCAGATTGGGACGCAAATTTAACGGAGTTCTGCGTTAGCCCTGAACATTTTGGAACAGCCCAATTGCATGACCCCACTTTAAAATATGTGAGGGAAAATGTAAGGGTAATGAACGGGACTCCTAACAACCCCGAGATCCCCCTCGTGTTACCTTACTTTGAAATGAAGGAAGAGTTAATATACAGAGTAGAAAAAGGGGTAGATACTTGGGAGCAGTTGCTCGTACCATGATGTTTTAGGAGAACAGGGCTAGACTTGGCTCATGATCACATATTGGGGGGGGGGGGGCATTTATGAATCGATAAGACAAAGGAAAGAAAAACTAAGAGGTTTTATTGGCCTGGGATACAAGCAGATGTACAGGGTATCGAGAGTGTCACAAAATGGCACAGTTTAAAGCTGTTTGCAGTCCTTTAGTGTCCTTACCAATTACAAAGTCCTCCTTGAACACATTGCCATGGATTTGGTAGGTCCCTTAGGGAAATCCACTGGGGGGCACCAACACATATTGGTGGTACTTGACTATGCCACACGATATCCCAAGGCCATACCTCTGCGCAATACCTCTGCAAAAACTATTGCAAAGGAGTTGATGCATATGTTTAGCAGGGTCGGAATTCCGAAAGAGCACCTTTCTGATCAGGGTACCCCTTTTATGTCCTGAGTGACTAAACAATTATGTAAATCGTTGAAGATTAAACATTTAAAATTCTCTGTTAACCACCTGTAGTCTGATGGTCTTATTGAAAGATTTAATAAAACACTCAAAACACTTTTTTTTGCTATATTTATTAGAGAGGTGCCACAAGCTTCCCTTGGGTTTTCACCATTTGAGCTATTGTATGGGAGACACCCCCGGGGACTGTTGGATCTTGCAAAAAAGACGTGGGAACAAGAGCTGAACATGTGTCTCAGATGCAAGCCCGCACAGCAGCAGTCATGCCTATAATGAGAGAACACATGAGGCAAGCTCAGGAAGTGCAAAAAAACTCTTATAATAGAACTGTGAGAACTAGAGTTTTTCAGCCTGGAGACAGAGAATCAGTCTTGGTACCAACTGTCTAAAGTAAATTTCTGGCTACCTCGCACGAGGTGAGACAGCCCGGTAGGAGAAAGCTTGAACAAATATATGATGTAAATTTGCTGAAAGCATGGATGGAGACATCCCCGGTCCCTGTCAATAACATCACGGAGCCAAAGGTAATTGGTTATATTTTATCAGTTACCGATATGTATACATTTGAAAACTATTTATTAATTGTCACTCAAATTGTCTCTCTCTCCTCTCTCTATATATATATTTTCTGTGTTTTGCTAGGGGTTTGTGATTTAAAAAAAAATTATATATATTTTTTTAAGGGCTGTATTTTTGTATACTTTGTAGCAGCTTCAGTATTTATAACAAACTTGCTCATAAAATAACTAAATTATAATGCACTATTGTGTTAGGAGTCAACTGCAAATGGAAATAATTTGAAATGTTGTATAAACGGTTAAAAGAAAGGTTTCTTAACCCCTCGTATGCTTTTTATCTATTTGGTCAAAGAAGCTTGCCAGGACTACTTTCTGCAGACCTCAGTAGTTAATACATAATTAGCTTGGTACAGTCTTTAGTTATCGTAGGAAGTTGAGCAAGGTTACGTCACATACAGGATCTTCACTGCAGAAGTCTTGCGAACATATGGACAAAACCTAGTTTTATAGTCAATGTGCGCTGCTTTTTAGAACGAGAAGGTGATTTACCCATCCTTTTTTGCACTACCAGGTTTTGGCCATACTCTTCCTATAGCGTGAGGAATGTGCATGATATAACACAGTCTCATGACAATGGAGAGAGTATTTTGAGTTTCTAAACTGTATGTAAACTAAGCCATTCTGTCCTTTTTTTACGGTCACAGGGCTATATTTTTTTTTCACTGTAAAAAAATGGCTTATTTCACTGCATTTCACAATCTAAAAATAGGTATATCAAGATATTTCATAATTAAAGATAATATTTATTAAAGCAGAAAAAAATAGCTGATCATTTTCTCTAGCTATATTATACAACAAATGTTCCTGAATATTTCAATGCTTACCTGAAAAACACTAAATGCAAAATTCTAGAATATATTTAATATTTTTTTATACCCCCCTTTATATTCTATTTCACCATCAACATACCTGCCAAGTCTCCCGATTTCGTCGGGAGTCTCCCGGTGAGACTCAAGAAACTCCCAATAATGTAGATTGCCAAATGTAAAGCATTATTACCTTAAGTACATTTTCTATAACAAGCACCTCGGTCGCTCTACAGGGGAAACAGTGAAAAAAGGTATGTATATATCTTAATTCAGCACCCGCCGCTGCCCCTCAAAAAATCTCCTGATTTATTTTCAAAGGTTGGCAGGTATGCATCAATGAATTATCAAGCAAAATAAAAACATAAATAAATGTAAAAATAACAACAGACACGTGAAATGTCCCCTTCTTGTACTGGACAGAGTGATCTTTAGGATAAAGATTTTGTTGAAGATATTTAAAAAAAAAAAAAAAACATTTCGCTCTATGCAGTGTGTTCAATCATTTACCAGAAGTAAACTAAAGTAAAAAAAATAAAAAAAATAATAGACTTTGAAAGTAATTTTGAAATGTGTATTCCTATAATGCAATTGCAAGTGTGGGTTTATTTTAAGTTGTATTAGGTTCCTCTGTCAGGGTTTTAGTAACAATAATATTGTTGAGATCAATGTATTATTCTTGAGGGCAGGGTGTAAATCTAATACATAGTTATGAGCAATTTGAAAAGCCAATTCTTTTTTCAGTCCCTGGGATTTATTTAGATTGTTTGTATGAGTACGCAAGGAGAAAGCTATTTATCTACAAAATCCGTGACAGGCTGGCATTAAATAATTAAAAGAGGGATTTGGGGATTATTCAAAGCTATGCTTTTCTTTACAGTTAAGATTAGTAAAAGGGCCATAATGAAATGCACATCCACATCATATAAAAGGAGAGCCCAAGTCTCCATTAGAGAGAGACTACCAAGGGGCAGTAACAAAGAAAAGGTACCATGTGTATACTTTGAGAATATATAGGTACCTGTAAACGGCTTAGCCGTCCAGTTTATTAGTTTAAAAACCTGAACCGTTTAGTTATGACTCCTTGAAAGAGTTTTTGTTTTGTTTAAAATAAACATACAGGCCTGCTGTTCTTTTACACAAAAAGACAAGTGAAGACGGTTGTGCATGTAGCAAGCTCAACCCGGTTTGTCACAATCACTATACAAATTAAACTGGGGTGTGTATGTTTCCAACATGGGGGTGTAAGTTTAGTAGCAATGTACTACTCACATACAGTATGGATGCAATATAACACTGTACCTAATACACAGTTGTTACCTGGCTATGTTTTTATTTAAGTACTTTTGCAAAGCATTCAGTGGATGTTCCTGAAGCATTGGCCTCTAGATGAAGGTAAAACCTGTGTTTTTGTTCATGCAACATGTTTTTGGTCAATAAAAATATATTTTAGAACAGAGGGCAAAAAGCTGTATTTCTATTTAACTATGAGAACATATCCTCTATACTTTTAAAAAGAGTAAAACTAAAAACACTCCTTTGTATAGGAATAAGCATATCAAAGAGAGCTGAGGTTTATGTGCATTAATAATTACTGTAATTTCAACAGGAATAAAAAAAAAAAAAACACCAATCAGTATTAATCAGCTGCTCTCATTTCCCTCTGTTCCTACCCTTAGTTCTACAACTGTCTCATTCTGTTGTCTGGCAGCAGTATGAATACCAAGTTGAATACTAACGAAATACTAATGATGTAAACAAAAGAACTGATTATGTTTGGCAGGCCTCTAAATCAATAAATGAAAATTATTTCATTTTTCTATTTATCTGAGATTGACAACAATAATACTATTCTTATATCAGAACAATAGCTTACTTTAATGATATAATGATATGTATTTGTCTTTGTTTTTAGATTAATTTATGCTTTTTATTCACTCTTATTATAGGGGTTTATTTTGAATACATTCTGATTGATATTCTGCTTTTTAAATCACCTCTTAAAAATGTGCAATCATAGGAGAACATTTGGTTTATGTTTTGAAGCTACAACATGACCAATTACAGCACTGTTGTGATGTCAACAAAAAATAAAATACAGTAATACAACATTAGTTTATAATAACTGGTGAGCATTTTTTTCAATGGGCTCATCCAGTTGATATTTTTCCCATAATACACTGCTGGTTGATACAGGAAATGGCCACAGAGAAGAATATAACACTGCAAGTCTCCGAGCTGGAATAAACCGCTGTCTAAATGAAAACAAAACTGGGCAATCTGTCAATATTGCAGACCAACTGGAATGCCACAAGGCTCGGCCAAGGCCACCTTGCGCGTTACCTTGAGGAACCCCAGTACAAGGAGCTAGGGTTAACAATTGACGGAGAAACTCACCTCTATTTGTAAGGGTTGACCCAGAAGTCGCCTTTAATACTCTAGTTCCAAAACCAGGGTTTTTGTGGATCCAAGACCTAAGTTTGTAGAACCTAGTAAGGGTATGGGGAGTAGCCCACACTGCTGCATTGCAAATGTCATTGACAGATGCACACTGGAATAAAGCCCACAAAGTTGCCATGCCCCTGAAGGAATGGGCATTCAGCTTTCTGGAGCGGGCAAGCTGACCAGCTCATAGGCAGTTCTGCATGTGTCTGCTATCCATTTGGACAGCCTCTGCCTAGACAGGGCTTGACCATGGTACTTTGTCCCAGAGCAGACAACGCATCATCCAGAGTGCCTCCAACTTTTTTTCTTGTCAACATAGCACGCCAGGACCAACACTGGGCAGAGTGTACGGAGCTACACCTCCCTGCTCTTGAACCAGGCTGGCAGAGGGTGCATGCGCTGGAGATCCAAAGGTAAGATCTGCGAAACTGCTGCTTTCAAGCCCAGAAGTTCTGGAACGTTATTACCATGAGAGCTCTGTTGAGCTGAATAGCTCTAAACAGGCAGTTATTCTCTGCACTCTGCCATTCAACAGAGTGGACAGCATGGATCCAGAGTCTAAGCACACTCCTAGATAGGAGGCTATTTGAGAAGGTGTGAGCTGGCTGTTTGTATGATTCACCATAAGTCCCAAACGAAGAAGGTGGCCAATGAACAGTTACGCGTGAGCATATGCCTGAGCTGGAGACTGGGCACAATTAATTAGTTGTCCAAATAATAGAGTACTCTGATACCTTTGAGTCTCAATGGGACCAGTATAGCTTCCCTGCGCTTCAAAAAGGCACCGGGAGCTAGTGAGAGGCAAAACGGCAAGACCCTGAACTCGTACGCTCTTCCTTGAAAAGCGAACCGCAGGTACTTAAGTGTGCCGGTTTTTATGGGGATATGGAAATAGGCGTCCTTGAGGTCCACAGTGTTGAACCAGTCGTCTGGCCTGAATGACTGCAACAGATGTTGCGTCGTAAACATTTTTAATCTCCTTCGGCTCAGATACAGGTTGATCTGCCTGAGGTCGAAGATTGGTCTCGTGCCACCATCCTGCTTTGGCAGTAGGAAGTACCTGGAGTAGAACTCTTCCTCCAACTTGAGGGGGTGTACCATATGAATAGCCTGTTTATGCAGCAGAGCTGCTACCTCCCAAGACACCACAGCGCGTCCTGTGGGTCCGTGACTGATGCTGCAGTCATGCCCCGAAAGGGAGAGGGGCCGTGCTTGAACTGCAGTGAGTAGCCGGTCTGAACGGTAGTAAGCAGCCAGATGTCCGTGGTGCACTGACGCCAATACTCCAGATGGCTCCCTGAGAAGAGGCCCTGGGCTTGTGGCAGCAAACCTCTAGGGCCGCTGCCTGAGGCTCTTTCCCCTGCATACAGTTGCTGCCTCAGCTGCTAAAGACAGCCACAGGACTGTCAACAAGGCCAGCGTGGTACCAGACTGGGATGTAAACACCGGTCAGTAGCGGGCCAGAATCGGATGGAACAGAGCACTTTGTCCCCATCAGGCACGTGTGTCTGTGGGAAACTGTTGCTCAGAGCTTCTCTATTCCCAGGTGCGTGGCTCTCCCATGGCACAGAGCCATGGGGTGAGGACGCAGCCACCACACTATGAGAGGGTGATGGGGAAGAGCACTGTACAGGTGAGGGACGCAGAGCGCTCTGTAGAGCTACAGGAGGAACGTTTCTCCAGCGTACGCTTGGAGAGTGCACACATAACTTGCAGAAAATGTGGTTTACCAGTGCCTTCTGTGCGTGCTGCTGACTCAAGCAGTAAGAGCACCTGCTTGTCCACAGGCAGGCTGGCCTTGCATGTGTCACAGGGATAAAACCCAGTCATTATGCAAATAGCAGGCAACGTACCTTAAGAATGTACAGTTGCTGCCTCAGTTTGCATATATAGAGAGAGAGAGAGAGAGAGAGAGAGAGAGAGAGAGAGAGAGAGAGAGAGAGAGAGAGAGAGAGAGAGAGAGAGAGAGAGAGAGAGAGAGAGAGAGAGAGAGGTTAGGGAATTCATAGCAAGCACCATGCTTCTGGGTTTAATCAAATAATATAATATAGGCGTACAATAATATATTTTAATTAACTGTGAACTCAGCAGCTTGTTCTTTATATGAGACATGTTTGCTGTGGATTGAGGGCTTTTAGTATAAAGTGGCATCTTTCTAACATTGATATACAGTAGAGTTCAAGATTAGTTGTGTAGGGAAATAAAGCATTTTCTGTTATGCTGAGATATGGGTCATAACGTTCATGCACTTTGGATCAGATCACAATGGTCTAACCATGAAGCAAGCTGAAACCAGTAAATATAAGAATAATAAAAGAGGAACAGTGATAGAATGGTCAAAATAAGAGCATTGCAACAGCTGTCTTACCCAGTTATATGAGAACACAGTATGAGAAATCAATTTACAACACATACTTTGGGTTGTGACAGTGAGCTTGTTTTGTGGGTACAAAAAGGCTGAGTATTAATCATAGAAGTGAGCACTTCAGGGAATACAACTCATGAAGAGGACCTCCAGCCCTGCCTTAAAATCACAGCGCTATAATAACAGGAACTGAACTGTACTCTTTCATGAAACTCTACTCACAGAGTTTAATAAATAATCATTTTAAAAGGTGAAAAACTGCTGGTAGCAAAAGCTTACTAAATCTGACCCCCCCATGCAGTAATATAGTATTCATAACCCTGTGCAAGTCACTTAACCTCCTTGTGCTCTGTCTTTCGGGTGAGACGTAATTGTAAGTGACTCTGCAGCTGATGCATAGTTCACACACCCTAGTCTCTGTAAGTCGCCTTGGATAAAGGCGTCTGCTAAATAAACAAATAATAATAATAAAAATAATAATAATCAAAGTACTAATGCATGATAAAGTGTAAATATATAACCCCACAAAATCAACAGGGTAATTAGCTGTTTTCACCTGGAGTTCCTCACTTATTTTGTTTCTCCCAATTACACAACATACAGACAGGTACAAAACAAATGTATGTGCCAGTAATTTACCCTCAGCACCTGTCATTGTTTTTTTTCTATCTGTCAAAAGCCTGATGGACTGTGAGTGTTGTGTGTTTTTCAGAAACATCATTGCAATCAGGCAACAGCAGCAGCAGAAGCACTTTTATCTTTGAATGGTTTCAGGTTTTCTGTTTTCCAATAAAATAACCAAGAAATAATTTTAAATTGTTACTGATGTACTAAAACTTCTCATGAATATTAATGCATTTGTGGTGAACATAATTGTGCAGCAAGTGAGATTTGAGAACAAATCTGAGAAAAGTGTAATGAGAGTATAAAGTCTGTTTTGGGAATCAACAATTCAAATCCATATAACAAAAAAAATCAAGATGCAACAAATAACCCTGTACTGTGCAGAGATTACCATTAAATATATATATATATATATATATATATATATATATATATATATATATATATATATATATATATAAAAAAGAACATGTATTTTGTAGCTGAGCGAGCATGTAAATGAACACAGATCTCATGGTACTCTCTGTTGTGATCTTCACATACATACAGCGCTTGTTAATTTATTTTTTTAAAGAAAAAAGTGGGCTTGCATCTTTAAAAAATATTAATTAATAATTACATTTTATTGCTTGAAACTTTTTTTCATACATTGTTAGTGTAACCACGTAGTAAGTTGAAAATAAATACTCACTTTCTATAAAACTAAACATTGCTTAAACAAAATACTTCAGACTGCCGTTGAACATTGGTTTTTTTTTATTATTATTTCCTGCAAACAGTAGCTAAAACAAGAGGTTTATCTGTTTTGTAGTCTGTCTTTTTTATTTCTGATCTTTGTGATGCCCCGCTTCTAGGACACGGTGCCTGCCTGTGGAATTTGAGTTTTCAACTCTGTTTTTTTTCTTTTTAAAGAGGGGGTGCTCTGTAGGTTACTCAGAAACAACCAATTTAAACATCTCGTTCTTATTATTGAAGAATGTTTATATACTGTTTCATTTTGAATCGTACAGTATTAAAAAAATAAAATAAAAAATTACGTTGGTGTGAAAAGACCTTCACTAAAGTTTTTTACTCTAAAGTAACATTTAAACTTGCCAACAGTCAAAAGCAATAGTCTTTGTATTATTGGTTTTGGTGTACTACTTAAAAGCTCTTATGTATGTTGATGTAGTTAAACCTACATCATTTGGTGGCCTTTCCGTGAATTCGTGTCGTTTTTTTTTCTGCAACTCGCCTGTAAAATGCACAAAAAATTGTATCCTTAAATCATAGCTCTTTCAAAGTCTGATCTGCAAAGATGGAGCTTTTATAAATTACAGAATACATGTCAGGGATGGTGTTTACGTAACAAATTAAGCAGTAATGTGAGGTACAACCATTTATACAAAACAGAGTACTATTGCAGCTAATTGTATTTTTGTCCAAACCTTAAACAGTGTGCAGTGTACAATCTTGAACGGATAACAGAAGGAGCTTCTTGAAGCAGGACCCATGTAAAAGATCACCATGGTAATGAACTTAGTTTACCATGTTTGTTTGTTTGTTAACCTTGCTTTACCATAGTCTGTTTTTTAGAATTCCTTGTACTCTCTATACTACATGTTGCTATGTTTTTGCTATGTTTTTACTTTTGTACCCCCCGAGGACATCGGTTCTCCTCATCACTGAAGGCCAGCTCAAATTAGACACAATACCTCTCTTTATACTCATCACATGTCCAAGTCCCCTGCCAAGATCTGAACTTGTGGCACATGAAAGCAAAGGATCAATACAGAAAACCAGTGCTGCCAGCTCAATTAAAGAGTAAAACTAATAAGGGGAGTGACCCCAAAGTCAGACAGAAGCAAGCAAGAGGTAGACACACCATGCATTATTTTTCCTTCACAGTGCTGTCACTGCACATAAAACCAATATATTTTGTATCTCAAATTCCAGCTGTCTGTCTTATCTGCATCAAAACTAAAATACTAAGCTCCAAAAAACTGGTCTGACCAAAATCCCATCTCTTTATAGTGGTAGATACTCATTTGAATATCTGTTTTCATATGTATGTTGTCAGGCACTTGCTCCATTTGAGCTTTAATGACCCTGCCCATAATATTTAAGAAAAAGAGAGAGCAATGTATTTGTAGTTTTATCTACCACAGTTTGGTAGCAAATCTGTAGGGTTGCAAAGCTGAAATCCGGCCCCTACAGTAATCATAACAAAAACTAAACCTATAATATGTGAACAACAATAAGGTTAGGGAGTATAAATGTAAGTACATCTTAATGGTATGTCATTTCTTTCTATTTTTATACTCTAAAAACCAAACATCCATGCAAAAAACAGTGTTACATAACAGGCAGGTATTCTCAGGAGACAGAAAACTGCAGCAGAGAGAAAATAACCTATCTGTGTCCAATGAACAAATGATTTATATAATCTGTTTGCAGAATTTTTTTTTTTTAGTTAAAAGTAAGTGTGCATAATTGAACGGCTTTCCTTGAAGAACATTCATCCATTTGGTATACACCTTGTTCTAACCATCCGTAACACAAAGAACTGTAGAACTACATCCTCTTCCTGCCAAGACTTGCAATGCAATCTATACAATAATTAATTCCAAACCGTGCCGTTTATCAAAAGATCAAGCACAAAACTAGCCGCAGTATTCTGATGTTGTTGTTTGTTTTTTAATTTAGGGAGAGTCAGTTCCAGCTACCTGAGCATTAAAAGCAAGTGATTTATTTCCTAGTGCCTTTTTATTCTGGGACTTAACTGTACAGCATCCACACACCTTATAAAACGTGTTCTCACCTGGTAAAAATTCAGAAAGAAAGCCTGGGGTCTAATCTTTTTTTTTAATAAACTAGTGGTATAGTAATTTATTCTTTTTGCAAGTGATAAGCAATCTTGTTACTAATGGACACTGCTAAACATATCTTCACGTTCGCACTTATATTCTACTGTTTCACTGATCATCTGACACAGCAATCACCATAATCAAGACACTCAATTGTTCTCTGTCAAACTTTATTTCTGATGGCTATTGAATATGAAATCAACCTCTGAAGTTCAAATAACATTTCTTTGTGTGCAGTTATGACAGTGGCTTTTGATCAAGTTACACCCTTTCCAAGCACTCCAATCATTTCAAATGTGTGTCCTTAAAGTTCTAGATGCTGTGGCAGTCTGGCTCGCAGTGGTGAGGTGGATGACATCACGGACCAGGAAGTAACTGACACCAAAACAGTGGATGGGCAGGTGAAGCTGAATGCTACGGCACTCAGCGTATTTATTAATAAACAAAACAAAAGATTTAAACAAAACACAAAACAAAAAGGGCACGAGGGCCAAACGAATAAACAAACAAACAAGTAAGTGTCGTGCTGGATAAACCAGCACGTTTTAGCAATTGTTTTTCGAATGTTGCTCGCTCTCTCCGCTCCCCGTACTCTCCTCTGTACACCCACCTCGAGTGCAGAGCGCTGCAGGTTTATATACTCTGGCCGAGGGATTAACTAGTTGTTAATTATTTTATTATCCCTCGGCCAGAGTCTGCACGCGTTTGGTAAGGATGCATGACTGTCCGCTAGTTAAATAATCAGTAGCTGATCAGCCATGCATCCTCACGGGGTTTTTAAATATCTTAATAAAAGACGCGGCGGTTTTTACCCGCGCCGTAAACAAAAATACAAATAATAATACATAGAGGCGGGACACTCCGCCACAATGCCCTTCATCTTAATCTTTATGTTGTCTGAATAGTAATACATTGTTCTACATTCACTCTAAAACAATAACATGCTTTTAGCCTAATAGATAAAGGTAGGCAATAGTGCACATATACTAAAAATAAATGTCCCAATAAATGTAGTTAATGGTTTCCATGAAAAGCCTATACCAACTTATTTTAACTGTGTTTTTCAAGGTTTTGGTGTAAATACACACACGCATGTATATATATATAAAAAATGAATGAACCAATAGTACAGCACTTCACCAGTCAGGGACATGACATAAATGATGTAAAGTTTGTAGTATTAGAACAGCTCAAATTAGACAATGCGACATATAGAAGAATAAAAGAAAGTAAATGGATAAATAGACTGAACACGATTATGCCAGCGGGACTCAACAGAAAAGAATGAACTAATTAACTTCAATAAATATATAACATTTAAATAAATAAACAAAATTCATTCAAAAGTTGTGCATACTGATGCGCTGAGGAGGCCAAATCTAGACTGATCCTCAGAGCCAGCATTGCATGATATAATAAAAATATAAGTTTATGTAAAGTAGTGTTAATTGGAATTAATACAGATTCAAAGATAGAAGTAAAAATGATGTCACAATATATAGAACACCATTACATCATGTAAGAATAAATCATGGATTTGAATGTAAACAATAACAAGTAGTTGTCATGCCGTCAAAAACCTATAAATACCTCCAATGTTTGGATTCAAACACAGGCTCCCTTGAGAAAGATATGTACAACATATCGAAACGTTGGGCAGCTGGCTCTTTGAGCTAAAATATATATATATATATATATATATATATATATATATATATATATATATATATATATATATATATATATATATATAATCATCTTTAGAGGACAGAAGCACAAAAAAATATTCAGTACTTAACAGTAAATTACAGTAATTTCCCACTAACAATTAAAAACAAGAACAGGTTTCTTTTTTAAATCAATCATGTGCTCAAGGCTGAATGCTAACGACCTGGAATAACATGCAGATTACTGACTAGTATTCTCTGATATATTGAGCCTCAAGACAGTTACATAAACCTGTATTCAGATGTTTGACTCCTCAGATAGATCTGTAGTTCAGTTCTCATCCACTTTTGTACTTATGTGTCTCACATGTTGGCTTATCTACTTCGTTTCAGCTGCAAAAAATTCTAAACAGCAAACGATAAACTGTTGGAAGTAAATCAATATACTACAAGTTCAATCACAACTGGATAAGCACTGCTCAAGATATACACAGACAGACAGGATACCTCCAAATATTAAAATATCCATTAATCTAAATCAATTAATTTAGAGTCGATGAACAAACTAGTATTGCCAAATTAAGATTGATACAAAGTTTCACATTTTTTGTGTATACATTTCTTCTAATTATTTATCTTTTCTATATGGGATAAGTCTATAGGGATGACAATCTATGCAATACAGATGATTATCTATGCAATTGCTGGATGACTATCCATGATATAGTGAAATGCTGAGGGCTAAATGTAAAATGAGCATTCATGAAGGTCAGTTCAGGATTGATTCCAGCATAATTTCAGGACACTTGTCATTTTTTATCTCAGTTGGTTCTATCTGCTTCTGTACAATACCTAGTAGAAGGTTAACATCATTTATTTAAATGTTTTCTGAGGCTACTATTGTCTTTAAATGTTCCTCCTTGAAACGTATGGCTCAGAAAAGTAAAAGCGAGAGCTTGTTCTGTTAAATGGGAAGTATATGTCATAATCTTGAAAGTTCTCTTACAGAATTCAGTGGAGCCAAATTAATAACTGAAATAAACACTCAGTGGATCCTTTAAAAGCAGTCTTTATGGAATGCCCGCTGCCATTTATCATGGGAGGCTCGTGTTGTACAAGCTTCTCAGTGAGGAAGGCTAGCATTAGACTAATCAGTTGTGTGACTCACCTAATAAGCCAACGGTGCAGTCCTACATCAAAATGTCTGAAAGAAAAAGAATGAATACTGTCAACAAAAGATAACTACACACTTCTTCAACTTCACTTATGATTATTTTGGAATACTAAAGCAACACATAAATATCACACATTTTGATCACATAAATTGATCACATAAATAGCACACATTTTGGCAGAGATACAGTACATGGCCATAAATGAGCATAACATGTACAATTTCAACTGTTGTGTTCTACACCATATTTCTTACTTCAATGTTGCTGAAACAGTGAAACAGTCACCACATTGCATATAAAATGGCAATGCACGAAAACATTTACTTGTGCTTGAAACAAAGGTGGAGAGGCAATGCCCTGTCACTGATCCTCCCTTTGCCCTGCGCAATGTACCCACTTTTTGTGACATCCAGAGGGTTATAAGCTTGTGTAACGTGTAATGTCATGTGATCCACTGCTGTTGCAGATCCTGGCCCATGTCACTGGGATAGGATGAGGTTAAAAGCTCTAAAACCATGAATGCTGATAAGCTCTTTTGCATAGTGGTTAGCAGGCTTGCTTGCAGTGTGCTGGTTCTCACCCAACCTCCGCCCTGTTACACTTGGTGAGTTATAAGATTGAAACAGCACTCATCCAAGGAGCCTGTATAAGCACACCATTGTGTTATCAAAAGCGACCTGTTGAGTGAAAAGAAAACACACAATGGGCTTTGTTTGATATCCTAGTTATTACAGTAGACCCCTGTTAACCCGTGCAGACTGGGACCGATTTGAGCCCGAAGTAGTGAAAAACACAGATTAGCCGAAATTGTATTTACTTTTTGGGAAATCCATGCTCTATTAATTGAAAACTCAAAAAATGCAATACTACAAATAAAATATAATGTCCCAACAATGGTCAAAATATATACTGTACATAACCAGTGTTGTTCAGAGGCAGAGAGTTGGTTTAAAAAAGTCACTGATCGAATCTTTAATTGTCAGAACTGCTCTTCATATTCAGAGTGCCAGGCTGAGAGAGTCTTAAGTCTGCTTTCTGCTCGCTTGTCACTGGTTTCAGTAACTACAATACAGTACTGTCCGTTGGCTTGCACTACACTGTACCCAACTGAATTGAATTCAATTAAATGATGACTGTCCGCTCCTGCACAGATACACTGATTTCCGCACTAATAAAGTGTGCGAATACCCGGTTCTGCATAGATCAGATGATTTCTGCACTAATACATTTTGAAAATGTACTGTATGAAACCGCACAGATTATTGAAATACAAATTATTGAAACACGGATTAACGGGAGTCTACTGCACTTGTTACAAAAGGCTATCAATGTGTGGATTAAGCTACTCAAATAATATATGAAACGGAATAACAATAATACGTTTGTGTTGATACTGACGGCTGTTAATTTGAATACAGTATTTGTATGCCTGTCTGCTTCTTCTGAGACACCATTACAATGGAATTATGCTTTTCAAAAGGGGTTATCTTTGAATAATACAAACATAAGTTGTTATTTACTTCTAATACAAAACACAGCTTGTAAATCGAACCACTTCAAATTAACAGCTGCAAGCAAACTATTTTAACCAATTACTAGGCAGTTCTGGATCAGAGATAATATTTTTCTATGTAATCAACTGGGTTTTGTTAAAAAAAAAAAAAAAAACATACCATCAAAAGCAGGAATTCTTAAATGCCTGCGAGACAGCTTAAACATCACTTTATACTCCAAATCACTGAGAAATGTGACATTTCTCAATTGAAACCAGAAAATCAGTCATGGCAATCCCAGAGTGCTACGAGAGTGAAGGTCTGCTATATTTTCTGCTATTATAATACAGGTGAGCACTGCAGCAAGCTGAATGGCTTTTCTTTTGCACAGAACATACAGTACTTGAATGAATCCAAAAGATAAACAATTCCAAATCATTTCCTTAACTGTGAATACATGATTTATGTTCAATTATGCAAAATAATCACAAAGTAGGAGCTCTCTTAATTAAAATGTAACTGATTGTTTTATCCACTGTAGGGGATAACAGCTGCACTATATCATTAACATGAAACACGTGGCGTGTGTCTTCACAACATTTTTATAAAAGCTTTTAATGTGGCTACTAAATCAATTCACAGTTGTGACATGTTATCCACAACAGCAGGGTTATTGTGGTGCCATCCACACACAAGCCACACTTGTGATGACACTTGAAAGTGATCTGCTTGAATTCTAGACACTGATTGTTTGGAATGTTGTCTTACTGACTTTAAGACCTTAGACAGAGCCAGGTGCTGTTTACTATATCACTGTTTCGGCTGCAAATGTTTCTAATATTAAAACATGAAAACCTACCCTTCAGCTAAAATAATTATTTCTGTAGCTTTTACATGTGTCAGTTGGCACTTGGCAGATAATATGACACCAATTACAATGTTTCAGTTCTCCCATGTTTTTGCCTTGGTTATACTATGCATTTACCATAGTTCAGTCAAAACTTGAACACAAATTCTCATCCCAGTAAAAGCACATATTCACCCAGCTGTCACTGAAGGAGCTCTAACCATCTTAGAGGCAAATAAAGTGTTATTCCTTTTAGCCGGGGGCTTAATCACTGAAATGAGTGAGAGACAAGATGGGAAAGTAAAAGATGGGATATTAAGGAAGATTTTAATAACGACATTCAACTTCTGGAATAAGGAGGGAGGGCCCAGTCAGACTAAGTGATTCATGAACACATATGTAACACCAGCAATCTAATCTCCGAGCTCTCAAATAATGCTAGTGGAATACTGATTCAGATTTTGTATGACGCAGTCAACTGAACAATCATTAAGTTAGGGGTCTCTTGAGTACAATCGCAAATCCTCTTGTTTTGTTTTGAACAGCATTTTTATGTAAAGAGCAGCATTAACATAATCAGAGATCAAGGTAATAGGATAAAGGGAGAGTTATCAAATCGTGGCAAGGAGTCAAAGGTATGTTGATATTACATCTGTCAAAATGTTACAAATGCTGCTATACTGAACTAAATAAAAAAAAAAACCTGTAACTTGTATTCAGCATAGTATTGGTCAGTGCCTTTCTATTTCTGGTAAGAATCCTGGCTATGTACACAATATGATCTGAGAGCAGAGAAAGTTGACAGTTCACAGGGTTCATTTCCCCATCACTCCCCTTGGTTGAAAACCACTACTACTTGCAAGAAAATTGCCAACCAGTTATAAAAGCCTTTCAATTATTTAAATGGGTTTTTCTGTGTTTGTCTGCAGCTCATTAGCAAATGATGTTATTGTTGTAAAATGTAGGTTCAAACATATACGGCAGTATACAATTTTTATCTAAATAAAAGGGCTTGCAAGACTTTGAAACAAACCCATGAGTCAGTTACAGACTATACAATGTACTTAATTACTATCATACCAAATGTCTGACAAATATAGAAGTATATATTTTTTTGCAATTCATTTACTGTGTTTTCTAGTTGATTTTGTGGTCGAGCAAAGGCATAACTAAGGTGAATCCATTTTATTTTTATTTATTTCTTAGCAGACGCCCTTATCCAGGGCAACTTACAATTGTTACAAGTTATCACATTATTTTTAAATACAATAACATTTTTTTTTTTACACATTATTACATACAATTACCCATTTATACAGTTGGTAAAGTACCTTGCTCAAGGGTACAGCAGCAGTGTCCCCCACCTGGGATTGAACCCATGACCCTCTGGTCAAGAGTCCAGAACCCTAATCACTACTCCACACTGCTGTCTGAGTTAAGAAGACTCCACTGTTTTACTGTATTTGTATGGACTAATAAAGTTACTGTTTTGTGCTCTCAAAATCAGATTACCACTGTCCTCCAAGGTATTTATCCTTGTGAAACAAATAACTGAATTTAAATATTTTTCTGCATACTTTGTGCGACACTCAGTCGATTACTGATACTGTATTTATTTCTAAAATGCAAAAGGCACACAGAAACCACAGACTGGCTAACTCACTAAATCTCACAATGCTTGAACGCGGAAATGACTTTTAACAACCACCAGGAATCCTGCTTACCAAGCTGTTCCGCTGCTGTTTTTTCTTTTTTTTTTTTTTTAAAGAGAAATACAATTAATTGCAATGGATTCCACATTGGATTTGCAATAAACGTTAAGAAAAAGAAAAGTCAGCTGAATTTTCACCTCTCTCAGCATCTTTGCAGCAAGCAGTTATTTGTGTATACTGTTCTGGTAATCCTTTCCATATATATTCCATATACAGTGTTCAATTCATATTTAATGGCAGGTCGTGTTGCTGATGAAACAAGACAAGTTCATTCTTCTCCCTGACACATCATTTCAAAGCAACTGTAGCACCTGCAATGTATAGACAGTCTTTGAAATCTAACAGAATCTTAATGGTGTAACCATATCATGTTGAAAATATAAATGAGTTCTTGTGAACAAAAATAAAGCATCCCCGGGTGCACACTCTGACGTGAGTGTCATATCAGATTGAATGGTTTGTAAAAGTAAAATGGAAATGGGAAAATGAGATCTCTCATTCGTATTTCTACAGGTTACAAAATATGGCAGTGAAATAGTTAATTTCTAAAGGACACCACCTGTAATGAAACTTTATTGAGAGAATCATAGAATACCTCTGTGTACCAACTGTAAAGATGCTGTCTGAAAGTGCGTGGTCTGTGTCATTAATATGACCAGAGGAAAAAAACTGAAAACATCTGAATATGGCAGCCACTCATCATAGCTCAAAGTAAAAGGTGCTGTTTCTATAACACTGTAAATACGAAGGTGCTAGTTGAAATGGTGTAAATAAGTGCAGTATTAGAAGTGCCAGATTTGCAAATTCATACATGCTCCACTCACAAGGATACTTAATAGCCAGTTATTCATGTAAAAGCGTGCAGCATAACAAGACATAGATTTCTTCATTTCTGTTTGGTTCCTGAGCTACAGTGCAAGGGAGCAGCAGAACATGCTATAGTATTCCTCACAAAGTAACACACGCAAGCAGGTTTCAACAAGGAGGACGCTTGTGTCCCTGTTCTGAAACTACCTTGTAAAATGTCTACCTGATAAACTATGAAGAATGTAGTACAGTAAAGGATTATATTGTAAGTTGATTTTTAATTTATTTTAGTACACTGTAGCTTTAAATACTCAGAACGCTTAAGGCATAAAAAGTAAAAAACAAACGAGCAGTTTGTAACTTTACATTTTGCATTAAATCCCCCTGCACGCATTATGAGAAAGAAGTTTTCAAGAAATAGCAAATTATTCTCAGGAAATGAAAGCACAGTGTGCTACAGAGCAATGTTGCTTACTGATGTATTCATGAATTGCAAACAATAAACAAAACCAGATAGTTTAGTGTAGGATATGAAACTGTTCAGGGTCTATGAGCTGTATTGTTGAATGTTGAGATTAGAGACAGAATGCCAGTTAACATATAGAAGAGGTGCATCTATGGGGCAGAAAATCCAAGCTGAGCCCAGGAGGCAAATTAACATCGCCAGTCTCCAGTGAAGATCAGTTAACGAAGAACAACCAAAACAAAATCGCCTGCACATTAAAAGCAGCTCAGATATCAAGACAAGCAGAAAACTGCAGTTCTTCATTTATTTTACAACACAATATAAGTGTAGGTGAAACTCTGTCATTGTCTCACTGGCCAGGGCAACTTACAGGACATCCTTATAACTGCCACCGGCTGGGAGTATGCAGAGATACGCACTGAAAAAGAGATGTGATTACCAAGTGTCAAGGTAAAGAAAAACATTATTACTGATAATTGTACGATCAACAATAATTAATATGCATTAATGCTACCTACCAATTAGTTCCTCTCTCTGATTGTCCCAAAGTTGTCCACAAAATGAATTGAGGGAGGAGAAAGAAATAACTACTGTACCATCTAGGAGGAGAGAGGTAATCGATGTGATTACTTTGATCATTTTTTAGCTGATAATTATCATCCAACCCACATGACTGACCCATTTTAATAAGTTAGGCCAACAGAGCTTTAAAAAGAGTTTAGCTAATTACTGCCAAAATTATTGAAATCCAGCCGCTATTACTGCTATTTTGATTTCATTAGCAGCACCATGCCATCATATAATTATAATTATAAATAACATACAGTATCAGGGATGTTCTCTACAGAAAATAAAAATGTAATTAAGGCCCTAGGAGCTAGTTCCATAATACATTCTACATACAAATTAGCTCATAAAGTGTAATTAATAAATCCTTTGGAAAAACAATATTGCATTAAATATAATTGGAATTCCATAAAACCTATCTTTCCCAAACAAAACAGAAAGGCCTCCCCTCTTATCAATGGTATAATTCAGCATGGTAAATGTGTAGTCATTTACAGTAGAACCATGCTTTTCTTGTGCTTCAACAACAGTATGCATTTGTCATACCTATCATGATTTTTATAATCCTGTGGTCTTTATCAAGCTTGCTTCACCATGTTTTCGAATTTGGTATGCTCATACCATAGTAAACTTTTGAAAGGTTATAGAGAATATGATCATTTGTAAACTAACAACAACCTATGATAAGACAGAAGTCTTTCTCAATTAATGCCACTGACTTTTAGTAGAAACATCAGTCAAAAGTTATTTTAATACTACAAAAAATATCCTGTTGTCAAGATTTTCGCATGTACTTCGCAGTAGATTATATATATATATATATATATATATATATATATATATATATATATATATATATATATATATATATATATATATATATATATATATACATACAGTACTGTGCAAAAGTTTTAGGCAGGTGTGAAAAAATGCTGTAAAGTAAGAATGCTTTCAAAAATAGACATGTTAATAGTTTATATTTATCAATTAACAAAATGCAAAGTGAGTGAACAGAAGAAAAATCTACATCAAATCAATATTTGGTGTGACCACCCTTTGCCTTCAAAACAGCATCAATTCTTCTAGGTACACTTGCACACAGTTTTTGAAGGAACTCGGCAGGTAGGTTGGCCCAAACATCTTGGAGAACTAACCACAGTTCTTCTGTGGATTTAGGCAGCCTCAGTTGCTTCTCTCTCTTCATGTAATCCCAGACAGACTCGATGATGTTGAGATCAGGGCTCTGTGGGGGCCATACCATCACTTCCAGGACTCCTTGTTCATCTTTACGCTGAAGATAGTTCTTAATGACTTTCGCTGTATGTTTGGGGTCGTTGTCATGCTGCAGAATAAATTTGGGGCCAATCAGATGCCTCCCTGATGGTATTGCATGATGGATAAGTATCTGCCTGTACTTCTCAGCATTGAGGAGACCATTAATTCTGACCAAATCCCCAACTCCATTTGCAGAAATGCAGCCCCAAACTTGCAAGGAACCTCCACCATGCTTCACTGTTGCCTGCAGACACTCATTCGTGTACCGCTCTCCAGCCCTTCGGCCAACAAAGTGCCTTCTGCTACAGCCAAATATTTCACATTTTGACTCATCAGTCCAGAGCACCTGCTGCCATTTTTCTGCACCCCAGTTCCTGTGTTTTCGTGCATAGTTGAGTCGCTTGGCCTTGTTTCCACGTCGGAGGTATGGCTTTTTGGCCGCAAGTCTTCCATGAAGGCCACTTCTGACCAGACTTCTCCAGACAGTAGATGGGGGTACCAGGGTCCCACTGTTTTCTGCCAATTCTGAGCTGATGGCACTGCTGGACATCTTCCGATTGCGAAGGGAAGTAAGCATGATGTGTCTTTCATCTGCTGCAGTAAGTTTCCTTGGCCGACCACTGCGTCTATGGTCCTCAACGTTGCCCGTTTCTTTGTGCTTCTTCAAAAGAGCTTGGACAGGACATCTGGAAACCCCTGTCTGCCTTGAAATTTCTGCCTGGGAGAGACCTTGCTGATGCAGTATAAATACCTTGTGTCTTGTTGCTGTGCTCAGTCTTGGTGTATGACTTTTGACAGTAAACTGTCTTCAGCAATCTCACCTTGTTAGCTGAGTTTGGCTGTTCCTCACCCAGTTTTATTCCTCCTACACAGCTGTTTCTGTTTCAGTTAATGATAGTGTTTCAACCTACATATTGAATTGATGATCATTAGCACCTGTTTGGTATAATTGTTTAATCATACACCTGACTATATGCCTACAAAATCCCTGACTTTGTGCAAGTGTACCTATAAGAATTGATGCTGTTTTGAAGGCAAAGGGTGGTCACACCAAATATGGATTTGATGTAGATTTTTCTTCTGTTCACTCACTTTGCATTTAGTCAATTGATAAATATAAAATATTAACATGTCTATTTTTGAAAGCATTCTTACTTTACAGCATTTTTTCACACCTGCCTAAAACTTTTGCACAGTACTGTATGTATATATATATATATATATATATATATATATATATATATATATATATATATATATATATATATATATATATATATATATAATCTAAACACACTCTTAAACTCAGGGGAGACGTTCAGGAGGACATAAAGATGTTTTGGACCTGTAAGTGCATTGTTCGTGCACTGGGCTTGCAATGCATCCAGATGACTTTTTAATACCTCAAGAAAATCACACAGACTTGAAAATCACACAGATCTAAAGTTTTAACAAATCAGAGCATTAGTAGTGCTCTTTTCGGTTTATTAAATGCTTTAAAAATTGGACTGGCTGGTTGCGCACACCACCATAAATCCCAAGTAAAAAGCAGTCTGGGTGATCCAGTGCTTTACAGGTTTAACTGCATTAGTACTTCAATACAGTAATACGAATATGGTTATTATATTTAGCCTTCAGGCTATGCTTTCATAAAGCTAAAAAAAACACCACTAAATTCTAGAACAGTGGTTGTCAAATTTTGTCATAGTAAGCCTCCCTGAGCTATGAAAAAATAACTGCGCCTCCCCAGTTTACTAAAACAATATAACAAACTGAAAATCCTATATGTTGCAAAAAAATGAATAAAAAAGTAGAAGGGATTTGATCAATATAGAGCAGTATGAGCTTCAGAAGTATTAATTCAAAAACGGTACAAATGGAAGCAGCTAAAATCTTTTCTTTTTTTGTCCTGTTAACTCTCTTATATTAGTGGGTTTTAATGTAACTTCAAAATTGCTGATTTTGTATTATTATGTGTATACTGTTGTTTAAATCTGTTATTTAAATGGTCTGATTGTTGTAGTTGTATGTGTGACATGCTATACAAATGTAGTGTGGTTTGTTCTTTTTTCTGCTATGTACTGTACAGTGCTTTGTGATACTTTTGTATAAAAAGCGCTATATAAATGCAATAAATAAATAAAGAAATAAACTCATTGCGCTTCCTGTGAAAAATCTTTACAGGTTTAGATACTAAGGTAGTGTTGTCGTGTTTCGAGATGCCGGTGTAGCTTGCAGGGCTGCATGCTGTGGTTTGCTTGTATTTCGCTGCACATTTGAGGCCTCGGGGCACCGCTGGACCCGCTCCGTGTAAAGCACAGTTTTAAATATGCTTTGTCATATTTTCAGGCTTCTGCGTTTTGCTGGAACCTCCACTGCTGCCCTCACTTCGGTTTGTGTTGTACGTTTTTCTCCCTTTGTCACAAAACGATCCATTTCTCATTAAAGCTGTTTCTCACTGTAAGCGCGCTGCTGTTACTGTTTTGAAGTTTACCTGGGGGGGGGGAACCATGCAACGTACGTGTGACGTATCACAGTTGCTAAGGAACATTAGCATGTGAAACAAAAGCTTTTTGTGTTATTTTATTTTAGTTATTTTTAAATGATACATTTAAAATATATAATAATTTGTAATTTTTTTCAAATCATCCAACCTCCCCCCCCCCAAAAAAAAGGACACACAGCTCCATAGTTTGAGAACTGCTGTTCTAGAATATTCAATATATATACCGTATATATATATATTAAGACTAAAACATCATTTCTATACCTTATAGCAATGCATCAATATAAAAGAGACATACAAAATAGTTCTTATCTTCCAAAATATATGGAAGTGTAGAATATAATATAAGGACAGGAAAAATAAGAACTATCTTCAAAAGGTAGAGACTTCTAAATTCGACCAAACAGCAATTAGTTTTTCAGAGACCCTCAGAGCATGGACCATGTCAGCTTGCAAGATCAAGATCAATGGTATCGAATGGGGTCTTGCTCTGGGCTTATATAGGATTTTCCCTCCCTTGAATACATCAGAAGTCCCAAGTAAATCTAATCATCACTCGGCATTGACATTTGTTATCTTTAAGTTAATTATACATTCTAGGAGGATCTGGTCAACTCCTTTTTCAAAACTAATTGGATATAACTTCTTGCCAAAAAATATTGAAACATGATTTCATCGCTGTCTTTTTCCAACTCCTCCTTTTTCTAAAAAGTCAGGTGGACCAAAGTTCACAGAATCCTTGTTATAATACAATACAATACAAGTTTATATGTGTAAAAAGTGAGTCTGTTTTTAATATGTAACACCAGCTCTATTTGATTATATTAATCTGGGTAAAAAAATATATGTCCCTCTTAGCCGCATATTATTTTATCTTTTCAGTGTGTCGTCAATGGGCCAGTTTAACTTCATATACAAAAGTATGGGACAAAGACTGTAGAGATTTATCACAAGCCTTTGAATAAGCATACAGTGGTCGGTTAAATTATTTTTATTTAAATTTAAACTATAATGAACATGTTAAATAGCCTTATATTAACTTGGACCATGCTTGGACTATGCCTGACCTCTCTCTGTTTCTACAAGTTGCCTGCACAAGCAAGTTTTTAAGACACCCTGTTTTCTCGCCAGACTATTGTTTTGATTAATATGAAACACCATTTGTAAGCACTTCTCCAAATTCACCGCATGAAGTCAGTTTTATCCCAAAGAAAGTCGCTACTTATTTGTTAAGAACTAATACTTGACACAACTCGCCTAATACGTGGAATGCTCGCTTCGACTGCCAGGTTTTCTTATTATAGAAAGGCCTTGGATTCAAAACTGTGGGACGACAAGTAAATCTCGCTTTGACTTCCACAAATAACCTTGTATATCTAGTACCGCTCTGCTTGCAAGCAGATAAGGGCAAGACTATTTTTCTGTAGATTTATTGTGTACTAAAATTATTGAATACAGTTTACACTTTATTTGTCTAATATTCCAACCTAACCGTTCATTTTTTATTGCAGTAAAACCTTTAAAATGTAATGGATTAATGTCTAAAATATTTTTTGTTTAGTTGGAGAAAGAAACTGAATTAATTCTTAAATTGATTAAATTAAATGCTCGCTCCTGCTTTTAGTCTTTTTGTATTACAGTAGAGCCTTAACAAGCAAAAACACATGTTAGTTCAAATATTATTTTTCTTATTAGATCAAACTACTTAAAACATATTATTTCTCTTCAGAGAGTTTTGTCAATATTATTAGATCAGAATATTTTTTTTATTTAAAACCTCTATGCTTAGTAACAACACAATCAAATAAAATCAAATAGGTCTTTTTAGTTTCAAATATTATTCTGTCTAAAAAGGGTTACCCTTTTGTTTTTGCTAATTTGCAATACCTAGCCTACGTGTTTAGTTCCCCCAGATGGCTGCTTCTTTCAAGGTTACAGACTTCTACGCGCAATAGTCTGACTGGCTTCCAAGAGTGTATGTGCACATAGACAAGCTTTTCTTTCTAACGTTAACACTTGTTCAGTTTTCTTAGTTCAAATCATAATTTGCTGCAATATTATTTATGCTGGTTTTATATTCTCTAAAACACAGTACAATTATTACAATATTCTGACAGTGTCAGTTAGTACTGAACTTCTTTCGTTTTAAATGTAATATGTTCTTTCAACAATACTGTTATTTGTATAACAGTTTACATTTCAATGATTTTATAACATGTATTTCTAATTCAGTTACTTCAGTATAACAGTTGCTCCTAGAAATGGTAATAATATTTTACTGAATTAAGTCTGACTCCTTCCTCTGTTCATACAAAATCCAGTTGAAGCAGGTGTTGACATTCTAGCTGTTTGGCCAATTTTTGGTGTTGATTAATATGAGACATTACTGTATGCAGTAATGACAGTAAAGTAACGAAAGAAATTGGCTACTTTTTCTCATAAAACTGGAATATGTTAACACGGCCTTATGATAAGAGCCTGCCAAGTTTGACTCCTTCCAGCAGGTGCTTTCATAGACTGCTAATAATATTTTCAACTGGTTTTACAGATCTATTTGAAAGGAGTATATACAGTATTTTTATAATTATTGACAAAGAGTATATCATATTATTTCAATCAATACAGGTTCGTTTAAATCATCCAATTCATGTCTAATAACTCAGCACGTTCCCAACAGGATTCAAACTCTGTGCCAGGCTCAGCTCGGACTGGTTCTGTGAATACCATGACAGGCCTGTGCATCCAGCGTTTGGGCAACCAGGGCTTTTACTTGATACCTGCAAAAACTTAAACCTTGTTAGCTGGGCTCCCATCTCTACATTCCCATCATTAGTGGGAAGATTTCAAATAAATTAAACTGTTTCTATCAAAGAGTCAGACATGTCGGCCGCATATACCTTTCACTCAAAAAAGGTGCTGACACCTTGTACAAGGGAAGACAGGTTTTAGGGTCACTACATGACACTGTACATTTCTTGAACATTTTACTGCAGCAGTTTCTAACCCTACCAATCAGCAAGAGCCTTCAGAAGCTTTCAAAAGCAATTACTTAAAAAAACATTTAATTGGATTTATTTTCGGCTTCTACTTTACTAAACGAAAGCATCAAAAGTTCTGGATAAGGGGAAAACAGTTTAAAAGTTTGATGATAATAAAGCCCAGGCTTGGATTCATTTCTCTTTTGAATTATCCAAAGATACAGATTTATGTTCAATCCTGTCATGAATAAATTACAGTAATTTATGTAAGTCTCTGGGGAACAAATGAGAAACACCATCATTATAACTACTCAGATCTGAGCTTGCCTGAAAGGAAATTGAAAATGTATAATCTTTATAATCCCAGTAATGCCAACCTGTTTCACTTTTAGGTAATACATCTGAATTTCACTTGCATTCAAACAGCTTGAAAAAGTGTTTCTTTTCATCTTAAGGGTCTTATCCTGATAAACATTGACAAACTAGTGTAATAACTCACTGTGCCACGTCATAAGATACAGAAACACATTGGCCCATTAGCAAGGCAAGACAAACTGATTAATTGTTTTGCAGTAAAAGTGTGATGTACTGACAAGCTATCTTACATTGCTTCTCAATTAAAATCTGTGACATAAAGACAAATAGATGGACACCTCCTGTTTGTCCCTGTGACCAAACATTTGCATCTCATGGGCAGATAATTAGCATTCCTTCAAATGAAGTGCATTTACAACTAAAATCAAGTATGACATATGGGACAATTTTATAGACTGTTGTTAAAGAAGACAAAACAGTATATAACTTATTCACAAGAATAGACTTTAAAAAATAGTCCTGTAGTTATTCCACTAATCAATATTGTCAAATCACCCACAAGCCCCTGAAGGGGTTAAGAGGGTTGTTTCTGGTTATCCTCACGAGTTAAATAACCACAACACTCTGATGACGTTAATGGTGTATTATGTTTACAGTATATAAGAGGGATAATTACGGAAAAGAAAGTATATTTAAACCTAAAAAACAACAGCGTCCTGTATATGCCTTGACCAGTCTGCACCCAGCTACCTCCAGACCCTCATCTCTCCCTACACCCCCACTCGACCTCTCCGCTCCGCCTGCACTAGAAGACTAGCTCTACCACCGCTACGCTCCCCTGCCTCCAAGGCCCGCTCCTTCTCCACCCTTGCTCCGCAGTGGTGGAATGACCTTCCTACAGATGTCAGGACTGCCCAGTCCCTGACCACATTCCGGCGCCTCCTTAAGACTCACCTCTTCAAAGAGCACCTGTAGAACTCCTCTGTTTGTATCCTGGGACACTATCACCCTTCATGTAAATGTGCTTTATTTTGCTCTTATCAGCCCCTATTTTACTGCATTTAATCCTGTACTTCAGAATACTGTAATCTGCCTAGTTTTTAACCTGTAGTACTTTGTATTTAATCACATCCTGATGTTTCTATCACTATTTAATCATATCCTGATGTAACTATCACTATTACCTGCTGTATTATTGAATTGTGGTTTGTCAAACTTGTACTTTAGTTATTGTATTTCTTGCTCTTATTGTATTACTTGTATTGTAACGCTTGAAATGTGTTTGCTTACGATTGTAAGTCGCCCTGGATAAGGGCGTCTGCTAAGAAATAAATAATAATAATAATAATAATAATATCACTGGATATACGGATTTGGAATCTTAATGAAAGACCATGGCAGATCAACTTCAATAATTCCTTGTTTTAAAATTAACATACCAATTAAACTGTATTTTATTACATAGCAACACATAATGGATCTTTAGATCTGTCCCAGCACGGTAATATTCTGGTCTGTAGATAGCCAAGTTGTTTCTTGGATACTGCACCGAAAGAACGCTTTCCTCAGACCACAGTTCAGATGGCTATTGTGCAACCAACATTTATTTCTGACAGCAAAATATTGATTTTGCATGTTTATTAAAAGTGGCATCTGGTACAGTAAACCTGTCCAATGAAGCGTCATTTGGGATTGGAAAACTGGGCCGGACTAGACAGTATGTTGGATTAGAGTAACTGTAAAAAAAATCGAATACTGTACCTAACAAAGGTAAAATAACTAAACTATTTGAACACTTAAAAAAAATGTACATACACAGTATAATAAACACAACAATGCCTCACCTAAATCTTTATCTGTTATTAGCCCGGTGTGTTTAAATCGTTCCCATAGAATGACTTGTTTATACCGTACCTGCATTCAGGATTCAGGCACTTTCTGTTGCCATTCAGGTTTTCTCCGTGTTGCTTTAAAATAGGCTGATTTTCTTTTCAGAATGTCTGAAATGGTTTGTCTTGTGATTTGGGATTTTTCAATTAACTCTTCTTGCGTTGGTTTTGGTAAGCTTTCAGCTTTGTTGATAAGCGTAATTTAATCTGCAGTCAGACTTACTTTGGTTTTAGACAGACAAGACTTACAAATCACGCTGGATTCCTGAATAGACAGAGTATATTGGGGTAAATCACGTACATATACAGTGGTGTTGGGAGGGGGGTGAGGTTAGCAGAAAGCATTAAGATATTCCATAAAAGTATGTCAGACAAAAGACACACATTCACAAGGGTTTTCACCTGTCTCTCTGTACAGTACATTTAGCTCATGTTCCCGAAAGTCATCAAACATATTCTGCTAGTACAAATAGATAAATGTTTGCATATTCATTAATCACTCTATAATGAATTACAATATATTGGCAAAGATATTACAACACAGGTGCACTGGCAGGTGTTGGTGACACAGGATGAAAGAACTCTCTTGGCCCATGAGCTACAATAAATTCTGATCTCAACCAAACTGGGAAAATTCCAAATTGTAGTGTGTCACAATATGCTTAATCTTATGTGTGTTCCAACTGGAGTCCAAAGCGGGGAGGCAAATAGAAAATGGCCTAGCATGAACCAGTGGAATTGGACTCTTGGTAATGCAGTACACAAACGATGTCACAAAGATGAGGTTGGTGTCTATGAACAAAAATCATTTCCATTGGCAAAATGGTATCTACAGTTGAAGGGTTTGTAAAAGTTTGTAAAACTAAAATGGGAAAAGATCTGTATCATTCATATGGAGGTTAAAACAATGGTTCATAGAAAACAGCTGTCTAAAGACACATCTCAAAGTTAAGGTTATTGTTGGATTCCCAACCCCCCCATCCCCCCACCCTACAAGGATTTTCCAAAATACAAAAATATGAAGAACACTATGGCAGCAGGAAGAAAGAATGAACATTCCCTTCTCACTGGCTTGCAATATATTGTCCCCCCCTCTGCACTAAAACAAGACACAAAAAAACAAAATTCACAATAAAACTGGTTGTGCAGTAATACTGTGCTGTCTACTTAAAAGAATAGATTTCACTTAAATCTTGGTGTTCTTTCCTGTCAAACCAACTCTATAACATAAAGTACTAACCTTTGAATTGAGTGTTTTAAATGAATTGCTGACATGAGAAATTGCATGCAATGATCAGTGAAGTTTAACCTTGTACTACAGAGCGAATTTGTATTTGGGGTGGGGGGTAGTTAACATTCAAGTGACTCTAAACAACAACAACAACAACAACAACACTTGTAGTATTCCATACCTGTACCAAGCTAATCTTTAAATAAAACAGAGAATGAAAATGTTACTAAACACATATAAAGCACGTCCCTCACCTCCACATTCCAGTGAAACTGTACATGGTGCTGACACAGCGCGGTAGTCTAGGTGCTTCAATGCCATCCAGTTTAACAATTAGGGCTGGCACACCAAAAAGCACCAAGTACTTCACATAGAAAAACAGTACTTGGGCCAATGCCAGGCCACCTGAAATGAGACAACATCCCCATGGTTAGACCAAAAAATGTAATAAATGTTATTGCATTTACTGTATTATGGCTCTATTATGGTCTTCAAAGATTATACATGTATCTTCAATTTAGTTGTTTTGTGTTTTTCAAAAATATTGTTTCACTGTCAACCACACAAGAATACCACAGCTTTTCAATAAGTTATTTTACATCTAACTTATACTGCAGTATACAGGTACACAGAACAAATCATCATAAACATTTCTCTTGTAGGATTCTCTACCTGATGAAACAGTATATACCCATCTGGATCTGACCACTGTCAGCATTTCATTTCCATTTAGATAGTTTCTGGGCTGTGAGGCTGTGAAAAAATCCTGCTGTGACATATATATAGGATTTTTTAAATCAAACATAGGAATACCATTTCAAATCCATCTACAGCTAGGTTTGTAGTAGTTTCTGTATCAAAGACACTGCACAGCTGTATATGAAACACACATTTTAAATAACAGAATTACATTAGGAGTGTGTATGAAGCCAGTAACCAGTATACTGGGCTTCATTTACAGACTAGGTTTATTCAAACTAATTGGAATGAGTCCTCTGCTACAGGAGGGCTATTTATCTCAGTAAAACCAGCATCTCTACAGAACATCTCTGTGAGGGTAAAGGCTGGCTCCTTGCTGCTGAGCCACTGGCAGCAGTATATACTCAGATAATCTGAATACAAAAAGCAAGTTGGCAGGGGGTACAAATATACAGTGATATATGTATCCACATGGTGGCAACTTTTTCCGCTTTTTAGCTGGCAAATGTTTTTGGAAGATGTCTCTGCTGATGTCCTTTATTGGGTGTGGCTTCCAAAGCCCTCTCTACCCCTGCAACACGATTCTTCTTTTTGTCTCTCTTCTTTTAGTAACTTTGTTGACTCACAGGGGTGTATTTTGAGTCAGCTGTGAGTGCTCCCTGACAGTGCCAAGGCTGATAAGTTACATGAAAATGCAAGGGATGCAAAGTTTGATTCTTGGATTTTCACGCAGCTTGTAATTGCTGCCCAGCAGTCAGGCTTGATTGAATTTTAAATTGAATAATTGATTTGTGTATAAATAGGAACCGGTGACGCAGGGAAATTCTGCACCGACAAGCCTGCAGGAGCAGAGTGGCAAAGGTAATTCAAAATGATCTAGACAAATGGCAAATGACATTTAATATAGAAAAGGGTAAGGTACTGCACGCAGGTAATAAAAATGTGCATTATAAATACCATATGGTAGATACTGAAATTGAAGAAGGAACCTATGAAAAAAGATCTAAGAGTTTATGTTGACTCAGAAATGTCTTCATCGAGACAATGTGGGGAAGCTATAAAAAAGGCCAACAAAATGCTTGGATATATAGTGAAAAGTGTTGAATTTAAATCAAGGGAAGTAATGTTAAAACTTTACAATGCATTAATAAGACCTCATCTAGAATATTGTATTCAGTTCTGGTCACCTCACTACAAAAAGGTTATTGCTGCTCGAGAAAGAGTGCAAAGAAGAGCAACCAGAATTATTCCGGGTTTAAAAGGCATGTCATACGCAGACAGGCTAAAAGAATTTAATCTATTCAGAGGTGAACAAAGAAGACTACACGGCGATCTGATTCAAGCATTCAAAATTTTAAAAGGTATTGACAATGTTGACTCAGGAGATTTTTTCAACCTGAAAAAAGAAACAAGGACCAGGGGTCACAAATGGAGATTAGATAAAGGAGCATTCAGAACAGAAAATAGGTGGCACTTTTTTTACACAGAGAATTGTGGGAGTCTGGAACCAACTCCCCAGTAATGTTTTTGAAGCTGACACCCTGGGATCCTTTTAGAAAATGCTTGATGAGATTCTGGGATCAATAAGTAGGGGTCTACTTAAATCGCGGTAAATTTACGTATTTTTCACGGGTATGTTGCGGAATAAAATTAGGATTTCGCGGACATTTCGCGGACCTGTTTAAACATTAAATAAACCTATGTAGACAGTATTTCAGAGCACTATAAAAGCCTAAAAATAGCGGTACTTGCTTCCTTACTAAAACAGAGTGCTGTCATTTGTTAAAGGTGAGTATGCAGCATCCCCCTGCAGTTGACTTGCCCATACATTGAGACTGCACGTCTGCATCCACTGAATTGGTTGGAAGTTAAGGCAAAGCTTTGCCAAGTTATACAGATGTGGAAATCGATTAGAAACAGCCCAAAAACTCGGCTACACAAGGGTATCTGGCATACTTTAATAAAGTCAATGTATGCAGTACGTTCGTTGTCATGTTATTTGTCCCATCCAATAATTTATTTTATTAGTACCGAGTCAAAACAAAGAAGACGTGGCTATTCGGGTCTAAAATTCCAACTGTAACAGCAGGTTGAAGCGAGGTGGCTGTGCTGGATCGTTTTAGTACTGATTTAACTTGCAGACAGGAATACTTCTTGTCTGGGCTGACTTTCCAGTTTGGTTTCTGAAAGCTGTTTATTTTACGTTCTGTTCAGCAGCCTCTGTGGTAGCCATTTGTTTAATGTGTCATTCTGAAGCTAAATAGCGACTGGTCGTATTTTCTCCAAATACACATTAAGATATGGAAAACAATTACCTCAGTCTGCATGTACAGTTTCTCTGGGAAATATCTTGAAACGATCATCATCCGAAATATACTTTGCTTTTTTTGTCGTCCATTTCTACTATTTTCCCTCCAATGCTGAAAACTAGATTTTAGCAACCTAAATCAAAACAATGCAGCACCAACCTTGTCCCACCCCCTACCGCACAGTACTACAGATCACATAAAAGCAGCAAAGACGCACCGATAGGCTGATTAAAACTTTGTCATTTGAATAGTAAACAAGAACGCTAACTGCTTTGGAGAATTTTTTTTTGTGTAAATGTTATTTGTGGACGTTTTTTGTTTGTTTGTTTTTTGCTTAAGTGTAATGCACACAGGACGGCGAAGGAATAAAAACGGGCTATTTAAACAAGGAAGATACGTAGTTTGCGTCGCTTGCGTTGTGCAGTAGTTCATTTGAACGCGGTTTCTTTTTTTTTCCTCTCCGTACTTGTTTGTCTGAATTGTCCCCTAAGAGGTGAATTTCGTGGTGATCCCTCAATTTCACGATTTCCGCGAAATCGCGATTTAGGTAGGTTCCTATCAATAAGCTACTAACAACCAAATGAGCAAGATGGGCTGAAAGGTCTCCTCTCGTTTGTAACCTTTCTTATGGTCTTATGTAAAACTTATCTGCTGCTAAACTAAATTAAAGGAAATAAAGTTTTCACTGCCTGTAGGAGCAGAGCAGCATTGCATCTCATTAACCCTTTGATGCCTAAACAGAATGACCATATACTCTGCTTTGTGTTTTAGCGCTTGTAGTTTGGCAACCTTATATCAGAAATTAAAACCCAATATATCCACAGAAAGGCCTTACCTAGCTGTTTCCAATTATATATTGTATTTTGTTGTGGAACGTATACATATTTTCTTTATATAAGCCGTGCCCCTAAAAAAATCATAACAAATTATAATAATAAATAATATTTTTAAAAGCTGCCAATTTCAACCCCTTTCTAAGTTAGATATAGAAATAAATATTAGGATTTCAAATAAAACATCTGATTTGAAATATATTCTACCATTGAGGAGCTACAAAATTTTGTCTGAGCCATGGTCTCTATGACAGAACGGGGCTATTTACAGGCACTGTCAGCTATTTTATGGAAGTAGTCCAGACTAAGCAAAATATCACACGTATATTGCCAAATCATACATAAAATATTTTAGCCATGAAATATATGAATAAATATAAGTAAAAAATGCAGTTGTTTTTATTAAATTATTCAATAATTTTGCATTATGAAGAGGAAAATCAAACATCATAGAATTCAATATATCCATGAATAGCATTTGTTTTTAAGCCTATACTTACTATTACAACAACAAAAAAGTATATAGAAAAACGAACTATAGTACTAACTATATTGGGCTACTGCAATAAATGTGGCCACCACTGTAAAGCAAACAAATCAATAGAAACATAATGTACTGTATATTTCCTGACTTTCAATAATTTTGCATTATGAAGAGAAAATCATATTTATGTACAAAAGTTATAGTTACAGCGAATGGAACCCTTTCTCGACATACAACTTTGGATGCCAGTATTTTAAAAAGTGTTTTATATGGTGGATCAGAATAGTGACAGTAGCATAATGCATAGTATATGATATGTTTCATCTATCTCAGAATCTCTTGAAGTACTGTCTGCTAATGGTTTTTATATCCTTTCTGACACATTTAACAGTAAGGCAAGCAGTGGTAATTGTAGGTTAAACAAAAAGGACCAGGAACGAAGCCTGCCTGCTGTTAAGAACCCGAGGGAGGACTGCAGGGAGCTGACAAAACTGTGCAAGTCACAGGTTAAAAATGTGCTTTGGTTAACCTTGTTATGGAAAAGCTTTCAAGAAGACTGGGCTGTTTCTACTAATACTGAGCTTCAAGCAGAGCATAGTTAGATCAAATTGACTCAAGTCAGGTTCCATATAGTGTAGTCACTGTGTCAATACTTAAGACACCTTGTACAGTTGAACTGTTAACCAATTAATAAAATGGATAAACATATTCTCTGCTTACAAAACAGTGCTGTCGTCCTGTTGTTTCAAATACTGTACTCATTTTAGTAAACAAAAGTCTTGATCTGAAGTCTGCAGTGCTAAAACATTTTATTTTTTATGTCAATATAAGTAGGCAGCAGGTCCTGTAAGGAAGACTCAATTTAAATAAAATTTACATAAATAAATAAATAAATAAATAAATAAATAAATGATTACTGACCTAAGGCCCAGATTGGTACAATTTCCAGGAGTGTCGCGTGGCTCTGAATTGCATGCATGTACATGAACTGAATCATAGACTCCGCCAGTAACCACCAGAGGAATATTCTTGCAATAGTCAGAATCACAGTACAGATGTCAGTCTGCACAACACTTGAATCCTGTCTCTGCATCTGCAAATAAAGTGTACCATATACAATGAACATTTGTAGGTACATTATTGTTCAATATATGTTGATCTTTTTATGCAGATACATTGGTATAATAAGTTAAAGGTTGTGTTACATCACATCAGTTTTAATTTAGGAAAGCTAAAGGGTCAATTACTGGGAGATATTGGAGACTTCTTTTCGATCAATCCCATGCTGTACCGCCACTATTAATCATGCTGATATTTTCTCCCAGGGGTGATTTATTGACTTGCCTATTTTACTACATACAATATAGTTTATCATCTGTATTAAAAAGCACATCCTTTTAGGGTGGGTACGCCATTGGTAATGTGGTCAAATAACAAAATACAGGGCGTTTCTCATGTTACTTGCTTTACCTGAAATGTATATTTTAAAAAGTTAGGGGTGGTGGCAAAACACAAACATGATATCAGTGCACTGAACAAGATCTGTGTTTTCATTTAATATGTCACAGTTTGGGGTAGTATAATCATGTGACACTATCAAAGTTGTCGTAGAGTCATGTTTTGAGCTGTTTTGGGGCCTTTTGAGTTTAAATGGCTCAAAAATGTGTTCTGCCTGAGCTAGAAGTGTTTAAGTAGACTCCTCAGATTATGTGTCAGTTTTTGCCAAATAGGCTTCATTTATATCTTATAGGGTATATCTATTTTGACAAAAATGTGTATGGTTTGTCAACATTCAGTTAAAATGTCAACCCACGGTGCAGAATTCTGATAATCTCAAAACCACGCCAGTTATACATTTATGGAAAGCATTTTGTCTTGCCTATTATATCACACATCATGTTTTTCAATGTTTTAATATATGAATAATTATGCATGTGCTCCAACACAGACTGTGTTCAATACACGGATAATTTTGTTTGAATCCGTGTCTTACCTGTACCACCACCCCTAACTTTTTAAAATATGAATTTAATGTAACATGAAAAACTTTTTATTTAACCACATTTCCTATGACGTATCCACCCTAGAAGGATGTACTGGGTCCTAGTCTGTCCCAAAAACAATGTGAAAAGTATCTGTATCAGGAGTTGAGGTTCATCACCAGATTTGCTGCTCAGGTGATCCAAAAACAATTCAGTGTAATTATGTCTGTGAAAAGGTTTGCAGATTTGTGGATGTCAGTATTAAGATCCACCAAAAACAAAACAAAAATGCAATACAACAACCATAACTTAAATAATAAAAGTTGAACACATATTTTTGCAGTTTTACCATGGTTTAGCCATGGTTATACTATGCATTTACCATAGATTACCCTGGTTTGCCACGTTTATAGATATGCTTACCACATCTCACTATTCTTTAGAATGCTACCTATGCTTCACCATGCTCTCAGTACGGGATAAAGCATGATAAGTGTTGGATCGGTAAAAATAATTCAGTTTTGAATGCCGAAAGCCCAGCTTTCAAGGAATTGTAACTCACAAAAGAAGCCTCACCTGCAAGGTGAACTCTTCATAGTTTATGATGGGTCCGTTGTGAAACAAGGGGTAGTAGAAAAGGTAGGCAGTGAACCAAAAGAAAGACTTGTAGCTCTTCTGCCCAGAATTTTGCCAGCAGTACTCCAGACTGAAGCTGGTGTACCGCAAGCAACACATAGCCAGGCTGAACAGCAGCAGGTAGTATTCATTCTCTGTCTTGTACCAACTTCTCTGTAAAAGAGAGAAAAGACCAAGATTAGTGATTACACATTCTTCTTCATTTCAATTGATGCTCTTGAAAGGTGTTGGACTGGAGATATTCTTCAGATATTTTGCCAGTATAAGGCAAGCTCTAAAATTGGGGAAACAAGCAATACGATTGCTTTATAAAATAAGTCCACAAAAATGAACACAGAGCTCTCTATTCAAACAACGCAAACTCTAACATTACATTTAATTTTAAACTATTTTTGTACAATTAAAGAAAACCTTAGAGAACGTTAACAAACACTCTTAAAACAAGTAAAATAAACCCTTGCAAATGATGCTAAAATTACAGCTAGAAGTGGTATAGGTAGATATACTTATATATAGTTTGTAGATCCATATGACCTACAAACTGGTTTCTCTCTGTTGAGTCCTTGATTAAAGAAGGGAGACACTGAAAAGAAGACTCAATCTACTCTGTTATACAATAAAATAAAACCTTAGAATTAAAGAAAGTGATCCACTTCATATTTCATTTAGAATAAATATAGTTTCTGACGAGTATGCTACCAAACCTGTCTCTGCGGCTGTTTGACAAGTAAGAGTTTTAAAATTATACTAAAAAACAATGTCGTAGCTGACACACCTGGATATATATTATTACCTCATCCAATTCTAGATTTGACCTACTGGAAAACTACTGCAGTAACACAAAATGGTGATCTATTAAAAATATGAACAGTGATCACATTTAAACTAATCCAAGCCTAGTTATTCTTATTTTTGGATAATATTTCCAGATAAATGTTTTTGCTAAATTTGTTTTCATAAAAGGAATCTATATTTTATGATGTGGCCCAGATTTATAACAAAGCAGTAATTAACTGAGAAGATACCATTAGAATGCTATTTTAGTTTGATGTAGAAAACTAAGCTAAGCTACATACCTCTCTGGGGGACCTATAACACTAGCAGATTCCCCAAGTAATGCATTAATTTTCAGTTTTATATGGGCATGGTTACATGCCAGCCTAAATTCATTTTAAATTAAATTCCTGCCTACATTAGACGATAAAGCAGCACATTAAACTGTATCTCCTTCCTTTATTAATAATACTGCTGGCTGACTTTGGGGATTATATGTCATTTGTAAAATTCTAGAAGTAAAACTCAAATGGTTCTTCCTTTCAACTCCACTGTCTGATGTTATGAAGAACCTAGAAAAACTTGACGGAGCATGGTGACCCATTACCTGCATTTCCTCCAGCGAGCTCATGTGTAGTGTGTAGAGCAGCAGCAGGGAGCAGAGCCATGACATAAGTGGCACTCTCAGCATGGCCACAGTGTAGGAGAGGGCCATGTGCAGCAGAACCACAGCCAGGCCTTTGAGGCCCAAGAGAAATAAAGAGGCCAGCAAGCCATACAGCGTCAGAAACCAGACTCTAAACTGAAGAGCAAAATAAGCTTTTTAATTTGTTTATATATTTGTTTACATATGCCATGATTAAATAACAAATGCATTACATAAATGTGTACTCAATTTAAAAGGTAAATAAAACTAAAGACAATTTTTGGTCTTATTAAAACCTGTGTCAAGTTTTATAAATATTTATTTTTAGTCTTACTGAATATCTTATGATTTTGTGTTTAAAGCTGCATATAATTAGAAATTTGACACTGTCCAGTTTTTAATAAACTGCAATTATGACTTCTGCTGGCTACATAGGATAACGTAGTATATACAGTCGCAGACAAAAGTATTTGAGCAGTTTAAAAAATGAGAAAAACCACAAAGAAAGTGATTTCTGTCATTTAAGTGTTCTACTGAAAGATATCAAATTAAAGTAGAGATTCAGCTTCATAATAAAACAATACATTATTACATAACATGCATAAAATGAAAAATAACATGCAAAAACGAATTTCATACTTTGACAAAAGTATTTGGGCGCCCTTAACATTAGCATTTTGTGTGCCCACCCTTTGCTTCCTTTACAGCTTGCAATCTTTTTCTGTATTTTGAAACCAGTTCCTGGCATCTTTCCAGAGATGTTTGTGCCCATTCTTCAACACATATAGCTTTGAGTCCAGCAAATTAGCAGCCTTCAAGTCACTCCACAACATCTCGGCAGGATTCAAGTCTGGTGAATGAGATGGCCAATCCATAACTGCAATCTTTCTTTTTTTCAGAAATTCACTTTGCATAATGCTTAGGGTCATTATCCTACTAGAATTCAAACTTCTGTTCAATAAGCCTTCTAGGACTGGGTAACAAATGAGAGTACAGAATATCTACAATAGAAAGGTCACAACAGTGCCTGAGGAAGAAAAACAAGCCCATGCCATCACACAACCTCCACCATGTTTAACACTGGGCATTACTAACCTTTCTTTAAAGTCTTCTCCTCTCTTCCTCCAAACATATTGTTGTTTTCTTGGAGAAAAAAAGTTATATTTTGGATTCGACTGACCATAACATTTGGTTGAAGACATCATCAAGCTTCTTCAAGTATCCGATGGCTTACTTTTGTGTGGTTTTTGCCCATGGCCATTCATATTGTTAAGGTATTGTTGAATTGTTCATTCGTAAATTTCTTGACCATCTTCTCTCAATTCTTTTGTCAAGGTGTGGAAGACCAATTTTTTTTTTTGGTCTTCCACACCTGGAGCTAGTTCTCCTGTGTTTGTCAATAATGGCCCACACAGTGCTTTTCAGTAAACCAAGTCTTTCTGCTATTTTTCAATTAGTGGTATCACTGCCATTTTGAGATCAATGCTGTACTCTGTAGTTTTACCTTTTTTTGTTGCTTTTTTGAATCACAAATGTCTTATTTGTGCACTTGATGAGTATGTATTTATTCATTCTATAATTATCATCAGGTGTTGGTTTTCAATCATGATAATTGTCAATAATTAACAACAACTGGGTTTCACACAAAATATGTTGATTGCCCAAATACTTTTGTCAAAGTATGACTTTTTTTTGCAAATTATTTTTCATTGTATGCATGTTATGTAATAATTTGTTGTTTTATTATAAAGCTCAATCACTACTTTCATTTATATCTCTCAATAGAACAATTATAAATTATGGAAATCAATTTTTTTGTGGTTTTTCAATTTTTATTTTTTTTCTTTAACTGCAGAAATACTTTTGCCTGCGACTGTATATGATAATTATTTTGCCTGGATTTTCTAGAACCAAAGCATAGTGGACGATTACCTTGGGTATACACATTCTGGACACCTTTGAAACAACTGAATGTCCAATCAGTGTCCAGATTAAATAATTCTGACCCCACTCTGTCCAGAAGCTCCATTCAAAGTCTGTTGGATCCTACAAATGTGAAAAAAATACAAGGTTTTAAAACGAGAATGTGTATTATGCCTGTGGGCCTTCTAACTGTCAATTCTCTTTTTGACATGTCTTGTTTAAAGCACACACTATCCTGCCAAAATAAAAGCAACCCATCATGTTATCACCACAATTTCAGGTTGGGCTACCTCAGCTAAAAGACAGTCAGATGAGATACCAGATATCATTTGTCACCCAAGGCCTCCACCCTGGAAGAGGCAGTGGCTCCCACCAAGCTATCAGCACTGGGGGTCAGGGATCAGTATGAAGGCTGAAACTGTAGGACAGTTTAAGTAGGTGCAAATGCCAGTGGCTTTCTGAAACAGCGTTTTCCTGTTAATATTATTAGCAATATTATGATTATTATGATACAATTACATATTTAGAGATAATAAAACCACTAAACAATAATTTTATATCTAGACTGCTTTATAGTTATTATAGTTAGTAACCTTTAATGACCACAAATGCTACGTCTGTTTCAGAAGGCAGCACCTCCAGCCAAACAATGCCCTGTGACTACACGGCAGTGAGTAGACCAAGTACATGCCTACAGTGTTGTACTCAACCTCATTAGCTTCCAAGATCTGATGAAGAATCAGAAATTAGAGTGGTTTGGCTGCAAGCAAATAAAGAATGATATGTTGCTTTGGATCATGAGCCATTTTATCCAGACATTACATATGTGGCTGGTTTCACAGACGCTGTCATTAGTGCTTACCTGGGTCTCTAAAACCAGCCGACAGATGACATTACATCTTTAATCATGAAATTATTCTTGTGCTGTTTTATTTAAAATAATGAACTGCTGTTATACATGATTTAATAGTTCCATAATTTTGGTTCATCCACACTGAAAAAAACCCCAAACATTAAGTCTATGAATGAGACTACTATTAGCTTAGTGTAATAGCATCTAATCAATTTCTGCCTGCAAGCCTATTGGGCAACTGCTGGAACAAGATTTGCAAGAATGTCAAAGTGTTAGCCAAAGGATTTCATATTCATAGAGATGGATGAGATTCAATGCATATTTATTAAACATTACCTTTTTAAATCCCCAAATGAAAAATCCTTGTTCAAATTCAAATTCGCTCGTGAGTTCTTCTTCATAGTCTGTCAAAAGTGAAATGTAGAGATGAAACTGCAGAAGTGTACAATACCTTGATGCACAGTGATCCCTATCAAGTGACACACTTTCTGCATTACATCTTAAACACTAGCTTTACTGCTAAATGGTCTACAACAGTTATTTTCTGAGGGTGGGTAAAGGAGCAGTATTAGTTTGTGTAATCGCGGCATTGTTATTCTGTGCAATCACTCTGTCTAGGTACAAGAGAACACGGCTGGATTTTTATATAACCATTTATATTTTTTTTGCAAATTTTGAGATATTTGAATCCGGCCTCTGCAGAGTGGCAGTCGAGACATTCTTTTATGAGATCAGCGCAATGGAGCTGTTATTGGTAAATAACCTTTCAGTTGATCATCTTAGTAATGTACATTTTTGTATATGCATTACAACATCATTGGATTTGGGTAACTCTTTCTGTTGCAGGGCACAAATATATATATTTTTTAAATATAATGCAATTCATGTAATTATTAGATCATTATTCTAGTATTGCTTGTAACTTAGTAATTGGTGCTACCATGTACTGTGTATAATTTGCAAAAAAGTTACTATTCCGTTTCTGGATACATAACAACAATCATACATTAGCATGTAGCAGTAGTAACAATATAATAAGCAAATGCTGATTATGGTAATTCCTAAATTATGCCTTGTTTCCACTGCCTGGCACTCACAGCTACGGCTGACCACGGCAACAAGGTGCTTCCAATGCTCAGCCAAGTGGCTGAACGTGGCTATCTGGTCAGGTTCATACTCGATGTAGCCTAACTGGCTACAAAGGAAGTCAGGAGGTGTTTAAGCTCTTTGTTTACAGCCATGATTGGCTGCAGTGTGGAGTACTGGTTAGGGCTCTGGACTCTTGACCGGAGGGTCGTGGGTTCAATCCCAGGTGGAGCACACTACTGCTGTACCCTTGAGCAAGGTACTTTACCTAGATTGCTCCAGTAAAAACCCAACTGTATAAATGGGTAATTGTATGTAAAATAATGTCTTAAAAAGAATGCAATTGTATGTAAAAATAATGTGATATCTTGTAACAACTGTAAGTCACCCTGGATAAGGGCGCCTGCTAAGAAATAAATAATAATAATGATGAAACATATGAAAATTAATACTTAAAAACTAAGCAATGTTAGCCCGTAAATGCATATGTTATTAAGGCATTTCTTTACAATGTATTATTGTTTCACATTTAGCAGTGTGAAGTCTTTTTTTTTTTTTTAAGATAACACACAAACTGGAAGCTAAAAGAAAATTGTATGTAGTGCAATAATGAAAATAGCACTGTTCTTTAAATTACAGCTTCCATGGCTTTGCTACCGCTAGCAGCTGAAGCCTATAGTGCCAGGCAGTGGAAACGAGGCACGTGACTGATCCAAAGAAACAATTATGAACAAGTTATTAGCCCGTTTTTTTTCAGTACTGCTAGGAACACTCTTGCAGGGACCGGCTCATTAATTCAGTCTGTGAGCTAATGCTACCAGGACAGAACTAGTAAAATAAAAACAAATACAATAAATGCTGAACATATCTAAATAATTCCTTTGATAATGATGGTATAATGGGGGAGGTGTGTTGGTTATCTTATACAGTAGCAGCATGTATACCACAGTTATGTTTATCCATTGAACTTCTTTTTCATCCTGTGTTTTTCCATGGGTTACATACATGATATTTGCTACCGTGCCTTGAGGAAAGTAGATCTGTTAATAACATTTGAATCTCCAGTGGCAGGGAAGCCTGCAAATCCCCTTCTCCCTCTCTGCAGCCAATGCATATCGAAGCCCCTGTGTGGGTCTGCAGCAAGCACTCTGCTCTTCTCTGCAGTGCAGTGTCAGCTGCGCCTGGTTTTTCCCTTCCCTGGTAACTCACCCATGTAGGAGGTTTTCCTGCCTGGTGCAGTAACAATCAGGAAACTTAAAACAGTTTGTGGAATGAGAACCTTTAGGGAAGTGCTCCACCTTCTGGGAAAAAATAACCCTGCAGCTTTTTATGTTTGGTTGCTAGATGCAACAGACAGATGAACTACAAGGTAACGTTAACACAGTAAATCCAAATAAATCCATAACTGCATTAACAGAGAACCAAGACCTTAACTACTGTATAAATAGTACAGAAGTATGGTCATAAAAATGGCTGGTTTAGATGTTATTTAAAACCAATCTTAGGAAAGCTGTGAAGAAAATAAAAATCAAGTGTTTACCATTGACACTTGGTAGTTTCACATCTGTAACATTAGTCATCATACAGGATTTATCACAATTTGTTGGCCAGTTCTTTAGATACATATTTACATTCCTCTCTGGGGGTAAAAGGAAAACTGACTGATTGGTGGATCTTTAACCCTTTACAGAGAAGTCCTTGGTGTTGCACCCTGAATCGTAGGTATACACAGTATATATATACAGATCAAAAGTTTACATACCACAATGGGAAAGTATAATTTCTAGAAATTTCTCAAAAACAAATTATACGAAATATCTTTTGTAGCAAAAGTTTTGGTTTTGTGGATGAGGAAAAAAAAAGTTACAAGAAATAGATGACTACAATTATTTATTTCAGCAATTTGTTTTTGCAAAACTCCAAAAATGCTAATTCAAAAGTATTTATACCCTGACAAAGAATATGAAATTAATAGCTAGTTGAGGCACCTTTAGCAATAATAACCTCTTTTAAATGATTAGGATATTTGTCAATGAGCTTTGGCATGATTCTTTAGCGATTTCTGACCATTCTTCAATGCAAAATTGTTCCAGTTCATTCAAATTCTGAGGACTTCTCTTGTGCACAGCCTTCTTCAACTCATACCTTCTACAACTTAATCGGATTTAAATTGGGACTTTGACTAGGCCATTCCAGAACCTTGATTTTATTCTTCTTTAACCATTCTGAAGTAGATTTTGATGTGTGCTTTGCATCATTGTTGTGTTGAAATAGCTCGATTTTTGTTTCATCACTCCACAAAACCTTTGACCAGAACTCATATCCATCATTCAAATGCCATTTTGCAAACTTTAAGCGATTGTCCTTGTACACATTTTCCTAAGAGTGGCATTTTCCTTGGCCTGCGACCATTGAGACCTTCACCATGCAATACTCAACCTATGGTTAAAATAGAAAACCCAGTCCCACTTGCAGCCAATTCACTTTGAATATCTTTGGCAGTCAATCTCGGATTGTTATTAACTCCTCACAATTCTTCTACTTATTCTTGGTGAGAGAACCTTCTTTCTTCCAGACCGTTGTGACAGTAACATGAGCCTTGTACTTCTTGATAATAGAAACAATAGTTCAAATTGGGATATTCAAATGCTTGGAAATCTTCTTGTATCCTTCTCCAGCTTTATGACAATAAATCATTGTCTGCCTAAGGTCTTCAGATAGCTTTTAGTTTTTCCCATATTGACTTATCGGTAATGACAGCAATCATCCTAAGCCTTTTATACTCTCTAATGTTCACCTACAATCCAGCATTTTCTAGACTTTTCTAGAATTAGGTTCTGCATTATCATACTGAAATGTCAAACACCTTGTAAACAATACTATCATAGCATCAAAGGGTATAAACACTTGCTGAATGCTGAAATAAATCATTGTAGACATCTATTTCTTGTAACTTTTTTCCACATCCACAAAAGATTTATCCTAAAAATAAAAAAAATTCTAGAAATTATACATTTCCATTGGAGTATGTAAATGTTTGACTACAACTGTGTGTTGTTTGAGCTATATATATATATATATATACATATATATATATATATATATATATATATATATATATATATATATATATATATATATATATATACACACACACAGTACATATATATATATAAGCAGTTTTCTAATCATGCTTTTTACACTCCTGAATGCTGGTGGTCAGTTTGTATTATATATGAAGCCAGCACTGTCTTGCTTCAATAGGGAGGTACTGTTACATAGTGTAAAATGAAAACGCACCTTAGAAATTAGTAATTCAGTGAATACACAGTCATTTAAAGTTGTTTAAGGTCACCCCCTAGTGGAAAACCATTTTTTGAAACACATGTTTCTACACTAGAAAGTCAGTATAAAGCATGTAATACAAAGAAACATCTAAACAGCAGCAAAATATACATTTACCCCCTCTTAATTTTGCTGTACATGCCTTCCCCACTCATTCATAACCCTAAACATTGTTGCTGTGATACAAACTCAGGAAAGTGCACTATAACTCTGATTCCAATTTAATCAATGCCAAACTGTCCCATGTGAAAAAACCTGCTTGCAGATTGCAGATTTCTTAAATTTGCAGATATTCATGTGCTGCACCTTTACATTATTTTGAGGGTGTAGCGGTTTTCTTTCCACTGCAGAACGGTAAAGCAAAACTGCCAGTAGACAGTGCTATAATTGTATGTTAATATAAATGCCTCCCTGACTAGCCGCAGCTCTAGTTACACAAGCTTGCAATATTAAGTAGGATTGTACAGCCACGACTGTTTTTTTCACCTGGGACTACTGACAGTAATATTGCACTGATTCCAACATTAAAACTCAATAAATCATAGTGAGACGAATCCTTCTTTTTAAAATAATAAATGTGTTTATTCTTTTATTAATTGTTCCTCTTCCAAATTTTCTTGGAACCATTCGGTTACTATTTCCAAACTATATTTCAGCACATTTTAAAGACACAGCAAACTGTCTATGACTATCATGGTCATATTTTTGTTTCTAATTAGAGCCTCTGTCCCGCCAAACACAACGTTGGTGCGTACGTTACGTAATCAAGCTAATGGCTTTCATTGGGCGAAATTGAAATTAAACAAAACAGTCTGTATTGATTCATCTACCAGCACACGTTCAAAGTAATCATACTGGCACAGTCTTACACAAGTACCTTTTTCAAAGCTTTCGTCACCATGGTAAACTTGGTGAAAATTAATTGAGCCACACAGGAAAACATTTCGATGGTGGCGATGTGGCAAGCGGATAGAGGGAACGTAGCATGACTACCTATCTCTGCTTGCATTCAATTCAAGACCCTTGTTCTTGCCTACTGCTCTTTTCACCACACTTCCCCATCCTACCTTCAATCCCTCGTGCCTACCTACACCCCCTCTTGCCCTCTCCGCTCCTCCTATACTGGCCGACTGGTCATACCTTCCCTCCACTCTTCATCCTCCCATGCCCACTACTTCTCTTCCTTAGCCCCTCTGTGGTGGAACCAGCTACTGGAGAACTTGAGGACAGCTCCATCTCTCACTGCCTTCCGCTGCCTCCTCAAGACCCATCTGTTTAGACTGCACTTGTAGATCTCTTGATCCATCCCTCCTTCTATGCAGGAGGCTGCCTGACCTGGCACCACGTTACTGGATCCTCAGCTATGCACTACTACGTCACTGTTGTTATCTGTTGTAATCCTAACTTGTTGCATCCTAGTTCATATTGTATTTTTAGTAGTGTTTTTGCACTTATTGTAAACTATACTGTATTTAAATATTAATCTTGCATTGTAACCCCGTACTGCTCTGCAACACCTGTAAGTCACCTTGGATAAAGGCGTCTGCCAAATAAATACATAATAATAATAATGTTGATACAAAATATACTTTTTTTTCTTCAAGATCAAAAACAATATTTTGTCGACATTCTTGCATTGTACTCATTTAAAAAGTTATGGCATGGATAGTCCAATTAGTAGACTTTTAACACTAATAAAACTTGTGATATACTTTCTTCTAACTTCTACAGTTAAGCCCTACGAGAGGTTGCCCAAACTAATACAAAATACACTAAAAACAGAAAAGCTTCAGGGCATGACAACGGTGTATTTCTTATTTTACAATGAGGATAGGTCCGTAACAACAGTAGAATAAATGATACGTTAAAAAAATGACACCATGCAAATGACTTAAAAAAATATAGTAAAAGCAAGACTTTAGTCAATTTAATTAAAACCATGTATCATACTCCTATATAAACAGGAACGTGAGAAATGTAAAATGTTACCTTTTGAGACTTTGTAAACCTCATAAAATGAGTATAAGTGAGAACCAGCTGACAGCAGCAGGTAAAAGCCTATCTCCCAGACAGGCAATGCAGCTGTATGAAGGGGTGGCTTCTGAAATCTCTGTTTGGCTTGATTGTGCATTCTATCATTGCTGCATTCATTTTCTACAATAAAAAAGAAGAAATAATGAATTAATCAAATGTATTAATTAGATAAACAAATCCATACCCTGTATGCGGTTAAAATCCTCTTAGAAAAATATGTAACTAATTTCAGGACACGCTTTATAAAAATGTTCTGAGAATACAGAAAATTACATAGGTGCACACATAGGTCAGTAAATATATTTTATGTACTTTTGTCCTGTGATAAACTTTAATAAGGGGAGGGAAATGTATGATCAGGCCTGTACACCAGCCTGTCTGAAGAAGAACCTCAGTTTGCTTAACTAGTAAGAGTTACACACGTAGTGTTGGAGTTAAGTCGTTCAAATCATCACATCCCCTGCATAGAAGTTGACCCTCTCTCTCAATCTAGTTAGTAATTTAATTTTGGGTACTAACTGTACTGCAAGAACTAGGTAAGGACCATTACACAATTAGGACAATACAAAAAACAAGGAAGATATTGGGGTTAGGTTAGGGTATTTTCATAATATTTACAAGCAACAGGAACACAGTGATTACACATTCATGATGGATGATTAAGCAATTTCAATCTGTATATGATATTCTAACGCACACCCATTCATGCTAATTCAAATGAACCTTAACCCCAAACAAACTAATCTCATTCATATGACGTGCTATGCGTGATGATCACAATAACGCATAACTGTACTTATACTTGATTAAGTGGACCAAATTCTGGAGATGTGTTTCCTCCATTTCGGGTTGTTAATACATAAACCACATGTGAGAAAATGGCTCCCAGGTTTGGTGTAAATGCAAAAGAAGTCTTCTTATCATGTTCCACATGGCGACAGCCTGTCTGTCTAAAGTTTGCTAAAATACCTTTTTGCTAACCTTGGACCGTATTGTTTCCATGTGGGGGTTGACCTACAGTAGACTAATAATGTCAGTATCATTGTGTAGCTTGTTTCAAGGGTCAAGCAACCTCCTCGGTCTACTTGAGCTGGAATTATTCCATGAACTAATGCATCAGTCAAAGTAAATCCCCACTCCCTTCACTTTGTGAGACACTGTGGTGTATTACCATACCATTTTGCCACAAAAAGTTTGAGATATAACTGGGTGGCTGCTTGAACCCTGGGAAAGGTTAGCATTCACATGGAGATTAATGCAGCAATCACTTTTGTAATGCCATATTTTTTTGGAATCCTCCATTATTGCCTGTGTGTGGAGGGGGTGTACTGTGACTGCTGCATAAAGATAAGGATGATACATATGGATTTCCTTATTCATGTAAGTACTAGTTCACCCTTTGTATCCTATACTAGTGTGACTCAGTAGTCCAGTTTGGTGGAAGAATATATTTTAAACAAAGCTTTATTAATGTACTTAAATCAACCTCCACAGTCCAAGTATAATACCTCTGTCTAGAACGTTATTGCCAAAGAAACCAGAAAGATGAATGTATGCAGCACAGCAGCAACTTAAGTGTTTCTCCAAGCTGGACCCAGGGAGCTAGTAGGGTATTTCTGTTTGTCAAATATGTTAAAAGCTCAATCAGACTATTCCCAATGAAGCCTCCTGTCTAGTCGGAATCAGATTTAATTAGAAGGGAGATGCACTGGCATCTGGAGAGAGTGGTCTAAGTATCACGTATCTACCACCAGTAGGTTATAGGGATGGTTTTCATCCTATTACACTTATTTATTTAGTAAACTAGATAGGAAACGAGCCAGAGATTCCATCTAAAGCCCATTTCACACTGGTTCTCAGGATGTGGGTCGACACGCTTTGACCCGGGTTGAGCGAGACATAATGCATGATGGGTGTTTGTAAGCGGACGAAGTAACAATCACTTCCGCAAGGCAAATTTCTTTTTATTCTGTTTACCATATTTCTGTTAATTGGGACACACCATGAGCCAGATTACAGCAGGGATGAAGAAACATTTGCTCTAATCAACATTTGGGCCGACAATTCAACCCAGAGAAGCTTGGATGGAAGCGTCCGTAACAAGCACGTCATCCTGAAGGCCTGAACAGATGAAAGGGTGGTCATGTGAACATTGCTGCTCCCGGGCATTGCGTACACACATTGTGTACTTGCTGGAGCTGTATCATTGTGTATACTCTGTCACCCAGGTCGACCCTGCTTCTTCAAAAAGCAGTGTGAAATTTCGTAGCAGACCCGCACAACACTGGGTCGCGACCCAGTTAGGGTCTGACAAAGGTAGAACATGCCAGTGTGACGGGGGCTTATATTGAATTGGGGAAGTGCATGCAATCTGTTTTTATACACTCCATACTATCTCAAGGCCAACATTCTGTAATACAGTACCATCAGTTTCTAACAACCATTAGCAGAATAGACTACCGTGCAAATATTGTTACGCTTATTACAGGGCACACAAAAGGTGCTTCAAATCCCAGACAAGGTTTACTGCAAATGTACATTCATTTGGGAATGTAGACAACAAACAGTTGACTTTAGAATTGTACAGTACAGGGATTTTTAATGGATTTATTATTTCATGGACCAGCTTAACCAGCTCCTCAGTCAGCATGAAGTCTACTCTTCCTCCACGATCAAGTGGAAAAAAGCAAACCAGGAGCTTATAACTGAATACTTTTCTTTCTTTCTTTGTTTTTTAGACAGGCTGCTTCTACGGTACGTTCTTTGAAATAATTTTATTTAAAAAGATCGGCAAACTTTTTTTTTTTTTTTTTAAATAATATAGTCATCTTTACCACATAATCAAAAGGTTACTGCTATTTATAATTTATAATGTATACCAGTATCGTACACATAACTGTACAGTGTAGTTAACTTGTACATATGGACAGATTGCATGTTTTAATTGTGCGAAATAAATAGAACGTGTCTCGATTTACACTGTATGTGCAAATTAATTATGTTTTAAAACAATACATACATGAATACATTTCTACTCACACATATTGCAAACAGTTAACATCCAACTGTTTCAGTCTCCTTTTCCTCTTTCTTGCCACTTTGTCAAACGTATTCATACATTGCCCCGCCCTGTCCTTCCACAAATCCTGCCCCCGTAGCTCTAAAATTAACAATCCTGTCTTTTCTTTCTATATCCGGTTGGGTGGAAGATTTCTCAGTCATAAAAACCGCTCTTTGCAAACATTGCTTTTAGTCATAGACAGATAATTTGGGATTACAGATTTTAGGCAGAGCTATACGGCAGAAAGGCAGAAACACCAAATAAAATGTGTATTCGTTTCTTAAAGGCACAGTTCAATTTAATCACTACGGGAGAATATGTACCTTCATTAAATTAAAATAATAAAATATAAGATGTTACACATTAAAGCGGTGACAGATTACCTCTCAGGGGAAGTATGATTGACTATTTCACAGATGAATGAATTTCCAACCACAACACTGTGGTTGACTTCTTGTATTAAAGGTACAGTACTAGGACCCAAACAGTGCCCTGCCTAATACTGCACGTGGGACTTTGGAAGTGAATAGAGGAAAGGAAGCAAAAACCTAGGGTGATGGACAGGCAATGTACCTTTCCTTTGTCAAAGCCAGAAAAACAAAAACTATAAACAGCAGAACAATAAGAGATACGATGTCTGAGAGGTAATATAATATTCTGAGAGGCAATAAAGAGTGGTGTAAATTTGATGTGATAAAAATGTATTTGCAATGTTGAAAATGTCTGCAATATATGTCACTATATGTATACAAAAATGGCATTAAGTTTATCATAAACCTTTGATTTTTCAGCTACTGTATAATATAGCTTAAATGTGTCATTTATTACATTAACTGCTACTTTGTAAATGAAACATGAATATTTGTATCAGAGAGATAATGAAGTTGACCCTGGTGTTCTTTCTGCTAAAATGTCCTCTGTGAGATGGTAGCAAATAAACGGTGGACCAATCGATCACTAGGGTCTGCATAAAATGCTAAATTGTAGGCGTGAGGGGTATTGACCTGGTAATGACCTGCCTTTATAACTGTTAACATATTTCTAAATATCCTATCTGCTAACTATTCTGACGTTTTATATGGCTGCAGTATTTGGTGGAGAAGGCAGAATTATGAAATGGTGACCTCTGTGTGCATAAAGTCAGTACTCCGGTCAATGCAGTGACTCGACTTAAATTTCGAAGAAAGATTACATAGGAGTTGAGAGTTAAAAAAAAAAAGGATAATGTTTATCATCACTTGTATGTAGTGTATATTGTAGGACTCCACAGTGTCTAAACACAGAGATAAGCTGGAGTCACTGTTCTAGCAATTAGGTCCTGGCTTCATTCTCTCTCTCCCTAGCTAATCACATTGTTTGAACTAAGCAGAAACAAGCCATCCTGGTTTTGTCTTTTGGGCACAATATGCCAATGTGTTGCTGCAGCCAATTAAGAGAGGCTATTCTTGTCATGTGTTCAGGTTGGTGATTGTGTCACACACCTGCGGCATCGCCTAAAGAGGGCGAACATAAAGAGGAATAACAACTAATCGGAGTTAAAAATCAAATCCATCCCTCTGACATCTGCTGTATGTACCTATTGTTCCCCGCCCACCATGTACGGGCACTGAATAATCGACCAAAAAAGCAACAGTCAACCTCAGAAATGTGTAGTTGCATGCTTTAATTCAAAGCAGCAGCAGCATGGCAGCATGGTAATATGTTGTGTATTTAAAGTGTACTGGTAGAGAACTAGCAATATCAATATTTAACTGTATTCAGCTGTTTGCATTGAAATGCAAAGTAATTGAGTGAAGTGTGGGATTTAAGATGGACGGTAGTGAAGTTGCAATCCATTACATCTAAATATTTTATTTTTTAATTTTTTTTTTAATTTAGTCGTTGCCAATTATTTTTATTATTTTCTCCCACTTTAGAATGGCCAATTATATTTTAAGCTCAGCTCACCGCTACCACCCCTGCGCTGACTCGGGAGGGCGAAAGACGCACACACACAGTCCTCCGAAGCGTGTGCCGTCAGCCGACTGCTTTTTTTCACACTGCGGACTCACCGTGCAGCCACCCAAGAGCTACAGCGTCGGAGACTCCCGTCCATGGTCGGCTGTGGAATAGCCTGGACTCGAACCGGCAACGTCCAGGCTATAGATCGCACCCTGCACTCCACGCGGAGCACCTTTACCGGAAGCGCCACTAGGGAGCCCACATCTTAATAGTTTTAAATAATTCCAATACATTTTAAAATACATTGCATAACAGAATGTTACAAAACCGTGAGAACACAAATAGGTGGTGAGTAGTCAACTGTTTTTACCCTGACTACTTGACTTTGGCAAATAAGTAGTCGTTCTTCACCCATATGGAGTTGTACAAATCTGTGTACCGGTATGTGAAAAATAAACAAAACAACTAAGAACCAAAATATTTGAAAGTGATATGTTATCACAACCCAAACATTATTTCGATAGCAGTAGCTGCCATTTGGAGTAGTGGTTGCCAGCAGTGCCAGTAGCTGCCAGCAGTGTGGAGTAGTGGTTAGGGCTCTGGACTCTTGACCGGAGGGTTGTGGGTTCAATTCCCAGTGGGGGACACTGCTGCTGTACCCTTGAGCAAGGTACTTTACCTAGATTGCTCCACCAAAAACCCAACTGTATAAATGGGTAATTGTATGTAAAACAATAATGTAATTGTATGTAAAAATAATGTGATATCTTGTAACAATTGTAAGTCGCCCTGGATAAGGGCGTCTGCTAAGAAATAAATAATAATAATAATAATAATTTTGTCAGTAGTGATGATAATAGGTTTCCCAAGAGATCCAGTTGTATCCGATTCCCCATTTCTGTAACACTGCATGAATTGTGTGTGGTAGGTATTGTTAGGGAAGGGAGGGGGAACGCATGTTGAACTGATGATGATTTATGATCAATGAGGACTGAAAAACCATCAGTGCACTAACCTTAACTCCAATACAGCAACAAAAAACAGTGGAATAGCCATAAAACTACCTGAATCTGCTGAGGCCAAAACTGAAACCTATGTTGAGCACTGTAAATGAACAGTCCTTTTAAGAAGGAATTGAAGTCTGTTTGGTGGAAAAGACACAGTGAGACATGTATGACGTACTTTTTTTTTTTTTAACTCTGATCCAATGCTGACCTATAAAAGGCTATGTTCCCCGAAGGTAAGCAGCAGACACTTTGATGAGGAAATTTCTAGCAGTTTATTTGTTTATAGATTTCTTCCAAAATTAAAAAAAAAATGGAATGAAAGTTTTTTCCTGTGTGTTTGCTATGATTGTTTTTTTTTTTTTTTGGTTGACCTCATCCCACCATTGTCCCTACCCAGGTTCAAATCATTATTGTAAACAGAAAAAAAGGCTTGCCCTTTATTGATAATATGTCAGATGTCATGGTAACTGAGCAGTTCTGTGCCCTGATTGTTCAGTGTCCTAGGATGGTACGTTCCCAGTGAGAACTGCTGAGTGGACCGTGCTTTTTAAAACCCCACTCAGTTCATGGCCTTCCGTTATTTAGCAGAATTGTTTTGCATCCCGGCTGAACCTTCTTGTGTGAGAGTAAAAACTCCATTCGGGTCCTATATGTACCAGAGCAGGGACACTGGGGGCATAACCTAACAAATGTGTGGGGTCAATTGGTAAGAGCATTTATTATTATTACTGTATTATGTTTTTATTCAAAATGTATGCTTTTTAAATGTGCAACACTGTTTGAAATAAAGAGACATAACCAAAATGATACAGATAACAAATTCTAACAGTCTGGACCAAAGCATGATATAGATTGAGGTTCTGTGATATGCTTGTTGATTTGCGCATGTTTAAAACAAAATCTAATAGAATAAAGACCTAGTCATCTAATAAATATGACTTCTGAATCTAGCCCTTTTTAAAAGTTGTGGTCTTGGCGCATAACCAAAGGTAGCAATCCAAAAATACTAGGGTGGTTATTTGTGCAATATTTTCATAAACTGGTAAAAGGTCCTTCTATTTGGAAATGCTCAACTGTTTGACATGCACAATTGGATCAATTTATAATAAGAGCATGAGTGCCCAACAGGTTTCTGTTGTGGAAAAAGCATTTGGATTAGGGCTAACTCCCTGGCTAGGTGCAGTTGTCCACAACAGAAAGAAGAATGCCCAGGTTTCCTGCTACCAGTTCAAGAGACTCTGATTGGTCAGTGAGTAATTGCTGTAGCATTGTTAGGGGCTAAAGTCATAATAAGGTTTTATATAATCCAGCCTTTCCAAATTGAGTAAATCCCTTTAGTAGGGGTGTTGGGTTTGGAAAAGACAAAGATATTACATTAGAGTTATAATTTAGTGTAATGTAGAAGTTTAATACCAAAGTTTTTAATAAAGGAAACTGTACATTTAAATCAAATGCATGCACTGCAATATATATATATATATATATATATATATATATATATATATATATATATATATATATATATATATATAGTAGTTATAAAATGTATATATATATATATATATATATATATATTGTAGTTATAAAATGTGACCTTAGGCAGCAGAATATAAGAAAACGATTATGACACTTGCATCAGAGCCCAATACAGCAAAACGTAATCAAATCTATTGTCATTGTTGTAGATTTCATTGCATTAAATCTGGAAGGGGTTTTGCATTTTAAATTATATTTCTTAGCGTCATACATTATTACAGAGTATGGGCTAAGCTCTTTCTAGATGGAATAAAATAAATAAACACGGATAAATAACTAAAGTGTATGCAGTGGCCGTTAAATCTTCACTTAAACATGTTAAACTTTGTACTAGTGCTAAAGCTTGGCAAATCTTTCCTTAGATGTCCAAAGAAGTTCCACCTCTATATTAATACGTAAGGCTGTGTCTTTGAAAAAGGAGAGCCAGCATTATTAGTGACTGAAACCCTCAGCTAAGCCATAGCAGTGCTCTCCTCCTATAAGTCTTGGCTCTAACTAAAGGGTCCACCCTCAGCTCTGGTTGGGAGGGAGGACAGTCAGGCTAATTGAGCCCAGGGTCTGTGTTTACCATGTGTGGGCCATTATTTGACAAAATGGACATGAGGAGCCAAGATAACTGTAACTTGATTTAATGTGCAACCTCTTCTACAATAAAACATATGTTTAATCTTTATATAGTACCTATCATAGTGGACCACCATCACAAAGCGCTTTACAAGACTGCATCAGTAGCAGAGTCACTTACAAGAACAAAAACGTCTCACCCGAAAGATAGAGCACAAGGAGGTTAAGTGACATGCTCAGGGTCACACAGAGTCAGAGGCTGAGCTGGGATTTGAACCAGGGGCCTCCTGGTTACAAGCCAGGTTCTTTAACCACTGGACCACACAGCCTCTGATACTGTTTCCAAAAGGATAACTACTAAGGCAAATGCTGATAGCCAAGAAAATTGATCTTCAGCTCCAGTGTATATAAGCACTGCAAAAAAAACAATAGTGTGTTTAGTATATTTAACAACAACATCATCAACACAATAGGTTTAGTAAGGTCTTCACGAATCTAAACATTGCTAGATTTCTCTCTGGCTAGTTAAACTATGCTCAACCAGCAAAAGTCAAACAATTGAAGGTTTCATACCACTCATAATTTCGACAGGTCTGTTTATAAAACAATGCACAGGGCTTAAACACAAACTAGTAATCCTATAAAGCTGGATGTTTAAATATCTAGAGGTGCCCCCACGCAGGGAATGTGTAGTCGTTGTATGAGCATTACTGCTGGATAACCAGTTACATAATATTTCACCAGCCCAATAACTGTGAAGTTCAGTTAGGTCAGAAAGTCTCTTTGAGTGAATGATGAGACTGCATCCTGTTGTAAAGGTGGTGAGAAGGACATACAAGCTTGGAAGTCAATTCTTCTCAAGTAACCTAGTGTAGGTACAGTAGTCCTAAAGATTATTTCGCTTTTTGATATGTGCATGTGTACCTAATTAATTGGAACAAAATGTACTACTTTAAACTCTGCCGTTTTTGATAATTAAAATAGGCCCTTCGTGTATCAAGACTTAAAAACCATCATCTTTAGTGGATGTGTGTCTCTTTAACATATTGTTGCCTGGAAGACTGACAGATATATTTAGTTCTGCTGTTCATATCACTGAAATAGGGTACTGGTACAATCGTCTTGCTGTTTTAATTGAGCTCAATAAATTAAGTGACAGGAGGCTTGTTTATGTGCAAGTTGTAACATAGGCTGTGGAAGAAGTTATTTTTAGAGCGGTAAGACTCAAGTGTTTTGGTTTGTTAAAAAATCCTGGTAAAAGGGAAATTTAAGTGTAATAACCTTAGTTTGTTCAAGACCAAAATTGAAAGGCATCAGTGCAAGTACAGTACCTTTAATCTTGAGTAATAAAAGTCTTGCAAGTGGCATGAATTGTGGGTATGGACCTGAGGTATAAAATCCTCTGAGCTCTGATGGCTTCTATTACTGTCAGAATTGGGGATACATTTAAATGTAATGGTTTCAGTCAACAAAGTTCATACATATCCAGGAAGTAGTCAGTGACAGTTTGATGGTAACAGACATTGAATGATTGATAGCCTGAATGCGGAAATTGTGAATCTCATGTGTAATCAGTCAGTTTGAAAGAAGACCTTGCTGTCCTCTTTGATAGGATGAACGTGTGCATTCTGTGCAGTAACTGTCTGAAAAAACAGCTAATCCCTGATCCTTTCTCAGCTGTGGTTTTGAAAAAAATCCCTTAAAAATATAGCCACTGTGATATTTAGAAAACAGAGTAACAAAGATGCAAGCATTTGTAGTCACTGTGATATGTATGTGTTCCATATTTGTGTTCAAATTATGCTCAGGTCCATTCCTCAAATGCTTTTAAGTCAAAGTTACAGGTAGGTACAGTAGCTCCATTAAGGCTGGACCAACTGCTCCTTAAAATGAGTTCCAGAATTATATACCAATGCTGTTGGATAGTTCATCCATTGCTTCAAATGAGGCAGATGCACCCCCAAGCTAAATCTTCAGCACTGTGCAAAGGCCTACCTCCTGTATTGTTGACCTGCATATGCAGGTACTAAAAACTTCCAGAAATTGCTGATGGAATTGTGGAATTGTTAAGTACCCTTGAAGCCATTTAGGACAAGATAAGATTCTTTTTTGTGGAATTAAACATGGACAACCATTTTTAGGATTACTAGTCAGCTGTCTTGCAGCATGTTCCTCTTTCCATGATGCCCCAAAGACCCCTGCCACTTGAATGTGGATGATAATGATCTGTTGTCTGAGACATAGCGTTTGCTCCATATTATCTACAATACACCATGGAACACTGTCATATGTAGTGACTATGGCCTTGATTTGCATTCTGTTTCAATATGTCCTGTGAATGATGGTTTGCACCATCTATGTGGACATCTGCAGTACTATTCATCTATTTTGCTGAATAATATGATGCGATGCCTGTTTTCTGGAGAAAATACATATTATTGAAAACAGCAGTAAGTGTAAAAGATGATGCTGATGATATTTTTGTGTGCAGATTAATGCTTCCGTCTTCTCTTTTTTTATGATTTTTGCTATCGTTTTGATTATTATTGCAATTTCTCAAATACTGAGTTCAGAAGCTGCTTTTCAGCTCCAGTTACCTGCCATAGATGTGTTTAATGTAGGCTAAGTCAGCCAAAGTGTCTTAGAATATAATTAGGAGAAAGCGCCATGATCTGCCACTTTGGATCAATTTTCTTGTTTTGCTGGCAATACACTGCTGTGGACTAGATGGTACTTACTAATATAAAGACACTGCCTAATCTAGCCAACATTACATATGTCTACGGCAGGCAACTAGGACTGAAGAGCAGCTCCTGAACTCAGTCAAAGCACCTTCGCATATGCAATAAATATAATTATTATTATTATTATTATTATTTATTTCTTAGCAGACGCCCTTATCCAGGGCGACTTACAATTGTTACAAGATATCACATTATACATTATTTCACATTATACAGATATCACATTATTTTACATACAATTACCCATTTATACAGTTGGGTTTTTACTGGAGCAATCTAGGTAAAGTACCTTGCTCAAGGGTACAACAGCAGTGTCCCCCACTGGGGATTGAACCCACAACCCTCCGGTCAAGAGTCCAGAGCCCTAACCACTACTCCACACTGCTGCCCGAATTACTCAGAATACATTTGAGTAATTACAATAACCCCTCAGAATGATTGCACACATCATAGGAAGGTAAGAGAACAAAAAAAAAAAAAAAAAAAAAAAAAAAAAACAGAAAATGAAATTTGAAGTTTTATTAAAACTCCATAATAAAAAAACGAAAAACTTAAAAATTACAAAAATGATTTAAAGATGCATATCAATCTATTATTTAGTTCATAAAACTTGATAGAAAGTAGGACACAGATGGGCAATATATGGGGAAAAAATCCAATATTTTATTGTTACAGTAAGATGGAGACAGAAAATAATGAAATTGCTTGTTTAAGAAATGGAATTTAGATTTCTATGAAAATTATTTAAAGGGGGGGTTCTCATTTTGATTTTTGTAGACATGAACAAAACTTTAGTGACTGGTTTCACAGACCCAGATTAGCAGTAATCTTGAACTACCTTACCTAAATTAACATTAGGTAGTTCAATACTAGTGCTAATTAGGGTCTCCCAAACGTACGTAACGTGAACCCAAACGTAAGAGTCCTGGTTCGCTACCATGACTGGCAAATGAAGCTGTTGATCAATCAGATGACTCTCTTAACTCCATCTGTCCCAGGTTTCCCAAAGGGACGCTCCTGAGAAGCTGGCTCACCAAGTCCCAGCCCAGATTTATTTTATTGATTGCAGGGTAAAAAGGCCACAAGTGACACTAATGCGGAGGAAAAGGATGAAGCACACGAAAGTAGCAAAGTGCGTAAGCGGTAAATATGGTTATTCTACATGCAAGACTTAAATGATTTAAGGTTATACTCGTCACTGTGATTACCATTATCTGTTCTGTACCCTTTGAAGTGTCAGGACACTTCTACTGATGTTTTCTTTATGGTCAACAAAATGTAGTTATTCAGCTGGTTAAGTGACTGTGTGATCCCTGGAGCCAGCATTACACTTCAGCCATCAACACCAGGCTGAAGGATATCTACATCATCATATGGAAGGAAGCGCAAATGGATGGAGACACAGATGGATCACATTAGTTTACTGTAAAGCTACATCTTAGTTGGTGCTTATCTTGGCTAGAGCAGAGTTCAAATCAGCATGAAGTTTTAACATCTACTCTCGTGTAACAGAAATCATGGTTCTGCCAGCAATGTCATTGATCTAGTTTTCTGCTGCATCTTTGCTAGTGTCTCTCCCTTGGTGAATGGAGTATTGTATCCTAATAATACATGGGAGCCAAGTAATTTCCTATTACTAATAAATTGCATTATGCTGTATTGCCAGAGACCATGTTCCTCCATGTAATTCAGTGCATGACAGTTTTCACTGCAGAAGATTATAGGACGTGTATTGGTGGTGGAGTATCCTTGATCTGCATTTCTGCCTTTCTGTATTTCTGTGCTCCATGAGATGCCAGGTAGAATTCAATTTGATTCTCATCTTAGCAATGCCTCTCTGCACAGAGGAGCTAGTAACACACTAGAGTACTGAGGTTTTGATTGGTAGAATTGGCTTTAATTTTCCAAGAGACGTTTGCCGTCTTGAACACTGGCCCAATCAAAATACTAAATCTATAGTACATATACATTATCCATAACTATAAAACTCAAAGTGCTTATGTGGCAGGACAAAGTTGTCCTGCCCCTTTAATGGAAGGGGTCACGTGATGGGTGGCCATTCTGGCTCTGGAGTGGAGCTACAGACCAGAGCTGGAATGGCTGCCAATTAAACACATGATCCCAATCACCCAATTTTGGGATTATATTATTAATTGTTTAATTGGCCCAGCTGGCCAATATAAAGCTGGCCATGCTGCAGCACGGAAAAGGGAGGAGAACAAAGGAGAAACACTGAAGTGCTGGGGCCTGTGTGTTTGCTGGTTTTCATGACTGTGAGTTTTGTATATTTAGTTTAAGATATTTCTGTTTTGTTTAAATCTTTGTTTTGGCCATTGTGCCCTTTATTGTGGCATTTCTTTGTTTTATTTATGTTTTGGTTTATTAAAAATAAACCCCCATTTCTAAAATACTCTGCCTCTGAGTCTTGAACGCCAGTATCCTCTGCCATCCTGTCACAGCTTAACATAGAAATATTAACTCAAACATAATAAATTAAATGACTGACACACAATTTGACTTTTTCAATGTTTTCAAATGTTGGAATGGCTTTGGATTCACTGCTTATGCCATTTCAGATAGTTAGTCGTGTAGATAAGAATGGAAAAAAGGAAAGGAAAAATAATTAACTTCAAATAAAGATGTGAAAATTTGAAAAGTTAATACAAGAGGGAAATAAAAAAATAAAAGCCAAGAGAAGGGGCACAGTGTAAAAAACAGCTTATATTTATGAAGGATCATTCAGGTTACATGGTGGATAGACCAGTCTGATTGGTTAGTGAGCCTCCTTCAGAAATGTGTAAATTAATTTAAATATTGGATGAGCCAGGTTTTCAGGTACAGTGCTCCCCCTTTATAAGGTTGCCTGTTATACAGCAGAACAGGTTATAAAGCGTACTGTCATGACTCCCATTTGCACCATAATGCCATTACACTAACACTAGTAGTCTCATTTTAAGGCAGAACACAAACAGCACGGTCTCTATAGTTATTACGTGCATCACAGGCAAAATGATTGTTTCACGCCAGTGGAATACCACAAAACTGTACTTCACAGAAAAAGGAAAACAAAAATCACACTGTAGTTCAGTACTTGTTCTCTGCACCAGGGTCTTTGCAAAAAAAACATATATATATATATATATATATATATATATATATATAGCCATTTACATTTACCAAAACAATTAAGAAAAAAATTCCCACACCTACTGTAACATTTTCTCCACAAATAGCAGATGATCTTGTTACATTAACAGGAGGATGTATAGGTCATCTACCAGTGTGCTAAAGGCAGTCACATTCTGTTTACAATCTTGTATTTTCTTTCTTTTTCTCGTTTTTGAATGTAATCATAATTTTTTTAGTGAAGATAAGATGCTAATACAATAGATTATTATGTCCATGAAGGTTTGCTAACAAAAGAGAAGTCAGAAAAGGCTGTGTTTCAATAGCTACATTGAACAACGAGCCACTCTGCTGCACTGTGCTGGTACCATTCACACCCATTCTCTCTACAAAAACAAATTCTCAGAACACTGTATACATACATTCCTATACTGAAAGCTTTGTGATTACAGGGAAATGAATGTAACTAAATGTAAATAATTTACAATCACACTCATTGTATTATAATAAACCATGCAGGACCTTTTTTTGTGTCATTTTTAAAGCCAGCAAAAGTGCACATTTTTCATTTAAATGCTGGATATGTAGACTGCATGTATGCTCCGTTTTATTTTTGCTTATTAATAAACCTATTTTTATGCCACTTGCATAATTGGAAAGAAAATGTCTCGGTGCTGCTAAATGCACCACCTGCAAGCCGCCCAGGCATTGTCTTTCTTCTGGATGTCTTTGTAGTCGTTCAATTTGCAATCATATAATAATGGCTACTGCTGCACCTCATAAATTAACTTCATTGTCATTGTCACTGGTGCACGGTGAGCTGAGGACACCCTGGCCGACCTAACCCTCCCTCCCTCTGTCCTGGGTCGGCAAAGGAATGGCCTGGACTCGAACACGCGACGTCCAGACTATAGGGCACATCCTGCACTCCACGAGGAGTACCTTTACTGGATGCGCCACTCGGGAGCCCTCTTGGTTTGATTTTTTAGGCTCTGATCTATACTGCAATTAGCTTGTTTGTTTGTTTCTGGTCAAAACAGCCTTCAGTTAGCAAATGAATGACAGTGTTTTAAAACTTTGAAACAGGGTCTCAAGCTGAATAGTTTCCTGTGATGGAAACCTTCATCTATCCTGATCTTCCGCAGAGTGTGTACATATCTACACCCGTCAACTGAGGAGGGAATCTCTCAGTAACATCATGGAGGCTGACACTTGAATCCACCTTAAACCTAGAAAAACATAAAAAGGGAAAGCTGTTGTTATAGTGGCTTAACTGAAAGAAAAAAAGAAATGATTTAATATGATGTCCACCATTTGGAAACAAAAAGTGTAAAACCAGCAATAAACTTCGTTGTTCAAGGATATCTTCCCACAATAATAATCACATTTAGGTTACATAGCTTAATTAGCATACTTATCACGGCTGTTACCAGATGCAGCTGGATGCTAAAGATGAAGCTGGGTCAGTCCAGCAGGCCTGTTTCTTTCTTTTTATTTAAAGATAAAATCGAGAAACACTCTATACATGTAAAAGAGGACAAAGGGAAAGGAAATGGCTGTAAGAAGTGTCAATGGAAAAGGGACAAAAGAGATGGAAGCAAGAAGATGAATGGAGATAGAAAAGAGAAAGAAAAAAGAACAAAACAAGTGGCTACACGATGGTTGTGTTGACAGATAAGGTTCATGGCTATGTTGTTGAAGCGTTAAAAGTATGCAATACCTTACATCTCATTCCATTATGTGATTTAATTTAAAAAGATGTAAAGATTTTTGATCAAGCTTAACTGAAAGAAAAAAAGAAATGATTTAATATGATGTCCACCATTTTGAAACAAAAATAAACCCCTAAAAACCCTTGGATATCAGGTGAATTATTCCTTACAATGCCTTGCTTGTCCCCTGAAATCAGGTCTGACCTTACAATATTCACCAACCTTATTTGTGTCTATATGTCTGAGGACTGCCCCACAAGGCCAGATATTTTAGACCTGGCAGTAGAACTATATCTGGTTAACGGCTCAGTTTACCTGTTCATGACTCCTCCCAAGTCTCCACTGCAACCTCTGTTGGGAGCAAGAGAGTCCAGCTCATCAAAGAAAATAATACAAGGTGCTGCTGCCTTGGCCTTTCCAAACACTGAAACAAGAAGCAAAGATTAAATTAAAAAAATACAGGGTTATAAAAGTCAGAAATAGGAGAATATATTAAGCCTGCTCGGATTTAAGTCAAACTGAGCACCAGGAGCTGCAAAACAAATGTCAACACCTTTGTGCTCAGTGGATATAACATTACAGTGAACCTCCTCACACATTTCATTTAAATAATTACGTATAAAAGGATTAAATTACCTTCACAATCACACATATAACATGGACAGTATTGAAAAATGCCCCCCTTCTATGAAATAACAACCCTAAACATATTAAATGTACATTAAAATGTTTCTTATGTTTGGTCAGAAGATATTTACTTGGACAAAACGGTCTTTAGCCCTTACTTTCACTAACATTTTCCTCACTTTGTCCCACATACATATGTATCAGTTCTGGCTCCTTTACACTAGAGAGGACAGAAAAATCAGGTTTCAACAGAAATTCAACAATAAATACAATCCACAGGAGTGGATGGCATTCTGTAGTGTTCAACTATTGGCATGTTAGCCAAAAGGATTTCTTGTAACTTACCAATTCTGCGTCACACTGACACACACCCTTAAAGGTTCAAAGTTACAAAGTCTAATTTTTTTGTGCTACTGTTTGAAAGAGAATCCTGCACACGCTCATCAATTGGATAGAGAGCAGTATTTTGTAGGACAGATGGAAGGATACACACTGAAATTGGCTGAGCGACATGGATACATAATTAGAATTCTTTTTACATCCTAGCCTGGTATTTAATGTATTATGCATTGTTTTTCACTGTATTTCATGTATTATGCATTTTTCACTGTATTTCATGTATTATGCTTTTTTTTTTTTTTTTTTTTTTTTTTTTTTTTTACTGTGTCTTGTAAAGCACTTTGTGATGGTGGTCCACTGTGAAAGGCGTTATATAAAATAAAGATTGATTGATAAGAATCCAGGAGAAAAGTCTGAGAGATACTATCCACATACTTTCAAGATATAGATATAGATATAGATAGATATGTCATGGAACACTCTGTTGCCACTGCTTTAACCAGCAGGGTTTTTCCAGAGCCAGGTGGTCCATAGAGTCCAGAGTGCCTCAGGCCCAGAGACAGCAGGTCAGAGTGCTCCTGGGGCAGCTGGATGGTATCCAGGATCTCTTTCTTCATGGGCTGCAGGCCGCCCACATCCTGCCACTTCGCAGAGGGGATCTAGGGGACAAGGGATGCCTTATGACTTTTTGTAATGGGATCAAACTTAAGATTCCTGTTTATACAAAAAATAATAATAAATGTGGGTCAAGCACTGAGGTTAAAACTATTTCATGTGTTGAATGTTTTTTTTTGGATGTGCCTCACTCTTGTAAAATACCTACAATGACGAATTACAAACAAATGCATGCAATACAGCCATACTCTATTAAGTCAACACAGATATTTGAGTACAATAAAAACAAGTGAGCCTGCATAACGTTAACACATAAAATAACAAATTAAAAGGTGTTAGAATTTGAAACATTTATGATGAGACTGCATGGGCTGCTGTACTCTACATAATGGTGTCAGATTTTGACATCTGTTTATAGCTTCTCAAATTAAAGAAATTATCTACCAATTTTCCCAAAATATGCTGATCAAATAGTGTAATATATTAAAGCATGCACCAAGTATAATAAGACTTTCTTGTTAAATAATACCTTAAGATCTCCAATGGCCTGTGAATGCACTTGCAGTAGCTGGTCCAGGGTGCTGGACCGAAACTCCGGATGCACAAAGGTCATGCTCTTCTTGTAAACTTATTCCACCCAGGAAACTGACTTTAAAAAAGAAAACAGACTCAAACGTCTGCAAAATGTATCTATAAAGTAAACAAAATGGTCTTTCAAGTTATTATATGACAAAGATTCTTTATATGACAAATATTATTGTCAAAACATTTAAAACTACTGTTATTGATGCTCGTGGAGGACTTACAATATATATATATATATATATATATATATATATATATAGTATGTCCTCCTTTAACAATCTAGATATATCTACCACTCTGATATCAAACCTGCACTCCAGTGCTGGAAGAAAACTAGAAAAGTCAGAATTCACAAACTTCCTGCTGTCCGGGAAAGAACTGCCATCGCTTAGACATAATGTGGAAAAAATCAGAAACATACAGAGACTGGAGAACTCTATGTGCATGATTTGAACCTTCCAAAGCAGCATGGATCTGGGCCATCTCTCTAAAAATCTACGCAAGCATTTACTGTATTGATTCCCTGCATTACAGGTGTGCACTCTAATATATCCAAATCAAGCAGATAATGGTTACCCTGGGCAATGTCTTCCCCAAGCAGTGGATGGTAAGGAACTGCCACCATATCCCCTTGTCTTGCCAGGATGTTTTACTTCTGACAAGAAGCAAGTATTAGCAGCAGCCCATTAGAAAACTTCTCAGAGCTGGCCCACTTGTACCCTGCTGTCAGTTGGATCCTGATGTCTCCGAGGTGACAGCAGGGTACAAGTGGAATCATTTCTGTTGAGGAATACCTGCGTGAATTGTGACTTTGTAAGAAGAAAGTGAAGGGAATGGTATTGAGAAGGGAAGGTATCCAAGGTGAACAACTCTGTCAGAGCTGACATGTTGTATAACAGAGTGCACTGATTAAATAGCTTTAAGTGGAAAGGGTAGATAATCAAGCAATAGGAGTTTTTTTTTTAATACACTAGGGGGTGCTGTATTACAGTATAAACAATAATAACATCAGATTATGGAGAACAGTAACATTTGAAGACTATTATACGTCAAGAAAAGAAAATGCATACCAAAATGAACAAAAATTACACAATACAATTTAAGAGGTTAACAAAGTGTTGAATTAACTATATATATATATATATATATATATATATATATATATATATATATAGGTTGATAAGAATTATTTAAAAAATAAAATGAAAATAATATACATAAAAAGTTTAAATGATAAAAAATAATTTATTTACGGACGTTTTGGGCAAAAGCCCTTCTTCAGCTGTGTAGAAAGAAAAGTAACATAATGCAGTAAACTTGGTGATTTTCAAAAATTCTGAGGTTGATGTTAAGATGATGTCAGAATAGAATGTTCATTCCAAGAGGCTCCAAAGATCCAAGTTTGAAGATAAGCTCATGTTCTCTTTGCTTCCTAGTATAATTTGTACCAAAACACTGACTGATTCCAAAAACTATCTGCTAAACGTCTTTTAGTTTCCCCAATGTATAACTGGTTGCATTTTGTGCAAATGATGCAGTGCACTACTCCTTTAGAAGTACATGTAAAGGGGCTGGTGGATGTGGAGTGATGATTTAGGGCCACTGATCTCAGCTTGGGAGTTAATATATTTGCATGTCATACATCATGGTTTATTGCATGGGACTGTGCCTTTTAAAGGTTCTAAAGAAGAGTGAATTTCACTGTAGACCACGTATTCTTTTAGATTCGTGTCTCTTCTATAGGACATTAGAGGAGGATTGGACAATTTCAAATAACACTATCACTGTGATAATCCTATTCTGTTTACAATGGACATTAAAAGCCTCTACACTGTTATCCTCAACAGTGAAGGTTTAATAGCTTTAAAACATTTCCTTGATGAATGGAGTGAAGGAGCCCCAAACATATCCTTTTGAGACTAGCTGAACTTGTGCTCACTTTGAATTGTTTTTCTTTTAATGGAAATTTTTACACTCAAGTAAGAGGTGTCAGCATAGAAACTAAAATGGGACCATCATATGCCTGCCTTTTTGTAGGATCAGTTGAGAACACATTTTTGCAGCAATACAATGGTAACACACTGAAACTCTACCTCAGATACATGATGACATCTTTGGAATTTCAACTCCCTCTTATGAAGATTTGAAACAGTTCATTCAGCCAGCATCATATTCCCACCTAGCTTTAGGATACACATGGGACATCTCAGAGACCGGCACCAGTATATCACTTCTAGACATTTCCATCACAGCTGAGAATTCCACTATTAACACCACTATTGACTACAAACCTACCGACTCTCATTCATATCTACAATGTGACTCCTCACACCCAAAGGCTTGCCGTGACTCAATGCACTATTACCAACTTTAAAGACTCAGACATATTTGCAGTGATGATCAAGACTTTTTCATTAAAATTGAGGAAATGTGTGGATTTTTTGCAGATTGCAGTTTTCCAGACAAGATCATCAACAGTGCTAAATACCATCTACAGCACCTATTTTTAAAAATCCTCCACTAATGTCCTATAGAAGAGACACGAATCTAAAAGAATACGTGGTCTACAGTGAAATTCACTCTTCTTTAGAACCTTTAAAAGGCACAGTCCCATGCAATAAACCATGATGTATGACATGCAAATATATTAACTCCCAAAATGAGATCAGAGGCCCTAAATCATCACTCCACATCCACCAGCCCTTTACATGTACTTCTAAAGGAGTAGTGCACTGCATCATTTGCACAAAATGCAACCAATTATACATTGGGGAAACTAAAAGACGTTTAGCAGATGGTTTTGTGGAACATTTCTGAAGCATTCGAATCAACACCTTGACATTTCCAGTAGCCCGACACTTCAACAGCAATATCACACTGCTGAAGACATCACCATCTGTGGAATCAGTCAGTGTTTTGGTACAAATTATACTAGGAAGCAAAGAGAACATGAGCTTATCTTCAAACTTGGAACTTTGGAGCCTCTTGGAATGAACATTCTATTCTGACATCATCTTAACATCCTCAGAATTTATGGAAAATCAACAAGTTTACTGCACTGTGGTACTTCTTTCTACACAGCTGAAGAAGGGCTTTTGCGCGAAATGTTCTGAAATAAATGATTTTTTATCATTTAAAGTTTTTGTGTACATTATTTTTATTTTCTTTCTGCCTTCTCTGAAACATATATATATATATATATATATATATATATATATATATATATATATATATATATATATTAGCTCAAAGAGCCTGCTATATATTATATATTATATATTAGCTCAATAAGGTATATCCCACACCCTGAAGTGCCTTATTGCGCTTATAAAATGGATCAACCAACATTACAAAAACATAAAAAAAAAAAAATGCATTAATTAAAATATAATTTCAGATGTTGACTTGAACATTGCCATTGAAAGTGCGGTTTTGATTTGTTACACTTCTTGTAATTCTTGGTTTATTCATTACATTTTAAAGTAAAATATTACTGTCTATTTTCATTACAACAGCACAAATGAGTCTGCCTTTAAATCGCAGACCCTTCCTCACAAGATTTGCCCGTTTTTGAAAAAAAGTGCCGACCCATGGTGATATGCTGTAATATCAACACCCCCATGTGACCTGTTTGGACCAATCAGGATAGAGTATTTAAAATACCCATTATATATATATATATCACATTATATATTATCCCTTATATAATATATAGAACACCATTACATCATGTAAGAATAAATCATGGATTTGAATGTAAACAATAACAAATAGTTGTGATGCCGTCAAAAACCTATAAATACCTCCAATGTTTTGATTCAAACACAGGCTCCCTTGAGAAAGATATGTACAACATATCAAAACGTTGGGCAGCTGGCTCTTTGATCTAAAATATATTATTGTGTTTTATACATAATATCATCCTACAAAGGAAATGAATGGAGAAAGTGAGAGGCGGACTGGAGTATTACACCAATCCAGGAGGGCAAGACAGGCGGATAATAAACTTAAGAGACTGACGGCACAGAGAGCTAAGTATCGTTCTCATCAAAACTTTATAGATACTTGTATAGATAATGCAGTAGTTCCAACTGGCTTTAAAATAAAACTAAGCGTAAACATGAAGACTAGTGAAGCAGAAAGATTAAATGTAAATCAGATATTAAAAGAGACTTCGTTTAAGGTAATGCAGGAAGCTAAATTAACATCGGCAAGACGAATTAGAGAAATAAGTAATGAAATAGAGATAGTAATAAATGACATTAATTGCATGTTCCCTCCATCAGAAATAAGACAGTTACTTCGTAAAGTAGACAACTTTGAGAACAAAACACTAGAACATTTGAACAACAAAAAGATAATGAAATTACACAAATTAAGAGGTCAACCGGGATTACAAAATAGAATAGGTCTAGAAAAAATTAAAATTTCAAATCATAACAAATCAGAGAATAAGGAAAACACTGCTGAAACACTTTCGAATAGAATGCTTAAGCAATGCGAGTATAAGAGTTATGACCACTACAACATAGTTCAAATAGAGAAGGACGGGAACTGTTTCTTTAGATGTTTAAGTGTAGTTTTATATGGTTCACAAAATGACCATCGAACAATTAGACATGATATAACAGAACTAATGGAAAGCAATATAAAACAATATGAAATGTACATCGACTCAGTGATCCATATTGAAAAAATGAAATTAAGCGATGGGAGTATAGATTCTTGGGCTACAGAGGCAGAAGTTATGGCAGCTGTAGACCTCCTAAATAGGCCCATACACGTATACATAGACTTAAAGAATAAGGACTGTTTTAAATACGAAGGCACAATAGAATATATTAAAAATAAGAACGAACCAATTAATCTTTTATACAACAATAACCATTTCTCAGTTATTGTATTTAAAGACAATGAAACCAGAAGAAAATCTAAATACTGTGGCATAATTAAGAAAGATAATCAAAATAAATCTAAAACAGTAAAAATAAACCAGGTTAAAGTAAATTATAAAATGCAAAATAGAGAGTTAAACATGAATAGGACAGAGAATTCAAAACAGAAAGATAGGAGACCCAAACATAGACATGGTACCAAATACACAAAAAATAAGACAGAAGACATAGTATTCAATTTATCAAGTAGAACTTTAACCACATCCCAAAAAGCGGTACTGAGTAAAGGACTTAAGTTTATACCGACTAAAAGATACATCGATAAAGATAAACTGGCCACTGAATTAAAGGAGTGGGAGAGACGCATGAGATTAGCAGAATATTTTTTCAATGAAAATATCTCGGATTCAGAGGGTAATTATGAGCATGGGATTAAGGTAATAGTACAAGCACATGGACTCCTCCGGATGGAAGAGATGAATGGTTAGATATGTATATTGAAGTAGTTAAACAAGAAATAATAGTAGGACTAAAGAAAAGATGTAAACTTAATTTAACCAATATTGAAGAACAAGCTATGACTGAGTTGTTAAATGATGATGATATAATGATAAGACCATCAGATAAAGGCTCAGGAGTAGTGATAATGAACACAGATGACTATATGAAATCTGTAGAATGTGAATTAAATAATACATATACATATGAAGAAGTTAAAAGCAATAAGATCAATAAATCGGTAAAAGAGGTTAAGGAAATTGCGGAGAGACTATACAATAAAGGCATTATATCAAAAGAATTAAAAAAATACATGCAGCCACATAATGCAAGAACAGGCCTAGCAAGAGGAAATCCTAAAATGCACAAAGAAAATCACCCTATGCGAATGATAGTCAGTACAATTGATAATCCAACACACATAATAGCTGAAATAGCAGAAAAACAACTTAGGTCGCACGTTGAGAAATTACCAAGCTATGTTAAGGATACAACACAATTTTTAAAAAGACTTGAATCAATAAAACACAACCTTCCAGAGAATACAATTTTATTTTGCATGGATGTAAAATCCTTGTACCCAAGTGTCCCTCGTAAAGAAACTTTAGAAGCTTGTCAAAAAGCACTAGATAATAGACTAGATCAATCAATACCTACAGCAGAGGTACTGAACATGATCAACATAGTTTTAGAAAACAGTTATTTTACATTTGTTGATAAGAATTACAAACAAAACGATGGTACAGCAATAGGATCTAAATTAGGAATGCATTTTGCCAGTACATACATGGGGAAATGGGAAGAACAATTACTTAGAAAATCGGAAAGAGAACCTTTAGAATACATTCGGTTTGTAGATGATATTTTTGGGGTTTGGACACATGGAGAAGAATCTCTTTTCCAGTTTCATAAAATGGCAAATGAAATACACAGTAATATTAAGGTGGACCTTCGATGGACAAGGAAAGAAATAGAATTTTTAGATACCATAGTAAAACTTGAAGAAGGTTCAATTGAGACTGACCTCTTCTGTAAACCTACTGACATGCACCAGTATTTACACATGTCCTCTGCACATCCGATACACACTAAAAGGGCAATCCCAAAGGGTCTAGGAATAAGGATACGAAGAATATGCTCAAAAGAAAGTGACTATGTAAAACAAAGAAATGTATTAAAAACAAATCTTAAAAAAAGAGGATACAAAGAAAGACTTATAGAAACGGAGTTAAGAAAAGTGGATAAACTAAAAAGAGATGATCTACTAGATTATAAAAATAGAGATAAAAAGGTCAAAAGAGTCCCATTAATAATGACTTACTCTAAACTTTTGCCCAATATTTCTAAAATAGTTTGGAAACACTTGCGGATTCTACATAATTCAGAAAAATTAAAAAAAGTATTTCTTAAGCCCCAGTTGTAGCATTCAAAAGAGAAGCTAATTTAGGTGATATTTTAGTTCACAGTAAACATAAAAGAATAATTGACAAAATAGGTTCTACAAACATGTGCACTAGTAGATGTAAAGTGTGTAAATACATAGACAAAAGTAAAAATATAATTAAACATAAGAACACCACATATACACTAAAAACTAATACCTACTGTAAAAATAGCAATGTTGTTTATGGAATAGCCTGTGAAAAATGTGATGAAATCAAATATGTTGGAGAGACTGGAACTACTTTATATAAAAGAATTCAGAACCACCTTTCATTAATTAGAAATAAAAAAATGAATGAACCAATAGTGCAGCACTTCACCAGTCAGGGACATGACATAAATGATGTCAAGTTTGTAGTATTAGAACAGCTCAAATTAGACAATGCGACATATAGAAGAATAAAAGAAAGTAAATGGATAAATAGACTGAACACGATTATGCCAGCGGGACTCAACAGAAAAGAATGAACTAATTAACTTCAATAAATATATAACATTTAAATAAATAAACAAAATTAATTCAAAAGTTGTGCATACTGATGCGCTGAGGAGGCCAAATCTAGACTGATCCTCAGAGCCAGCATTGCATGATATAATAAAAATATAAGTTTATATAAAGTAGTGTTAATTAGAATTAATACAGATTCAAAGATAGAAGTAAAAATGATGTCACAATATATAGAACACCATTACATCATGTAAGAATAAATCATGGATTTGAATGTAAACAATAACAAGTAGTTGTCATGCCGTCAAAAACCTATAAATACCTCCAATGTTTTGATTCAAACACAGGCTCCCTTGAGAAAGATATGTACAACATATCGAAACGTTGGGCAGCTGGCTCTTTGAGCTAATATATATATATATATATATATATATATATATATATATATATATATATATATATATATACAGGCACATAGTCAACTATATACAGGATGTGCCAAAATAACTTTAGTGTGTATTTTTTTTAAAATTATTTTTATTAAGCATGCAGTTTGTCCATCATTTATAAAAAACAAGAATACATACATCACTAAAAAGCACATGTTCTAACTATGTAACAGTGAACATAAAGATCCATTTGCTGCTTCTCTCTGGCTTCTGTTAGCAATTTAGCACTGCTTACCATGTACTGCAATCAATGACCTTATGTAACAAAACATCTTCTCTTATTCACCAATATCTTGGATGTTGTTATCAGGGTAATTACAGGGTTCCTAGTCTTGTGTATTCTGAGACTCATATACACAGCAGACCCTTCTTATCCTGCCACTCTGTAATGATGAGTGGCTCAAACGTGTGGTTCATGGTTGTGCAGGCTCCGCAGGAGTAGTGTGGAAGTACAAAGCACAGACGAAAACAAAATGGTGCTGGCTCTTTGGGTGACCTACATTCATCAATGGCAGACAGCTAGATCTGAAGAACACCTTATAAAATGGCTTGGATAAATTAAGTGCTGTGATTAGCTGAACAAGATCACATGACCATGCAGTAAGAAGAACATAAGAACATTTACAAACAAGAGGAAGCCATTCGGGCCATCTTGCTCGTTTGGTTGTTAGTCGCTTTTATTGATCCCAGAATCTCATCAAGCAGCTTCTTGAAGGATCCCAGGGTGTCAGCTTCAACAACATTACTGGGGAGTTGGTTCCAGGCCCTCACAATTCTCTCTGTAAAAAAGTGCCTCATATTTTCTGTTCTGAATGCCCCTTTATCTAATCTCCATTAGTGACCCCTGGTCCTTGTTTCTTTTTCAGGTCGAAAAAGTCCACTGGGTCGACATTGCCAATACCTTTTAGAATAATTATTCTAAGAATAATAATTGTCTTACCGCACGTCTATGATATCATAGACCAAATTACTTACCTGATCTATTAATATTACTATGCCTTAATAGTAACAATTATCTAAACAGTGGGCGCGTTAAGTAAGTGAGCCGCTCAGAGTGAGAGCGCTCAGAAAGCACACTGAGCAGAATTAAATGACTTAACGCTCTGCTCCACAAGAGCGCTGAGCGACTTTTAAAAATGGCGAATAATAATTATTTGCTTGTTTGTGTTTCTGAGGTGATGGTAGATAAAATGGCCCCATGTGAAGTTACTTTCCCCTGTTGTACCTCGCTGAGTTCGGCGCTCTGTTTGGACTGAACCTCATATCTGGCTGTGTTTAATACCGGCAATACCGACGTTAATAATGAAAATTATGAATAATATTAATACTACAAGCCTAATAATAATACATTACTAACTATAAAACAGCTCTACATTTAAAAAAAATGAAATTAAATGATACAAATTCGAAAACAACAATTTTTACCATCTTATTTAGCCAATATAATACATAACTTCATAAATCGAAACCAGTTCATCATTCTTGACAAACGTATTTGTCAATCCTGCCTGTCATCTCCACTTGTTTCCTGCAGGTGGCCTTTCCGTCCGCTCACTCTGATCACTGATGAAAAATGCTCAGGAGTGCTCTGAGCGGCTCAGCGGGACCTGAGCGAGTCGTTAAGTTGATTAAGTTGATTCTTTTACTGAGCCACTCACTTAATTAGTGTTTCTGTAGGTAATCACGTCAAGATGCAACTGAAACAGCATTTAAATCATACACAAAAACAGAGTGTTCTATTGAAAAATAAACAAACTATAACACAGGCTCCAAAAGTCGCACACTTTGACAGGTCATGGGATTTTACAGTATGTACTACTACTTGGGACATTAACAAGATGTAGCACAGGAAGGACAATTTCCAAAGTAAAACATTACATGTGATTTACCACAGTCACTGATGCACACCAATCATCCACAACTTCAAAACACTCATTCACAATTCAAGTAGACACATGTAGACTAGCACCCTCTTCAGTGTACTTGACTTTGTCTTACCTAATGTATTCTTATTGTTTAGATTCTCTCTGGCTCTAGCTCTCAGAATCTTGTCTAATCTCGAAGTGCATCTGATACACCAGATTGCTACCCTAAGCCTGTCAGCCTACAAAACTCTGCATCTAGTGGATGGACAGTAAGAAATATATTCATAAAAATCACATAGAAGTTGCTTTTTAATTTTAAACATACAAACTGTGCTAGAAAGTATGATTGAATGCTGCTATAGAACTGGGAAATAACTCAGTTGCAGTATGTTCCCTATGTCTGTGTGTGTAAGCCAGTAACACAGTCTTTATTATCCCTGGAGAACATCTCAACCACTAGCTCTTAGCCAAATATCCACTTAAACTTCCTGAACATTGAAGAAAATGAACTCTGCTATTTTAAAATGATACCCTGCAGTTATAAATGGGACCAAACACTGGCCACTGATTTTTATTCATAACTAGGAACTTCCTTCCTATCCTCCAGACACTTCCTGCACAAGGCTACCCATGTATGTATGTCTCAGTAGTTGCTGAGTAATGCATTGTTTTCCCAAATCTACTGCCACAAAAGCACCTTTTTGTGTTGGTGGCTGTTATGAGTCTATTCGAAGTTCTAAATTAAGATCTGTACTTTTAAGGTGCAGTGCCACATGTAATGAACTGGAACACCTTTTAGACGGTTGTTACCTTATCAGTTCATGCTTAATGTCAGTGCTGTATGTCCTGTAAAATATCAGTACAAAAAGAGATGTTATTTATAAGTAGTTGGGACAGTGTAACATTAGGCTTTGAATGTGTCCTAGGAATGGGCAGGACACACATGTTTTAGGCTAGGAAACACCATGTCACTGAACTTGATTTGTGGCATTATCTTCTTAAACACTGAGACACTGACAAGCATATTTTTCAGGAGGATATTAAAACAAAGGGAAAAGTACTGTATTTGTATTTACAGTATGTTTTACCAGCACACATGCCTTGTGTTATATGAATAATCATATTCTCTTCAAAGGTAATAACTCTCTGTTCAATTGCCATTTAAAATAATATATTCTAAAGAATTAATACAACCTTTAATGTGAGCTGCTCCTTTTCCATATAATGTAATAAGACTTTCTGGATTTTATATCAAAATAGTGTTAAAGCTGCAGTGTACCAAAAATCCACTGCTGGCTAATTCTTTGATGTCTGCTTTTACAGGCTTCCATAGATTTATGTGCACGCTATTTTATTTATTTATTTATTTATTGTTTCTACATTCCTAAAATGTATTTTCTGTTTTAGGGGCACGTAACCAAGCAGACACTCTCCTCTCCAGATTACAAGCAGTTGTTTATAAACATGTACTGCAGAATACAATTTTCTACAATTGAGCCCCTATATTGCCAACAGAAATTTGTAGCGAGTGACAGGTAAACTGACCTATCACAAGTTGCCTCTAATAGTAATTCTACTCGAGGCTGTCTGAGGAGGTGGGGCTGTAACTCTTTAAATTGAATAATTTTGCGGCGCAGAGCAGAGGATGCATGGATAGAGCGGTGTTACCGTAGCAAAGAGAGCAAATACATTACCAGGGATTAAGTCTGTGGATTGCAACTGAAATTTTCAGCAAGATGACTTCTAAGTGTCCCAGATGTGAGAAACCTGTCTATTTCGGTAAGCGTGTCTACGGTATTTATTTACCAACGTTTGTTGTCAGTTGTTTCTTTTAAGTTTAATATACTCGTCTAAGTAGACATGAAGCAGACCGATGTATCACAGCAGTAGTCATCTATGTGCTGTTTTTTTTTTAACAGACTGCTGAAGTACAATGATTAATTTGGACGTCTTTGTCGTTTGTTTAAGCATATGTAGTATAAATTCAATATATACATTAATTATTTCGATTGTAAGATTTCATTTTGAATGATCAAAACTAAACCATTACGTGTTGTGACAGCTGTAGCAAAATACACAAATCCACACGTTTTCTTTTGATATCCGGTAAGGGGTACCTAAAATGTATGTACTATTTTAAAAATACAACAAGTCGGGATTTCAAAAATAAACTTAAGATTTGCTTTATGGTTAATGGCATCTTGTATAATTAATTTACACTTCAAATTAAACCTGAATTACAGTGTCTGTATATGGTATAGACTCGTAGTGTTGAAGGGCTCGATTACATGACAGTCATATAAACCATGGATCACCGTTTTAAGGTGGATGTTTGGATCAATTTGTATATTATTTTACGTTACACAGAACCCCCCCCCCCCCCCCTCTCCCCTTTAAATTAACAAGTACAACTACATAAACTGCCTTTTGTTTAAATGATGTAAAGTTTATTAACCTTGCCTCCGGTGCATTGGGGTGTGAATGAAACACATGGAGAGAGTATAATTGTATCAAGATTAATCACTGTCTAGGCTGGCGAAGCAGCTATTTGGTGTTTGTTTAAGTGGTGTTGTAAAATCAGAACACTTGATTGTTAAAATCACATGATATGAGACCTGCTGCTAAGATTGATATTGTCGTAAAAGTGTAATGTCCCTTTAAACTGCTAAAATATATTACAAATATATGGACCATTAGCAATAGTTAGTTCTGACAGGCACCCATTGAGTTGTACAGTAATTGTGCATGCAAAATAGTCTTCCTATAACAGAGAACAGTATAATACTACATGTTCACACTTTCCATTCTTCTGATACCTCCAATGTGACCTTTTAACCCAGGAATTGTTTGTTTCAGATACTGTACACTGGTGCATACAGTACTAATGCATACAGTCATGAATCTGTACTTTTTGCAGCAGATGTTCAGTAGGAGGATGGCACATCGACATAGCGTGGGAGGTTTCAAAGTACAAGAGATGCATCACATTTATGATAAAATCTGTTTAAGAGCTTCTACAGCGTACTTTCAAATCATTATAAAGGCACTGGTAATTTGTAATAATAGCATACGGCTCTATAGTGGAGGCGCTTGTATGTACAATACTTCTCTTGCACTAACAATAGTACTATACTACTATGGTGGCTTTTGGTAGACTTGTGATATTTTTATTTTTTGTGTCTCAATCCAAAAATTGTTGGTGATGCAAAACCTTTGGCCATAGCGGTATGTATTGGTGAAACGTACATGTAATTACTTATAGGAACTGAAAGTTGATGCTTTTTGAGCAGGTTTTTATTTTTAAAAACTGAAAATAACCGATTTTGCCAAATAATAATAAAAACAAAAATAAATTCAAGCCCTAATTATACAGTAGCTTTACCTACCCTGTACCTCCTTATATTCTCCCACTATTGCTTCATGCTACTGTACCACTTGGCTGAACGGAAGAGGTTATACCATGCTGGGTACATTCATAGTAACTCTGGTTTCTGACATGCCGTGACATCTTAAAATGACAAAGGCTTGTGTTTTATTACCGCATACAACAAACCCTGAACAAAGCAAAACAGCCGTCCTTGGATCTTTCCTCTCCATAAAAGCTGACCAGTTCTTATTATGCATACGATGTTTGGAAACCCTTGACTTGTATATTAAACACATTAGTACATTAGAATATTGTAGTTCAGCCAACTAGCATTTTGTGCCTTGCTTAAATTAGAATGCAGTTAACATTAGATTCTGTTTATTATCTTTCATTAGCCTAGTTATTATATTTCATGTGCACTGGAATTGTGTGGCAGCCTCAATTATGTATCATTGATGTGCCTGTACTCATTCAAATTAGAATCATAATTATCAGTAGAGGTGCAACGTTTAAAGAAGCGACTCATCCTTAATAAACTTATAATATGTATTTTTAATATGGATCCACTTTATTACAGTCACTACTGTATCAGCAATACATAGTCACTTATTCCCATTCTTCATTCTACATTTAAATGAGAAAGTAAGGATGTGGAGGATTTAAAAGCCCATTCATTGTTTCACAGCCAAACCCTGTAAAATAAACTGATTGTACTATTATTATTACAATGTTGTTATTACAGTATACCTTTTTGTTTATATCACAATCTGGTTTAACTAGTAGTAACACTGTTGGTGCTTTTAATCTACGATCATTGAAATTTCAATTTGTTTGTTTGTAAAATAAAAGGTATACTATATTAACAATACTACAATAATAGTAATAAAATCAGTTTAATTGACAGTGTTTTGCTGTGAAACAACTAAATGAGCTTTTAAATCACCCAAGTTCTTACTTTCGTGTAATAACGAGAAAATGAGGGTGCAACATTTTAATAAGTGACTAGTCTTGATTAATGTGAATGCAATTATGAATAGTAATTGTAGTGTTTGTCCAGCACCCTTGTTTGCCCGTCCTACATTTTGTATGCAGCAAAATCCGTAAATGAAACTAAAAGCTACCCCCCCCCCCCCCCATTTATAAATTGCAGGTGTATCAATCCATTTTTTTATTTGGATTTTATTTGTGAACAAAATGTATTTGATATTAAAACCTGCCACCACTGCACTTTCAAATGAAGGAGGGCTGGCGATGGAGCCGCTGAGCTACGATAGGTCTGAAACGACAGAAGGTCTCTGGATGGGGATTGGTCAGATTTAACAGGGGGTTGGAGGATTAAACATGAGCTCTGCCTGGGTAGTTGATTGAGTCAATGATCCTGGAGGCCTACCGAGTCTGCCATTTACCACAGAGCTTTTACAATCGTCAGGAAGTTAGAAAAAAGTATTTTCTAGTCAGATATTGGCGACCCCCTAATAACCTACAGTTTGAAAACCTCTTGACTAGGGGGTGAACTATGCATCACAACTGCTGCTGCAGAGTCACTTAAAATAGGATCTCGGTTTTACATTACATTCATTTTTAGTAGTAGATACTTGAAAACTGTATTTCTTGGTTCAGGACACTCTAGAGAATATTATACAATATTATAGAAACTAAAACAAAAATACTGTACTGATTTTTAGGGCTGTGTTTAAAGGTTCAGAGGTTCGAAGGTTCATTCGCTAGCCAGAAATTCAAAGTTAGATCTAAACCTTCAGGCGGCATTTACGCACTGTATGTCTTTTTTTTTTTTCTCTCTGTTAAAAGAAACCATTTGACAATGTGTAAATACTATAAATCTCACATTAAATGTCACTTGCATTCGTAATTTGATCTTTTGATTTGTATAATGCATTTTACTTAAACAAAAGTTGTATTAAAATCCACTACCAAATTGTTATACACAATACATGACAACACATGATTTAGAACTAAACATTTATTTAAAAAATAAATAATACTGAGAACGCCTGTATTATATAAACTGAATCTCTGTCAGAAAATGTTGATTCTCCAGACGCCAGTATTTCTGCCAACAATGATTCATCTAATCGTCTTGCCATCTTGAAATGAAATTCTAGAGTGGAAACGTTTTCTATTCTTGTGTGCAAATCAGTTTCTGTAACTTACACAGAATATTCTATTAACAAAGCAATATTTTACAAACCGCAATAACCGAATAAATAGTGCTAAATAAACTAAAAAACATGAATTATTCTAAGCAAAAAGTACAATTGCAATAATAAACATTTATTCTCAGGATCTTTATTAGCAATAATGGACACTACTCTCGATTTTTATTTTCTCAGATTAAATATGTATAAATAAAATAATAGTTCTTCATTCCATTCAGTAATATAAAAAAAATTTGTTCATGAAACCATTATCTGCTTATATCCACTTGTTTCTTGATATTTATACATGTTGTAAAAACACAGTAAAATAAATGTTCTCATATGGTATGTCAAATACATTGGATTTTACAGTGTTTTTCCTTTTCTTTCTTGTCTCTAAACAAGGTCCTCTGATGCTTTCTCTCTGCGTGCTGTTGAAAACTTTCTCTGCCCTTTTAAAATTTAAATGCCCCCCACGTCACACGAAAAAAGCAGGGAGCGAAATTCAATCCCTCCCTCATCCAATGATATGCATTTCCAACCTGTATGGCAAAGTATGGTGGCCCACTAAGTCAATAAAATGAAGCACGTCTTTTTTATCGTGTTTACCCGATCACGGATTGTCACAAAGACGGCCGGAGTGGGTGGCGTCAGACCAGAAGCAGGAAGTAAACAGACAGAGATTTGGGGTTTGGTGAAGCTGGGCGCGTGATCGCGCTCAGCATTTAATAAACAGCACAGAAAATAAAAGGTTTGAAACAAAACACAGGACACGGCACTATACGCCAAAATAAAAAAGACAAACAAAACGTACTAACACACAAACGGTGCACGGAGACAAACACGGTGAGTAAAACCAAAACAAACGTTACGATCTTTCTTTTTCACTATTTAGTTTCTCCTTCTCCACACTCGTTCTCCACTCACCGAACACCTAACCCTGAGTGAATGCTACGTGTCTCTATATATACTGTTGTGCTGGGATTCAATTACTAATTAATTATTCACTTGAATCCCAGCACGTGAATTAATTCTGTGCAACCCCGTGCTCACATATTACATTTAACCAGCACGTGAAGTGATTTGTGCCCTCCTCGTGCCTAAATATAAATCTACATCTTTAAATCACACGTGAAACACAGACCCGTTTATATCCCGTGTACCAATCTATACACCAACATTAACACACGCACGCAACATACAAATGCACACAGGGACGGGGCACATTGCCACATATACCCCCCCTTGTGCGCAGCACACATGGCCTCAACGGCCACCTCCCCCCTTAAAAATCCAGCAGTCCAGGCCAAAGTCTCTGGCTGGGAAGGGAGGCTTCCAGGGGCCCACAGGTGGCAATGTTGCCAGTAGCCAGGCTGCTACTGGCCATGCTGTCAGCTCCCAGACTGACTCCTTCAGCCGGGGCAGTCCTGGCAGCAGAAAGGCTGCTTGGGGGATGGTCTCCTGACCTCCCCTCTTCTTCGTAGCCGGCAGCTCCCTCTTCCGGGGCTCCGGCCACAGTCTCTTCTGCAGCACAAGTGCTGCAGTGGGAGCAGGTCTCTTGACCTCCCCCACGATCTCCGGCAGCGAAACTGCTGCTGGGGTTGGTGGTCTCCAGACCTCCTCCCCCTTCTTCGTGGCCGCCAGCTCCCCTTTCTGGGGCTCCGGCCACCGTACTCCCCGTGGTGGAGGTACGGGAATCAGAGACAGCTCCTGCTGTTCTGCTTGTGGCAGAGGCAGCTCCTGCTCCTCTGCTCCTGGAAGTGGCAGAGGCAGCTCCTGCTCCTCTGCTCCTGGAAGTGGCAGAGGCAGCTCCTGCTCCTCTGCTCCTGGAAGTGGCAGAGGCAGCTCCTGCTCCTCTGCTCCTGGAAGTGGCAGAGGCAGCTCCTGCACCTCTGCTCCTGGAAGTGGCAGAGGCAGCTCCTGCTCCTCTGCTCCTGCCGGTGTAGGTGGCGGAGGCAGAGGCAGCTCCGGCTGCTCTGCTCCTGCCGGTGAAGGTGGGAGCAGCGTGTAGTCTCCTGCCGATGGAGGTGGGAGCAGCATGTAGTCTCCCCCTTTTCCAGGGGACTGGTGCTGCTCTGCCTCTCTTGCAAGGAACTGGTGCGGCTCCGCTCCTATTTCAGGGGACTGGTGCGGTTCTGCCTCTGAAGGGAAAACCAGCAGGCATTCTTCCTCTGCTGGTTGTGCTGGGGAAACCAGCAGGCATTCTTCCTCTGCTGGTTGGGCTGGGGAAACCAGCAGGCATTCTTCCTCTGCTGGTTGTGCTGGGGAAACCAGCAGGCATTCTTCCTCTGCTGGTTGTGCTGGGGAAACCAGCAGGCATTCTTGCTCTGCTGGTGAAGGTGGGAACAGCTGCCTCTCAGGCTTCGGATTCCCGCGGTCCCCCCGTCTGGGCGCTGGATGCTCGCGGTCCCCCCGTCTGGGCGCTAGTTCCTCCTCTTCATACTGGGTGGGGCATATGGCTAACGTGTGCCCATAAGCCCCACAGCCAGGGCATAACTCTGCCGCGAGGTTCTTTAAAAAAACCTCCCAGCCATCATCCCCGACCTCCTCCCTTTTGGGCTGTGGACACCCCGACTCCTCCCCCTTGGGCTGTGGACGTTCGGGCTCCTCCCACTCAGGCGCAGGAAGTTCGGGCTCCTCCCGCTCGGGCTGTGGACGCTCAGGCTCCTCCCGCTCGGGCTGTGGACGCTCAGGCTCCTCCCGCTCGGGCTGTGGACGCTCAGGCTCCTCCCGCTCGGGCTGTGGACGCTCAGGCTCCTCCCGCTCGGGCTGTGGACGCTCAGGCTCCTCCCGCTCAGGTACTGGAGAGGGCAGCGACTGCTCCTCTCCCTCTTGCTCATTGGAAGGCGTCCCTCCCATGTCTGCAGCTAGGTACCCCAGCACCACCATGGTGAGGTCACGAACGGATGCCGGGTTGTGCTGTTGCTCCCAGTCCTCCCATCGTTTCCCATCTCGCATCTGCAGCGCGTGAATAACCCAGGGGAGGTCACTGGCGAAGTTCCCCTCGGGGTGCACCAGCCAGTCCCATATTTCCCGGGACGGTGGGGAACCCGGTGGCAGTGGGGTGGCTACTGCCCCGTTGTGGCTGTTCTCCTCCCAGCCCGGCATGCAGGATGAGGGCTGCAGCTGTTGTTGCTGCTGCTGCTTCCGCTGCTTCCTGCAGCTCTTTCTTCCCATCCTCGCGTTACTATATATATATTTTTTTTGTAAATCCAAAACCCCCTCTCCTGGTCTGACGCTTGGAGGCGCTGTTTATCCCACGATGACACCACGTGTCACAAAGACGGCCGGAGTGGGTGGCGTCAGACCAGAAGCAGGAAGTAAACAGACAGAGATTTGGGGTTTGGTGAAGCTGGGCGCGTGATCGCGCTCAGCATTTAATAAACAGCACAGAAAATAAAAGGTTTGAAACAAAACACAGGACACGGCACTATACGCCAAAATAAAAAAGACAAACAAAACGTACTAACACACAAACGGTGCACGGAGACAAACACGGTGAGTAAAACCAAAACAAACGTTACGATCTTTCTTTTTCACTATTTAGTTTCTCCTTCTCCACACTCGTTCTCCACTCACCGAACACCTAACCCTGAGTGAATGCTACGTGTCTCTATATATACTGTTGTGCTGGGATTCAATTACTAATTAATTATTCACTTGAATCCCAGCACGTGAATTAATTCTGTGCAACCCCGTGCTCACATATTACATTTAACCAGCACGTGAAGTGATTTGTGCCCTCCTCGTGCCTAAATATAAATCTACATCTTTAAATCACACGTGAAACACAGACCCGTTTATATCCCGTGTACCAATCTATACACCAACATTAACACACGCACGCAACATACAACACATAACACACAAATGCACACAGGGGCGGGGCGCATTGCCACACGGATCCAGAAAGACACTTCAGTATGATCGTGTTTACATGATCACGGTCCTTAAAGGGTTAAGTCATGCCTATTACAGCACAGTGGAAAACAGGGTCACATTTTTATGACGGTTTAACTGCTTTTTGCATGCAGCCCTCTCTACAATTAAGACACTGTACCCAACACTGGGGCACCAAAATATTTTGAAACAAGTATACATTTTTTTAAAGAAATAAAACAATAAAAAATAGCATTAAACAACCTGGTTCTAACAAGAAGCTGTACCATTTTCTTATGAGGTGTTTCTGCTAGTTTTATAAAGTTAATGTGAATTTCTCACTGAATTTGAATTTGCCTTTGCACTGCAGAGACATGAATGTACTAGTTAGGAACCAAGGCTTCCAAACAGAATGGATCACTGTGAAGGTTTTGGAGAATTGAAAACTTGTTTGCTTTTCTGGAAAGGAGAATCTGCCCCTAACCAACACGTCATCACCAAGCACCATAAAAACTCCTAGCCGGCCAACGTGCGGGTAGCTGTCGGGCACCCATGGATGAGGTCTCCGGCCAAATTTATCATTTATCATTTATCACACATCTGTTTACAGTGCCAACACAACAGTTTCTGAAACACTGGCACATTTTTTATAGTGGCATTATGTTGCTTCAATTTTTATTTTTTTTTGCTGAAAGGAATTTTTGTTTTGTTTTGTTTTTGACATTATGAAACTTGCAAAACAAGAATGCACCAGCTCCTGCAGTACCTGAAACCTAAGTTTTATAATAGTATTGTTTGGCTTCCTTTCAGAAAAAGGGAGGACTTTCTCCCAACTTCAAATTCAAACCCTTTGTTTTAGTTGAATTTCCTGAGGGGAAAACTGAATGGTCTATTGAATCGTTCACCAATCCCTTGTGGAATGAGAGACCCCCACACCGAGATTAAATGGCTTAATGAAATGCCAGTGTTTATAATACTATGGTTTAATCGATTTTTCTAGTGCATTGAAACTGACAAATACAATTATTTGATCACCCACACCTTAATACACTCAACTATGAATTTATATTGATCTAATTATTGTCTCTTGTCTGCTAATACAAGGTTACTCTTTCAATCACATATTCAAGCATAACATCATATATTCTGGCGTAAATTGGCTGGTATCATACATAGATGACTGCTTGGTTAAGGTCACCATAAATATTGTTGTGAATTTTTTCAGGAGTACAGCACTTGCTTAGACCCTGTGTCTGGGCTGCAGAAGCAAACAAGGAATTTAACCCATGCCCCTGTGATCTAAAAACATCTACTGACCTTTAATCCCTCCTCAATTTGTCCTGGCAGTCATGTCTGAGGTTATTTTTTCACAGGACAGTTTGCTCCTACTGTTTTTGTTGGAAAGCCATTTCCAATAATCCAATTATTGGATGACTAAGTATGCATCTTCATAGCACAGTTGCCAACACCTGATTCTGCAGACTTGACAGTGATATTATCATAGACTAGCTATATTTAGAAATATATATACAGTGCTTCCTCGCTCTAAGGCTCTTGATTATAATGCTCCTCGGATATAACGCTCTTACAGCATGTCCCTCAATTCCCTATACTAGTGATTCATTCAATATTTCTACAGTAAATACAGTACCGATGTTGTTCAAACTATAAACAACTTCTCAGTCTAACTTCCGTTTCTGTCTCTCCCTTTTACTATAGTATCTGAACTGAAGAAAAGCTGCGCTGGCACTTTAACACATACATCTTATTCAGCATTCGTTTTATAACTAAATAAATATTAGGCCTATTATGTGGTTCTCTTTACTAATGTATTTACTTTTTTGCTGCGAGAGGAGCTGTGGCTTTCTCCGGGAGACGAGACGCTTCACTTCAGCCCCGCTCTGGCAGCTGAACCTGGGGCGAGCCCATTCCCTCTTCGCCTCTCCCGACCTGCTCTCCTTCTCGAACTTGGTTTGCTTGTCTGTCGTTTTGAACGGAACTCCTGACTGCCGTTTAGCCAGGCTATTTATAGTTTAAAAACTGCAAATTAAAATGATCCACGAGTGGAGTGTTACCTTTTTTTTTTATTTTTTTTATGCAGTCAAAATATAGCGTTGATTACATGGTGCTTTATGCATGGTTAATTCATGGAAAGTTACATTTTTGCTTCACTATATGTGCATTATAGAGAAGGAGTTATTTTATTTTGTATTTTAGTCAGATGTGTGTTGTTATGTGTCCCGCCGCACCCCCCACCCCCTCACCCGTTTATAACTCTCTTCGATTACAACGCTTATATTGTGTGTCCCCCGAGACCCGCATTATAGCGAGGGAGCACTGTGTAATATACAGTGGTTTGCAGAAGTATTCACCCCCCTGCAAAGTTTTCACATTTTGTTGGCACCTGAGTGTACTCCACGAGGCTTTCAAATTAGACTTTACATGTAGAATCTACACAAACTACTGCACACTGATAAAGTTAAAAAAATGCATATAGAATATAAATAAGTAAGATTTACAGAGAAAAACAGATTAATCTCAGTTGCATAAGTATTCACCTCCTTTGCTACTGCAGCCCTAAATCAGCTCGGGTGCAAATGATTTGTTTGAAAGGTCATGAAATTAGTGAAATGGTTTCAGCCTGTGTGTATTCAAAGTGGTTTAACTTGTAGATAATTTCCCTCAGGTATATAAAGACATTAAAGCTGCAACTCACATAATGATCCAAGAAAGCAACCATGAAGACCAAGGAGCTTTCGAAACAAGTCAGGGATAAAGTGGTATAGAGGCACAGAGCAGAAGGGTACAAGAAAATGTCAAAGGCGCTGATTATCCCTCTCAGCACAGTGAAGTCCATCATTAAGAAGTGGAAGATGCATCATACCACCCAGACACTACCCAGATCAGGTTGCCCTCCCAAACTGAGAAGCCGGGCAAGCAGGAAACTGGTCTGGAATGTCACTCTGAAGCCAAAAATGACTTTGAGAGATCTGCAATGTTCTGTGTCTGAGATGGGAGTCAGTGTTCACACATCAACAATAAGCCAGCCCCTACACAAAGCTGGCCTGTATGGACGGGTGGCAAGAAAGAAGCCATTACTCAAAAAGCCTCATCTTAAAGCATGTATGAAGTTTGCGAAAAAGCATGTAGATGATACTGCAGACATGTGGAAAAAGGTTTTGCGGTCAGAGGAGACAAAAATTGAACTTTTCGATCTAAACTGGTCTGGCGCAAGCCCAACACTGCACATCACCCAGTCAATACCATCCCAACTGTCAAGCATGGTGGTGGCAGCATCATGTTATGGGGATGCTTCTCTTCAGCAGGGACTGGGAAACCTGTCAGGATAGAGGGGAGAATAGATGGTGCAAAGTACAGGGGAATCCTTGAGGGAAACCGGTTTGAGTCAGCCAAGACTCTGAAACTGGGGAGGAAATTCACATTTCAGCAGGACAATGACCCGAAGCACAAAGCCAAAGACACACTGGAGTGGTTGAACAAAAATAGAATTAATGTTCTTGAGTGGCCCAGTCAAAGTCCTGACTTGAATCCAATCGAAAATTTATGGCGAGACTTGAAGATTGCAGTCCATTGACGATCCCCAACAAACTCCATCGATGATCCCCAGAATTGGAGCAATTTTCCCGTGAAGAATGGGCAAAAATGTCACCATCCTACTCTGTAAAGCTAGTAGAACAACTATCCAAAAAGACTCATAGCAGTAACTGCTGCAAAATTTGCTTCTGCCAAGTACTGACTTAAGGGGCTGAATCAGTCATTTAATTTTGTACATTTTGTTTGCAAGTTTTGCTGACATTTAACCTCCTCCTCATATAACAGTGTTCAGTTTAACCACTACAGCTATGAATAAAAAAAAGTTTGTTTGAAAAACTGTGCATAAATTATTTGTAATTCAACAAAATGTGACATTATTGGTAAGGGGTGAATACTTCTGCAAACCACTGTGTGTGTATATATATAATATAATTTTTTATTTTAGCTTTGAAGTTGCATTGTAAATTGAAGTAAAATCTTAATGCAAGTACTATAGTATGTGTTTGGTTAAAAATTTTACAAGAGGTTAACTATTTATATCCCAAAGATCCCTGTGCCTAATTTGGAAGCAGAGTTTTCAAGATTTAAAATGTGTGTTTTTCAAATACTAAAATATCAAGAAGTTGTGCTTATGGGGGTTGGACCTCTCCATGCAATCTGTATTCCATAACCCCTCTCCTTTCTGGTTATTTCTTGAGGTTTCAATAAACACATGTCAGGCTCTAGCACTTGGTGATACTGCAGACCCACTTTATTTAACGTTATTTCAAGTTTTAAATATCAATTTTTATTTTAATTTTACTTTCAGTGAATTAATGCCCAATATCCAGTTACAACCCTGTGATTTAAACTGTCATTGACAATCCAGTGTTGTGGTTTAATGGTATTTGGATACCATGGTTTGTTCTGAAATGGAATCTTATGCTGTACTTTGCTTACTAATTTTCCCTTTTTTTAACATAACAGCTGAAAAAGTGAGCTCCCTTGGGAAGAACTGGCATCGTTTTTGTCTGAAATGTGAACGCTGTAACAAGACGCTGTCTGCGGGCGGCCATGCCGAGGTAAAGTGCCACTTCTTCTGATACTTTATCCTCTGTGAGCCAGTCGAGGACCAACGTCTCGGGTGCTTCACGCACAGTACCACCAGAACTGGAAGGGGGGCATTGCTTAACTGTCCAAATTAAAACATGTTTTTTCTTTCTTTATGCTTTAATACCTACGTACTTGTGTGAAACATGGTTGCTTTCACAGACTCCAATTAGCACTGATAGATTACTGTAGTTTGGTCAAAATTAGTGGTTCTGTGAAAACTACTGAAAGTGTTTTTTTAATGTGAATAATATTTATAGCTGGCATAAAATGATTTTATTTGAAACAATTTAGTACAGTAGAACGTGTCATAACCGATCCTGTAAAATACGATACCCTCTATTAAGCGATGGACGTGTGGCATGTGTCATTTACACATGCTGCTACCAACTGAATGGTGCTGATAAATTCAGCTCTTACCAGGACAGAATGGATTCAGTTGCAGATTTGCAAAAAAAAAAAAAAAACACAAAAAAACACAAAACAAACAAACAAAAAAATAACTGCTGGATTACTTTGGCATTCAGTAGATGAAGAAAGCACAGGAATAACTGTTTTTGGAATGCTATATTGTACATTGCTAAGTACTGTATTATAGTGCTTTATTTCATAATATTTTGTACTGATTTTCTTTGTATAGTATATGTGCCGTGCCATACTTTGGTGTTTTAGACACATTGATGCCCCTGACATTGTTAATTTATAATGCTGCAACTTTAATAAGGCAACTACAATGTAGTAAAATGACTCCCTCTGAGACACCTGGAACCAGTTAAATCAGATATGACAGGCTCTGCTGTAAGTCCTAAAAATGAATTTACTGCAAAGCAGACTTTAATTTTATAAACCACTGTGGATCTACACAGCTGCCTTTTAAATTATAAAATTGGGCCTTCCCTGACAGTCTACAGTACAAACAAATGAAAGACAAATGCTTTCACAAAAATGTGCACCCACTTTTTATACGATTGAAATTGGACCTTTTGTATTTATTTATTCGTTTTTTTTTTTTTGCACATCACTAACACTATTCTCAGTCAGAATTCCATTGCAGACTTCAGTTAGCATGATTTCAAATAGTGATCTCACAACTTTAAGAGGTTATGCTGCATGATTTAATATCACATAGCTGTAATAATTAGTTTTTATTCACAGAGATCCCTGGAGTAAAAGCATGCAGGGAGAAATGGGGGAGAGATACCTTGTGCTTTCCAGGATTGCTAACCTGATACCTGTGCATTGACCCAAAAAAATCAAACTCCACAGCAGGTTGTCTAGTGTGCAGTAGGTCAGAGGTTGTGTTTGATGGTCCTGTGCCAAAGAACAAGAACATTTTCTAGCTCGCTGATCTGAAACATGTCTGTTGTGAATGTACAGTAGCGCTGCTGTTTTTACCATCCTTCAGCCAGTACAGTACCTTGCCTTGAGCATCAAAACACACCTGCAGCACCCTGTACAACGGTTAACTATTAATGAAATAAGCCTGGGATTTAAAATGAGTATCTGGTTTGGAGTATCTGGTAACATTTACCAGCGGGGAAGATTTGTTAAAAAGAAAGTTAAAGATGAAGTTATTTCAAATAAAATGTGTTTATATTTTTATTAGATGTTCTATTAATAAACTGTAAAAGTTCAGTTTCCTAGCAACTAATAGGTAATACTGCTGCTACTGATAAGTGATTTGGTAATCGCTGCAGGAAACTTTTGATTGGTATTTTTTGCTGTTTTTTTTTTTTTTAATTGATTGATTTTGTTGCCTTTGTCAGTGCTGATTTGGTTCTATACGAGTTGTCCCATGCTAATGATTTTTAGACTATAAATAACCGTTTTGCTGTCCTCTTGAAAAAACAGGCAACATGATGCTTTTTTTATGATGCTTACAGCCATTCTGAGTGGTTCTGTGTTCTGTCTGTGCCAAGGATTATAGCCATTCAAGGTTTGGAAATATGAAATCCCTTCCATTTTCTGTTACAGAATACCCTGATCATAAAACCTTTTATTCTTTCAAGATTCCTTTGAAGTCTGCCTGCCTACTCTTTGCCTTTTTGTCATAGGCTTTTGTGTGTGTAGCTCAACAGTACATGTAAAATCTCTCTCAACAGAATGATGTTTGTGTTTTCTTATCGAGAATATCTCCAAGACTTGCTATTCAAAACATTTCTCTGTCTGTGTACACATTGAAAGTGGACAGAAAAGGAGATGACTGAGTAAGATTTATTCATTCATTGTGTTAATGATGTCTGAGTAATTAAGCTACTGTTTATTGAAAAAACTGTAATCGATATAGTAATGAGCATGGGAAACTTCAGATAGCTTCAATACATTTTACTGAAGTGCCAATACCAAATAAGCCAGTTTCATTTGTTGTTGCTACTTCGAAAGATGTTCACACCTATTTATGTTTTTTTTTTTTTTTTAATGTATTTTTCTTATTCCCCCCCCCCCCCCCCCCCCAGAATTGTCTGTTAAGTGCCAGTTTTCAATGAATAATTGCTGGCCTCTATAGAACGTTTGGTATTTATTGTTAAGTTTACTGGAATCTATGACCAACATGTGTTTTGTTTACTGTGTAATTAGTAAGCCATAAAATACAGAGTTTAGTTGTCTTTGCTCTAGCTCCAGAGCAATATAATTTTTATTGGTTTGCAGGCCCTCTACTTTTATAGGGCAGCAGTGTGGAGTAGTGGTTAGGGCTCTGGACTCTTGACCGGAGGGTTGTGGGTTCAGTCCCTGGTAGGGGACACTGCTGCTGTACCCTTGAGCAAGGTACTTTACCTAGATTGCTCCAGTAAAAACCCAACTGTATAAATGGGTAATTGTATGTAAAAAATAAATTGTAAGTCGCCCTGGATAAGGGCGTCTGCTAAGAAATAAATAATAATAATAATAATAATAATGGGTTGCTAAAGTACAGGTCAGTAAAATGTTTTTAAGATATACAAACTCGCATGAAACCGTAGAAAGCATTTCCCTTGGATATTGGTTCCAGCTGTGATGTCAAGGAGGAGTCCTTCCTTCTACTGATGTAGGTTTTGATGCATTTATCAAAGCCCATCAGCAAATATTACTGTTACACTTGCATCCTATTTCTTGCATTCGTTATAACCCTCCTTTTCATTTTTCACAATTTAGACCATGTATAGCTCTGCAGCATTGTAAAATCAGGTTACATTGGAATAGTTAACCATTAAAAAATGTTAAGTCACTAAAATATCACAACACTTAGTTTTTGACTGAATTCTGCCCTTGTTGGTTAGACTTTTATTTTTCACCCAGAACGATGTGCTGTTACCATACAATTAACAATATGAATTGCTGCCCACAGTAATTAGGACAGGTTTTTTTTTTTTTTTTGTCGAGAAAAAAAATATTGTATTTCAACCTTTAGGATCTATCATTTGTGGTGATAAGGAGCAGGCTCAAGGATCTTTGCAACTTCAATATTATTTATTATTATTATTATTATTATTTATTTCTTAGCAGACGCCCTTATCCAGGGCGACTTACAATCGCAAGCAAATACAAATACATTCAAGTGTTACAATATAAGTCATACAATAAGAACAAGAAATACAATAATTCTCAAGTGTGACAAACCACAATTCAATAATACAGCAGATAATAGTGAAAGTTACATCAGGATATGATTAAGTAGTGATAGTTACATCAGGATATGATTAAGTACAAAATACTACAGATTAAACACTTGGGAGATTACAATATTCTGAGGTACAGGATTAAATGCAGTAAAATAGGGGGCAGATAAGAGCAAAATAAAGCATATTTAAATGAAGGGTGATAGTGTCCCAGGATACAACAGAGGAGTTCTACAGGTGCTGTTTGAAGAGGTGAGTCTTAAGGAGGCGCCGGAATGTGGTCAGGGACTGGGCAGTCCTGACATCTGTATTTATTTATTTCTTAGCAGACGCCCTTATCCAGGGCGACTTACAATTGTTACAAGATATCACATTATTTTTACATACAATTACTCATTTATACAGTTGGGTTTTTACTGGAGCAATCTAGGTAAAGTACCTTGCTCAAGGGTACAACAGCAGTGTCCCCCACCTGGGATTGAACCCACGACCCTCCGGTCCAGAGCCCTAACCACTACTCCACAATAGACAGACAGTCTTTTTTTTTTTTTTTAAGGTATCTTTCAATTAACCTCTATGATTTGATGAATTCAAGTAACTGCAAGGGTGTGGTCCCACATTACATACTGTAGACATTGAATAACCTTCTAAAGCAGACATGAATATAATGGATAAGGTCTTGCTCCTGTCAGACTGGAGCATTGCATCGCCTTGTCTTGCTCTGCACAGTCCAGATAAACCACAGGCTGGCTGTTCCCAGCTAGAAATACGTTTGTTTATACAACCAGGACAAGAGTTTACACCAGGAACATAATTACAGGGAGATGCCCATAATTACTGGGTTTGTGACCAGCCATCTTTGAGAGGAAAAGACTACACTTTCAGTATAAACATCTGGGACTGATGTGCACACAGTACACTAGTTCACTTCTTCACAAAACAGCAGTCTCGGTTGACTGTTCTAAAGGATCAGTCTGTTCCTCTGAAAGCTTCTCTTGTCCTGCCCTAAAATTTGGGAATTTCTGTTTTAAGCCATTTTACTAGATGAGATGGGGAGCAGACACTTAGCCAGTCGCCCTACAAAAAACAAACATTTATTACTCCAGTTAATGTTGAAGATCTTCTATAGCCTTATTTTTCAAGTACTACAGTGCCTATAGTCTACACCCCCTTGAACTTTTTTCACGTTTTGTTGTATCAGTGCCTCAGAGTTTCATGCATTTAAATTATGATTTTTTTCCGCTTATCTACACACCATACTCCACACTGTTAAGGGGGAAAAAAGTTTTTATTGAGAAAAAAATTATATATTAAAAATACAAAACTGAAAGATCATAATTGGATAAGTCTCCACCCCCCTGAGTTAATACTTGGTGGAAGCACCTTTGGCAGCAATTACAGCTGTGAGTCTGTTGGGATAGGTCTCTACCAACTTTGCACACCTAGATTTGGCAATATTTGACCATTCTTCTTTACAAAACTGTTTAAGCTCTGTCAAGTTCCTTGGGGAGTGTTGATGGACAGCAATCTTTAAGTCATGCCACAAATTTTTCGATTGGATTTAGGTCGGGGCTCTGACTGGGCCACTCAAGGACATTTACCTTTTTGTTCCTTAGTCACTCCAGTGTAGCTTTGGCTGTGTGCTTTGGGTCGTTGTCATGCTGAAAGGTGAACTTCCGTCCCAGTTTCAGCTTTCTTGCAGAGGGCAGCAGGTTTTCCTCAAGGACTTCTCTGTACTTTGCTCCATTCATTTTCCCTTCTATCCTGAGTGCCCCAGTCCCTGCCGATGAGAAAGATCCCCATAACATGATGCTGCCACCACCATGCTTCACAGTAGGGATGGTGTTCTTTGGGTGATGCGCTGTGTTGGGTTTGCGTCAAACATAACGCTTTGCATTTAGGCCAAAAAGTTCCATTTTAGTTTCGTCAGACCACAAAACTTTTTTCCACATGGCTACAGAATCTCCTGAGTGTTTTTTTGAATCCCGTTTGAAGTATGCAAGGTGGGCTTTCTTGAGTAATGGCTTCCTTCTTGCCACCCTACCATACAGGCCAGATTTGTGGAGTGCTTGGGATATTGTTGTCACATGCACACTTTGACCAGTCTTGGCCATAAAAGCCTGTAGCTCTTGCAAAGTTGTCATTGGCCTCTTGGTAGCCTCTCTGATCAGCCTCCTTCTTGCTCAGTCATCCAGTTTGGAGGGACGGCCTGATCTAGGCAGGGTCTTGGTGGTGCCATACACCTTCCTCGTCTTCACCGTGCTCCAAGGGATATTCAAGGCCTTTGATATTTTTTATACCCATCCCCTGATCTGTGCCTTTCAACAACTTTGTCTCTGAGTTCTTTTGAAAGCTCCTTGGTGCTCATGGTTGAGTCTTTGCTTTGAAGTGCACTACAGGAAACTACAGGGAAACTACAGGAACTGCTGAATTTATCCCAAAATCATGAGAATCATTACAATTTAACACAGGTGGAGGCCACTTAACTTGGTGTGTGATTTTTGAAGGCGATTGGTTACACCTGAGCTAATTTATGATTGCTATTACAAGGGGGGTGGACACTTATCCAACCAAGCTATTTCAGTTTTTATTTTTAATTAATTTTCTACAAATTTCTAGAATATTTTTTTCACTTGGAAGTTGTGGGGTAGGATGTGTAGATAAATGAAAAAAAAACAACTATGTTAATGCATTTTAATTCCAGGCTATAAGGCAACAAAAGGTGATAGAAGGGGGTGGAGACTTTTATTACAAATTAGTTATGCAGACTCAACTAAACATTAGCTGGAGCACTGCATGCTATGGAATTAGTTTTGTCACTGAAATATTTTGACAAATTGAAGGTAAAGCACTAGTCTAAGAAGTAGTTTTAACTTTAGTGCTTTGGCTGACTTTCAAGAATGTTCAGTCTCCACTTTATTGGGAATGCAGAAATACTTTAGGGACAGTTAGAAACCAGGCTCACCCGCAGTACACTGGACCCAAGTAGGGTACAAATGTGTTTGTGGTTGCAATATTTGGGGGAAGGTGCATGAACAGAATATTGTATTAACAAGGATATTCCCAGCATCAATTGCTGCATGGAGCTTTGTAGGAAACAAAGTGACTTATCAGCAGGGTGTGCTAGAATATTTGCTCAAAAAACATAAATCAATAATCTGTGCTACGTGTTGCCTTAAACTGTCTCAAACCACAGTAGGGAATGCATTACATTCCTGGAATTCTCAACCAGGCAAAAACTGTTTGTTTTTATGTGGGAATTGTATGTCATTACCATGGCAATTCCAGTTGCTAGAATTTGATTCTATTCAATTTTATCTGGACACTTGACAGTTTGATGCCACAGCCATACATTAATAACTCTACAGTTATGTTAGAGATGCACAAACCCACACATCAAAACACAAGTGTCAGTTGATCTGAACAGTGGCAGATCTAAGTACTTCCACTGGTTTAGATCATTTAAAATATGGGCTTTTACAGTATGTACCAAGCTAACAACAATGTGAATGTGTTAAATACTGAAAAGTCTTTCCGAATCGGACAGAAAAATAAGGTGCCGGTAAAACGTATTACTGGCACAATGAACCTGTCTGTTAGGTTTAAGAATCCATACCTCTGTCCCCTGTGCCACGTTTTATTTTCTACCCTTAAATCAGTGCTGTAGTGGTAAATAAAAAAGTGAATAAACGCCCTCGTTTGGAGTTCAACAGATAGATTGAGCAGATAAACATGAACGGATACATTGTCATTAACCCTCAGCCAACCAGAGCCCCCCACATACAGTTATTTCCCCTCTGTGAACAGTCACAGACCCGATGGTGCGCTTCAGTTCTGTGAGCATCCTTTCACTGGGTAGGTTGAAGGCTACTAGCACTGCTCTGCAGGTCCAGTGTGCCTAACAGAACATTAACGGAACATAAACAACCAATTGCAGAACACTCGCGCACACACACAGAGAACACGCAGTCCAGTGGCCACGCCCCACTGCTCGTGCCACAGTTCTGACTAGGAGCTCTCAGGTGTCAATCTCGCACGCAGCAACACAACACAGACGCTCACCGTTACAATATCTTGTCTTTAACCCAGGATTTGTATATCACAGGAGAGTAGAAATGAGTAAACTCTGTATCCCTTATATGAGAAGTGGGTAAACGCTATATTGCCCAAATTAAAAGTGGGTAAACGCCATTTACCAGCATATACCCTCGACTACACCACTGCCTTAAATGCAGCATTGCTTATGGTTTTTTTTTTTTTTTTTTTTAACAGCCACTTAAGTAAATCATTTTTATGTTTCTCTGCTGTGTGGTTCTGTACAAATTGAAAAGAGCGAGTAACCTCTGGACACATATGGTGTCTATTTTCTAAAATTAGGCTGAACAAGTGAATTATGTTTGTAATGTGAAATGTTTAGTGTATGGTACAATATGTTTTTTTTTTTTTTTCTTTGCTACTGAACCCTCTGTTTTTAATCTAAATATTATTTTGTTTCTTGCATGACTTAGAATGTGAGCACACATATGGAAACTGTTTGCTAAAAATAGGGATGGGACAAAGGAAGTGATTGAAATGGAATTTTTGGCTGGAGTGTTCCCCAAATTCCCTAAACTTTTGCTGTGGTCCAAAAAGCTGACTCTTGAATTTAAAGATAAAACAAAAATGGGAAATATGTAGTAGTTTTCATTTTTTATTTAATTAACTAAGGCTACGTACACACACAGGCTAAATGCTGTTGTGAGTTCACCCTTTTGCTCTTAATATGGTTTGTATACACACACAGTTTGGTTACAAAGGGCAACAACAACCACACTAGTTAATCCTTTTCAGAGCAAGTATCGAATTAGGTTATTAATTCAGTTTGGTTAGTTAATGCGCACTAACTGTGTGTATTAAAACCACACTAATACAACCGCAGTTGGTGCTCAGTGGATTTCTGCACAACTACTGATGTCATTGTTTATCCGACATTTCCGTGTGATAAACATGGCTAAAAAAACATGGTGCCTGATGAGCCAAGTTGATTTTGTAATATTGATGAATAGTAAATTCATAACAATGGTAAATAGTGCATACATATACTTTTTTTTTATATAATCAAAGTACAGTTGTATACTATTTTGTTGTAATATATATTTATATTATTTGGTTTTGCAACTTAAATAAAACAATATGGGACCATTTGTATCCCCAAACGCCACAGTGAGACCCCAACTCGTTTTTCCACCGGTACCGAACGCCTCATTAGTGTGTTTTGGCACTTCAGGAAATGTCTCCGTAAATGACAGGCGCATATACGACTCCTTAGACATGAGTACATTTTTAATCCAGTCGTTTGGAAACCACTCAAGTCGTTCCCACCAGCCTTCTGGTCAGAAGATTGCCTAAATGTTTCGATCTACCGTCACGGTACTGCAGATCGTCGCCACTGTATTTAGCAGTGCAGAAAAAGCAAAACGGCGTCTCCGCTGGTTTTGCAGAAAAAAAGCATAGCTGTGCTGGACGAGCTCTCGATCGATTACTTGCAGTACTTTCCTCCAAAAGCATAAACAAAAACACAGCCTCCATGTTGCCAAACAAAACCTCACGATTGGCATTTAATGATGGCCCAAGTTCAGTGGATTGTTTAAACAGGGAGTGCACTCACTTCAGTAATGAAAGGTGTCCGCAGCGTGTGTCGTTTGTTAATACAATTGTCGAGCCAACTGCAGTATGTGTGTGTGTATGCAGCCTTATTGTTCTACTTTTATATAAAACTAGACCAGATGGGTTGATCCTGGGCTTTTTAAATGTAATTAAATGAAGAACCTTTTATATGAGGTTTTTTTTGGGGGGGGGGGGGGGGGGGGGGTGTATTTTCACGGTACCCTTCCCCAATAAATCTCTTCTGATTAAGGTCCTCATCTAAAGAGACAATTATGGCTTGATGGCTGCATTAAGTGCCTTACAAGGGCAATGGATGCTGTTCTGCAGCTAAAGTTTTTGAGGAGAAATTGTTCCAAGAAAGGAAATCGAAACCCTGTATACATTCATGTGCGCATATTCACCTGAGTAGAAATCATCTCAGCTCTACAGTAGGATTGTTGGCAGTAATATAGAAAACTGCATTGTTGGTTACAATTACTGTGTCTTTAGCAACATTCCCACTAAGCCTGAGATCAAATGTATCTCTGCTGGCAGACTCTTACACTTGTCTGCCATTCTACACAACTGTTTTGTGTTTAGTCTTTGCACTAATCTCTGGTACCAATTTGTACAGTACTGATTTTACAGTTCACAATGTGCCAACTTAAGTCTAGGTCCAAGTACTTCTTAATTTAACTACAAATACAACACTTAAAATTCAGTTTAGTCACTGTGTTCGGGTTCATCCGTTACAGTTTTAGATCAATAAAATAGACCCCATTATGTCATTGCATGATCATGGATGTTTTGTTAGTTTATTTAGCAATGGGACTGGGCATTGCAATGACTTGGCATCTCAGTGCATTTAATTGAATGGAGAGGCAAGGACTGGAAGTGAACCTGAGCTGCTATCCTGAAGAGATGTGTTGTGTCGTGATAAACTTAGAGTTTTGTTCGGAATCCTTAATAGTGTAATCTCTTTGTCTTGGCTGTTTTTTGGGGTGTTTTTGAAGTGGGAATTCCTAAAATTTGCAACGATTGTATGAAAATATTTCTTTAATGTCACGAATATATTTCTTTAATTTCCAAACTGCAGCACGATGGGATGCCATATTGCCACCAGCCATGCTATGCTACACTGTTTGGACCCAAAGGTAAGTTCATCTCATTTACTAAATCTCCAAATGTCTGAAATTTGATATACAGAATATGCTCCTGCAGTTCTGTCGTAACACTATTGTAATTTAGAAACAATATATTTCTATGATCCATTCTCTAGCTACCACTTGCAATATATTCACAATTGACCATTGAGACACCAGGAACCAACAAAATACAACAAGCTTGTGAATGTGAATGTGTTTTATTCCATTTATATTGATTACCCATAAAATATGATTTTCAATCAGATATAGACAAGTAGCTATGGTGACGTCACCAGTAAATTATGCAAATTAGCTTAATTGAAGGTTCGAACCTTTCTTCAGTAATGTGTTCCGAACCTTCGAAGGTCAAAATGTACCCTTCGTTACAGCCCTAAACTTAAAAATAAATACAGCAAATGTTTGCCTTATTGGGACCTGGCAGCTGGTTTAGTTTGCTTCCGGTAAATGATTTAACACTGCATAGAGCTGCACGGTTTCTTAATGTCTTAAACGAAAGACGCCAGCTGCATCAAAGATCAGGCATATTTCTGCTAAAGACCACTCTGTCCAGTACAATAAGGGTACATTTCACATCTGATATCTCTACATTTATTTGTTTGATAATTTACTGAGGGGTCAAAATACGTACAATGTCTTTAAAAGGTGGACATAAAAGAAGTGTTTACAATTTAGCATTTGCTGGTTTTCATGTAGGCATTTAAATATTTAGGAACATTTGTTGTATAATAACTAGAGAAAATGATCAATTTTGAATGAAACAATGCTGTTTTTTCATGCTTTTAATAAATATTATGTTTAATTGTGTAGACTCTGAAATGCAGTGAAATAAGCAGTTCTTTTTACAGTGAATAATATACAGCACTACTTAAATAAAATGCCGAAGGGAAGCTTTGCGAACCGTGAAAATGTGTATTTCTGACTTCTTCAGACACCTGAAAGACTGCAGACCACGCTGTGCCAGTCTCACCAGTACAGTGTTTGCATTTGTCTTATCCTTGTGAGAGAAGCAACACATGTTTGGCTAGACAGTGTCTGTTCCTTTGCTTCTTTGAGCCCCGTAACATTGCTGCTTTATGTGTCTGCAGTGAATTTATCTCTGGCTAAACTGAGTTTTTCAAGGAGATTTGTCAGCACCTGGAAAATGCATTATGAGTGTTTGTCCTCCATCTGTGGAATAAGCGCTGTCTTCTTAAAACATTAGAAGGTTGTGTTCATAAATCATTAGTGCTGCAGTAAATGCACTGAAGTCCTGTGCATCTCTGAAGCATGTCTGTTGGTGTTCCTGCTCTGATGTGTTTTGAGAGCTGAAATGTCTCTGCCCCTCATTGACAAGGATAACCGCTTAAACAATGTCTATGGATTCTACCTTCCAGGATAATGTGTGCCTGCCTAAATAATACTTGCGCATATCATGCTGCCCCCCTAACCCTACTCAGGAATGATCTTAGTACTCTAAAGCTAAAACAGAAATGCTACAATCAAACACTGCCGGAAGTCGTTATTTTTCTATTCAATTTTGAGCTAATGAGAACCTTAATTGGCTTATTCCCTCAAGTAATTATTTAAGTCAAAAGAAATTATGATAATGGTGTTATACACACTGGGGCATCGCTGCCTAATTCAAATTAAGCTTTTGCAAGTTGACTTGGGAAATAATTGCCACACCAAGGCAATGTTCTGTACCAAGTTTGACCTTGAGCAAAGGTCACATTATTTAAACTTTTTGTTTTAACTTTTAAGTTTGGGTCTGTAACTAGTGTTTTAAATTGTACGGCACTGTGGCGGGGTGAAGGTGTAGCGATGACGTCAGCCCCTGCTGAAGGACCCGGAAGACAGACATACAGGCAGGGGAATGCATTTAAGCGCTATAGCGCATATTTAATAAACACACCAAAAGAAAAGGCAGCAAACAAAACAAACAGGAACACAAAACAAAAGGGTTCGATGGCCAAAACAAAGGTGTGTGTGTGTGTATGTATGTATGTGTATGTATGTATGTGTGTGTGTGTATATATATATATATATATATATATATATATATAATATATATATATATATATATATATATATATAATTACTCAGGATCTCGATCACGGTTCTCCTTTCTCTCTCGCAAACTCCTATCTCTCTTCCTCCTCCTGAGCGGTGCTGGTGACGTTTTTATGCAGCCGAGTTTCAATTGATTCTCATTATACAATTGAAACTCAACCACATATGCACAAGAAATAATTAAAAAATCTAAACCATGAATATAATAATAATGATACACCGGTGCGCTGCGGCTGCAAGCACCCACTATCACAGGCATAGGATTTAAACACCAACTTACTGTTTCAGTAAATAGTGTTGGTAAATATTCCTGTTGCAGGCTGTTGCATTCCTGTTACTGATATGCACATTATTGATTGATTGGACCAACCCATTATTCATTACCAATCATAAAGGTAAATCATACCAATCATAAAGGTCAAAATATATGTAGAATATACCCTGGTGTGCAATGGGCAAGTTACACGCAGTATATACACTAACCCTGCAAATATGGGTAAAGATGAAGAAATGCAGATTGACTGAGGTAAGGCATTTGTTGATGACTGATTTCCTACAAAATACCCCGGTATTTCCTCTGTAGATAATTATGAATGGAAAATATTGTAATAAGATAGCATTCCTATAAATTAATAATGATTAATGCAGAACACTGTTTGGAAGTTTGACTCTGAGAGTTAGAATTATGATTACAAATGTAAGAATTTATAGAAATAAATAGGGGTGTGCCGATACTCCTAGTTTCCGAGTAATTACCTTTAGAAATTTGGAAGTTGTTTGGTATGAGTTAAATGGAATAAAACATATTAATTACTCAGCACAAAACAATGTGGTCCCTTGGGTCCCCTTGTTTGTCTTGCCTTTCTTCTATGCTTTTGATATGAAATAATTTTTACTTCACTTTCCTTAGAAATGCGTAATCTCTGCAGTGAATTGTGGGATCGTAGTCCTGGGTAAAATGTAATCTCTGATTAAACTCAACAGAAATACATGTCCCAGTTTTCCTTGGCAGTAGCTGTTAGGCTTAAGGAAGGGTCACATTTACGAGACGAATCAGTTGCATTTACTAGTTTTGCAACATATTCTCATTGCCAGTTTATGGCCTCAATATGGCAGTAAAAATGTCAGTACCTACAGTAGGATGAGGAAAACTCTCTTCCAAATGGACTTTTTAAAGTGCCTATTGCAGAGGTTAATTGCCATTGATTGGTACTCAATTGTAAAGGTGATGAAAGGTCTGATTTTGAAATCAACACATTAATGAATGGATTTATGTAATACCTAACGACCAAATACTGTTAAAAGGTAATTACTCTGAGAATACGAGTATCTCAGAGTAAACAACCCTAGAACTAAATATATGCCAGATTATTAATTTGTTTCTGTTCTGTCTACAGGTGTTAATATTGGAGGAGCCGGTTCTTATGTTTATGAAACCCCACCACACACTCCTGTGAATAAATCAATGGAAAGTCCCACTGAGTGCTCGCCTACTACACCCTGGACACCTGTTCAGACAACCAAGCCATTCAGACCAGGTAAGAGAATGGAAGGGGGAAATGTATGAAATGATTGTCTGCAATGGTTGACCACTCATTGAGTATTAGATTAGGTAAATAATTCACCATACAGGTAGAGGTCTTATGCAATGTGTTGTCAGGATGTTAACAATGAAAATAAAAATTCCAGGTACGTTATTTAAGCAGTTGTAGCAACACGTTGGGACGTGAAACGCTATATTTTTCGGTACCCCGCTACTTACCCTAAGATGGGAAGCATGTAGTCATAGCAACAGTACATTGCATGCATTTGTCATTCGACCACAGATGCCTGGTATGCCTTATTATGCTTGTCAACTAATTACACACTAATCAGTGGTTGTCTGTAATCCATTTATACAGTTTGAAAATGTTATGATGATTTTAAGAATGAATTATCACTGATGTTCATGATAAAGTGCACAGTTGGAATGCCAGACTTTAATTCCAGACTTGAAGATTTGATGAGTGGAGGAGGGTTATTATTTGAGACTTCAGGGCTAATTTAGCCCCTCGTCACCATAGATCTTCAGGGGGGAAAAAGAAAAAGAAAACCTTTTGATCTGGAGCCAGAACACTAACCACATTCATGAGTGAACGGATGGGTTTAAAATAGAAATGTTATAACTGTCAAGGGAGATGCAGCTAAATGATTTAATGAGCCCGATTAAATACTTCTGTGAAGAATTTTAATGAGCTAGCTTTAGTCTTCCTTAAAGTATTTGTTTTAACAAGACTTTTCCTTCGAGATATTCCACCGGCATTGTTGGAATACTATCAGAAGCACTAAGAAATGGAATTGGTATGGTGAATTCTTAGTTATTATTATTATTTGTTTATTTAGCAGACGCCTTTATCCAAGGCGACTTACAGAGACTAGGGTGTGTGAACTATGCATCAGCTGCAGAGTCACTTACAATTACGTCTCGCCCAAAAGACGGAGCACAAGGAGGTTAAGTGACTTGCTCAGGGTCACACAATGAGTCAGTGGTTGAGGCGGGATTTGAACCGGGGACCTCCTGGTTACAAGCCCCTTTCTTTAACCACTGGACCACACAGCCTCCTCCTTTAGTCATACAAAACATATGTGTGTGTGTGTGTGTCTATATATAGCAGAACTACGCGTTTCAACACAACAGGTCTTCATCAGGTTCACAATGGTGGATCGATTTGAGAAGTGAGCGTAAGCCCAAACAGACTTTTCTTTTGTTTTAATATAATATTACCTTGTATGGTTGGCACCTCATTGGGGTTAAGCATTGCAGTGCACAGATGTTCTTTTTTCTAAATATATATTGTAAGACAGCAGGGAGGGGGTTAAATCCTCCCTGCAGAAAAACATGTGCGTAGGCACATTTTGGGTTTAGTTTAATTGTTTTGTTAATTCTTTTCTTGTTAATTATCACCTGCACCTGGCTATTGTAAATTAGAGCCAGGTGCAGGGTATTTAAGAAGAGCAGTTAGTCTGCTCATGGCTGCTGTGTGGAGAGTCCGCTTGGTTGTGTGTACAAGTGTAGGAAGAAGAAAGGTAGTGTAAACCTGTGTGGTTTGTTTTGTTTTGAAGATTCTGTTTTGTGTTACAGGTAAACAGCTTAGCTGTCCTGTTTTATAGTTTAGGTTCCTGTTATGTTTAGTTAGTGCTCAAAAAAGAGCTAGGTGTTTGTTTTGTTTTGTTTTGTTTGTTAGTGTATTAAAATTAGCGCGTCCGCGCTTTTGAAACCTCCATTTCTGGTGTCCTGGGTCAGTGTTTTTAAAGGGGCAACCAACCTGAGTGGTGCAGTTGTGTTACAATATATTAGGGCTGTCACTCGATTTAAAATTTTTGATCAGTTATTTTTTGGGCATTATTTGATTAAGCGGTGGATTCATCGGTAGATTCATCCCTGCACATTTTTAATAAAGGTAACGATATTATAGTGGCTTTCCTGCATAGTAGTACATAAAATAAATCGATAGAATCTAAAATAACATAAGCCCAATGGAAATTTGGTTGTTTTTATTTCAGTAAATGTAACACATTTTCACAGAACAATATCAATCCATGAAAGAATTTTTAATTGCAAAATATAATGCACAAGAACTGAGAATGGATTTTTTTTTTTTGTCTTTGATGCAAACATACCGTATGTAACACTTATGGCTCCTTATGAACAAACTTTATTTTATTTATTTTTTACATTATATTTAGGGCTTCCGGATTTTTCAGGAACATGAAACAGGTAAACATCGGTTAAAACAACTCTCCTACCCATGTTCCACAATATAAACTAGTAGAAATCGGTATACATAAACCACTTGAACAGTAATGTGATATTAACAGTGTAGAAAATGCAGGCATATTTTTCCAAGCTGGCAGAAGACATTGATTGCTCTTACATTTTCTACAATGTCAAGAAGTGTGTGGGTGTAACAACAGTAAACCAGATACGAACTGACATGGGAAGCCTTCTCGCGTGCATTCTTTCTCAGCAGGGGATGTTGGGAAATGAAGTTCAAAATGCCCAGCCGTAAAAAAAAAAAAAAAAACTGCCCTATTTTTTAAATTGTAAAAAAAAATGATCTGTTATCAGCTATTTAGTTGATCAATCGGTCCGATTTAATCTGTTAATCGGAGCTGCCCTAATTTTATATATATATATATATATATATATATATATATATATATATATATATATATATATATATATAATTTTCTAGGGGAGGGTGAAGGCTATCATGAAATAATATATTTAGTTTAAGAGCTTTTAATTCGCATACTCCATTTCTAAACAAAAAAAGCCATATTGGGGAGCTGTGCGAGTCATACAAGGCTCGAGGGTCATCAGTTGGACAGACTTGGTTTATGTAAACATAGAGATGTTCTACATCTAAAGAACTTCTCATTGGGGGTTGAATATTCCTCACTCCTCGGCAAAATTGTGTCTACTCATTGGAATTTTAAATAAGAGTTCAAGTTACAGTCCTATCAATGCTGGAAACTGTCAGTCTGAAATTAAGTGTGACGGGAGGGGAAATCTCTGATTCAAAAACACTTGACCTGCTGTGAGCTTGGAACTGCTTACTGGAATGTCTTCCAGCTAGCTAGTGACAAGACTGTATCTGCAGACGCCATTCAGAACAACCTAAGGTTTTGCACTCCAGTGAAAATGTTGCCCCTTCTACAAATTTTACTTCCAAGATTTGCATCTGTGGGAGCTCATAAAAAAAAAACCTCTTTATCCTCGATCTGATGGGGAATGTCAACTACTTCTTCAACTTATCTGTCCCTATCCTACAATAAAACGTGTCCTTGATGATTGAATTATTTTGTCTTAATTTTGTATATATCTTTCAGCTGGTTCAACTTATGTGAAGACTTTTGCTGGAGAAACACAGCTCTGCCCTGGCTGTGGGAAGGTGGTTTATTTTGGTAAGCAACCGTGTAATTTATTTACTTCTGTTGCTTAGGCAGGAACTGTTCCAATACAGCCAGGCTGCTTGTTTTCAGAGCCGTCCTTGGGGCTGGTCAGAGAGGCCTCATTCATCTCAATAGTGTTCCATAACACACAACAGCAGTTCAAGGGCAGCCTATACACAGTGGTTAATTCACCAACCAACACAGAACGATTTAGAAGTCCTTCTCGCACAATCACTGTGCAGTTCTACACCACTGCTCCTGCTCCATCCCTTTATTGTATCCAAGATATATTCAGGTTATTCTCATTACTGCTTGTTTAATTGTCCTGCATACTTGGTTGCTTTCTGGTAGTGTTTCTGGGTAAGTATGAACAGCTAAACTTTATTTGGGGGAGAAAGAAAACACCACACTTACATATAAGCCATGAACCAAAAGGTGTTAAACAGAAAAGGGGGCCCTGTTGTGATATTGATAGGGCTAATACATTTAAAAACCTTTTGTTAGCATTTTATAAAATGAAATACTGTTCCAACATATTCAGAATTGAGTTTTGCAGAACTACACACCACAAAATGATGACACGAGGGTACAAATGAATTTTTCCGACATTTCTCTAGCATACTGGAAAACACGTTGCCAAATGACTGAGCCAATCAAAATGTTGTTATCTGACAGCTGAATCTAGGTTTAGTGTTGACATTACCTCTGTGTTTATCTTCTGTCAAGCCTGACCATAGTTTAAGGTCACTTGTGTTTTGAACTATATGTAAAGACCACACTTACTTTATTTTATTTTTGGACAGAGTTACAATGAACATGTATTTAGAAATATACTTGATAAAAATGACATTACACATCATTTCTTGCAGCAGTAATGTAGAGGGGGTCTGGGCTCTGGTACCATTCTCTTAGAAAATTGTACAATGTTAATTTTGTCCTGGAAATTGTACTATACTACATAGACCATCACCAATAGATGACTAAACTGTCAGAAATGTAGCCCTGTGTCTAGCAATCCTGTTGGTGAATAATTCTAGTCACTTAATTACTTACTGGCTTGAGTAAGTCTACCTCTGAGGTTATAGCGAGCAGTTAAAACATGTGTGGAAGATGCAAAAACCTATCTGGACAGTTTCTTTTAGGAATACTCCTGCTTCTGTAATTTGCTGTGCAATTAGGCAACATATATCAATATGACATCCTTGTGCCTTAATTAGTTCAGCATGCTACTGTGCCTGTGGTAATGAAATACAGCATATTTGTAAATTCAAGTGGAACATCCATTCTTTATACTATTATTTATTTCTTTATACGCACAAAGCAGAGGAAGTAATGGACTTCCTCTCAAGCGCACAGCCGCACAGCTGGTCTGCCTCATAAACATGCCGCACAGCTCTTTACTGTTCTGGGAGAAGGTTTCCGGGCTTGGTGGCATTTGGAACACAGAACAAAAGGACCCATTTAGTGGTCAGAGTCCTGTTTGTCACGTTCTGCATCAACTTGCTAAATGCTCCACGTGGCTGAGGCAGAAGGGCAGCTCTGTTTTCCATTTTAACGGTGAATGCATAGATTTTACAGTTCTGTTTTGTTAGGGTCTCCAATGCTCAAAAATAATAACAGTGCCTATTCAAGAATGCAATATTCAATATTCACCTACAGCACACCGGGGGCGGGGCTCTTGCACTCATTAACATTTCTTTCCAGTATGCATAATTAATGCCAGGCCTGGGACAATAAGGCAAGTATGAAAGCCTTGACAGTTGGTACCCTGGCCCAGCATCCGGCTGTAATGTCAGATATGTTCATATTTCCATCATCTGATGACTCTAGAAGGATGCTGGGCTATTATTTCAATACTGTATTTATAACTCTTAAACACACGCCCCCAATACCCCTTAAGATGGCACAGTAGTGTTAACACGAGCAGATGGTTTATTAAGAACAAAATCTTGATGTTGAAACCCAAAGCAAGGTTTCTGTAGCTCTGACCATGTCTTTTGGTTTTTCCCCTAGCGGAGAAGGTGATGTCCCTAGGCAGAAGCTGGCATCGGCCGTGCCTGCGCTGTGAGAGGTGCAAGAAGACACTGTGCGCTGGGGGCCATGCTGAGGTAGACTGCCATTATCAGGGCTGTGTCAGATCAGAAAACCACCACGCAACCTTACAACAACTCCTACTTTTACAATGCAGATTCCACATCATCAAACAGCTGTTAATTATGCTTCCATTCGCTCACCTTGTCACAAGCGCACATGTCTTATTATTTTAGGATGAAGGCAGGAAGCTTTTGAAGCTCTGTGGGTTAATTTTTATAGGCATATTAGTTGCAGTTGTTTACAGTTGTTTACAGTTGCAGCTGTTTACAGTTGCTTATTGTACCTTTTTTGTAGGAGAAAGTTGTTGTAAAAGTATAACCTTTAGCTAAATGCTGCCTAAAGGTCTATACAACATTTTTGCCTCTAAAATTTTAGCTGTGAGAGCAGTTGTAAAGGGTTGTGGTTACCAAGGATCATTGTATTTTGTCAGCAGCTTGTTGGTCATGGCTTCTCAACAGGATTAAACTTGTAGCTTTGAGGTGTTATGATGACCCCTAGTGGATAAGTTCTGCTGCACAGAAATGAAGAATGGGGTTGTATGTTGTAAATAGATGGATAGGAGATTTTACAGTCCAGTAAAACCTTACAGTAACTGGTGGTAATCCAGCTTCATGCAATACAGACTCACAGTCTGAGACAAGCTGTGAATATTATAGATTGTCTGTCGCAGTCTACATAAGGAATGTAACTGCCTTGAATTTTCACAAACAGTTTCCAGATTTTATAGACCCTGTGGGAGTACAAAGGCTCCCCAAGGGCACCCAACCAAGATTGTAAACTTGATGTAATTGAAATTCAAACCAGCTTGTCATGCATTCCAAGCAGCAGTGCTTTTACTTGGAAACTGGGGACCCCCAGCTACAGCAGTTTCTCGGGAGGGGGGGCTCTGCTTTGTATTACATGTTCAAAGACAGTATTAGAAGTTTTCATAACATTTTACTGACCTGACTGATTATTTACTGATCATTTGTAGCATGAAGGAAAACCATATTGCCATGTTCCTTGCTACGGATACCTGTTTGGACCAAAAGGTTAGTCTGATTTCCCTGAATTTAAGACATTAAAACATTGTAGGGAATTTCAAGATATTGGAGGAATTAAGAACTTGAATTGAAATCCTGATTTGTGATTTTGTGTCCTTTCTCTCTTTTGATTGGTATTCTCTCCAAATATTCAGAATGTGCAACTTTCCTGCCCTGTATACCCTAGAATTTGAAAATATACCCTGTTCAATCTTGACCTCGGTAGAGTGGTCATCCAGGAGGCAAAACCAGCTGAAGTATTGACATTTAAATGAATGGCAGATGTTCTTGTTTTAAACAAAATGATTACATGGAGTTCCGGGATGCCTGTAATAAACTGGGACAACGATCTGTGTTCTGTACAAGTGCATGTTACAAACCAAAAGTTGTAGTAGAAAACACAAGAATAACTACTGTACCTATTGCTTTTATTCCTAGGTGTTAACATTGGAGAAGTTGGATGTTACATTTATGACAAAGACAGGGAGCAGCCTGAGATTACTAGCCAGTATTAACTTCATATGTAAAAGGGAACGAATAAGGTAAGTACACTGACTGGATACATTGTGAATAAATAAATACGTTATCTTCTAATATATATTAAACATGCGAAATACGTTAATCTTCTTTTAAACATTAATTCTGACATGTTTTTATTTTGTTTAGATTAGTGATCCTTAATGGCCACAGGCACATTTGTGTCTTTGTCAGAAAGTCAAGGGCCTGATCCTTTCTCTCTTATGACATGTAACTAGCTGTGTATTGCAAAAGGAAACTGGAACACAAAGCATAGCTTGAGAGCACCGAGTAGCTAGTGTAATGGCTGTTTTGTCCAGCAATATCCTCCTTAACAAATGCCAGTTGATGATTTGTCCTGCACTTTTTGGTTTACCAGAATATAACCAACTTGTAAAACTTTAAAGTCTGTTTTTACTATTTTCAGAAGCCTTGGAATGAAGACGATTTAAAAGAATGAATGTGACGCTTTGAATAATATTCACTTTGTTTTAGTTTTTGTTTACCTTTTTGCTTTGTTTAACAGCTATATGAATTTATTTTGTGCACTTTCACTGGTACTGTAGGTATTGTCGGTGTGTAGAATACACTGGTAGTGCAGAAAAGATTATACTTATATAGAATATACAGTATAGTTATTTGAGAATGTTGTATATTTAAAATAGGTTTATACCTAATGTAATTCATTTATTGCATATCTAGCTCAATAGAAGGTGCTCTGTTTTCAATACAGAGAAATAGATTTTTGTCATCTTTGACAGTTGTGAGGCTTTATTGCAACAGGAATATGAATTTAAGCGAGATTTTGCAGTGTTTACTTAAGATATTCACAAGAACACTACAATCTGCTGCAAGCTGTAGTTATACAGGCTTGCCTGTTTGAAGTAAATTGTTGCAATCTTATTTCTCGCAACACCTCAAACCAAACATACTAGGTTTGCTTGTAAACTTTGTGCTACTTTTATCGTTTGCTTTCTTATGGCTGAAATAAAATGCTTGTCACTGTCACTTGCAGTACAGCCATGTCGCAAAGAATGCTTTTAACAGCTAGTCCCTGTGACGTAAATGCTTTATACAATCACATACATTATAACCAATTCATAACACTAAAGACTATTATTTTTAATAAAGTAAATCTTTGAAATGTGACATGTAGTGATGTGGATTAATCCACAACAGTTCTTGGTCAGACCTATTACATCTTGTTTTACATAATTGGGCTCAAGCATTAACTACTTGATTTAAAAGACCATTGCCGTGGAAACCGAGCACCTTTTTGAATAATTTTTCTGATAAGTGAATATATGTCTGTATCTCTGTGTGTGTGTGTGTAATATATATATATATATATATATATATATATATATATATATATATATATATATATATATATATATATATATATATTTTTTTTTTCTCTCTCCACTCGTGGGGCTCCAAGTGAATTTGATCATTGTAATATTTTGTAATAAAACAATGAGGAAAGATCTTTTTCTTGTGGCACCACATAAGGAACAGTCCTTGTGAGATGCCAGGGAGGACTGCTCCTGAGTTTAACCTTTTTTGTCCCTTCATCATGCTGTTTATATCTTTTACGATATTTGAAGCCACAACCACCACTCTCAAAGCAAGTTTCTATAGCAACCAAAAAGTGTATGTATTATTATTATTATTATTATTATTATTATTATTATAGTTTTTTTTCATTTCTATAATTTTTAGTTTGGAGAGAATACTTGTTATTGTTCACAAGGTTACATTTTTTATTATTATTATTATTATAAAAAACTCAACAGGTGGACAGGTCTGGGAGTCGAACTGTGTTTTTCACAATTTATCAAATATTCTCATAGTTATCATGGTTTATAGTAGGCCGGTTTGCAAGTTCCTGTGCAATGAAATCACACTTATTATTTTGTCTTGCTTAAAAACTTACATTATCTACTTCAAGATATTGTGGTCTGTGAAACCTTTTTATTATGGATTTAATTTTACTAACTAGCTAAGAAATGCTCTAATACATTTATGATCATATTGATATGCCAAGAATAGGAGGCTGTGTGGTCCAGCGGTTAAAGAAACGGGCTTGTAACCAGGAGGTCCCCGGTTCAAATCCCACCTCCGCCACTGACTCATTGTGTGACCCTGAGCAAGTCACTTAACCTCCCTGTGCTCCGTCTTTCGGGTGAGATGTAATTGTAAGTGACTCTGCAGCTGATGCATAGTTCACACACCCTAGTCTCTGTAAGTCGCCTTGGATAAAGGTGTCTGCTAAATAAATAAAAAATAATAAGAAGAAGAAGAATATTGTAACAGTAAAGTAAGATGCTTAATTTCAGTGTTTATATTTTACACCTAACCCTAGGATTACATTTCAGTTATGTCCCTGCTATCTCCAAAGTGACTTTTAAAAATGACCAGATATCAAAAATGAATAACTGTGTGCTTATGCAAAACTTATGAAGCTTTTAGTGCATTAATAATAGCCACTGACAAATAACAGTAAGATGTGCAAAAGTGTTTGTTTGTTTGTTTTTGTTCATATGTGTTTTACAAGTACTAAACTGTCACAAAAAGGAAATAAACATGTAAAATGTAGAAATACAGATAATAAAAATGTCAAAGAGAACACTGCATCTTGGGGTTATTTCTATTGCTTGAAAACAAAGGCACACCTGCTGTAACTATTTGTCCCTCAGCCTGTGGTAGTAGACTCCTTGTGTCCGGTTGCGTTTTATGAACAGTAGCATGTGGTATGTCTGTAAGACCTAACAATTAGCTTTAAATTCCATTTTATTTTATCTTTTTTTTATTTTGTTTTTTTACTGCTCCCTTAACTTTTCCTGATGTTTACAATCCTTCGATAACTCAAATGTTTTTTTTTTTTTTTATTGTTGTTTTAATTAAGCTTGTGTTAAAGGGTAAGTAGTGGGGTTCTGAAAAAGTGTTACATGTCCCCACGAGTTAGAACTATTTAAATATCATACCTGTCATTTTTTCTTTTCATTGTTGATCCTGACAACGCTCTTTTTAAAATGGCCGCTCTAGTGCACTTGATAGTGTAAGGATTATTGCCTTCATTGTTAAACAGATAACACAGCAATACCGATCCATAATGTGGTACGGAACAGAAAAGCCAGAGCACGTTGTTGTGATATATATTATATATATATATATATATATATATATATATATATATATATATATATATATAGTTTGAAACAGAAGACTTTTCAAAGGAGGTTAACAATGAAAGGAAAATCACAGGTACATTATTTAAACAGTTGTAGCAACACATGAGGACGTATAACGCTGTATTTTTCAGAACCCCGCTACTTACTCTTTAAGGTACTTTGACAAGAAGTTCAGCAACTGCTTTTCAGTTCTAGTGGACTGCCATAGACATATACTAAATCAACCAAAGTGTCTTTATTAGTTAACTAGTAATCCAGATGAGTCTGATCAACTTGTCAGACTTGCATGGTCATTTTGTAACATTGACTACATTCCAGTCTTGCTTGAGAGAGACTGAACGACCAGCATTATGCTCATTTTATGAGAAGTAAATTTTTATATATTTTATATATATATATATATATATATATATATATATATATATATATATATATATATATATAGTTGTTTTACATTACTAGCAAACACAGACATTTGTTGTATTTTAAATCTACCTAGATGATACAGATAATTGGCTGAGCTACTGACAGCAATATCTGGAGAACTACTGTACTGTACAAGATTTATCCTATGTATCCATCTTTATTCTATAATATGCACATTATAAATATCTTGGACAAAAAAAAAAAAAAACGTAATGGCAGAGCCTGTCAGTAGCACTACAGGCCCACAGGACAAAATGTCTTATTTATGTTCTGCATAGCTTACATACATGATTTTATAAATATTCTAATCATTTTAAGGGATGAAAGTGATCAATGCGGAGTGTCAGGATCAGAAACTCTGCTCACTATCACAAGTAACCACTAGTGGGCACTATTTTCCAGAAATAGCCAGTTGACCTTACTGTGGCCAGCAACATTCAGGCAATTGAAACCCTATAGCAAAAGGAAATCCAATGAATATTTAAAACAAGTAAATAGAGCTTTAGGGGGGCACGGTGGCGTAGTGGTTTGCGCTGCTGCCTCACAGCACCAGGGTCCTAGGTTTGAATCCATCCTAGGGTACTGTCTGTGTGGAGTTTGCATGTTCTCCCTGTGTTCGTGTGGGTTTTCTCCGGGTACTCCGGTTTCCTCCCACAGTCCAAAGACAGGCTGTCCCGGTTGATTGGTCACTCTAAATTGCCCTCTGTGTGTGTGTGTGTGTGTGGTGCCCTGCGATGGACTGGCGTCCCGTCCAGGGTGTACTCTCGCCTTGCGCCCAGTGTATGCCGGGTTAGGCTCCGGCTCACCGCGACCCTGTAAAGGAGTAAGCGGTTAATGATAATGGATGGATGGATGGAAATAGAGCTTTAAAATTAAGTTCTAGTTCTACTCCCTGGTAACTGTGCTGGATGATGACACTTTAAAATGCTTTGTCATGTTGTTCTTGCAGGGTAGGTGTCTATAAATGTACTGGTCTGTTACTTTTAAATGTACACTTTTTTCAAAGCTTTCTCTAACTAATATTCAACAATTAGATCCCACACTAAAGTTTTGCACTGGAATGTTTTGGTCACCATTAATTAAGACAATACTGACATTGCTTGTGATTGACCCAAGTATTGCTGTTGACTTATTCCAGTTTAGAATGCATTTTAATTTAAATCACAATTGAGCGGTTTCAGGGAGATGTCTGTTCTTTCTTTCTTAGATATTTGTATATGGCAAAAAAAGTAAATAAATAGAAATGGCTTATATTGACATTGTTCCTAATAAAACAAAAGACGAGGCCGCCAAACCATGAATGAATAATAATAAATAATTAGCATGCTCCACAGTGGCGCCCTGCCACCTAACCCCCAAATATTGAAATTAATGAAAAACAGCAGCTGAGATAACACCCGTCCCCCAGAGCATGACTGTGCTGTGGGAGAGAGCCCAGCCTGTCCAACCCGACCACTCACCCTGCAGAACTAAATACGAATCGCTCAGCACTCAGGTAAGGAAAAAACCCCTGCTCACATTTTTAATTTTTTAGGGGAAACCTCAGGGAATCCGTGGCTGAGGGCAGCCCTTCCTCCAGACTCTAAGCGGTCAACTCCCGTTTTGGCCTCCCAGCGCTTGACTGAGCAGCTGAAACAAAAAGAAGTGACATGAAAGAATAACACACAGAGCTTTTATGCGCTTGCTGATGACATTTTGGTTAGGGGCGGATTCTCCTTTGCAGAAAAGCAACCAAGTTTACAATTCCCAAACACACTCTAGTCAAGCTCAAATCTTTTTGATCACCCTTACAGGTAATTACATGTAAACAAGCAAAAAGTAAAAAAAAAAAAAGTAAATATTTTGACAAAACGTGTATGTCATTGGTGAGAGGTGTTTTTTTTTTATTAAGTGTCAGGTGACAAAATGAATAAAAAACTCAAAATGACAGTAATATACATACATTTTCAAGGGTGGTAGAGGAATGTTTTACATTAAAAAGAAGCAGTACAATATAAAAATTACTTATCTGAGAAGCTGCCAAATACAATGGTTCCTATCATCACACCAAACCATGTCCCACTTAACAAAAAAAGCAAAACAATTTTTTATTTTCATTCACAAAGAGTTCAGCAAAACAGTGTGTGCCAGCTTCACTATTATATAACTGGTGTGACTAGTAAACCCTTAATCCTTCACCCTGACTGTTTTCAAAATATCAGTGTCGCACAGTTTGCACAGAGGTCTGCTTCATTGTTTATTGATCGTTTAATTTAACCATGTTTAATTCCACACTAAATTGCCAGCCATCTCAAGTTTCTGCTCAGATAAGCTAATGTGAGGAAGTCACTGCTAACAGCTTTTGGTATACTTATCACTTTGATTAACCGTTTTTCACACGTTGTACTACATAACAATGATTACATACATACATTAGAAATACATACATTTTTTAGTTGGTATTTTATATTACTTTTGACTTAGACACATTAAATCAATGCTAGTGCTAAACAGCATCAAAAACATACTATACATACATTTAATTATTTAGTGAAAACCAAATAAAAGGCCTTGACTAGTTTGTATTTGTGAGTCGTTTGGGTGCCATGATTTGGTAGTAATACAGTAAATTGTGTGAGGTTTATAGCTTTATGTCTGCCTTGCAATGTGACATATTTTAGTTAATACTAGAAAACAATGGGAGATCAGTGTCCAGTTGTTGTATAATCCATGATAAACAACAGCACGTACTGTACATTATTGCAATTAACCAATTAAATATAAAAAACCAAGTAGAAATTAAATTAATTGTAATTATACTGCAAACTGAAAAGATTATAACATAGTAGAAAATGCATATTTTCCCCTGTTGTCTTCTGCTCACTTTAGATAAAATAAGTCAAAAAAAAAAAACCTCAATGGCAGTCGAATAATAAACTTAAGTAGCCTACCCTACCCTTCTCTCTGACAACCTACCCCTGTGTTAAATGAGCTGTAGCTGCATGCTGTGTATATTTATGCGTTATTATTTATAGTGTATAGACATCCTGTGGTGATAAAAGTTATGATATAGTAATTGTAACATAAATCCTTATGCTATCTCAAGACAAGTAAACATGTATTTGGATACTTTCTCAAGACACGCCTTTAGCTATGTATAAACAATACCTTACTATAATGATCTACGGTTTTATGTGACTATCCTTCTATATCACCATCAATACTACATTCATATCCAAGTGCAGTCAAAAGTTAGACTTAAACTTATGCATATATATTCTACAATATTCAACTTTGATTCAAGTCAATGTTATCATATATCGGTGCTTGTTTCAACATACAAAAACAAAACGACAAATCCTGTTGAAAGCAAATGCCTTCTTTTATTAAAGTTACAAAAACAAAAGTAGATTGTATTTGATTGTAGTAATTTGTTTTCAATGTATTATACTATGTATGTTCAAGACAAATTAACCATATATTCAGTTGTAATTAAGATTCTAAATATATTCAACATTCAACAATGCATTCATATTCGATCATGCAATTCAACATAGTTTAATATTACTTAAATTTAAACAACATTAATCATATAATCGATTTATGCACCATGGAAATTCATAAGTTGTTTAGTTACCAGTCCTTATATGTGAAGACAGTTGAAACAGTCTCGCAATGAAGAATCAATGTATACAGCTTTCTCCTCGTGGTTAAAAAGTGATTCCGTTTAGAAACCTGATCTTCAGTTTGTAGTCCTCTAAAACAAGACCGCTCTTTCTTCAGGACTCCATGTCCCACAATGCAACAGAACCACACACCAAGGGGTTTCCTCTTTTTGTTACAGGCTACAGCAGTTGTGTTTTATATTTCCTTACTGCTAGTCATTCCATTGGTAAACTCTCCATCAGGTAATTTTATTGGCTGCTTTGAATGTAAACAGATGACATCATAACTTCATCAAAAAGACACCTCCCCATTTTCATTTGAACAAAAGATCATAAATCACAGAAAATGCATTCAGTTAAAAATACTCTTTTGTGAAATAATTTTTCCTAAGTTATTCATTTTCACTTAATAATCACATTTCTATGTCCTGATGTGATTTTACACAATGCAGTACCAAAATAAATCACACAAGTCCCATAATTATCATTCTAATGAATTGATTCGATTTTAATCCATTTCCTAAAATGATAAATTACTTAATTTTAAGTGATTTATTTAAGGCTTTTAATACCTTACATTTTCTATTTTTGTACATTTAAGAGTTCACAAGTATAAATCATTTGTATAACAGTTAACATAGCTTACCAGTGAAGCCAATGTATTTTAATTACAAACTGAACCATCTCCATCGTCCACTAGATGGCAGTATTACTCTCATTAAATATACATTCCTCAGATTTGATGTCTGTCTGAACTTTACATGGTCCTGTTGTCAGTTTCAAGGTACAGGGTTTAACCAAAATCTGTTTGAAATTCAATACATAGTTCTGATAACAATCTAAATGTGCTTAACAAAGTCAAGCTTAGCCGATCTTTACAGCAAGGATTTAGGCATTCTTTGTCCTAGATGAGTTTATCCAGATCTCTTGTTAGAATTGTCTTAGAAATAAATATTCAATAGGTATGTTTTCATTTAAGCAAATATTAAATTGTACTTTTTACATCACAATCCACTGGATAAAAACTGCTATTTTGAAAAATCAATAACTGTGACTGTTTTATATGTGATTTAGAATACCTTCAAAAGACGGTAAAACGGTAAAAGATGGGTTTCAGTTAACTTGAAACCCATTTGGACTTAACGTTACCTTAAAAAGATTTTAAAAAAAAGATGTACCTCTATTGCTAGAGTTGAAGAGAATATAGATGTATCATAAACCCATCCATACTGGCACCTCACAGTTACAGCAACATTTCCAGCCTCCACGGAGGAGTTGGAAAGCAGTTGAAACTGGGGCTCAGAGAACATCTTGCAGGAGCTGAAAGTCCCACTAGGCTCCATTGGGATGCTGACAGCAAGTTTCTGGTGTGCAGTAAGGTTCCCAAAGATGTCTCCATTGTCTGGGTCTGAAATGGCACAGTGGTGACTGGGTACAGCTGAAATGAAGTTTGTGGAGCAGAAAGTGCCACGGGAGAATCATAGGAAAGCATAGGATGATGAAAATAAAAACCTGGAACCCCCCAAAGCCTCCAGTGTCTGCCAGGAAGTCTGTAAACTTCATCTTTGACTTGCTTATCTAAGTGAGTCAGTGTGGAGTTGCTTCTTCTTTTAACTGAGATGATAGAAGAGTGCCAGACAACCCTTTCTTTCACTTATTGTATGAACTCCTTATGGACTTGGAGACCATTGAAAACAAAAGTACCTGTACTCTTAATGGTCTTCAAAATGGTTTCTGGTTATTATAGAATAAAAAAGTGGTCTTTCCATCTCTTCAAAATACTATAAATTATTTCTGTTTAATTATTTAAATATTCATGCTGCATATTAACTAAAGAATCAGGGAGGGGAGTTGTTAAAGATGTATCCTCCCCTTCCCCATTCCCATGTGATGTTAATTCTAGCTGCCTCACCTCACTTACATACACTTTTCCTGTTTTATTTTCCTTTTTTTGGAAGTGAAGGATCACATCAGTAAAGTTCCAACTATCAAATCTCTTTCTAGGGTTACCATATGACTTCATATACACTAGGTCAGTTTGGTGTAGTTCAGGCTTTTCAACTCACAACCCAATGCCTTATGGTAAGTGTAGTCCTGTTGTGAAAGGTAAAGTGCACCAGAATGCAATGCAATGTGAGTTGAAAAGCTTCAACTGTCTGAATCTGTCCTAGTGTACATAGGTTCATATTGTAACCATATATTTTTCTCATTAAGGTGTCGTGAGCTATGGGCCAATATCAGATTGGGACGACGTTCCAGTTGGTACAACATAGAAACACACAAATATACAGTGTACTGTACAAAGCAGAACAGCCACTAACATTGCCCACAACCTGGCATTGGTGGTGTTACTGAAACACATGCAGCACCTCACCTGCTTCACTCTCTTAATGATCTCAAACAAATTCATTATTTGTACATGTACCAAACAAATGTAGCCATGGATTTATAAATCAGTGTTTATTAGGCCAATCCAACTGTCCCCTCTGCCGGAACTCACTGACCAAACAATTGTTACCAATCTACTGAACAGTGGAAGAAATGGGGGCCATCTGACTTTCCTCTTAAACCCTGCCAAGATCTGCAACGTCTTGTGAGTGGGATTCGAACTACACTTGCATGGCTCACCCTGCATTCCCTGCTCCAGTCTATGCAAGCTGATGAAAGCAGAATATCAAGATTGCGCTGACAAAATACATGAGATTAAGTGGGATTTACCTTACAATAGAGTTTAAAATACCGCTCAGAAAAAATATTATTATTATTATTATTATTATTATTATTATTATTATTATTATTATTATTATTATTATTATTATTATTATTATTATTATTATTATTATTATTATTATTATTATTATTTAGCAGATACTTTTATCCAAAACAACTTAGAGAGACTTGGGGGTGAACTATGCATCACAACTGCTGCTGCAGAGTCACTTACAATAGGACCTTGGATTTTATGTCTCATCCGAAGGACGAGACATGCTCATGGTCACACACAGAGAGTCAGTGGCTGAGCTGGGATTGAACCTGGAACCCGGTAACAAGCCCCTTTCTTTAACCACTGGACCACCAAACCTTTATTTATGAAGGTTTACATTATGAAAATAATATAAAAACATAAATATTTATATTATGTAAATAATATAAAAAAACATAAATATTTTGAGAAAAGCCAGGACACCTTATTTTGGGAACTGTGTGTAAAATTCCATTGAACACAGGCATTTCCTGTATAACAAGATGCTGTCTTTCAAGTTTTGGGTGTACCAGAACTTATACCCGTATTGTGTCTTGGTAGGGAATATTAGGTTACTTCCACATCCAAAACTATAGATAACCACCTGTCCTGGTAATGCTGTTTATGACAGATTTTTGTATTAAAAAATAAATAAATAAATTCTCACAAAAACGTATGTCAGCAGATGTTTTGTGTGCTATATCGTAATGAGAACATTTGTTTGTGTGGATGGAAAAAAAAAGTGTCAAGCCAACCTTTAATTAATGTGTAACACTGAATGAATTATTAATTAATTAATTTAAACAATCTAAACCATGTTGTTAATTGAATATGCCACAGTTGAACTGAGGTTTAGGCTTCTGGAACGTGTGCATCTCTGTAGTGTTGTTAAATACATACATATAAACAGGGGTGGAAATCGTTTTGAAAATTGGTGCTAAACTATTTTGAAAATGATCAAACCCTGCCCTAATCAACCCTCCTCACAACTTCCCACATGACACAAACCTTCTCTTCTTCTGTGTATGTGGATGAGTGTGGGTGAGCCAGGTGAGTCCAGACCCAATGAGAAACTATCATCATCTATGGTTGCTAAGGAATATAAATAGATTTTTACACGTCTACTGGCGCTGGAATTTAATGTTGCTGGTGCTATATGAGGTACCCTGGTGCTAGAATCTAGCGCCATAGAACCAAATTTGCACCCCTGGAAATAAATTATCACGTAATGCCTTGCAGACTTTTGTTGTCAAATCAATCCTGTCATCACAGCCCATAATCTACAGTGCAGCTAGACAAATTGAACATAGCTCTTGTTAGGGAACTTCCATGCCACCACTTCTGGGGAAGACAGAATAGATATACCAAGGCCCACCAAGAGGGCGGGGAGGCGAAGGAAATTTCCCCGGGGCCTGCTAGCTCAAAGGGGCCCTGGAGAAAGCAAAAACAAAAATCAAGTCAAATTCTGGTCAAACAATACCGAACATTTCAAATGATACATAGTGCTAAATACATAATTCAAGCATATGCAGTACTTTGTCCTCAGGTGCAATTTATTATTATTTTTTATTTTAAAATCTCTATAGCAACTTGATTACCAAACCCTGAAAGTTAAGTTACTAGTCTGCCGAAATCCCTTATCGGTGTTCCACTCCATTTTGGGTCATTGGTATTAAGAGAACATTCATTTCTTCCGGAGGAGGCTGGTTTCCTGAATCATCTTTGTGCCTGGATGTGAAATAGAAAAAATACATTTTCTGCAGCTGCTTAAAAAAGCATTTGCAACAGTGTATTATTTCAAGACTTTTGTTTTACACAAATATAAAGATTATTTGTCTTCTGTCATTTTATTTGGTCTCCCAATGTATAAATGATTTCAACATAACAATATTGATAGAAATAGAAGCTGTAGCCATAAGGGCTCTTTTAAAAAAAAACCCTGCCTCTTTCTGTCCATGTGGCATCAACTGAATTCCTAACTACAGGTGCTGCTTGAGTGCCACCTCCCTCTGCCGCTGCGTGTGACCGCCTTCATTGAAAACAATTGCTCTTGCCGCGTGGCACTGCTGCGCCACGTCCGGTGTGAACGCCCCATTACTCTCGTAGCCTAATTTTAATATTTATTTATTTATTTATTTATTTATTTATTTATTTAGCGAGGCGGTTCATTGATCAGGGCGGTTATGTGGCGGTCGGATATGCAACGTTCCACTGTACTTGTAAATCTAATCGTTGGTTTTATATTTTCAACATGAATACTGATGTTAAAGATGCTTGTGCCTCACATACTGTTATGATGTATCACCAAATGACATAACATAAAAAATTAAAAAGCTATGCCCTATTCACAAAGCTTTAAGATTGTTTTTGTGAATTTAATAAAGTTTGCAATTCACAAAAAAAGTTCTAAACTGCTTTTGAATTCCATAACAACAGTACAGTTTCATAAAAACAGACACAATACATTTTCTCAGTAATTACTTTGTCCAACAGCATATCTCTTTGGATTCCCTTTTAATACTAGTTAATTATCTTTACAAAACCTTATAAGAACCATTATTCATGAATTACCAGCAATGGCAATACAACATGGGAGCACACTGGTACTTATATGGTACAGTGGTACTGCAATGTTGTTTGTTGATCCCATTGGTTCATGCCATTTTAATACCATTGATATATCAGCATATGAAAATAGATCCTACCACTCCAGCTGCCCTTGTGCTGCCATTGCCCCCAGTATAGAACCAGCATTATAATGGAATACAAAGGCACAATTGTGAATGGCCTAAGTTTCAAAATAAAGTGTGATATCCTAATGCTGCACATTATTTCCTTCATGAGGTACAGCATGCTAAGGAAGATATTTTTTGCTTACCTGTTGGAATGGCTGTATTAATTGCTATTAAGATCCCTGTTATAATCAGAAACCAAGCTTGACTATTTCTTCGTCCAATTTTATCTAGCACAAAGTAACAGCTCACTTTGGCTGGTATCTCAATCACTGCATAGATAAAATGAGTGAGGTACATGTCCACACCAAACCCAGTTATTTTAAAGCTGATTCCATAATATGTTAAAGCAACTCCAAACCTGTCGTTAAAACACAATGATGAGGGCTTGTCAATCATTTGTGCGGATGTCTCCTTGTGGCTAAGTCAGCAGACGTCTCCTTCACGGAAGTGGGCTCTTGCCACAGTGGTGGGGATGCTCTAACCTGTCGTTTTAATCGTCAGTGGTGGGGATGCTTTAACCTGTCGTTTAGAATCGTTTTAATGTTCTGGTGTTTAAAATCCTTTTCATATATATATTTTTTAACTGCAGAACCACCTCTGTCTTGCTAAGGTACAGCGGAGTGAGACAGTGATATGCAGGAGAAAGCAGGACCACTCCACAGCTTCTTATTGATTCACAGCATGATTAATACAGGATCTGGAGGAGGGAGTAGGATTTGCTCATCATTCCAGGCTGTCATTTGCTTATGTGACTCAGGAACTCCTCCTCCTTACCAGTTTTGTGACACATCCATCCACTTAGACTCAAGGAAATTACTAAATTGTTTGAGCTCAGGCCAATTCAGCAGGGTTTGGTATTCTGGTTTCGGTTTTGTGTAAAAGGTCATATTTTTTCAAAAAGCTTACACACATAGAGAGATAGAGAGAGGGTTAAAGAAAGAGATGACCATTTCTCTGGAAATCCTCTACAAGCTGTTTTTGCTCACAAAAATATTTCATGTGTAGGAAGCTGCCATTGAGATAAAGGTTTTAGAAAAGCAATCAGTAGCTCATCTTCTTACCAGACTGTTCATTCTCATTTTGGCAGTTTTCACCAGATGCCAGAATGAGTAGTTTCGAAATGGATCTTCTGCACCTGGTACTTTGCTCAGGCTCTAGGCACATAGAAAAAAGTTTCACATCAGAAATGGCACTAATATATGCATGCATGTCATTTAAGCATATGGTGGTTTTAGAAAGCTATATTTAATCAACAATGATAAGAGATGTTTAAATTTTGTATTTCAATGGTACTGATTCTCATAATTTTAAAGAACCAAAAAGTCACTACTATGTAGCAGCCAAATTCGGGCTGAGGTCAAGGCCAGGGACCTACAGACTACCTGTCAACATGTTTTGTATGACCAAATTCCTAAGAAATTCCCTCTATAGCTAAGGTGACTTTTGACATTTTTACAATGGATTTGGGAGACATGGCATTAAAAAAAGACAACATATTTAAAACATATGTAGTAGCTTTGAACCCACGATGAAAGTATTAAGAATGTATTTCCTGTAAAATGTTGTAAGTATATAAAAATAGAAGATCCCTTTTTTAATTTGTTTACAATTGTATTAGGCTTAAGTTAGTGCCTGTTTAGCCCCAGTTTCACTGGGGCAGTTTCTAAATCATATTGCAATGCATTCTGGTATTTGTAGCCTTAACAAAAGAGGCACATAAAAGTTATCCTAACTACATTGGGAGGTGAGTTTAAAAAAGAAATGTCTTAACATTTTACTGTGCATGTGTATGCCTAAACGAGTAACATACATATTAGGGTGATAGGATTATATGGAACTATATTTTATGGAACTATATACCGGATGTTGCCAGTATATCTAGTTATCTTGTTTTTAAACACAAATTGACTTCAGTATGTCTCCACATAGAGAGCACTCAATCTCAGATCCTAGAGGCCAGGGTTCAATCCTCAGTTTTCTTAGGTTCTTATGCGACCCGTCAGCTACTAGGAACTGGATGAGCAAGCACAGATGGGCCGAATGGCCTCTTCTCATTCGTACATTTTTAAAGTTTCTTACATTTCTCTTGTGATATCTCCATATTGTGTTAAGACCGACTTCCCCAGATAAATAAAATGGCAAAACTAAAAATAACGTGTGATACTAAATAGTATCTAGACTATAAACAGGACATTTTGTGCTGTCACTTGTTTCAGCCAACCAGGAAGCATTAAAACACTTTGCACCTTTTGCAGAGACCCCAACAATGGGTTATGCTTGACAAACCCTTTCAGCAGAAGCATGTGAAAAGTAAGAAAACATGAAATTGCTCTCACTTGACTTAGCGCTAAAGAAATTATTGACATTCCAGTCAGGGACACAGAGAGTCCTTGTTATAGCAAACATCACATAGGAGACTGAAAACGCAGCCATTGACCCAGAGACTGCCATGGCTAAGGAGGACACTAGGAGCATAGTCTGTTAAAATTATATTAAAAAGCATGTTTTTGAGATGTATATACGTAATATACAATATAAAGTATGTAGGAAAGACGAGCAACGTTCTCTGCACAAAAGAAAGATAGTCACAAAATACTACAAATAAAACACAGATCTAATATAGCTCACATGAAAATGTAGACTATATAAAAAGTAGCAATGTTGAAATTACAAGATAATAAAAGGTCTGGATTAATCCCCTGAAAACCTTTTCTCCTGATGAATAGAATTTACAACAAGTGGTGAAAGTTCTAGCCTTGAAAAACCTGCAACCTTGTCCATACCTGTTATATAAACATCAGAAGATGGTCCAAAACTTTGTTTACTAGTAGTAATTGGTTCACTGGGATATAAATAAAGACATTCAGAGTTGCACTGTGTTGTTTTGGTACTAGTGTGTTATTTGCTGTCTAGTATTACAGTAAATTGCTTTTGCGCTGAAAAAGTCTTTAATACAGATCAAAGATTGCACAATGTAAATGTGTTTGTTAATTATACTGACAGTGACATTTCTAGTAAGCTATTAAATAATAGATCTTGTCCAGGCGGTGAAATGGAGCTGGGATTGAACACTCCCCACAGAAGTCTTGGAAAGCAGAGGTTGGGGGGAGGGGGGGGGAGGGGGGGAGGGGGGGGGAGGGGGGGGGGGGGGGGGATGTGTTTATCACAGTAAATCAGTACATACACCATACAGAGATCAGAATAACTTACTTGTCTGACAGGTAGCCAAATACAACAGCTCCCAGTGTGACTCCAATGAAAAAGACAGTTGCAGTGCTAGGTTCAGCTTTTTCTCCTCACACACCATTTCTATTGCACTCTACTGGTATTTTGATAATGGCGCAGCACTTTTCCAGCATATTTCCTGCTTCAATTAAAAGAACATTAGGATAGATTTCAAAAGGTAAGTGGCATGTGCCATTTGAATGCTTTTTGCAGGCTTCTCTTCCTTAGAGAATTTGTGGTTGGCGTAGTTGGACTATATTCCTGTTAGCTGCCAACCACTAAAGCACCACTGTAGTTTCTGTGCCCCCTCTCTAAATGGGTGATACACAAGATGGAAAAGGTACAAAAGGGGGATGGAAAAAATAACTAAAGTAAAATGATTAATTGGAAAAGTTTGTGTCAGTAGCAGAAGTGAGAAAAGGATGAGGACCTGGGAAAATAATTAAATTATGAATTGAAACAGAAAAATGGCACGGGCTGTGGATCGACACAGAACATAATAGATAATATCTAAACTTAGAAACTTCGATTACACTGTTAAACTCCTCAACACACGCCATATTTCTACTACTCTTGCCCTGTTTAACAAGAGCACAGACATGTGGTTTTTAAAATATAAAAAAATAATAATGACTGTACTTTCTGCCCACATTCAACTTCTGTAATTGGATTTCAGCCCTAGTTATAAATGTACTTTGTAGAATTATAAAGTAAAAGTGTACTGCAATGCAAAACTGCCCCACTGTGTTCGGAACCTTTATGTTATTAACAGTAAAAAAAAAAGGTTGCTGTTGCATTTTTAAGAAGTTAATGTGTGACCCACTAGAATTATAGGAAATGTTTTGTCTTGACACTTTATTTAAGATATTCTATTGCATATACTGTGGCTGTAGGTGAACTACAGTACTTTCTATGGTACTGACTACTGTAATGTGTTATTTTTATCCTTAATGGGGGAAACAGTATGCACTGCCACTGATAAATGTAAGTTTTCCTATTATGTTTTCATAATACAGTAATCAGGTAAAAGACAAACAAACCACTGTCGTTTTCATGCAAAGTATCCCTTTGAAATGTACACAAATGTTCACTTAAATCTTAACCAAGGTGTAACAGTTAAATAAACAAGAAATTCACTTTTACATAACTTCGACTTCATTCTGACTGCAGAAGGATGTAGTCATTATCAAAAAATACTCTAGTTCCCTTCTCACAAGTACCACAATTATACTGTATATGATTTGAGAAAAACAAAACCATGCTATTATGTTCTTTATTAATACAAAAAAACAGAAGCAGTTGACTTAAACATGTGTTTGCTTACCTGAGATGCTGTGGTTGATATAAATTGTGACTGGTCATACACCCATACCTGTTGGCAAGGCACAATGGAATCATTGGACATTTTTCCAGAGTTATTGTACAGGATATGAAGTTGCTTTGTGGAGAACATTTTGCATGAGCTGAAAGACCCATCAGACTCTCTGGGGATGCTTGCAGACAGCCTCTCATCTTCAGTAAGTGTGGAGAAAGCACCTTGTATCTCTGGGGTGGTGCAGTGATGAGGGGGCACAGCTGAGATGAAGTTGTGGAGCATGAAACGAAAGGGAAGAATGATTCTTGGAATGCAAAGGAAAAGAACCGGACCATAAACTGGAACCTGGAGAACCCACCAACTTCATCAAGAAGCTCCTGGAACCTCATGTTCACTTTGAAGCACCAGAGAGAAGGAGATGATGTAGTATAGTAGGTACGGGGCAGTGCTTGGAATGAATGGGAGGATGTTCCCAGTCATAAGAATATGTACCACATGTTTGATTTGTTTCAGTCACTGTAAATTAAGAGTTATCCTTGCCAATTTTAGGTTGTGTAGATTTCTAAGTCATGGGTTGGGAAACATAAGAAACCACAGCTTTCTTTTTCTAATAATGATATAGTGTGAATACTTATATAGACATCCCTTTTCAATGTTAAATGCTATTAGGAATGCAATGTTGTTTTTTTTCATGTGATTGCTGCTAAAGGTTACAAGCGGAGTTGATAATTTAAAATATTAATGTAATATTTAATCCAGCTGGGAAAAATATGCAGTTTTAGGTTTCTGAAAGGCACTGAATATAACCACTTTTGTGGCGTATTAAAGGCGGCTGTTATGTGATTGTAAGTAAAAACCAAAATTAACTGTTTAAATAAAGTTTGTTTATCATGACTATGTTCTAGATTATTGTTGGTTTCTTAAAAAAGTCTGACATGTCTACTAAACATTATTTAATTAAAAAAAAAAAAAGATTTTAAAGAAAATTACATTTTCACATATACATTTTTTTTAAACTACCTTTTATATTGTTTGCAACTGTTCTTAGTAGTTCTGAGTACTCAAATATTGAGTGGTATTGATTTTTTTCATATGACCAAAGTGTTTCAAAATTTTTTGAATTGTCTGGTGAGTGATGCAAATACTATCCCCATGGATACCAATAGTGTTCCTTGAACCCCACCCCTAACCCACCCCCACCAAGTAAGGCACTGTAGCTCTTAAAATAAAAAAGAACCAGATTCTATCTGTTATTACCATAAATTATCCAATTTCTGATCATGTGGCAATGTGACCTTTCCTATTTTTCAACTTATTCTCTCTCACTATACTAAAAATGGCCTGGACTAGAGACTGTGAATTCTGCTTACGACCTCCTTTGTCTCGCACAGATACCTTGCTTTGTGGCAGTACAAGTTCCTTTAAAAATACATTTGTTTGCTTGCTTGACTTGTAGCTAGATAAGTGGTTAGGGATCCAAGCACAGCACAAGGACACACTGCTGCATATTAACCCTGACTGACAATGCCCAGGATGGGAGCTTCAGGCCAGATCTATACCAGTTGAACTTTCCCCATCTCTAATACATACTGTTTATATTGGAAGCATGTGATACTATTCTCATTGGAACTGATTCGAATCACAAAACATTTGTGTGGCTAAAGCATCAAAGGAACCATTGTTAGATTATATATTTTTTTGAGTGCTTTAGTTTTCTAATTAATGGTTTCTAGTTGATCAATATCAATTGCATGCACTGTAAAATACAATCATTAATTGTATTGAGGGACAACCAAACTCAGTAATTTTTCAATCTAAATTTATACCCATGCCTCAGCCTATTCGTTTTTTAAACTACCAGAATTTGGACAGACATTGGAGTGCATACAAGAAGACAGTCATATACCGTAAGAGGCAGGCTTACTGCAGACATTAACTTATTTAAAATAATCTCTAGTTAAAGGGCTGTGGCAAAGTGGTAAGTGGTACATGCAGGTGCAGGGGTAATACAGTGCAGTAATGAAACACAGAGAGTTATAATCCCGTTTGAAACAGTTTCTAATTGTATCCGGGTCTGGTGACCAAATAATAATCTCCGGCAATACACAACAATGTGTAGTGCACCGAGTATATAACAACAGGGTTACAGTCCGAAATAATAAACACGAATATCCGTCCCACAATATACTAACACGGTCACCAGTCCTGGGTGCGTGCAGTACTTGGAGCTAAGCCAGGCCAGGGGCGGGGTTAAGGATGTTCGTCATTACGTTGCATCAGTCACTACACTCCAGAAAGACAAACAACAAACATGGCAGGCAGAGAGTGTGATGAGAGAAAAGTACAGCCTTGGGACACTGAGGAAGTGCAGGCTCTAGTTTCTCTGTGGGCAGATAGAAGTGTTTAGGAAGACCTGCAGTCGTGCGCCTGAATTTATGACGATTTGAACAGTACACTTAACTCACACACTCAAAAACACAAAATTCTACCAAATTTCTCATGTTTGATCTTTATTATATTAATATAAAGATAAAAAATGCTGCAAAGAAAAGAAAAACTTATTTACAAAAATATAATAAAACAAAATGCTGTACAGCTGTACCATACATACACTACAGTTCTCGTAGCGCTCGCGCAGCTTCCTTTTTTAAGCACCCAAACAAAAAACAAATCTAGAAAAAACAACAACTAGCCTTAAAGGGGATATCTTTGACAAATCATATTTTTAAAAACTTATTTTTCCCCTTGAACAGATATAGCGATACAAGATAGAGCTGTACCATTAGTCTATTAATTTCTTAACACCTTCTGTTTGCGTATCTTATGGCAAACCGAGTTCATTAATAACAATAATTAATAAAAGCTTTTTGTTGCGTGTGACGTCAGTAGCACAGCACAGCTCTGCAGTGGAACAACAACCCAGTCTCTCCTTAACCGCACTGTGAGGGCTCGGTACGGCCCAGGTGTGGCTCGGTTGTACAGTGGAAAAGAGGCATTAGATTTAATTGCTCTCATCCCATGACTTCAGTCAGCTCATGAACTTCAAACAGTTATTATTCCACATAATGAGTTTAACCTCAGATCTCTTTAACTACATTGGACAAGCACGGTACCAAAATTCAATGTTAAAATTCAATGTTAAATATATGTGCATGTTACTTCTCGTCTGATATTAAACTGTGAATGTTTACTTTTGGGGAAGGAAAACTCTTTAGCAGCAGCTCTTCATAAATCAAGCTCATTGTGGTAACAGTGTACACTTGTGGGGTGTCAGAAATGTTCAACATTGCGGTATTGAACAAGTTTACACTATTAAGCAACAATATCTATTGCAGTAGTGATTACCTCAGCAACAGTTGGGTATCCTAAGCTGAAGATGATGACACTTAGCAAAGGTCAATTATCTACATGAAATGGCCGCTGCAGAGGATATTCTCTCTGCCTCGCTTCGCCCACGCTACTCCACTACTCCGCTCGCTCCACTGGCTCCCGATCACCGCTCGCATCCAGTTCAAGACTCTTGTACTAGCCTACAGATGCCTTGACCAGTCTGCACCCAGCTACCTCCAGACCCTCATCTCTCCCTACACCCCCACTCGACCTCTCCGCTCCGCCTGCACTAGAAGACTAGCTCTACCACCGCTACGCTCCCCTGCCTCCAAAGCCCGCTCCTTCTCCACCCTTGCTCCGCAGTGGTGGAATGACCTTCCTACAGATGTCAGGACTGCCCAGTCCCTGACCACATTCCGGCGCCTCCTTAAGACTCACCTCTTCAAAGAGCACCTGTAGAACTCCTCTGTTTGTATCCTGGGACACTATCACCCTTCATGTAAATGTGCTTTATTTTGCTCTTATCAGCCCCCTATTTTACTGCATTTAATCCTGTACTTCAGAATACTGTAATCTGCCAAGTTTTTAACCTGTAGTACTGTGTATTTAATCACATCCTGATGTAACTATCACTATTTAATCATATCCTGATGTAACTATCACTATTACCTGCTGTATTATTGAATTGTGGTTTGTCAAACTTGTACTTTGCTTGAACAAAAGTTATTGTATTTCTTGCTCTTATTGTATTACTTGTATTGTAACGCTTGAAATGTTTTTGCTTACGATTGTAAGTCGCCCTGGATAAGGGCATCTGCTAAGAAATAAATAATAATAATAATAATAATAATGAATGCTATTATAAACAGCATAAATAACTTTTTAATGTAACTATTCCACACAACAGTGAGTGAGATACTGTAATATGTTACCTTGACAAATGTAGAGTACTGTGTTGGCCATGATGTCCTGGCCCACCTCTTCTATGGTGTCTTACTTCGTACCCTATGTATTACCTCAAGATGTTCCATTGGACTGAGGTGTAGGAACAACATGTTACGAGCACTCAATGTTACTCAAGGTCTTTGCCCTGACAATAAACAATGCTCCCTTTTACTGTACATAAAGTAAGGGAGTGTGAATGGCAAAGGAGCATTTATCCATCAGCAACTTGGTTCTGCTCAATACCAATAGACTGATTGACAAATCCAGTCTAACCAGATGGCTAAAAGACTGTGTGCTGTTGATAACCCATTACAGCCTAGAAGTCATTACTACAACCACAAGTGTGTAGTAATGAGTCCCAAACTGCATAAAATCCATACGTGTCAGTCGTTCTGAGAGAAGTTTCTTCAGACACCTTTATTGGTGTGAAAAATCTATCTTTTAGTACAATGTTAGCTCTGACACCAAAAGTCAGCTATAGAACTTGTTTTGTACTTTATTAAATTCTTGGGAGGGGACTCCAAAAAAAATTGTTCTTTAGGTTGAATACAAAAACAGTATGAGTGACATTCAAGCACCAATGGGATGTGTGCGGTTGTAGCGATTAGGGTAGGTGACAAGACGACGTTCATGATATGGTAGGTAAGACTTTGGTAGGACATAATAGACTGTGAATGCTTGCAACAGGTAAAATAATTAATAACATGCATAGAAATGATGATCATTCCTATTCACAATTTTGATTGGGTGGACTGTTTTATTCAGTGGAAGACTACTGTGTAAGCTGAGGCTACAGAATATAGGTACGTACAGTATCTCAGCCTGTTGTTGATGTTGAAAGATCTCCAGACTTGTTATAAACATCATCTGTATTTAGTTCTACCATTACATCAATGTGTGTTTAGATTATAGTTATTTCCACAGGGGGTTTACATGGTAATCATCAGTCTCTGAAGAGAACCTCTCCTAAACTACTACACCTAACCTAGCAATGATGGCATGGGCATGGGCACCACTCTCACTAACGAATTGCTTTACCCTTCATCACTCAAATTCATTATGTACTAGACAATATATCATTTTTGTTTCTGGTTTAAAATGCATAGAGCTAACAAAATAATCTTACCTGCTAATGGACACTGAGAAGAGTCTAGTAGTTTGAGTTGTTGCAAAGGAAATAAATGAAAAAAAAATGTAGAATGATCCTAGCTTTTTTAGATTGATATATATATATATATATATATATATATATATATACACAGTGGTCCCTCACTATAACGCGGGTCTCGGGGTCACACAATATGAGCGTTATAGAGAGTTATAAACGAGGGGAGGGGGTTTTACTGGATATTTTTTGTTAGCTCCCCCCCATGCATTTCCCCACATGATATATTATATATACTGTATGAAAAATTGCATGCATTTCATTTTAACAACATTCTTACAGACATCTACAAATCATATGACTTTAGAAAAGACAAAACCTGTGAGAGCTTAAATATGTGTTTAATCTATATTTGGTTTGAAACGGATGCACACTGGATTAAGTTGCAAACATTGATTTAGGAAAGTTTCTCTCTAGTTTGCTACAGTCCATTAGCTTGTCTGTCCAACATCTATTCAGATCAGTGGATTATGTTACATTATATATTGTAATGGGGGTTGCTCTAATTGTTATTGACTCGAGCTTTTATTATTATTTATTTATTTCTTAGCAGACGCCCTTATCCAGGGCGACTTACAATTGTTACAAAATATCACATTATTTTTACATACAATTACCCATTTATACAGTTGGGTTTTTACTGGAGCAATCTAGGGAAAGTACCTTGCTCAAGGGTACAGCAGCAGTGTCCCCTACCAGGGATTGAACCCACAACCCTCCGGTCAAGAGTCCAGAGCCTTAAACACTACTCCACATATGTTCTAGCAGACCTGGTCATTTATAAGTAATGAAAATATACTAAAGGGTAAAAAAAAAAAAAAGAAAAAAAAAGAAAAATGATCTAACAGCCTTTGTCAAAGCCACAGGGCATTGGGTATTTTCAGTTAATGAAAAATTCAGATCAGTATGTTTGAGGGTTCTCTTTTGTTTTTTTGCTTGTTTTTTAAGTACTGGTACTGTGCCGTATGTAGTCAGATATATATGATTCACAATGGTTAAAGCTGGAAAAGACAATATTTGTAAAGTTATAGAAGATTAAGTAACTCAAGCTGTTTCTAACCAGGCTAAGAAACCCGCAATTAAGTGAATGATTTAATCTTTATTGCTGCCACAGTATTTAGAATGCATTGTTTGGCTCCCAGTCTCTTCACTGAGAATAAGTAGAAATCTTAATTTAAAACTCAAGTTTACCTGATAGGAGTTATAATAAATTAACTTACATTTTCTCTTTGCTTTTTGTTTAATGTTAATATTACCAGCAAAAGCACTGTTATTTGAAGATCCAATAAAAACATAATAATTGTAAATTATGATTGATATAAATACATAATTTATTTGATTAGTATTGGGTTAAACATAAATATGTAATAATTCTTTGCCTATTTCTCATAAATTAATGTTAGGATTGTAATTTTACTTCATAAAAAGTATTTACTAATTTGAACATAAAACATTATTATCATAACCCTGGTTCCCTGAAATAGAAATGTAACCATTACCGAATGGGTATTTACCTCCTAAAGACCCGAAAAACCTGAACAAAGCTGCTCGGTCGAGCCTGTGACGCAGTCATGCCCGCCCCCCAGAGTATAAATGACTCAGCATCATTTTTCCTTCAAGCCTGCTGCAATCATGGACGCAGCGACCTTGAAAGTTAATGGTTACATTTCTATTTCAGGGAATCAGGGTTATGACAATAACCTAACGTTCCCTTTCAAGTACGAAATGTAACCATTACCGAATGGGTCAGTATACCGAAACCTTTGCAAGAGCAAGATTGCTGCAAGACTGGAATGCTACAAGGCTAAGCAACATAATACGCTAGGGCCTGCACTGGAGTGTATGGAGCTGCAGCTTTCTGTCCGACTGGAAAAGAGGTGGATGGAAGGCCTCCAATTCCAATGACAGGTTGACATGAAATGTCGAGATATTCTTCTGCAAAAATGAAGCAGGCTTTCGCAATTGAGAAGGCCTGCATCTCACTCACCCGCTTTGTGGAGGTGATTGCATGCAAGAAAGCTGCTTTGAGTGGTAGAAATGTCAGCTCAGTTGAATGCAAAGGCTGAAATGGAGGCTTCATGAGTGCATCAAGCACCACATTAAGGCGAGTAACAATATCCTTCATAGGCGGCCAAAGCTGCTGAGCTCCTTTAAAAAATTACCCTGTCAAGAAGTGAGCTCTTGGGGAGACCAAGTCAATTTTGACATGGCAAGCTGAAATTGCTACCAGATATACGGTACCTTTGATTACAACCCTCGTCAAACAGGTCCTGCAAAAATTGCAGTATAACTGCCATGAAACAGGTCGTGGGGTCGAACCTGAGGCGAACCTGAAAGATGCCCCACTTGTACCCGTACTGGGAGCACATGTACTCTGCTCTGGCATTGTGCAGGGTGTCAATAATCTTATTGGACAGGCCCAAATGGCTCAAATGCAGCCTTTCAGGGGCCACACCCAAAGCTGCAGACTTGATAGGTCAGGATGCCATAAGGTCCCCCACGCCTGACTGAGCAGGTCGCGGAGCTTGGGCAGTCTCCACGGCTGGTCACTAATGAGCTGCATCAAGGCTGAAAATCAGAGCCTCCTGGCCCAATAGGAGACTACTAAGAGCACCTTGGTCCAGTCCTGCCTGATTTTATCCAGACACAGCGAAAGCATAGCGAGCGGTGGTAATGGCATATAACAATGAGGGGACAGTGGGTCGATTCCTGGAAGGCAAAGAGATCTATCTCTGCACTCCCGAATCTCTCCCAAATGAGGCTCACCACCTCAGGGTGAAGCCTCCATTCTGAGCTGGGAACTCCCCTTGAGAGAAAGTTCTCGTGTGTCCAGAGCAAAAGCTTGTGGGCCACGCGATGGAGACTAGGAGACCTGAGGCCGTCCTTGTGGTTTATGTACACCACCACTGTTGTGTTGTCCATACGGACAAGCACATGTCTCCCTTGAACCTCCTGCAACAAATTCTGCAAGGCCAGGTAAACTGCCTGCAGCTCCAAAACATTATTTGGAGACTGCAATTTGAAAGGGGGTGTAGAATCTCTATAGGCATTGTAAACGTATTTGATTTATTTGAAATGATCTAATGTTGCAAGTGAGTTTATAATGATTGCACAAGATATAGATCTGTGGCATTGGCACTGCAAAGAGTTAGCCCCACAGACTTTTGTCAGGACATCTTTGCATAAGCCCATGGAGTTGAGTTATATATTCTATTATTCAGGGATCTACGCCTACCAGAAGAAAACAAAACATTGTACTACCTAGGAGGATGCCCTGCCTGGGAGATAGCTCCTTGGCTGCAAGCCACTTCCTTTCAGGCAGCATGATACTGTGTGAATCAGCATACCTGCCAATTCCACCATCTCTGCTGTTCTACAAACCAAATAAATATCATGTCTGTATCAGCTTTGATAATCTGTAGCAAGTTGATACAGTCAAACTATTGTAGCATGCTGATTACTGAGATGCGTGACTAACAAACTGCCTTAAACTATTTCCAGACTGCATCTCAGATTATTGTCAGGAGTTTAGAGACATTCAAATCAGACACCACTCAGCTCTGATTTCCTCTGTGTTGTAATATTTTGTGGCACTGTAATTCTTTAAAAAATATGAAAAAAAGATCATGAAAAATGTTTACAGTAATCTGTTGCGTATCTGCCCGTCATATATCCACCCTAACCGTTTATCGGCCGTGATCAAATCTCTTCAGCTACATTAGTTTATTATTGAAAAGAGAAGATTAGATCAAAGATTGTAGATCCTACCAAAGCTTTTGTACACTGTGTTGCATGTGCTCCGTGTGCTGCCATTGCTGGTAGTGTCACATGAGCTGTGCAGTGTGTTGATATGTAAATAAATCCTGTTCACCTGTGGGTCATATCAACTTCAACCTCCGTCTCAATCTCCTGCCTGTCATTCAGCAGCGAATGCGCGCATCCACACTGCAGACGGCTACTCTGTCACAAGCATTAATACCCTGTATCTTTCTAAACAAGGGATTTAGGGGAGCTCCCTAATAAAAGCTGAATCTCAAAACAATAATTGTGTGAATACAGTTATTGTTACAGCTGTGTGTAATGGTATTTAAAACAGGATTCATTCATCCGACTTTTTACATATCAGCCCTTACTCTGGTCCCACCACAGTCGGATATGGACGGATTACTGTACTTTAATAAATCCTTTTAAATTATAAATCCATTAATTTTTACTTTTTGACTCAAAAGAACTTTCATCAAAAGCAATGTAACATGTCGTTTTGTCCTGTTTCTGTGTCTGAGCTGGTAGCAGAAACTCAAATGAGCTACATTTATTTAGTTGCATCTCCATGCTTTATGTCTCAGTTTATCAGCCACTGTATCTACATTTTTCATTCGTCATAATAAATGGTATTCCAGATATGTAGTACATTTTAGACCACGTCTGCAGTCTCTCCCCAGGGAGATGTAACTGCGTGGCATCCTGCTCCTTATTTTCCACATCTAAGCTAATGAGAAGAACCAATGAAACTGAGATGTTTCATTTCTGGCTGTTAAACTTTTAATAATTGTATTTGTCAACCGAAAAAAAAAACAATGTGTTGTTTTATGTTCATAAGGATTCCGATGTGGGCTTATCTAGAGTGTGTTTAAATCATATTTGATACTTATTTATATTCAAGTTCAGTTTTCATGAACCACTGTTGGAAGTGTTTTGTTAAGCAGTTTTAAAGGTCAAAGTTAATTAGAGAACTTTGTACATGATGGATTTTGATTCAATTTTGTAATGAGTTGCAATTCATTTTTTAAATTAGATAAGACAATTGTATTGCTGTTCTGTAGAGTAGGGTAGACTCAACACACAAACTTGAGTATAATGAAAACTGCTTTATTCAATTACTGTGTCTGGCTGCTGAGGTCTTTTAAAACTCTAGGGTTTTCATTTAAAGAAAATATATTAGTACAGCTGTCTTTAAAGAGTAACCACCGCCCTGTATGATACACTCCGATACAACCCAGTTTACTAATCTGTATAGAGAAAAGGGCGGGTGAGATTGCAGAGAGTGCCCGTCTGCATTATGAGATTCTTGAACATAGAGACTTTTCAACACAGAAAAGTTGGCAACAGCTTGGGAACATATGTTGCACAGTGGTTCTGTTATTGCTATTCTGCAATATATTATCAATTGTGATGCAAAATTAGAATGTGGTCCACCAATGGTTCACAGCATTATGTCTGCATCTTTTGTAAAACATTGCCATTGAAAAACATTTCTTAGAGGTAGATACACAATACCACCAAACTACATGAGCAAACCACATCATAACAGATTCACAAAAGGTCAATTTGTGCAGATGGTTGGGGGTCATGGAAGGATTATTTTTATATTTAGGTGATTAAAGTACCTTACTTGTTCTCTAAAGAAATATGTTTGACTTCTGAGTTAATGTCGCTTTGAACTGCTATAAAGAGAAGATTAAGAGGCAGACAACCAACCTGGCATTCAGTTACCCAGTTTACCTGTTAGTAAAGTAAATGTTTATATATATATATTTATTTATCAGTATCAATCCCAATCATCATAGAACAGAATAAGCAATTTAGAGAATTACTTAATTTCTGTCAGGACCATAATGAGCTGTCTATGATTCCTCATGCTTGGGGCTCAGTGGTTTTGTGCATGCTCATTCTAGGCATGGTGTTGATCTCAACTGTGGTGCATTGGAGACTAGGCTACGGTGGCTCAGGAGGATCATTAATGTTGGATTTTGACTGTCATCTCTGCGTACACTAGCAGAGTATTCAATGGAATGAAACAGTTGTCAGGATTCTATGATGTGTCAACTCAACTTTGTCCAACCCAAATAATTATGTTTCGTTACTTATTTTGACAGTTATGTTTAAAATCAACCGACCAACAACAATAAAAATATGCAGGCTTTTTAATGGCACCTTTTAATAACAAATGATGGCTGCTTTCTGATACAAACAAGATCCATGTTGTCAGATTTTTATAGACATGAGTTGAATATGAAAAAGAAACAATGGCTAATGAATCCTCACAATATCTTCCAAGAATAATATGATGCATGCCATTTTTATGGCCAATAAGTTTGCCATGCAGTTATTTTATTTCAGTTTAGTTTTACATTCTATTTGCGATGTATAAACAATATGTAGCTTCTTTCCTAAAAAATGCTAAACTATGTAGGCATAACCTTTGACCAAAGCTTTATTGTAGTTTATAGATCTACTTCAAACATCGTCTTGTGTGTTTGTGTGTGTGTGTGTGTTTTATTTAATGAATACATCACCGTGCTGTTTCAGATAAGGTATCCCTGATTTAGATGTATACTTAAAGAGGAACACCATTAAATTGTGATTGATACTTAATTATTTCAATGAGGGCAGCAATACCATATACAAGCAAAAAAGCTGCTCCCTCAAGTTCTTCAGAGTAAGATGGCAACTGAAAACGGTGGACGCTGAACTGAATTAAGTGCGGTTAAATTCTATTAAGGTAATTTACTTTAAGCAAACTGGCCTGCACATAGCTTGGAGAGTTGCAATAGCCATTGTTATCATTTTATATATATATATATATATATATATATATATATATAATCTTTGAGAACACATGTAAAATGCATCTCAGCATCTTTTTTTTTTTTTTTTTTTTACCCCACATGCTTAAATCTTTAACTGTGTAGTAATTATTGTATATTTGCTGATTGTGTTTATTGTTTGCACAATCTTCCCTCTCCAAGGAACCCTCATGTTAGAAGTTCATTATTCAATTCAGAATTAAAAGTGGTACAATCAGAACTGGAAGAGTCATTGTTCTTAAAAAAAGAAGCATTACACTTCATTTACAATTCCACCATGAAGACCCCAGCTACAACATAAATGCATGACACAAAACAAAAGTCCATTCACTGATAGGCCACATAGTACACCATTACGATTCTTCTGTTTTTATAGAATACATATAATACAGGGTTCATTAACTTGCAAATATGTTTTTATTGTTTTAAATGTTCAACAAATAAAACAACAACATATTTTAAGATTAACTGATGAGCATACATGAATATATCACTAAGATGATAACTTATAAATACTAGAAACTTTAATAAATGAATACTTCTATACAGTGTTATTCATTTGAATAAATGTAATACATTCTGAGACCAGAACATCAGTGATTTAGGGCCCATGGCATACAGGTCTATTATTATTATTATTATTATTATTATTATTATTATTATTATTATTATTATTATTAGCAATAGTGGAGTTTATACATTTTAAAACCTAAACAAGGGTCGTATAATGCAATCATTCCCTATTTACGATACTATAAACTGAGGATGTAGCCAATTTAGCTCTAATTCAATAGCTGATACATAAGGGAGTTTCCATTTTTATCAGTTGGAGTATGTTTTTAAATCAGGTACTATATTACAACTATAACCTATATATTTATAATAATCATTGATAAAATATCCACCTAATTGGAAGGTACAGTACTGATGCTTTTCATTATTCTTGAAGTCTTTAGCTGTCCTCTGAACCAGTGCAATAATTGTTATTAAAATGAGTGTTATGATTGTGTTATGATTGTCAAAAAAGATAGTTAACTACAGAAATTCATATTTAAAAAATACAATAAAATATTGTCTTGTTTTTCTCTCAATTTACCTTGCTTCCATTTTTTCCCCACAGTATGTGGAAATACATATAGTCTTCTTTACTAATAGGTTTCCATGATATACATTTTTGAAAATGTTTGTTTGTTGTCTCTAACCTTGAATCTCAGAAAAGGGGATGACAAATTTAACAATACATTTTTCAGTGAACTACGATTTATGACAGCATGGTGACAGACAGTGTTGTTTTGGTTTGTTTGATATTGATTGTCAACAGCCCATTTATAAACAATAATATGCATTTTGTGTAATGCACATTAGTATTTGATTCATAACATTATATTGTATTTGTTCTTGGAGGACTTTTGTAAAGATAATTCCTTTTGGTGTAGAACAGTAGTATAACACTGTAGGTCAGTTTTAAGCCATCAGAGGAGTGAATACTATAGGAATACTACAGTACCATCTATGGTCAATTCAGCATAATGGCATCCACATGTAAAGGTGTTCACATTCACTACACCATTTCTAAAACTACTATTCTGAACTTCACATGTGTAAACTTTAAGCACACTTAAGCAGAACTGGTTCTCAGGAGAAGCAAAATCTGAATACTCAAGAATAGGAAAAGCCCACAGCCTTAGCTCATTTCGTATTATGCTTAAATATAGGCCTCTTAAAGTAATACAGAACATTAATAATTTTACATTCTGTTTCATTGCTCAAATTACCCTTTAAATGGACTACGATTGATATATATTTACTGCATGTGTTACGTTTCTCTAGCAATTCCCAAAGCAATGCCAACGTTCAGGTCAAGCTATCACTCCAGATTCCTAAGGAGTGATAATAAGTCTAGAAAAAATCAATTTGTGCACTTTAAAAATAATGTACAATAATAGAAACAGAAAAGGTAGTGGGGCGTTATTGCCCATTGTAACCCACACAGACACCTTACTTACTACATATCTTGGCATCACTGAATAGATAATTGCCACCTCTTTAAATATAAGCAAAATATTTTAATGAGAAGGCCATTTCACAAGTGCAGATACCCCAAATCTTATCCATTTTCTATGAATAAAGAACAACTAGGGGTGGGGATGGGACAGTTATTGCTGATTAACCTCCTCAGACCCTTTGTTTACTAAATATCTTGCAATAATAATAATAATAATAATAATAATAATAATAATAATAATAATAATATATTGTTAAAGAAAACATGCATTAGGCTCAAAAAGTTAATCTGCTGAGAAGGAATGATGTTCTGAGGAAACGTGATAAACAATGGCATAAAAATAAATAATCATAGTTTTGTCTTGATTGATAGAAACATTTCAAACACAACCCTGTAGTGTATAGTATTACAGTAACTCTTTAATCTGTGTAATTTGGAAATGGCATTGAGGACCTGTCAGTTGAAGAAACTTTTGAACCCCCCCCCCCCCACTCCCACCCCTCGATTCAGCACCACATACAGTTTCCCAGTTCATTTTGAAGTCTCCATACATAAACTTACTTTTAATGCTATTCACTCCTCAGTAATGTTATGCTTAATCTACCAATGTTTCCTTGTGTTGCCTCAATGGTTAATAACATTAAAGGTTGACATTTTAGACAGCCTTCATTTTACATGTAATAAAGATTAGCTGAAGTGTTCAACAATGTGTAGCAAGTTGAAGAACCCAAACCTCTACTGCCTGGTTTTGTCAGCTTCTGATATATATTACATATTCAAATGCCTTAAAAAAAAAAAAAAAAAAAAAAAAAGATTTCTATCATCTTTTTTGCCAGATAAAAATAAAGATGTGTTTCTTTTCCAGAAATAAATACATTATATACACAATTTGATTAAATTATTATTACACACTGAAAATCATTCGAAGTATTAAAAGGCATGCCCATTTTCATAAAAGGGGTACAACGGAATCCAGGGCTTATTCAGTGCTGCTGTCTCATGTTATTTTTCTTCTGAGTCCAGACCAAATAAACATTTTGAGGTTTGCAAGACCTTAAAATTTAGCAATTTTTACCACTGTGAGAAAGAAATGAAACAATCGCATACACACCTACATAAATACATACATACATACATACATACATACATACACATATTGTACATACACCACCATAATATTCTTTTAAAACATACTTTTTTCATGTTGAGTTGGGTTAACATTTGTTTAAATGTATTGAATTCAAAAAGTTTGATGGGAGTACCGGGTAATTATCAAGCTATTCAGTATTGTGCCTGTGGCTATAAGATAATAGGTAAGAGAAGGTCAAGTGACAAGGATAAAACAAATGACCTTTTAATCATTAAATTAATAATACAAATTAACTCAATGGCATAACCTTGTTGTATAACATATAATGTATATGTTATAATTACATTAACTCCTTCACTATATACGAAGGCTAAGATCGACTGATGCCTTTGTGTTTTTGGAGCTGCAAGGACAATGCAGTGTATTGAAAAATCAGGGCTACTATAACTAATGGCATGTGTTTGATGTCACTTTAAAACAAATACCCACAATTTGCCTAGGCAAAATGTTATTTTGTTTCTCTTTATATAAAGAAATTGGAAGCCTTTTTCTTTCTTTTTTTCTTTTCTTTACTGCTACGGTATGTCCAAAATGGTCTGCATAACAATGGGACTTGCAAAGACATATCATTCCAGTCTAGCAAAGAGCTATTTTAAGCCCCCCCCCCCCCCGCCCCTTCAAATAAAACAAAAAACAAAAAAGAAAACACAGTTGCTGCATACTTGTTCCTCGATGTACGTCAAGATTGCAAGTTAAAAAGTTGGGCTTATATAAAAAAATTAAAAAGCTACATAAATGTAACTAATAAGCAGCAATTACTGTGCTCAAAGCTTTTTCTTTTTTGGGAAAATGGAAGCTCTGATAATGACAAAGTCCCTTTGGTGCTAAATCCTTCTCACCAATCTAAAGAATGCAATAGTTGTAAATTCTCTGTTAATATGCACTTATAGCGTGTTTACTAAGAACAATTATATCAATGCATGCTCTCCTCATTCTCAATTCAAAACACAATTATTGCAACACCAAGTGATTTGCAGTTTCATAATACTACTGAATAAAGGTCCCATTACATTAATATTATATAGCATACAATACACATCCAGCCCTACTATATATATAGTAAATACACATTTATATGTTTATGAATGTTTATATATAATATACAGGTAGGCAGGATTGGGAAAAATGCCACTGCCAGTTTAACGGTTTCTTCTTTACAGCATGATATCTTAAGATAGAAAGAAACCACAAACATGCATTTGGTCTGGCCCAGGACTTGAGGCAGAATTTTAAAGTAGATTATAAGCATGAATTATCATGTAAAACATACTTTTAAAAAGCAAGGTTATTAGCTGGCAGTAACCTTGCTTTCAGGAACTTCTTGTTTTCCTTTTGTGGGCTTGATTTGTATTTTCGGTCTCACCCTCCTTCCAGGCTTGCCAGCAGGTGACAGGGGTGAAGAGTCCTCTGTGATCCCAGCAGCCTGAGCTTTTGGCTTAAATGGAGGGGCGTTGTTTGCTCGGAACGAAATATACTGCCTCTTGACTTCAGTGGTCACTGGCTGCCTCCGCTGGCGTGATGGGGAGGGGCTGTCTGTTCGGGAGGTGGAGTAGCTCCTCGGGGAAGCACTGAGGCTACGTGGAGTGGGGAATATGTGGCTCCTAGATGACCCACGGATGGGCATTCTTGGGCTACCAGGGTAAAGAACCGGGCTGGTTGAAGGCTGGGGCTGCGATTGCATCTGTTTTGACCTCAGGTCATAATGGACATTCATGCTTGCATGCCCTGTTTTTTGCTCTTGAAGCCTGCAATGCAAGAAATAATACTTTATTAATTTAAAATTGTTGTCAATAAGTAAAATGTTAATAAAGGAGTACAGAACATGTTTCATTTTAGATCCTTTCCACAATTACATATGATGGCACTTTGTCTTATGATAACATAGTTAATTAAAAAAAAAAAAAATCCCAGATCTCTATTTAGACAATAAGGTAAAAAGTAAAGATTTGGATTAGAATATTTGTTATTTTTGCATATCAAAATTAAATCCACAGATCTCTGCTGTAAATTAAAACATTTACGTAATCCCACCCTGTGATGTAAATCAATTGATCTGACTGTAGACCACTGGAGTAAAATTGATGCACACAGCACCAGATGTAATTTGGTATTTGAAATATCTGCATATCCCAAAATGAAAGTATAAAAGCTAGCAAAGCACCAAAAGATATTCAGCACAACAATAATCTGAGCCAGAGATAATGATGCTAATTATGATAATATGTAAGAAAACGAACTAAAACATTTTTTCACTCCTTTAAAATTAGTATTTCTGTAATAACCCCAGATCCTATGATGCTGTGTCTGCTGTGCATCCCAAGATAAGAACTGCTATGAATACGAGTCCTTTTCAAAATATTATACAGCCAAGAAAGTAGAAAGGAAATTGAATCTGAACTAAATACTGTTATTACTTACTAATGATGTGGCTTGCTTTCTACTTGGCACTGAATAAATGTTAATGTAAATCAAAGGGCTTTCTGTTTGTTTCAAATCATCCCGACACAATGACCTTATATGGCAATATACTATCCACTGCATGTCCAATGAAGCGGAGATGAAAATGTGATGTTTAAGTTTAAAGAAAAGTAATCTCTCTTAAACTTAAACTAGAAATTAAGAGTTTGGGGGTCATTTTTGATCGTGATCTATCATTTGAGACTCATATTAGCTCTAAAGTATCTTTTTACCATTTGAGAAATATAGCCAAACTTAGACCAATTATTTCCATATCTGATGCCGAAAGACTAACGCATGCCTTTGTTTCATCTAGACTTGATTATTGTAATGAACTTTTTTCTGGTGTCCCAAAATGTGTGGTATATCGCTTGCAGCATATTCAGAAATGATTATTTATAATATGTTAAATGAAGAATGCTTATTAATTTAAATCCCTGGTAGCTGTATAAAGATACTATGCTTTTGTAGATATGCTTTTTGAATATAAACTCATGCAAAGTTATAAAAAAAAAAAAAAAAAAAAAAAAAAAGCATACATACCTATTTACAACTGTAGATTCAGATTTCTGCACACTAGGTACTGTCTGGGGGGGTGAGGAGGGGATGTTGGATCCTAAATGGGTTGAAATCTTCTTTACAGGCGTGACAGGTCTGGGGATTCTGCTATTAGACCTCTGTATTTTCTGCTCCTTGTCCAAAGATTGTGCCTTCTGTACGAATGCCTTTTTGGGGAAAGAATCATCAGAGTCATGGGTGTCTTCTTCAGAGCCTGTGGTTGACAGAGTTTCTGAGGCTCTTCTGCGATCATCCGCAGAGGAGACCGAGGATGAGGCCCCGGAGGTCAGCCTCATCAAACGGCCCTGACGTTTCTCCATTATTAGGCGAGCCAGATCTGGCTGCTTTGCCCTCTTGTACAGCCATTCTTTGGAAGAAAGAGGAGCTGAATGCTCTGATCCAGTGTCGTCTTCGGACAGCAAGATGGGTATTCGGCTCCTAAATCTGTACATTAGGACATTCCTTAGCATAGCTTTCTCTGCTGATACACTGGGACCTTCTAATGGTAATTCAGATGCTTCTTTAACTTCTTCAGGTAGTGGCCCCTCCTGTGGCAAACCATCTTCCTCCACAATGTTTTGATCAGACACTACGGAGACCAAAGCAGGTAAATCTTCTTCTGCCTTCTGATCATGTTTGTTTTCAACTGAAACATCAAGGATTTTAAGTTCTTCTGCAGGGCTTTGAGAAGAGCTTTCAGACTGAATAGCAGCCGGCACAGAACTTTCAGCTTCTGCCTCCTTTTGAGTAGAACTAAACTCACCATTCTCCTTCATTGTTTCTTTCTCTTGAAGCTTTTCTTCAGCCAAAGGCTCTTCAGTTGGACAGAAGAAATCAAAGTCGTCCTGTCTAAACTGCTGGCCACTGGAAGACATGATGTTCAAATGTGACTTTTCAGCAATGTGGACAAATGTACGCTCAACTTTGGTGAATGGAGAAGATGTGGCGGTGATTGCAATCAGTGGCTTTGGTTCAGATTTCAGAACTGAGGACAGTGTCCCAGGCTCGGAAACATCCAGTTGGCTACCCATGGGCTGAGGCCTCTCACTCTGAGGGGTGATGGCAGCCATTGTTCCCAAATCTACATCTGGTGCAAGGTCACCAACTATTAGGGACTTTCTCATATCACCTGGGGAAAATAAGACCAGGGTTTTGGAACCTTCTTCCATTTCAAGGTCTCCTTCTACAGTTGAGGCCCTGCCCTTGGATTCTTTTTGATCATCGGCAAGGAGAGTGGATGGGGCTCCATCCTGGCTACGCTCCGTGCTCTTCTGACTGAGCTCACTGCTTGACTCGCTGTGGGGCTCTGCTTCTTCTTTTAGCACGTCTTGCTTCTCTTCATCCTTTTCTTCTAGTGGTGTTACATTAAACTCATGGCGATGTGGCAAGTGGCCAGTTAAGACAACTGCTAGGAAATCCACTCTCTTTGTTCTTTGATGTTGGTGTAGGCCGTGTAGTCGCAGAACTTCTTTTTCAGGGGCCTGGTCCCTTGATCTGTATTCTTCATAAGGCAGACAAGAAGGCACCAACAAAGGCAGACCATTGTGCTCAAAAGATTTGGGGGACAGTACCTGAAACAAACAAGGTAAAGATTTATTAAATCAATGTTTACTAAGGCTGTGTTTGAAATAAGAAATGCCTTTTTCCCCACTGGTGTCATGGAACAGAATGTAAATTTATATTAAACAGATACAAAAAAAAAAAAAAAAAACACATTATATATGTGTATGGCCTGATGAGATACAGTAGAAACTGAAGACTACTAGTAATTAATCAGAAATAATTGTTTTAACATATCTGCAGCTCACCTCCACTATCGCCAGCTAACAGCACTACACCATTGGGAATCACTAACTTGATAAAACTGACAGAGCTTAACAAAGGGAGTATCCAATTCAGCTCATACGAAACCTCTTTATACTGATCCACAATACTACAATAAATACATGTATGTCTAAATATTCTATTTTAAGTTCTCTTTTCATGAAGGTTCTTACTAAAATACACAAAAGTAATCAATTAAAAAAGGATGTCCCAATACTTCTATATATGTCATTTGTACCTATTTCATTTGTTACCGAAATAAACTTTCACAGTGTCTGCTTTTAATAGAAAGCAAATAGGTTAAAAATATCATCACATCATCAGTTTGTATAGGTCATTTGTTCTAAAGTCTTCTTTGAAATGTACAGTCGGCATGGGATTCAGATTCAGACTGCAGATCCACCTAACCTCTATGCAGCCACATTAAGATGATGTCAGCTATTTATCCAGCAAAGTCATACATTTTTTAATGTGTGTTATGTAAGAAGAAGTTTGGAACTCCCAGATCCACTTAAAAGCTAAGGAAGGGCAGTACAGTAACAACAGAAGTTCAACCAATAAAGCATAGAAAGGATTCCTTTGATTGCTAGACAGGGTCATTCTGGTCTTGTTAGCACCCATTCCCATTATGAACAAAGAATATTTATCAGACATCTGTCCTGCCAACCACAACCTACTCTACAACACTACACATCATCATAGGCATTTAACACAGGAGACCATGCAACTTCTTGTAGTCTTAGTACAGCTTTGTTTAAGCTTTTTTATTTTGCTGCAGATGGTGAAGGGGTGGGACAGATGGTATTATCAACTATTAGAAAGGGGATTACCTGTAGTACCAGGACCAGTACCAGGTAGTACTAATGGGTTGACTTCTTACAAGGAACTATATCCAGAGAGCTCATTTTAATGCTGGTCAGCAGTTGCCAAAGTGGACCCAATACATTTGAACCCTCCAACACCACTCCTTCAAGCAGGATTCACTATCATGCTGAATTGCTAATGAGAGTTATTTTTCGTTCTTATGCACATTTTCTTTTCAAAAACAATTAGGTTATTCCATTGATTCAAAACAGAAATATATTCTAATATTGCTGCTTTGTAGATTAATAAAATAGTAGTTTGTATACCCAGGTTTTTAAAAAACATTTTACGTAGTATATGTGATTGTATGTAAAATGCCTAAGACTGGACTACCATTTGTAACAAATCTATAATTACTGTCCCTATTTGAAATCGTATTAACAGATAAACAAACATACAGTGGTCAGGAATTAAACTACCAGCACCGTACAGTATTCTATAAATGCACTGAATTTGATGTTTTTATGTTCTTTCAGCAAGAATCATTCCATTTGAACAGCAATATAAGCAGCCTTATTTACTTGCTTTTTTCACTTATATGAAATCAATAAAAAAGACACAACAATGTTTTAAAGTCCTGCCCCAAAACTTTTAATAACATTTTGGTTGTATACAAGCTTTTCCAGATTGTCTAGATTACATACATGAATAAAAAAGGCACAAAAATCCATTACACAGCTTTTTTTTTTAAATCACTCAGCCCATTTGTGATTTCAAGTTTTTCTTAGATAGTGTTTTGCTTTATATACAGCTGATAAGCACATTGTTGCATGCTAATGTGCATATAATGTGTGTGTGTGTATATATATATATATATATATATATATATATATATATATATATATATATATACACACACATATATATATATATATATATATATACACACACACACATTAGTAACTTGTATCAAAAAGTTTAAAATACATGCTTTGCTTGTAGATATTACAAGCCTACTGTACAGTGTTATTGCGTTACAAAACTGATTACATTTTTAAGAAAGGGTATTTTTTATTGAAAAGACACTCACGGATCACCTATTTGCAATAAAATCAAAATTTTACACATTTTTTTAAATGAATTTCAAACTAAAACGATGTTAATGATGAGGAACACTGAAATACAGGATGCTGCGGGATGTCACAAGTTGTACAGGCGTGTTTAAAGCTATGCTAACTGGGAGATTATGTAACTTTCAAAGAAAGTTAAATGTTAATCTCTAAATAAATATTATAAACTGTATCCTGTACAGTAACCAAAAAGACAACATATCCACATCGTATTTGCAATCTAGTACATTCACTGCACTGTTATGAATTTACTGATACAGTACTTATGAGCATATACCAGTGGTCTTGGGGTTACGGGTTAAGGGGGATAAAGTATATAACTTCATATTTTTTTCTGGGTCGCTTAAAACGCTATATATATATATATATATATATATATATATATATATATTTCCTATTCCCCATTACTAAACCATCAATAAAAACAACTACTAATATGACTACTTCTACTACTACTATATTATTATTATTATTATTATTATTATTATTATTATTATTATTAGCAATAGTGGAATTTATACATTTTAAAACCTAAACAAGGGTCGTATAATGCAATTATTCCTTATTTATGATACTGTAAACAGAGGATGTAGCCAAATTTAGCTCTAATTTAATAGTTGATAATAATAATAATAATAATAATAATAATAATAATAATAATAATAATAATAATAATAATAATAATAATTACAGAATCTCAAATTGTGTAATTAATTATAGGTCATATCAGGCACTGAGGCAACATCACTGATTTTAAAAGCATGCAATTTGTAACAAAATCCCTTAATTTTAAATTAAAATAAAAGATACATGAACAAATAAAATAAGTGGTCCCATGTAAATATTGGTTTACAGTAAGATTTTAGAATTGCTATTTTAACTATTTTGAGGTTTAAATTTAAGAACAAACCACCCATGCTCCAAATAAGTGGCTAGATTATGGTACATACCTTGTAGGCCACCCAATGCACACTAATTCATCTTTTAAATTATTCGCTTAGAAAAATAAAGTAAACTCTGACAAACTGACCCTTTCACAACTGACTGGGCTTTGCCAGCTGAAAGGCTAAGACAACCACTTATAAAAGGCGAATGAATGGGCACAAAACAGCTTGTACTGTTCCACGCCTGGATGGCTTACTTGCTGTTCAAAAAATGCATTTCTCCTAAAACTACTGGAACAGACTATTCTGATAAGATTCAATGGTTAAAAAATAGCCCTAGAAATGGGAAGTTTTAACATTTTGTAAAATATATTTTATTTTTCACTGACCCGTGAGTATCCTTTTACCAGCGCCAAGATACAACAACAGCAAAATAAATAAATAAATAAATAAAATTATTAAAATAATTGAAGTGCTTCATGCAAGAAGAGCTTACGTTTTTTTCAGTCGGTTTTTGTATAGCTATTTTCATTGTTTTATGGTCAGGAAAAAACCCTCATGAAATTGCCTTTGGAAATCTCTATGTGGGCAGTAAAGTGGTGAGTGAACTGGATTTATAAATGGTAATGTTACAAAGCTCATGACTCTCGTGAAGCACCTCTCGTTGAAAATGAATACAGTGAATGTGTGAAATACAGCATGTTTTTATACAAAGACTAAAATACATGCAGACAAACGCAAAATTGTTTACCTTAAAACACCCAAAATTTAGCAGCTTGTTAAAAAGGAACATATACATTCATTATACAGTATATTAATGCCTGATGCAGTGTCATTTACGAAAGAGAGCCTTTTACAGAGCAAATCCTTACCTAAATTTGTTTTGTGTTGATGAAGCCTACACCCTTTTCTTTTCATATACAAAAGGGTAAATAATTACCAGAAATTGGTATTTTGACTTACTATGAAACGTTTTTTTTTTTTTTTTTTTTTAATACGAATTTTGCTACTGCTAACATTTAAACTCAACTTCACGTAAGCTCTTTGAGGTGTATTCTGAACACCTCAATCAGCTTTTTTGATCAAAATGCATAAGTGGGCAAACAATATACTTTCAGGCAACTGAATCTAATAAGTTAATAGTCTGGTTGATGACAATACTTGTTTAAAATTCAAGTTTTAAACAGTGATATCCCTGATTTAGACCCATAAAACAGTTTGTATTTAACTTTCTGAACAGCTGACCCAAAAGTCTTTTAATTTGCCATGTCTTTTTTTGGATAAGACACCTTGAAAACAGCCTGAACAAAAATATATTTTGTTATGGCTTGTGGTTTCAATTTTAAGTTAGGTAATCTGGCATAACAAGTAATAGTTTTCTCCTAAAAATAATAAATAACGTATGTGTAATTCTTCTTTTCATTGTCAACATTGTGGCAACCTTTTACACTTGTAACTTTAAAGTCTGTTTCAAAGCTATTTTCAAAATGGCTGCTCTAGTGCACTGATAGTGTAAGGATTATTGTTCAAATTGTCAAAAAGGTAACACAGTAAAAACGATCCATGATGTGGTACGGAACAGAAAAGCCACAGCACTTATTATGTTTGCTTGTTTTTTAAAATCACTTTTCCTGCAGTGATTCAGAGGACAAATCTCAAACCCCAGTGCACTAGAGTGGCCATTTTGAAAAGAGCTTTGAAACAGAATTTAAAGTTATAAGTGTAAAAAGTTGGCAGGATGTTAACAATGAAAAGAGAAATGACAGGTACGTTATTAAAACAGTTGTAGCGGTATATTTTTCGGAACCCTGCTACTTACTCTTTAAGGTACCCTGTAACAGATCATCACATTCTGACTGCTATTTAGCATATGCAAACAATTGCATTAAGTGCTTGATTAGGCAAAATATAAGCAAAGTCTAAAACATCAAACCAACATAAAAAAAAAATAAAAACAATGAATTTACTAAACAGTGGGTAATCTCAGCATTGCAGTGCTTGCATTCATCATAGCAACACAAAGTATTTACTTTATAACAGAAGAATAACCTCCACTATAGATTATGTTCTTGTGTAACAAAAATTAAATTATGACACAGCAGTCTCACACTTCATTACAATTACAAAGAAGACATTAAATAACCCTGTAACTGTTTTCTTTTTGGTTACTCTCCTATTGTTACTAGGAGAATTATATAAATCAAACAGTTCATTGAAATATATAGTCATCATCAGTAACGCATCAATAAGTATTGCACTCAAGTGATGTACATGGAAGAACACTGTAATAGCAGCAAACACTTTAATGGCACCTAGTAAACTATGGTTTCCACTTACTAAGATAACTCTTTGGAAATAATCATTACAATGAAGTGAAAAACACTAAATAAAGGCATGGTGAATCATTTACTTGCATATTACATTACGTAAAGTAATGATACTAATGTACCAGTCCTAGCTGACTAAAGCAATTACAAATAGGTGCTGGTCTGCTTTGTTAAAAAAAAAAAAAAAAATTATATATTTTCTAGACCATAAGGTATAGCAGTTTATAACAATGGTATTACATATATTGTACAATACTTTTTTTTTAACAGGTAACAAAAAAAGTTTTATGCCTTATTTGCTAACATGTTGACAGTTGTTTTACGCACATCTAACTTAGACAGTACATTCAAGCAAAAACTGATTACATAGCCTATGATCAAAATATCTGTACATTACACTAGGCATTTCTCTAGTAAATGTAACAGGAGCAAAAGTGTTATTTTTGTGGCTTTAATTTGTGGCTCCTTTAAAAGTTCTGTGAACTAACTGTGATGTACAATAGAGGAGAACAACTGGATGACATACAGTACTGCTTCATTTACACAAGCATTGTAAAGAGCAGCAAAATCTATGCTTTTTATTTAATCATACCCAAAGTGTAGCTAATGGGTGAATACAATATAATTTCTGTTTTGTGAACCTAATACTTCAAAAGAAAAAGTAGAGACATTTTAGTCAGTTTCCATAATTTAGTCAGGGGACCACAAATGAGTGATTGAAAGGCAATGTATTCCACATAACAGAAAGAATGTCCAATCTTCTATTGTGTACTATAAAAAAGCAAACTGTGTTTGATACTATTAGATAGACTGTGCTGTCGGCAAAGTAATTATCAATTAGAATATATAAAATAATTACTATGAATGAATCTGAAACCAAAGAAATACTACAATGTGTGAACACTGCAATCACACTTCAGTAAAATGCAAAAAGCTATAAATTTAGCCCATGCATATTTGACAAGAACACCAAGCAACTTTTCTTTTACCATCTCTTGTATAGAACTACAATCTCACAGTATAGAACTACAATAAACTGCATATAGGCCTAACACTGTTTGACACACATTATTAATAGGCAGCATTTGTTATTTTTAAAAAAATATACTGCAAATAACCTATGTCCCAATTTTTCTTTCTGTATGCAGAGAAACCATGAGTGAAAGGTCTTGTCAGGGCATGTATTCTCACTAGGCAAAACTGCATCTTCTATCACACAAAATTGCTTTTCTAAATAGAACAAAGTGACTTTCAGTTTCATTTTAAACTGCTGCAGCAAGTCATGTCTGCATGTTATTGCACTATGTTAGTAGCAAGACACAAAACTGAACTTTTATTCATAATAGATTTCTTTAAGGTTTAAACTCTTGCATTAGTTCTCTTCTTTGTTCAGCTGCTACTGTACAGAGCAGATTTTAAACAGTGCAATGAGGTATTTTATAAAGGGGCTGTAGTGCATTGCAGGGGAAGGTGGGGGTATACGTGTTTGTTAAATTCATAAATGGAAGCACTGCTCTCAAAACAGAGAGACTTAATATTTCAGACACTGATTTAAACACTGGATCCCAGTTAGCTCTTCCACCCACATTTAACTCAGCTCAACTATTTTTTTACATGTACTTAACAACATTGATTTTAACGTGTAGTTACAGTCACCAACATATGATGCCTACAATTGGGGGGGTGGGGGGTTGAAACTATGCTTTACTTTTGGGGTTGTGACTTGAAGACCACAATAATGTCTGTGTCACTTAGACAAGCAAGTTAGATCTTTTTTATTGTTCAGGTTTTTGGGTCACTGCATTCAGTAGCACCTTATAAACAAACTGATGTGCAAAAACTTAATAATAATCCAAGTGATTATCTTTGTGGTAAACTATGAGAAAAATGATCACATTAAATTCCATCTCTGAGACTCCCATTTATTATAACACAAAGAGCCATTTCAAGAGATAAAGTGGGGAACACACAAACTAGGATTTTGAAATAGAGATGTTACTGTCACATCAGAGCACCTTAAGAAATTACAAGATATAAATCGAACTTGCTGATATGCTGAAGAAGCCACAAGTTAACACTGTATCAACACCCCTATACTATTCACATTTTATAACTCTACTGCATCTCTAGTGCTTGCACAATACACACATTAATGAACAAGCCGAAGAGTTGTTCAAGGGTCTTAAAAGGTTGCTTTTAAACAAAACCATTTAAGCTCTATTTTCCGATCAACAGATGCCATCTCAACCCTATTTCTCATGGGCATGTTAAGGCATTGCTAGAACAAAAGAATAGTGCTCTTTATTGTTTTGTAGAAATTAAAAATAAATAAATACATAAATACAGACGAAGCACATACACTACAGTAACAGCGTTATTGGTGGAAGATCATTTAAAAAAGCACAATGGACCCTGAAGAATTTAGCTATTATTTTTAGGCAGTTGTGATTACTATAAACACAGGTAACAGAAAACACACTTGACAACTAGCAAAAGCTTCTATGCCTATATAAATGGGAAGAAGATACAGAGGGTCCACTGTGCTCCTGTGTGAGTTTTTAAGCAAGACCTTTCCAAAATGTGAATAGCAACTTCTTTTTGTATAATAGAAACATCCAAAAAACTATATTATTTAAAAAAAAAATCTAAATTTACAATAGCCGTATTTTCTAATTTGTAATCTTCAACAGTGACATTTCCCCCTTATTTACACATGCAGAAACCAATACGGACACAATGTAATTTACACCGCTTGACAATCTTCTTTTGTTGCTATTCTTCCCATTGCAATAGATTTCATTATTAGTTTCTTGGGCTCAAGTACTGCACTGAACTTTGAATGCATGAAGCAGACAAAATTTATTGCATGAATAAGGTACATCCCTTCTTTCCAAGGGTGTAGTGAGGGCAGAGTGTGAGGGGATATAGCTCATGATTTGTTCATTAATTTGGCCAACATTTGCTGAAATTGTACCCTGGACATAGTGAGGACTGAAGGCCTAACTCTCTGGCCCCCAGACAAGAGGGGCATGTGCCTTCGATGGGGCATGCGAGCAGGGCTGCTCTCGGCTGAACGACTGCGTTGTAGGAAAGTACCACCAGGGTGAGGGTAGTGCTCCGTTTCCAGAGTTGAGGAGGAGAAAACATAGGATGCCAGTCTTCTCAATTGGTTGGACCTCGGGGAAGAGTGTTGGGATTGCCTGCCTTCCTCCAACTGAAAAAGACCAATAAGAGTGGAGGAAAAGGTGTCAGGCGGGGGAAGACTTGCACTTGCTTTCTGTGCATGCTGTTGAAATCTTTGCTGATGGTGAAGACACCAAAAAAAGAGACTGAAACTATTTTTTAGGTTGGCTTAAGCTAATTATTGGGGAGAATTTTGTTTTTGTATGTTTCAGGGCTACAGAGTACTTGACACACTTGCTCTAAAATAATATATTTTTTATCTACTGTGGTTCAAAGCATATCTATCTATCTGTCTATCTATCTATCTATCTATCTATCTATCTATCTATCTATCTATCTATCTATATATATACACACTCACACCATCAATTATATACCATATTTGTACAATATAAATTTAAGGACGGAAAGCAAAATCTCTTAAGCTTATTCAAATTCTGACTGAAAAAAACAAACAAAAAAAAAAAAAAACACACAACATGCTGTTAAACCTAAACCTCTGTTATTACTGTTTTGCAAAAGATACAGGAATCTTGGTCATCAATAACTTAATTATTAATTTGTTTCTGTATATTATGTATGTGCTTTATTTACTGATGTATGTTACTATGAAAGTAGCCAGCCTAGTAAGCATTTGAGATAACAATGCACTTTTTTGACAACCAGTTAACGTACATGTGAGTAAAAAAATCATGAGTTAGTCAGCTTTCTCTTTAAACATTAGACAGTATTTTTTCTTACAGAACTATATTTTCTAAAAGCGGACTATGTATTTGCCTTAGCAAAAAAAATGCAATACCCTATGAAGCAGAATGAATGCAAAACCCTAAGAAAATTTAAGGGCTAATAGTTGTATTTTGTGGCTTACCCCAGATACTTTTTTCTTCTTGTCGATTCCCATACAAATGGCACGTTGATCCCTTTTCCATGTGAATTACGAAAAATGGCTTACATTTAAATTATATTTAGCTGGGACACCAATCAATGTCATTTGAACTGTTACTGAAAGGATAAATGATTTATAAAAAAATTATTTGACTATGGACTAAATTAGCATGGCTAAGCTACCCAGATAAAACCATGAAATCCACCATCAATAGCCTTTGAGAAGACAACATGCAATGGTGGTAAATTGGAAGGAACAAGACGCCATTATGAAAGGGAAGTGGGGAATAAGGAGAATGTATATCTGAATGTACTGTACACTACCAGTCAAAAATGTCAAAACAATGACGACATTTGTGATAAACTTAACTCCCATCATGGGGATGCTTAATAATGTATGTTGATGATGATGTGATGTCATACATTTTGTTGCTGTTTCTAAACTTTTCACTGGTAGTGCATATCACATTGACTTTTTTTGAAAAAAAAAAAAAGAAACATTTGTGGAACAAATGTAGTCGTCAGTGTTCCCCCAACTATTTTGTAATTAAAGGTTCTATTACAATTCTGTTATATTTCATGGTCACCTAATTATTTAACAGAGACCAAATATTACCTCTTTGGAAATACTAGTGCACGAAAGTCTGTGTAAATGGTATTTAGAAACTGGTCCCTACCATTTTTTTGCCCCTTAACCAAAAATGCAACCTTTCTGGGCTCATTTTGAAACTGAATCAAACAATTCTTGAGGCAAGATTGAAAAATCTAGGTCCAGATATTCAAAAGAGATGCGAGTTTCGCAAGGGCAGTTGCAAGGATTTTGCGAAAAAACCCTTGCTATTTTTTTATTTTTATTTAATCGCAAATGTTTTTTCCTCAACTCTGGAGAAGTCCACCCACAAAGTTTTGGGGAAAAATGTTGCAGTGTTTGACTTCACTTAACTAATTCGCAAACAAGCTAATATACAATTTAAATACTATTTACTCCTATCAACACGGAGCTTAGAGCTCACTAAGCTTTGTATGAATTAACTTTAGTTCCAGTTGTTCAGAGTAGTGTGAGAACTGAAAAAAAACCCACAAATAGATATTATCTCCGTTCTGTTCCACCTTTCAACCTTTGTGGTGTTTTTAACTTAATAAAAATAAAAAAAAATTCCAGGGCTCTACACCTCTGCCGTATATTTGAAAGGTAATACTAAAAAAACATTTTTGTGACAAACATCTCTTCAAAGCATTATATATTTACCATAACCTACATATTTCTTATTGCAGAGCTATTCTGTTTTAAACAGAAGATATGCAGAAAAAATCCTCTCCAAGTAATTAATTACGTATGATTTTGTCATTTTAGTACATTCCAAGAATTCATGGAAAGTTCACCAAATAATGTATTTTTAGCTACATCAACATACACAAGAGCTTTTAAATAGTACACCAAAACCAATAATATAAAGACTATTGCTTTTGACTGCTGACAAGTTTAAATGTTACTTCAGATTACAAAACTTACAGTACATACTTCTGACAGACATCATTTCAGGTCAGAGTCTAGGGTCACCGACCCTGTGTGAAAAGTCGGAAGTAAGTAATTTAAAATCTTGCAACGCGTGTCTTTTTGGAAAGGCGTACGTACAGCCTTAACAGATTGTCAGATCTTTCATCTGTCATTCTAAAATACCTAAAATATCTCTCATTGTCACATACCCGCATCTCTCTAAATAATGTTTGAAATGATCCCTTTCGGGTTCCTGTTGGTTGAGAGGACAGAGCAACGACGTCGCTTTTGATTTTTTTTTAATCCTCTTGTATAGAGGTTCAAACTCAGCACATCTACTTAAATGTACATATATAGTATTGCATTCATATGAACAACAGCTGCGACCACTTTGTGCAGTCAAAAGGGATGTGACATGATGCGTCCCGTACAGCAAATAGTGAAGCTACACAGCTAGCTGTTATCATTGGTATGCACATTTCACAGTAAGACATGCAACAAATTCAACACGTGCACTTCTACATTCTTTAGGATATAACAATGAAAATGAAACACTGAACAATTAAATCATGAATCGTTAAATGATTGACAATACAACAAAAGAAATTCGTTATACAATAAACAATGCTGTTTTCTCAAGTCGACCATAAAATGTCTTAACTCTTAATATCCAGGAATATAACTAGCAAACCTCAGTTTATTAACAAAGCACTTCACTTGCCACACATATTTTTACAGCTTGTTTTCTGTGTACATATCTTAATAATAAGTTAATCTATTGATCTATAATGATCACGTAACGTGGATCTGGAAGATGGAAGCCTGAACTGAAGGCAAATTAAATATTGTGTGATTTGATTCGCTGCTGGCTGCTCTGAAAAAGCAAGCTAAATGTAATGTTGAATTTCATTAGCTGACTGTGATGTAATGCTTTGTCATAAGACCACGGGAAGAGCGCTTTTTTCAAATTATTGTATGTTTGAAAACAATGGAAAGAGACAGAGAGAACAGACTGAAAGGAACGAAAAAACTGTTATTAACCGATAAACAAAATCTTGAATATCGTTTTCGTCCCAGAACGTAATAAATAATTTTGTTTTGTTTTTTGTTTCTGTTCCCTGTACTGCTGTAAGGTATAGTGTTGGATGACAATAACATTTCCTGATATCGATTATCAGCTGTAAATAATCATGATTATTGGCTGAATAAATAATATATATAAAAATGCATTGTAACCTGTCTTGTTATTGATAATGCTTACAAAAAAAAAGAGCAAAAATACTGCACTGGTTTACTTTTCTGTCTACACAGCTGAAGAAGGGCTTTTAGTTTGAAATGTCTTGACATAAAATATGTTTTAATCATTTAAACCTTTCGTATACACCCAATATCGATGTATATTTTTCATAAACATATTAGTTAAATACGTACGTTAACGCCAGATGCCCACAGAGAAATAGGAACACAGTATATTTTAGACGCTGCACGTTTTCGCTACACGACAAGATGTAGTTATTCTAAAAAATTTATGTTACGCTGACGCTTGAATTGGCCTGAATTCTCCCAGAACTCGAGTTGATGGACAACGCCGAGTTTTTTACGAGTTACCTGATTTTACCCAGAAATACTTTTGTGTTAAAGGTCAAGAAGTGAATTTGATGCAGACTACATTATAGTCAAATTGTCAACGATTTAAAAGATAAATCCATCTAGATATTCTTTTGCATTTGTTTTACGCAGCACATATACATACGTTGCTCTATAACACTACATAAAGTGACTACAATTTTTAATATAAGCCAGTTGCTGTAAGATGGATCTTCACCTGCACTGTAAACACACGCTACAACACCTTGGAAAATACCTCATGACCAGGGAACTGAGTTTACAGTGTTTTGGAGCAATATTTCACTGGCAAGCCACGGCTAATTTATGCGTGACATCACACCAGGACAAGCTTGCCATCCTGCCCGCTGCTTTCCTGAATTACTGCTCACCAAAACTGCTCGCCATAACACAACGCACCCAGTGGAGAGATACCATGGTAAATATGTGTGTAATATATGGTTGCTCCAACACAGCAGGTGCCATTGGTATCTCTCCACAAGTCTCCTAAAGAGCCGGTACGATGGCTCTTTACCAAAGACAGCTTTATTAATTTAATGATGTTCAAGATGGATGCTGTTAAAGTTAAAGTAAATAAAATAAGAATGTAGTACCATCCATAAATCTGGATGGTACCTGCAGGACAGCAGCATCTTCTTCTTCTAGTAAAAAAAGTAAAATCACCGGGACTCGAGCGGCTGCCAAGAAAAGAGAGGTGCAGAGGGCGAGGGCATGATCCTATCATTTCATTATAATGATCTCTTACTGTTTGATGAAACAGTGACGCGATTATATAGCCAACAACCTCCCATGTACATTATTAATAAATAATGTGATAAAATGATCACGTTATGTCACATTCTCGTATGCATTCCTGTGAAGTCTCTCGATTTTGTCGGGACACTCCCGCGTAAGATCTTCTGCCTCCGGATTATTTAGATCGCCAATATTAACATAAACTTATGTTCCCCATCCGACCTGAGAAAATGTCTTAGGCTACTTTATAATGTTGATGTAGGCTATATCAGATTCTAATAGGCTACAAGTTAAAAAAAAAGTATTATTTACTGTATATGTAAGAATTATTATATTGTTTTGTTCAGAGAAAGTTGTGCAGTAAGTCCAAAAAAGGAGACCTCTTGTTCTCGTGTTTTCATAAGTTGACAGGTGTATTACTGTACTTGTTTTGCATGTTAAATTGCGGCTCATCTGTTGCCACAGAGATCCGACGCACTCTGTGTCTATTGCTCGGCTTTAAAAGCCTACAGTGAAGAAGCGAGAGACTGGCTATATTGTACGGAGTTCCTGAGCTGGGAGAATGCACCTTTTTTTTTTGGTTCTTTGTGTCTCGAAACAAAGACGGTAGATTCTGTATTCTTTTTTGTTTATTTGTTTATGTTTAAAGTGCGTCAGGCGACCGAGTGACTAAGAACCTTTGCAGCAAGGCATAGTCTACATAGACATGAAGGTTATCAGGTTGTGTGTGTGTGACGCTGTGTAAATCGACTGTACTATCATGTAAAGTCTGGTGTTACCTCAAGTAAATCCTATCACTATTGAACATCTTATTATAAAAAAAATGTAACAATAACTAAAACTTTCAGAATACTTCAGGGTCTATGTCTTGTTTTTACTGTGAACCTGAACAATAAACGCTCAGTTTTTTTGCAATCTGCCTCCTTGTTGTTGTGTATACTTCTTATCAGTCACTGATATTCTGCCCAGTTAAATACCTGTGCGGGAGATAATTAGATGTCCCTCACCTTTATTGAGGGTGAAGTAGTCGAAACATACAATTGATAATTTAATCTCTTGTTTGAATAAATAACTAAATTCCACTAACGCATTACAGCAGGGATGCATAGATGCAACAATCAGGCGATATTCTTCAAAATAAATTCACCGTCTGATTAAGGATGCTTGGCACAAGCTTTTCACTAAAAGCAAACGTGAAAATACTGCCAAGGAACAAATTCAAATTAAAAAACCTGAAACTCTGACACAAGAAAAAACTGTCATGTGCTACTCTACCATCAACAGACTACAACAAACCATGGAAGAGAGAGAAGTAAGGGCAAATGTAAACAAGGTTTTTTTTTTGTTTGTTTTTTTTTTTTCATTGTCATTGCACAAGACCAACATTTCTGATCTGTTTTATTTAAGATGCTAAAACATCTGAACAGGTAACATTGCTTTCACTTCTGTCCTCCATCTACTGCAATTGTTTACAACAGTGAATGTCCTGGTGTGACATCATGCTCTTCCGGGTAGAGGTCTCAAAGTTTTTTGAAAACGATCTAACCACAAATTTGCCTTTTTTTCCACTTTATAAGTAACAAATGTGAATTAATCTTTCAGGACATGTATAGAAAGTTTAGCTGCACTCAACAATGACTTTTTATTTGTACCCCACCTTTAAGATACAACAAACCCTATACATACCAATCATTGTTAGTCTCATAGGCAAACACCGCAATTAAAGTATTATTTAACCATTTCATTCCATTGATTGGCGTTTTTTTTTTTCTAAGAACCTGAATAACAAATGTATTTCAAACATTCAATAGCTATAAATCAAGAAAAACAACAAAATCTACAACCTGTGTACCCTCTCTCGTGTGCTCTACTCTCGTTTCTTCTCCTGTTTCCTCTCAAAGGCCAATCTCTTACCGGAAACTATATCCTATTTTCAAAAAAGTTCGCGCATCAACTAATTAAGAAACAGGATAGTCTTTTTTAAAGGGATACACACCTAAAAACAAACTTAACACAGAAAAACATAATAGACAGGAAAATCGGCTTAAATAATTTGATATACAGAACGTGCTTGCAAGATACCAAACGCTATTTGCATTCTGCATTAAGCACTCATGGGATTATTTTCAGATATGTGCGTGCATCAGTGATTCATTGCATTTTGTCCATGTGATTACTTACAATATTATTCATGTATTTTTAAAATATGAACTTTTGATATTATAAATGAGATGTACTTTTAAAACATCTCAAAATAATGCGACATTCAGCATGACACAGTACTTAATACTTTTAGAGGTGTTGTGTCTGCATATACGCAGAGAAGATTAAATTACTTCCAGATTGTCTAGTCTGTGCGCAGTGAAAGTAGAAATATTTCGGTTTTGAGGTGCCTGATGATGGCATGGAAGGAATATTAAAACAATATAACAAGACCTTGTTTTTCTCCATAGATATTGTGAAGCAAAGCACCACTAAGTTAAAGTTATTGCTTTTCTTGTGTAAATATCTGTTAACGTCTATATGTTTGATATTGCAATTGTGTTATTATATTATTTTGTGTTTTGGAAGACTTCGATATTATCGATATCAATATCGAAATACGTGCACAATATCAATATACAATTGTCATATCATATAAAACTGCAGTGTGGAGTGAATAATCTGGGCCTCGTCTCCAGGATTCACTAGCTTGGCTAACTTTGTTGATGAGGTTCTTTCGGTGAAAAGAGGTGATTAGCTTGACAGTAAGAACCAAGAAAACCCCAGTTGATATTTCAGTCCTCCTGATGGGCAAGTGGGTTACTACCATGAGGCAACATTTGCATTGGGCAATACTTGTAGGAGGGTTGTGTATTTTATTTTACAATAAAAAAAATGCTACTGGGCACAGCAGGGCTTACAAAAATAATTAAATGCACTTTCAATGTATTTTTGTCCTTTAAAGTGACGACATTTTATTTGAACCCTGAGCCCATAATTCAAATACTGTTGTTTTTGTTAGTAAACAAGATAATTTGCTCGAAGTCAAAATACCATGGTATTCCCTGTGAGAAGTCAAGCATGGACTGCCCGTCCCTACTCAACCCCTAAATTTGTTAACTAAAACACTGCCTTAATTCAAATTTATTTTTTCTCTCCCATTTTACAGCAAATGCAAAACAGCAAGACTTCAAAATGTTTTGAAATCCTGGCTACTGTATGTCTGTGCTTGTGGAACTGAATGACACTTATCCTGTTTACATCACATTAACGCCAGGTCACTGATGAGCAATAATAAAGCAGTATGCCAAATCCATGAACTCTTCAAGCTATTTCTTGTACGACACCCAGAGACACAGAAGAGAGTGGCTTCTCTAGCAGTTTCAAAATCCCCACAAGAAAATGAACATGACCTGGGACAATAAGTGTTGCTGGAATACAATCTTTAATGATTTCACCAGTATGAAAGCAAGAATATTTTTCATTATAAAACATGTGTTCTCAAAAGCCATAGGGAGCATACATGTCAATGTGTGTTATTTTTTATTTTTAACTTGGAAGTTAGAATGTGTAAATGCACTGCATTATCTGCCCTTAAATATTCAAAAAACACGTTTCAATAAGCAGGAACTAAACAACTGTGGTCTGCAGTCATCTGTATCCAAAACAATACCTACCTCAACAAAGACTTGTAATTAAACACGAAAAAGTACAGCTGGATGCTTCTCATATAATCAAGGTTGCAAAGTTTGTAAATAAAATGTATCCCCCAGTTAACTGTAAAAGCCTAAACTACATATGCAGTATTATAGCTCTGCTGTGTGTGCCATACTATGTAGTGTCACCTTATCAAAACATTTATATATATATATATATATATATATATATATATATATATATATATATATATATATATATATATATATATATATATACACAGTACTGTGCAAAAGGTTTAGGCAGGTGTGAAAAAATGCTGTAAAGTAAGAATGCTTTCAAAAATAGACATGTTAATAGTTTATATTTATCAATTAACAAAATGCAAAGTGAGTGAACAGAAGGAAAATCTACATCAAATCAATATTTGGTGTGACTACCCTTTGCCTTCAAAACAGCATCAATTCGTCTAGGTACACTTGCACACAGTTTTTGAAGGAACTCGGCAGGTAGGTTGGCCCAAACATCTTGGATAACTAACCACAGTTCTTCTGTGGATTTAGGCAGCCTCAGTTGCTTCTCTCTCTTCATGTAATCCCAGACAGACTCGATGATGTTGAGATCAGGGCTCTGTGGGGGCCATACCATCACTTCCAGGACTCCTTGTTCTTCTTTACGCTGAAGATAGTTCTTAATGACTTTTGCTGTATGTTTGGGGTCATTGTCATGCTGCAGAATAAATTTGGGGCCAATCAGATGCCTCCCTGATGGTATTGCATGATGGATAAGTATCTGCCTGTACTTCTCAGCATTGAGGAGACCATTAATTCTGACCAAATCCCCAACTCCATTTGCAGAAATGCAGCCCCAGACTTGCAAGGAACCTCCACCATGCTTCACTGTTGCCTGCAGACACTCATTCGTGTACCGCTCTCCAGCCCTTCGGCGAACAAAATGCCTTCTGCTACAGCCAAATATTTCAAATTTTGACTCATCAGTCCAGAGCACCTGCTGCCATTTTTCTGCACCCCAGTTCCTGTGTTTTCGTGCATAGTTGAGTCGCTTGGCCTTGTTTCCACGTCAGAGGTATGGCTTTTTGGCCGCAAGTCTTCCATGAAGGCCACTTCTGACCAGACTTCTCCGGACAGTAGATGGGTGTACCAGGGTCCCACTGTTTTGTGCCAATTCTGAGCTGATGGCACTGCTGGACATCTTCCGATTGCAAAGGGAAGTAAGCATGATGTGTCTTTCATCTGCTGCAGTAAGTTTCCTTGGCCGACCACTGCGTCTACGGTCCTCAACGTTGCCCGTTTCTTTGTGCTTCTTCAAAAGAGCTTGGACAGGACATCTGGAAACCCCTGTCTGCCTTGAAATTTCTGCCTGGGAGAGACCTTGCTGATGCAGTATAAATACCTTGTGTCTTGTTGCTGTGCTCAGTCTTGCCATGGTGTATGACTTTTGACAGTAAACTGTCTTCAGCAACCTCACCTTGTTAGCTGAGTTTGGCTGTTCCTCACCCAGTTTTATTCCTCCTACACAGCTGTTTCGGTTTCAGTTAATGATTGTGTTTCAACCTACATATTGAATGGATGATCATTAGCACCTGTTTGGTATAATTGTTTAATCATACACCTGACTATATGCCTACAAAATCCCTGACTTTGTGCAAGTGTACCTAGAAGAATTGATGCTGTTTTGAAGGCAAAGGGTGGTCACACCAAATATGGATTTGATTTAGATTTTTCTTCTGTTCACTCACTTTGCATTTAGTTAATTGATAAATATAATCTATTAACATGTCTATTTTTGAAAGCATTCTTACTTTACAGCATTTTTTCACACCTGCCTAAAACTTTTGCACAGTACTGATATATATATATATATATATATATATATATAAACATTTTTTGCATCAAGACACTTTCCATTTTTAATGTATCACATTCTCATGAAGGACTAAGAATAGTTTCATATCACATCATGAAGTATTAAGTCACTGTTTTATGTCACTCATGTAGTCATGAGTTTAACAGTTGCCAAAATAGGTGGTACTATAAAATGAACTTAATATATGATATATAAAAGGAAAAACAAAACAAATGCATGCTAAAAATTCTCACATGAATGAAAAAATAATGTATCCACTTACAAGTAAGAGAACACTGAAAATGCAAACAAAGAAAAATAAAGAAAAACTTTTTTTTTTTAATGGAAAAAATAAAAGGTAACATTTCAGTTATTTTTAAAACTTTAATGTAGCTAAGCAGTATCAATTAAGAAATGATCCAATCCCTGTATTAACTACTAAGGCAAATTCTAAATACAAGCCCAGGGAATGTGATATGTATACCATTCAGTCATGGATCCCTCACTGATAATCAGACCTCTTACCTGTCTGTGGGGGCCTGTAGGCTCGGATTCCCTCCGTTTCGGACGAGTAGAAGGCAGTGAGTGGCACGGCGACTGAGCCGGGCTTGCCATAAGCATTTCTTGCTTGCTTTCTGATATCGAGTGACCACGCCCACCACTTTTACGAGAAGTGTCCTCCTCGGCCACAGTGAGCATGCCCCTTGTCCTCCCTTCCTTTGGTCTCACCACAACATCTGCCCTTCCCAGTCTCCTCCTCTCCTCGTTCTCCTCAATGGGGCGAAGCTCCTCTGGTTCGTCGTCTGTAGTTCCAGAAGTGCTGGGCTCGGCTCCAGGGTGAAAATCCTTAAGCTCAGTCACTTTGTCAATGATTACCCATTCTTTGCTATCAAAGTCCTCCTCCTCCGCCAGTGGGACAGATTTGAAAGCATTGCTGAGGGCCTCATGCTCAACTGACACAGAAACCTCGATCCTCCCGCTGACTTGTCTGTCACAGTGCCCGGTATCGACAGACAGCATCTGAGCAGGTTGGGAAGAGTATACCTGTCTGGAAGGGGAACCGAGTATGTCCATCCTTGACCTAGAAAAACACAAAACATTAGGTTGTTATCATAACCCTGGTTCCCTGAAATAGAAATGTAACCATTACTTAGTGGGTATTTAACCTAAAGACCCTGAAACCTGAATAAGACACACCAAAGCTGCACGTAGTGCCTGTGACGCAGTCAAGCCCACCCCCCAAGGGTATAAAAGGACTGCCGACACAAACATGGTCATAATTTTTCCATCAAGACTGCTGCAATCATGGATTATTATTATTTATTTCTTAGCAGACACCCTTATCCAGGGCGACTTACAAGATATCACATTATTTTTACATAGTCACCCATTTATACAGTTGGGTTTTTACTGGAGCAATCTTGGTAAAGTACCTTGCTCAAGGGTACAGTGGCAGTCCCCACCTGGGATTAAACCCATGACCCTCTGGTCAAGAGTCCAGAGCCCTAACCACTACTCCACACTGCTGCCCCAATTCCACGGACTGGTTGACATGGAATGCCGAGATAGTGTTTGGCATAAGGCAGGATCGGTACGGAGCGCAACCGTTGTCCTGGCCTCTGTAAAAATTAAACAGGTTCTCACGAAGCAGCGACCTTGAAGGTTAATGGTTACATTTCTATTTCAGGGAACCAGGGTTAAGGTAATAAGAAATGTAACCATTACCTCATGGGTAGAAATACCAAAGTTGTTGCAAGGCAATATTGCAGACCAACTGGAATGCTACAAGGCTAAGCCAAATGCCACCTTGCGCGTTACCATTAGGAACCCCAGTCCAAGTAGCTAGGGCTAAAAAATTGAGGGAGAAACTCACCTGTATATCTATTTGTAAGGGTTGACCTGGAAGCCGCCCCTTAATAGCTCAAAAAATCTGAGTTTTGTAGATCAACGACCTAAGTCTGCAGAACCTAGTAAAGGTATGGGTAGTAGCCCACTCCACTGCATTGCAAATGTCATTGACAGATGCACCCTGGAATAAAGCCCATGAATTGCCATGGCCCTGAAGGAATGGGCAGTGAGCTTTTCTGGAGGGGGCAAGTTGGCCAGCTCATAGGCAGTTCTGCATGTGTCTACTATTCAGTTGGACAGCCTCTGCCTAGACAGGGCTTGATCATGGGACTTCGTCCCAGAGCAGACAACACATCGTCCGGAGTGCTCCCTGTCAGACTGGACCCTGCATCTTGCTCACCGGCTTTGCAAAGGTAATAGCAAGCAAACAGTCACTTTAGCGATAACATTTAAGCTCAGCTGAATGCGTGGGATCAAATGGAGGCTTTAAGAGTGCATTGAGCACCACGTTTAACCTCCAGCGAGGAACAATGTCCAATTCAAATTGAAAATGTTTTGCTCTGCCAGGAAGCTCCTGGGGAGACTGAATCAATTTTGATACGACAAGCTGAAATAGCTGCCAAATAGACATTTAATGTAGGGTTTTTATTTCCCCACATCAAACAGGTCCTGCAACAAAATTGCAGTACAACTGCTATGGGACATGTCATGGGGTCAAAGCCCTTAGGCAAGCACCACGTCTGAAAAATGCCCCACTTGTACCCATATTGGGAACACGTGGATGCTGGTCTGGCATTATGTAGGGTGTCAATAACCCTGTTGGAAAACCCCAGACGGCTGAAATGTTGTCGTTCAGGGTCCAGACCCAGAGCCGCAGGCTCAATGGGTTGGGATGCCACAATGTCTCCCACGCCTGACTAAGTAGGTCGCGATGTTTGGGCAGGCTCCACGGCTGGCCACTCAGGAGCTGCATCAGAGCTGAAAAACACACAGTCTCCTGGGCCAGTAAAAAGCTACTAATAGCACCCTGGCCTGGTCCTGTCTGATTTTCTCCAGACACAGCGGAAGCATGGCGAGAGGTGGGAAGGCAAATAGCAGCTGCTTTAGTCACTGGTGTGCCAAGGCATCTATTTGCTAGTGGGTCCCCTGCTCCTGTTATGGATAACCAGCGGGGGCAATGGGTCAATTCCTGAGAGGCAAAGGAGTCTACCTCTGCTCTCCTGAACCGTTGCCAAATGAGGCTCACCACCTCCGGGTGAAGCCTCTGTTCTGAGGCACTGGGAACTCCTCTTGAGAGGAGGGCCGACGCCCAGTTTATCACCCCAGGCAGGTGTACTGCTTGCAGGGAGTGGTGGTGATCGTCTGCCCAGAGCAACAGCTTGCGGGCTACTCGATGGAGACTGGGGGACCTGAGGCCGCCCTGGTGGTTTATATAAGCCACCACAGTAGTTTTGTCCGTCTCCCTTCAATGCTGGCTGATAAACCCTGCTGTTGAACCAGGCTTGGAGAGGGCGCATGCGCAAGACCCAAGTAAAGATCTGGGAAGCTGCTGCCATCAAGCCCAGAAGCCTCTGGAATGTCACTACTGTGAGCTTTCTGTTAAGCAGAAAAAGCTTCAGACAACGGCCATTCTCTGCACCCTGTCATCCGACAGTGGACAGCTTGGACCTGGAGTCCAGGTGCACTCCCAAATAGGAGTCTGTCTGCGAGGGCGTGAGCTGGCTCTTTGCACGATTCACCGACAGGCCCAACCAATGAAGATGGTCGTGGCGAGTTCCGTGTGGGCCTCTGCCTGCACTGGGGACTGAACACAACTGACCCAGTCATCCTGGTAAATGAGTACTCTAATGCCTCGGAGTCTCAATGGGGCCAGAATAGCCTCCATGCACTTCGAAAAGGCATGGGGAGCTAGAGAGGCTAAACGACAAGACCCTGAACTCGTACACTGTTCCCTGAAAGGCAAACCATAGGTACTTAAGTGTGCCGGTTTTTATGGGGATACGGAAATAGGCATCTTTTAAGTCCACCGTGGCGAACCAATCGCCTGGCCTGAATGACTGGAACAGCTGTTGCATCGTTAAACATTTTGAACCTCCTTCGGCTCAGAACAGGTTGACCTGCCTGAGGTCGAGGATTGGTCTGAGGCCACCATCCTGCTTGGGCATGGAGTAGAACCTGTCCTCCAACTGGAGGGGGTATACCATATGAATAGCCTGTTTTTGCAGAAGAGCTGCTACCTCCTGAGACACCACAGAGTGGTCCTGTGGGTCCGTGACTGATGCTGCAGTCACGCCCTGAAAGGGAAGGGGACCGTGCTTGAACTGCAGTGTGCAGCCAGTCTGAACGGTAGTAAGCATCCAGATGTCTGTGGTGCACTGACGTCAATACTCTGAAGGGTCCCTGGACCTGTGGCAGCAAACCCCTAGGGTCGCTGCTAACCTTGTGGCTTGGCCTGAGGCTCTTGCCTCTGCGCCGGGTAGTGGTCTGGCCGCAGGCGCAGCTGGCTGTGCTGGTCCCTTAAGCTGCTGGCAGAGGGATAAAAACCCAGGCATTATGCAATAGCAAGCAATGTACAGTAAGAATGTACAGTTGCTGCCTCAGCTGCTAAAGACAGCAACAGGACTGTCAACAAGGCCTGCTTGGTACCAGACTGGGATGTAAACCCTGGTCGGTAGCGGGCCGGGACAAGATGGAATGGAGCAAACTTTGTCCCCATCAGACATGCGTGGCATTGGGAAACTGCTGCCCAGAGCTTCTCTATTCCCAGGTGCGTGGCTCTCCCTTGGCATAGAGCCATGGGGTGAGGGCGCAGCCACCACACTATGAGAGGGTATGGGGAAGAGCACTGTGCAGGTGAGAGACGCAGAGCGCTCTGTAGCGCTGCAGGAAATAGTTTTTCCAACATGCACTTGGAGAATGCACACAAAACACTTGCAGAAAATGCGGTTTCCAGTGCCTCCTGTGCATGCTGCTGATTCAGGCAGGAAGAACATCTGCTTGTCCACAGGCAGGTTGGCCTTGCATGTGTCACAGGGATAAAACCCAGTCATTATGCAAATAGCAGGCAATGTACCGTAACAATGTGCCTCAGCTTGCTAAAAACAGCAACTGGACTGTGAACAAGGCCTGCTTGGTACCAGATTGAGGATTGTAAAACCCGGTAGCAGGTCGGAACCGGGACTGTACCGGTCGGTTTGGTACCGATTCGGTGCCTGTAGCACCAGGTGGGTACAGTAGTGTACATTACTGTTGCTGCCCTCAAGGGGGCATCTGCTCAAGCAGCAACGCCGCTGTGCAATAATGCAACAGGGTGGACTCTCTGTAGACCAGGGCACCTGCAAGACTGCAGTAGCCTCTTGATCAATGGCATAAGCTCTGCCGTTACAGGGAGAGCTTAACCACAGGGGATGCGCCATCTGACTCCACGTCCTCAGATGGGAACGCCAGCTCCTAGAGACGCAGATGGTCTTGGAGAAATGCACACAAAACACGCAGAAAAACGGTTTGATAAAGACAGCAACTGGACTGTCAACAAGGCCTGCTTGGTATTAGACAGGCAGGCTGACTTTGCATGTGACACAGGGATAAAATCCAGGCGTAATGCAAATAGAAAGCAATGTACAGTAAGAATGTACAGTTGCTGTTTGGTACCGGTTCAGTGCTTGTACATTAGTGCACAATGGGGGGTTATACATCCCCGCGACATCCCCCCCCACCCCTGTCATTCTAGACAACGCCCCAGTGGATGCATCTGGTCAAGCAGCAACTCCGCTGTGTAACAGGGTGGGAGCTGCAGCTCCTGTATACAGTACTTACTGTAACAGGGCTGGTACAGTATACAGTACTTGTAACAAAAACCATGCTGTCTCAATTTGGTGGTATACTAGGTGGTGGTACCCCCGGTACGGTACGGTACGGTACTGTCCAGTTCGGAGGTACACTCGGTACGGTACGGTTTGGGTACACCGGTGAAGTAACCTTGTTTGGTGTGCAGTACGTGTACGGTTACTGCAGAAGCAATATATAGGGGTGCCCACCTATTTAACTTCAGGCAAACCAACACAGCCCTAAGACTGGGGAAAGCCTGCTGTCAGAGCCCTGACAGCCTTCGCAATGGTAATGCAAAAAGGGACCAAGGCGGCAACGACACACTGCGGGAAGGACTGCAAGCAATCAGACCTGACGCAGAGCTAAGCCTAGCAACTGTGTAGTGAATCGGGGTGTTAACCTTGTTCGTTGTACAGTACTTGTACCGATGGGAACGGGATAGGTCTGGAGCTACAGTTACCATGTAAGCGGACTACAGGGATGCCCACCTATAGCACTTCAGACAAATCGACACAGTCCAAAGACTGATGGAAGCCTACTGGCAGAGCCCATACAGTCTTGCAATGGCTCTGCAAGCAGAGATCACTGCGAAAAGCCAAACCCGAAGCAGAGCTAAGCCCAGCAACTGCTAGTGAATTGGAAAAAGGTAACCTCGTTCATTGTACAGCGTACCGGCGGGAACAGGAACAGGACCTACAGTTACCATGGGAGCCCATTTACAGGGAAGCGCGCTTGGCTAACCAGATGTGTGAAAACTGAGGAAAGCCTACTGATAGAGACCTAGCGCTCGTATTTCTGTGAAAAAAACTGAAAAATACACACGAGAAACACATTATCACACAAAACAGTAACATTTTGATTACTGTTAACTTTAGGTTGTTCGATCCTGGGAAAGGGGCGACGGTACCGCTGGCTGTGCGAGGGGGAAACAAGGCCACGATGGGACGAACAAAAGCCACGGCTGAGTGCAAAATACTTGTAAGTAGTAATTACTATAAGCACAAAACAATAAAATCACATAAATAGTGTAATACACAAGCGAATGAAAAGATATAAGTAATGACACTTATCTGTTCTTAGATCTCTCCTGCTTTCAGGTCGGATGAAAGGAAACATGATGACGAAGTTTGTGTCGGCAGTGATTTTATGCCCTTTGGGGGCGGGCATGACTGCTTCACAGGCACTACGTGCAGCTTTTATATATTTTTTATTCAGGTTTCAAGGTCTTCAGGTCAAATACCCATTAGGTAATGGCTACGTTTCGTACTTGATAGGGAACTGATGTAGAGATTGAAAATAAGTTTCCCTTTTTCTGGTTTGAATATCTTGAATTAATATAGCAAACACATCCCGGAAATGTACAATAACTATAATTCAATTACTTATAACAGCAATGAACTATAAAGTACACATGGACCATACTAGAACACTTTACTACTGTTCATTTACACTTGGCCATCAACACTCGATCTTGGCTAGGGGCCCACATGGATTGCTGCATGGCCTCTGTACTCCCATGATTGGGGAGGACCATCTGCTGGGACCTAATTTTGCTTCATTAACCCCTGATGGTCAAGCTCCAACTACCCAGGTTGTGTCTTGTCTCCAGGATTCAGTAGCTTGGCAACATCCTTGCTTTGAAGGTTTGGATGGTGAAAATAGGGCACTGACTTAGAATTAAAGTTAAATAATTGGACACTCAATGATAAAAAAAACTTAACCTGCAGTTTGATACTTTTCTGTTTGCTTTAGGTATAACCGGGATAATACAAAATGTCACAACTGGGCACTGATTTACTACAGAATAGCCTGGACAACATCCTTAATGACATGAGAATAAAATTAGTGGAGCAGGATTGTAGAATGACCTTTTGTCATGAACATCTGTCCTTCCTTCAGCAGCTGATAAACGCTCAGATTCAGGACTGTTGACCCTTCGATACCGGAGAGACTGCACTTGAACACTTGGGGATTCTGGAGGAATCCTGACAGGGGAAACAGGACAGGCACCTCGGCTGGGATCTTCTTCCAATGCAGACTGCGCCTGAGAAACAAAAAGGAGGAGCATGAAAGACACTCCACATTAAATACCATGGCAAACTAATGAATCTATAGCTAATGCTAAAAATGCTTTTAACAACTGTTAGTTACTTGACTAAACATTTACATTGCATTGGTAGTTTAAATACCAGCAGTCACCAGTAGTTCAAATTGCTGAAAATGTATTTAAAAAATGCTTTCAGCACTTAGAAACTTAAAAGTAAGATTCTGGTGCACCTGTATACAAAAAATAAATAAACTGAGTTGAAAATACTGTACATTTATATAATGGGAATTTATGACAATTTTGTATGTGACATACTGCAATGTTGTTTTAAAACAACATTCTATCACTTGTTGGGAAATGGCAGGCTACGCAAGCTTTGCAACTGAAGTAGTTTTTAATCAATTGCTGTTCAATCATGCAGGCAAAGCCATGGCTAAAGGGAAACAAGCAACATAATTTGCCAGAAATATTGCTGTTATACAGATTGTCTGAAATAGTTAGAAATAAGAACTATAAAAATTAATACCAAATTACTTTGCAGCTCTAATGAATAGGATGTAGTAATTCTTCACTCAAAACTGGTAATTGACTTTGGGCTAGATATTGTAAGGAAATGTGTTAGTCCATATTCATATTGTTAGAGTATTTGGAACATATGGTACTTTCAATGGAGAGATATTGAGCACAGAGTTTAGGTGGGGTATTTTGGAATGCAGGGTCTGTCTCTATAAATTGCAGATTGATTAGAGGGAGAGCAAATATGACCATTTATGGGCATTTGTGAAGGGTCCTCTTTTCTGCTCTGCTTTAGGGTGGGGGTAGGAGAATCTCGGAGATAACAGATGTAAAGGAATGTTTGTGAGGCATGGAAACTTGCAACTTAACCCTTTGCGGTCCATTGTCGGACTGGGTCCGACATTGCAATTATTCCTCTCAGGTCCTTTGTCGGACTGGGTCATTATAGCAACGCAAAAAACGGGTTTCTAGTCGTTTTTTCTCCGGAAAAAGCCGAGAACCATTCAATTGCCGAGTGGGAAAGACAGGAGCCGAAACATGTCGGAAAAAAAAAAAAAAAAAAAAAGGCGTATCTCATGAATAGGCATACATGGTATCAGGTATCAGATAACGGGGCGGTCATAGTAAACAAGCTGGCTGAGTGCATCAGCGCACAGAGACTATCATGGACATTTGCAGAGCTTTTTTCAGATGTTATAGTAATAAAATAATGACTTTGATCGCAATATTGAGGAGTTTGGTGATAAAACGAGTGATCCGGAGATGATTGATCGGTATGTACGACTATTATTTTTATTATTATTTATTTCTTACATAGATGAAAGCGATAGCGAAAGAAAGGGTGTGGCGGGGCTACAGAAGCCTAGTGAGTGCTTTGTTGATATGCAGGGCCATTTAAACCTGTTTGACTGTGGAAAAAAATACATTTTAAACAGCGCGTCTAAAATTAACTGCGCGTGTGTGAAAATAAATTGGACCTGACGCGCCTGACGCGCACTTAATAAATGGACTGCAAAGGGTTAAACAGGTATAATGAGGAGGGGTCATAAATGACATGATAAAAAGGGTGTGTTTTGGAATCTACAAAACTGAAGTGAATGCATTGTCTGGGGCTCAGTTCTATCAATCTCACTGCAGCCCAGAGTGACGCGACTCATTACAATTGTCTATTCTACACTGTACCAATAAACATATAATTGACAAAACTAATATTGTTTGTTTATCAGTTTCATTATTTCTTACAATATTATGAAAGATGTGGTTTGTTTTTTCTTCTTCTTTGGTGTAACTGTTTTTTCTGAGTTCTAGAATGTTTTTATTCTAACAGGCAAAGAAAAAAAGAAAATTAATGAATCTTTGGTAGAAAAAAAGGTGTAAATAGCGTGCCTGTCAGTGGTTAAAGCCTGGTTTCCATACGCACAAAGAAATGTGCACACTAAAATTAAAGCCCTTTAGTAAATACCATGTGAATACAGCTCATCTCATTATTCTGAGCTGGATGCTCATTTAAATATATCAGCATGCATTACCATACAAATCACATATTCATTCTGATTACAATAGTAAATTAAGTGCGTGCCATCATACGCTAAGTATCGCATGCAATAATGAATACAATTGCAATAGTAAACATGGAAATCATTAACGTGCACACTAATTGCAATTATTGTGCACCACGAAGTTTAGTACCCTTTCGTAAATGAGGCCCTAGGTGTGTTACTATGCTTTTCTTGGAAGGGTTAAATGCCATTAGTAAGACCAACATTACCTTGCTGATGCTGATCCTGAGTTTGTTGCGGTTGAAGTCGGTGTCTTCCCACACCTCCCCTTCATTTGGCAGCTGGCCCTCTACCTGCCTTCCAGGCAGGACAGGAGGGGCGTTTTCCTGGTCACTTAGGTGTTCATCCTGCAGAACATCATCTGTGTTTTCTCTCTGTAAATCACCGGGCACTGGAGTGACATTGACAACCCTAAACAAAGGGGGGGAAAAAGGCTGCATTTCTAGTTGTTGTAAATTTACATGGCGGCCTGCCAAAATACAGAGACAAATACCATTGACAACGTGTGTAGTTAGCAAGTTACAGCGATCCATAAATAATAATAACATACAAGAAGGCACCCACAGTTAACGAAAACAAAGCATCTCTGGAGGGCAAAAAGTAAGGGAAATGGAGCGATGTGTAATCAAATGATTTGTAAACAGGAAGTTAAATGGATATGTGAAAACGTTCCCTGAAATAGAAATGTAACCATTACTGAATGGATATTTACCACCTAAAGACCCAAAATCTGAATAATAAATCAAAGCTGCTCGCAGAGCCTGTGACGCAGTCATGGCTCGCCACCAAGGGCACAAAATGACAGCGCTCACAGACCACAGCATCATTTTTCTTTCAAGCCTGCTCAATCATAGACACAGCGACCATGAAGGTTAATGGTTAGAAATACCAAAGCTGTCACAAGGCAATATTGCAGACCATGATACAATGCTACAAGGCTCGCAAAGGCCACCTTGCGCGTTACCATGAGGAACCCAGTACAAATAGATAGGGCTATAAAACTGAGGGAGAACTCACCTCTATGTTTATGTTGAAAGGGTCGAGCTCGAGGCTGCCCTTAACAGTCTTGTTCCAAACCCAGGGTTTTGTGGATCCACACTGCTGCATCGCAAATGTCCCTGACAGATGCGCTCTAGAATAAAGCCCACAAAGTTGCCATGCTCCTGGCAGAATGGGGAGTGAGCTTCTCTGGAGGGGGCAAGTTGGCTCGTTCATATGTAATCTTAACCATATCTGTAATCCATCTTGATAGCCTCTGTTTAGAAAGAGTTTTCCCATGGGACTTAACCCCATAACAGATAAAAAAAACTGCTCAGACTGCCTCCAACTTTGAGTTTTGTCCACATAATACGCTAGTGCCCGCTCTCTATCAGACTGGAAAGGAGGCGGATGAAGAGCCTCAAGTTCCACCGTCTGGTTGATGTGGAATGCTGAGATGGTTTTCGGCAAAAAAGCAGGTTTAGTGCGAAGTGTGACTTTAGCCCTGACCTCTGCAAAAATTAAGCAGGCTTTTGCAATCGAAAAAGCTTGCATCTCACCCACCCGCTTAGCTGATGTATTCGCAAGCAAGAAAGTCGCTTTCATAGATAAATAGTGCAGCTCCGCTGAATGCAAGGGCTCAAAGGGGGGCTTTGTAAGCGCTTCAAGCACCACATTAACCCTTTGCGGTCCATTTATTAATCGCGCGTCAGGCACGCCAGGTCTATTTTATTTTCACACGCGCAGTTAATTTTATACGCGCTGTTTAAAAGTATTTTTTTTCACAGTCAAACGGGTTTAACCCTTTGCGGTCCATTGTCGGACTGGGTCCGACATTGCAATTATTCCTCACAGGTCCTTTGTCGGACTGGGTCCGACATCATTATAGCAACGCAATAAACGGGTGTTTAGTCGTTTTTTCTCCGGAAAAAGCCGAGAAAACCATTCAATTGCCGAGTGGTAGCGACAGGAGCCGAGACAAGTCGGAAAAAAAAAAAAAAAAAAAAAAAAAAGGCGTATTTCATGAATAGTCATACATGGTATCAGGTATCAGATAATGGGCGTCCATAATAAACAAGCTGGCTAAGTGCGTCAGCGCACTGAGACTATCATGGATATTTGCAGAGCTTTTTTCACATGTTATAGTAATAAAATAATGACTTTGATCGCATTATTGAGGAGTTTGGTGATAAAACGAGTGATCTGGAGATGATCGATCGGTATGTACGACTATTATTATTATTATTATTTATTTCTTACACAGCTGAACGCTATAGCAAACAAAAGGCTGGGGAGGGGCTGGAGATGCCTAGTGTGTGCTTTGTTGATATGCAGGGCCATTTAAACCCGTTTGACTGTGAAAAAAAATACTTTTAAACAGCGCGTATAAAATTAACTGCGCGTGTGAAAATTAATTATTCCTGGCGTGCCTGACGCGCGATTAATAAATGGACCGCAAAGGGTTAAATGGCCCTGCATATCAACAAAGCACACACTAGGCATCTCCAACCCCGCCCCAGCCTTTTGTTTGCTATAGCTTTCAGCTATGTAAGAAATAAATAATAATAATAATAATAATAATAGTCGTACATACCGATCGATCATCTCCAGATCACTCGTTTTATCACCAAACTCCTCAATAATGCGATCCAAGTCATTATTTTATTACTATAACATTTGAAAAAAGCTCTGCAAATGTCCATGATAGTCTCAGTGCGCTGACCCACTTAGCCAGCTTGTTTACTATGGACGCCCATTATCTGATACCTGATACCATGTATGACTATTCATGAAATACGCCTTTTTTTTTTTTTCCGACTTGTCTCGGCTCCTGTCGCTACCACTCGGCAATTGAATGGTTTTCTCGGCTTTTTCCGGAGAAAAAACGACTAAACACCCGTTTATTGCGTTGCTATAATGATGTCGGACCCAGTCCGACAAAGGACCTGTGAGGAATAATTGCAATGTCGGACCCAGTCCAACAATGGACCGCAAAGGGTTAAGCCTCCAGCGAGGGACAGTGTCCTTCATAGGGGCCGAAGTCGCCGAGCTCCTTTCAAACATTGGGGAGACTGAATAAATTTTAATATGACAAGCCGAAATGGCTACCAAATAGACCTTCAATGTAGAGGGGGATTTCCCCTCATCAAATAGGTCCTGTAAAAATTGTAGTATAACTGCCATGGGACAGATTGTAGGGTCAAACCCCTTAGGCACCACTTGTACCCATACTGGTAACGCGTGGACTGTGCTCTGGCATTCTGTAAGGTGTCAATGACTCTATTAGAAAGCCCCAGACGGCTCAAATGGTGGAGTTCCGGGGCATGTTCGATGTGTCGGTATGCCACAATGTTCTCCACCCTTGACTGAGCAGGTCGCGGCGTTTCGGCAAGCTCCATGGCTGGCCTTTCAGGAGCTGTATTAGGGTTGATAACCACAGTCTCCTGGGCCAATAAGGGGCTACTAATAGCACCCTGGCCCGGGCCTGCCTGATCTCCAAGCACAGCGGGAGCATGGCGAGTGGTGGAAAAGCATACAGAAGCTGCCTCGGCCACTGGTGTGCCAAGGCATCTACTGTCAGTGGGTCCCCGACTCCTGTTATTGAGAACCAAAGGGGATAATGGGTCAGTTCTTGGGAGGCTAACAGGTTCACCTATGCTCTTCTGAACCATTGCCAAATGAGGCTCACCACTTCTGGGTGAAGCCTCCATTTTGAGGCACTGGGGACTCCCCTTGAAAGGAGGTCCGCTGACCAATTTGTCAGCCCGGGCAGATGTACTACCTGTAGTAAGAGGAGGTAATGGTGTGCCTACAGCAACAGCCTGTGGGCTACCTGATGGAGGCTGGGGGACTTGAGGCCGCCCTGGTGGTTTATGTAAGCTATCACAGTAGCATTGTCTGTCCGGACAAGCACATGTCCCTGTGATAGCGTTCTGGTAAACTTGCCTCAGGTAGCCGAGGAGAACACAGACGAGACTGAGATAGAGATTGACGTTGATACGCCGACACAGGCGCACGGGATTTAATCAATAAACATAAACAAAAAGTAAACAATATTGTCATGTGACGCTACCAGCGATGGTAGCGCACAGAGGATGATACACGACTGTACAAACACTCAAAAATAAAAACACAATACAACAAACTATAAATCAAAGGTGCCGTGAAAACGGCAGGCCTTGCAGCAGCCCCGATCACAGTGATCTCTATGTTTTTATACTAACGCTCTGCCGAGACACGCCCACCTGCCTGCTGGAACAGCTCATTGCTTTCAGCTGCTGCTCCACGCAGACAGGTAATCATCCACGGCGGAGCGCCACATCAGTTAAACAATTAATGAAATCAATTTACAACAAATAATGCAAAAATATACAATAAAACTACATATTTCCCCATGTGTAGGGCTTCCGCCCTGCCACAGTCCCCCATGAACCGTCTGTAAAAAATTATGCAAGGCTAGAAACCCTGCCTGCAGTTCCAAAATACTTATATGGAGACCCTGCCACAGGGGTCTCCATACTCCTTACGCTCCCCTGCCGATCCAAACGGCACCCCAGCCGAGGCTGGACGCATTTCTGGTGATAACCTCCCTTCTGGTAACTCTGCTCAGCACTACGCCTAAGCGTAGGTGAGCAGGCTGTGTCCACCAGGATTGTGCCAAGACATTGTCAGCAGATGGCTGTGGTTCAATGTGGGTTGAAAAACCCTGCTGTTGAACCAGCCTTGGAGAGGGCGCATGTGCAGAAGACCCAAGGGGAGGGTCTGGGAAGCTGCTGCCATCAAGCCCAGAAGCTGCTGAAACGTCACTACTGTGAGCTTTCTGTTGAGCTGAAAAGCTTCAGACAAGCGGCCATTCTCTGCACTCTATCTTCTGACAGAGTGGACAGCATGGTCCTTGAATCGAGACGCACTCCTAAATAGAAGGCTGTCTGTGAAGGTGTGAGCTAGCTCTTTGCATAGTTCACTGACAAACCGGCCGAAGTAGATGGTCTGTGACGAGTTTCGTGTGAGACCCTGCTTGCGCTGGAGATTGAGCACAAATGAGCCAATCACCCAGGTAATTGAGCTCACTGATTCCCCTGAGTCTCAATGGGGCCAGAATAGCCTCCATGCACTTTGAAAAAGCACGGGGGGGGGTAAAGAGAGGCCGAATGGCAAAACCCGAAACTCGTATGCTGTCCCTTGAAAAGCGAACCTGAGCTACCTCCTGTGCCCTGATTTTAGCAGGATGTGAAAATAAGCATCTTTTAAGTCCACCGTAGTGAACCAGTCGCCTGGCCTTATTGACTGCAACAGCTGCTGCATAGTTAACATTTTGAACCTCCATGGACTCAGATACGGATTGACCTGCCTGAGGCCGAGGACTGGTCTGTGGCCAGCATCCAGTTTGAGCACCAGGAAGTACCTGGAGTAAAACCCTTCGTCCAAGTGAAGAGGATGAACTGTACAAATAGCCAGTTTCTGCAGCAGGGCTGTCACCTCCTGAGGCAAAACCAATGCGTCTCGCGGATCCGTAACTAACGTTGTAGTCATACCCCAAAATGGAGGAGGACCGTGTCTGAATTGCAGAGACTAGCCGGTCTGTACAGTATTGAGCACCCAGGTGTCCCAGGTGCATTGACGCCAGTACTCTAGGTGACTCCCTGAAAAGGGGCTCTGGGCAGAGCCCAGGAAGGGAGCCTTGTCCAGGTGGAATGGACAAAGAGCGCTCTACAGAGTTACATGACACTCGCTTCTCCAATGTACGCTTAGAGAAACGCGCACAAAACTCACAGGAGTTGCGGTTGGCGAGTGCCTCCTTAGCATGCTCTGGATCCAGAAAGGCAGCGCATCTGCAATGCCTGTCCTCCATGGGGCGACCCGTCTTGCATACATCACAAGAATGAAACCCCGGCATGATGTAATCACAGTAGTGTGCAATGGAAACGACAGTCAGCTGTAATACGTAAAGGAAACTGTTCAACAATGCATGCAGCAATGTTGCTATGGAACCAGCAATGCGTCAACAGTGGTAAATGACTATAACCAGATCAGCTGATAGATCAGGGATGGTACTGTCTAGCCTTGGTTAAAAATACCTGCATTGTGCCTAAATATTACAGGACTGTATAGCAGGGGTCGGCAAATGGCGGCCCGTGGGCCAATGGTGGCCCATTTGAGGTTTGGTGGCAGCCCCTCTGAGTTTCTTTATCAATGTATTACATTTAAAAAAAACATTAATTAGATCCGCCGCCTCTGCATTTGCGCAGCCAGTATCTGTGTTGTTGTTGCCGGAGTGGTTCTCACACGGCACACAGTCTGTCAATGGTTGCCAGGCAACAGTTCCAAGGCACGCAGCCAACGTCACTTGGAAGTAAGTAATCAATGCTTATGCAGTAACCATATGCGAAGTGCTGAGCCACCGGAATGACCGAGATGAAGTTGGCCAAATTAAATAAATTGTTTGTTTTAATTTGTTAAGAGAAATGTTTTTTTTTTTTCCCTTGCTGGGAGCAATAACCACATGTAATGTTAAATGTAAATAGATTAAACCTGCATTTGTGTGTTATGGCTGCTTTTGGTGGGAATCCACGTACCTTCAAAATACTATTTGTGCACTTACTTTTCGTTGGAGTTTTTTTTTTCTTTGAGAAAGACATTAGTAATAGGCAGCTAGTAAATGTAAATGAAACTCATTTAAATATCTTTTCTGTTGTACAGATTAGTGTTAAGCACTGTTTGAATTCTGTGTGGTTTAATATTGTTGACTGAAAAGACGATAGCAGCGGTATAGCGGTAACGTCTTTGTTCAAAGATTTTGTTTTAATAAATACAGTATAATTGTACTCCATGCTTTGCCCAGTGTGTTTCTGTAAGTTCGTTGGTATTGTGTAGGTATTACAACCTGATAATTGAGTTAAAAATTGTTCAGTTTTGTCGGTGCGGCCCACAAGCCGTTTTGTGGTTGCCACAGCAGCCCCCTGGTTACGTTGAGGTTGCCGACCCCAGCTGTATAGAATGCTTTAACAACACCCACACTGTATTATATTACAATGCATGGCACACACAGTGTCAATGGCACGGCATACGGTGCGGTGCACAATGCACGGTACACAGTGCACAGGGCACAGTACATCTGTTACGGTATGGTGCACGGTACACACGGTACTGTGCAACCGGTATGGTATGGTGCAACAGACAAGTATGCACGGTATAGCGCACAATGCATGGTACACACGGTTCGGTGCAAACAGTACGGTACGATATGGTGCGCAGAGAACGGTACCCCTAGTATGGTACGGTGCACGCTGTGCACGGCACGGTACGGTCGGCAATGCACGGTATACATGGTACAAATCAAACGGTACGGTACTGTGCAATGCTACACACAGTAAAGTGTAAACAGTACTGTATGGTGCCCATTGCACACTATACACGGTACATTGCAACGGTAAGGTACGGTACGGTGCACGGTACAAAGTACGGTGCAGAGTACAGTACACTAACGTTACAGTGACCTTGTTCACTAAGAACGGTGGTAGATCAATGACCTGCAGTTACTGAGGCAATATGCAGGGATGCCAACCTGAATAGCTTCTGGCTTAACACAACACAGCCCTAAGACTGGAGGCAGCCTGCTGTCAAGCCATGACAGCCTTCGCAATGGCACTGCAAGCAGAGACCAGAGCGGCAACAAAACACTGCGGGAAGGACTGCGAGCAGTCAGACCCAAAACAGAGCTGAGCTGGCTTTGCGCGGGGCACAAGGCCGCTGAGGGTCTAAAGAAACAACCACAGCTGAGTGCAGAAACGTGAAGTAAATTTTACTAAAACATGTGACAACAAATCACAATAAGTGTTAAAACACAAGCAAAAAGTCAGATATCACACTTTGTTCACTTATCTGTTCGTAGATCTCTCTCTCCAAGCGGTAAAAGGAAAAATGATGACGATACTTGTGTCAGTGGTCGTTTATGCCCTTGGGGGCGGGTACGACTACGTCACAAGCACTACGTGCAGCTTTGATAGATCTATTCAGGTTAGACGGTATTAAAGGATAAATACCCATGAGGTAATGGTTTCATTTCGTACATGTTCAATAAAACGGCTTCCGGTCAAGGTTGAACAAGGTGCACTGTCACATTCATGCTGAAACGTAGCTGCAGTTCACTTCAGTATCCAGTGCGTTGTTACTACTGAACAAGCTGCTTAAAGATGCCGAAAACAATAAAAATCATCCCAAGATGTCCACTCTACACACACCACAAAATGCAGTACTGGAAGAAGAACTAGCAGTTGGATGTGCTGTTCTTCACTTGTTTTGCAACAGTGAAAACCAGTCAGCTTTGTAAACATTTACTATACAGCAGCAATAATACACAATGGATTCCTTACCTATACTACATATGGTACTTGATATACTACATGCATAGTTTTATCAGAACCAGACTAGTGTTTCTGAAGATTTTACCCTCAACAGCTTAACTAATCAGCTTATAAAAAAAAAGTAGGGCAGCATGACATACATAAACAGAATGTGGAATAACTTAAATTAATATATGTTCAATCATTGTAAAAATCATATTTGAATAAAGAAACAAGTATCCTCCAGTATACTCCAGTATCCACAAGACTTGTTGTACTAGCTACTGTACTGTACATCCCGCTGAGACAACATACTGTTGTCACGAATGCAGCAAAAGCGAACGCAAACCCCCTGAGCAGAACAAAAAAATTCTGCCAAAAGCTGTCTCCAACATAAATGCATTTCAATCATGAAATTAAATCATGTCTAACTACTTATAATTTACTATGCAATAAAGTAATGTGTTGGGTAATGCAAAACCCAAATTGGGGGAAAACAAAAGGTATCTGCAATCCAGTTCCTTTGGAATTATAATTTGCTTACCCGACCATGGCTGCCGTCTGCCTTGTGTTGTGCTGCGGTGGGGTAGAGGTGCTGGTTGATAATAATGAATCAGTTCCTCCTTTCTCCCAGTCGAATGGTTCATTTTCAGTTATAGTTCGTTCTTTCATGCTGTTCTCAAACACTGACATTAAAAGCTGAAAATACAGGTAAAGGTAAAATATGTTTATAAAATATGAGAGGTATTTGCCGTTTTTGTTTGCGTGTGCCTGTGACTGGGAGACCATGTTGCTGGTTCTTGGGAGTGAATGTGTGCCTTTAGAGAAGCAGCTGGGATGAGCAACAGGAGACACGTTGCTAAGCAGCTAATTGAGCAGGTGGGCTCGCCCGGCGCGGACCTAAAATCGGGAGGTTCGGATTGGCTGGGGGGCTTGCCCTGGGAGGCTGAATGGAGCTCAAAAAGCGCCTCTGCTACAGCTCGAAGCTACTGCACGGCCATAGCCATACAGAAGGACGCTGAGCGAATGTTTGTTGTGTTTTGTGCTGTGTTGCAGACTCATATCAACCCAGGAGCTGGAGCTACGAAGCCAGCACTAACCCCGGGAGCATCAACCCCTGCACACAACCACAACCCAGAAAAACGTCTGCTCTGCAGGATTAACTACTACGGAACCTTGGAACTGCAAGACGGTGCTCGTGAAGGAAATGCCTAGTTTAGGCCGTATGAAGAGGCAGGAGTCGTTGTGAGAAGGCAGGGACTCTGGGTGCCCACGATTAGGTTAGTTTAGGGGATGTTGATCCCAAACAGTGTACAGAGAGGGCCTAAATGTGTCTAATCCTTGCTCATTTTCAAACACAAACAAAATTCCAACAAGTATTGTTACTTCCACTACTGTATATCATCTTCCAATAAACACAGCTTTAACATATATAGGGCTCATTTCATAAAAGTACTTGTCTCAGTACATTGAATTTAATTTAAAACTATTAAAAGTCATCAATATTGTTAAAGTGATTTGTGTTGAAGGACTACTTTTGCTACTGTAACAGGACAGAGACTGCACCGAACCAATGACCATGCACACCACAAGCGTGTAAACCACAACTCAAAGGAGCTAAGGTTACTTGCAGGAGTAGTATAGAGATTTTAAACATCCCACCATCAGAATTCAGAATCCGCAAAGGTATTGCATCCGCAAAGTCATTGCATTACAGTGTTCAAGAATCCCTCCCCTTTGTATGACATCACCAACCATAAGGGTTCCCTGTTGATATGTGGATTTAAATGAGTAGTGTTTTTACCTGGTAGTCTGGTTTGGTGAAATAATCAAGGCTTGATACATGATCCAAGAAGATATGAAACTCTGAAGGCATGTGTTTTAGCAGCACTCTGTGATCATATCTCTCCTTGATCTGACCCACTTGCTCCTATTAAAGCACATAGACAATTTGAAAAAAAAAAAAAGTTTTATTGAACCATTACAAATTTAGCATATGTATTTTTATTCTCTGTATGTTAATCATTATTATTGTTTTAATTTTTTTTAAATCAATGACTTTATTTGTAGCAGATGTACCAACCTTATCTTTAATTTTGCGCCAAGGAAGCTGTCCAACTGCAAATTCAACCAACATGTAAAATAAGGACCACAGGTCATCGTGTCGACCCATTTCCTGTAAAATATTACAGAACAAAAATAATTATGTTTTGTCATGTATGTGAAAATAGACACCATTTGCCAACTCATACTGGACTAGAAGGACTAGAAGGGGGAAAATTATTTCACTTCTCTTTCTGTGTCCACACAGGGACAAATCATAATGTATGGGACCAAATTATCTAAAGGTTAAACTACCACAGACATAAGTTGAATATGTACTGAATGAGATGGAAAGTTGAAAACAATTGAAGTGGCTTGAAAAATGCTCAACAAACCTTTAAAAAAAAAAAAAACCATGCACCCTTTGACAAATGGACTTGTGTTATAAAGTATAAAGATTGAATGTTATATACAAGGTGTGCAGTACTCAGGTAATAATAGTGTCTCTATAGTATATTGCTAGGATTGTATACAATAGGTATGTGTTATAGAAGAGGTGCACATTATACAAGGGATGTAACCCAAGGCTGCTAAGTCTTGCGCATTATATTGGATCCCTTTCATCCCACACAGAAGAAATACAAAACAAAATGGTACTCACTTTGTTTTTATGTGCATTTACTGCAGCATAACGAACAGTTCCCCGAAATCCTGCAACATTTCTAGGCTAAAAACAATAAAAAAAATAAATAAATATATTTTATATATATATATATATATATATATATATATATATATATATATATATATATATTACAAATGAATAACAATCATTATTGTTTAAAGTATAAACATTTTACATTTAAAAAAGTTGTAAGATTAATTGAATAAAAAAAACATGATATTAAAACTAAAAAACAACACAAAAACCCAAAGCCAGGGATCTCATCAGGACACTTACAAATGACATGCTAACACCTAAATGACAATTGTTCTGTATCCGTCTTTTTACTTCTATAGATGCCTTACAGTTCAATCTCTTGTTTTATTTTAGGACCTTGAGATGGGATTAATAAAATGAACAATGCCCTGACAGTCCTTACACAATCATTTGAAGATACATATATTGGCACTATGAAAAAAATTATTAAATGTCACTATAGCGAAGAGAATACTGGTTGATGAAACATATGGACAAGAGACACTGGGCTTCAATTTCTCAATAGAATGATTTTGTAGAAAGGAAATATACCCTATTCAGAGTTACCAAAACAGCAATATACTCATATGTGCTATTAACAATTTTGAGTAAAAAAAACAACAACAAAGAAAGCTGAGAAACTGGTCCCTTGCATTTAAATCACAGTTTTCTCTCTGAGTTTCCTGAGCCTTTATTTATGCTGTAAATCTGGGCAGAACAAGTAGATGCTGAAGACCAATTGGAATGCAATCCTACCGATTAAAAAAAAAGGTCCCAAGTCAGATGTCATTGTTATTTTTATTTCCTAAACTGTCCCCTGGCCTCTACGTACTCCTTTGAGACATATCTAAGTCCCACTTCATAGTAGTATGACTATATGACATTAACAATAATATAATTATGTATAATACCTTGTAAACACTTTGTATTGCCAATATTTGTTTGACAGGCAAAGAAATTTCCAGACGAGATCCCTGTCTAGTATTCTGACACAGAAAGCTTGGTGACAGCACACTCACAACTTTACGGCACTGTGATGGTAACAAGCAGCTGATGGAGTAACACTTCAAACATTTGCTTGTAAATAAAAGGCCAAAAGGAACTGTAAAACAAAACAAAAGGAAAATCAACATAATATGACAGAACATAAAAAACAGCAAACGATACAAAAAATGAAATCAATGAGTAAAAAAAAAACTTTTTTTTTTTTTTTTTTAATATGGTGACTTAAGTTCTATATTTAAAATAATTGGTAATGATGATGAATCCCTGAAGTGTTTGTGAAAACTGAATAGACTTTAAGATTCCATAGATGCATGAGCTACTTTTTCCCTGTCATGATTTGTTACAACTGTGCTGCCAGCAAATCTCCAATTGTTCAGTGTCCAGGAAAAATTCGGTAATCAAAATGTGAATTTATGTTGGTGTCTCAGATCAGTAAAAAAAAAAAAAAAAAAAAAAAAGAAACCCAATACGTGGGAAGGGAGTGTCATATTACTTTTAAATTAAATGTTTAGTTTTAATTACATGCTTTTATTTGAATTACCCATATATATATATATATATATATATATATATATATATATATATATATATATATATATATATATATATATAATTTAAATTACACAATTTGCACTACAGTTGTATGTAAACACACAGGACCGTGTTCATAAAGCATTAGTGCTCTTATAAGCGTATGCCGTACATTTCTGATACTGCAGCTCACTGTTGCAAGAGGCGCTCTGATTCCATGCACTTTTTGTCATTCCTCTAATCAATCAATCAATCAATCAATATTTATTTATTTTATATAGCGCCTTTCAGAGTGGACCACCATCACAAAGCGCTTAATGAGTTTGCTGTAAACGCACTGTTTTTGCCAGTTCTTAACAATACATTCATCTGCATACTTCACATAGCAACAAGCAGTACACAGTTAGCTACTAACTCTGCCAAGAAAAATGCAGATCAAGTTCAAAGATTGAAACACACTATGGGGCACTCAGATTTTGTTCAACTAAATATGTTTGAAAAATATCTAGTTTAAAATAAACTCCCCTCTGAAATTAATAGTAGAGCTAGATTTGCACGTTTAATGCGACACCTCTCTACCTTTGTGGGAGTGATTAAAAGCCGGACCAGGACAAAACTACCCATATAGGGCATTAAAACGGTCGGATCGTCAGAAATCCAACACCAAAAGATTACTCCCTTCCCATACACTACATACCAACAGGAATTATCATTATAAGATTTTGTGTTTTTTTTTTTTTATTAACAATACTATGGTCACTTCACCGAGCTCTTGTTTCCTGGTGCTGAAGAAGTTCCCCGTGAAGGCCGGTTACACTCGTTCGCTGGACTGTCGCTCGACTGAAAAACCAGCGACAGCATCGTCCGATCAACACACTGTCATCGTCCATCAACGCACTAAAACCCACAGTGACGCTGTAATTCCACTTGACCCGAGAAGTATTTGAACAGAAATGGAAGATGAAGCGCATCAGTTAGTTTTTACTTCTGCTTTACCTTTAAGAAGGAAAAGACAATGTACTAAACGTACTTATATGATCTGCTTCATCAGTACAATTTGTACAAAAACCTGCAGCTCGTAAAACCCGAAATGGCTCAAATTGCTATGGCTCAATACAGGGTTATAATTTTTTTTTGTATAGAAAGTGAATGTACTAGTTTTTTTAAGGTTTGGTTAAAGGTACAGACCTAACTGGAAAAATAATTACCAACTGATAATATATATAGGCCTAGGTATCGTGGTATGGATATCTGACAATATTTTAAATTAGTAAAGGCATTTCAGCAAAGGAAGTTAAGAAAAGATTTAAAAGTCTGCGGGATGTACATGCCACACATAAATAAATACACAGTAAAAAAGAAGGGCTCTGCAGCTGATGGGCAACCATACATGACATATAGCAAGTGAGTATTGATTCTTAAGTAAGTCTTCTGCTTAATTGATGCGGTTCGAGTGGAATCATGTTTTTTTGTTTGTATTACATAGATCGATGTGAATCACACTCATGACACTGAAACTATAGAGAACACTATGAGAAAAATACGTCTAGCTTGGAGGGAAAAAAAGGAAAACAGAAACTGAAGCTGACAGGGAGTTACTAAACATATTAAAAGAATCATCAGAGGCTTTAAAAAAGAAAATCTTACCACCTGAGCACTTTGTGGGCTCAGTGTGTTGCAATGCAGCTGGATAAGATGCCATCATATCAAAGAGCATTGGCCAGGGTGAAAATTGAGAGCTTTCTGCTTGAGGTTGAATTTCCCGGTTTGAGGTTTCCTATTTCTCAGGGAACTTCTTCACACCCCACTAACCATTCATCACACCATGGTGTACTTCACGCCTTGTCACCTTGTGAGCAGAATCACTATAATTCAATGAAAGGTTTCACTGAAGAAACACATACTCTGTACCATTTATAATGTTTTACAATAAAAAGAAAGTCAGTTAATTTAAATCATTTTAATAGAAGAAAATTTAACAAAATCTCAGAATTCTAGTATTTTGATCCAAATATTAGCTTCAATATTTTGAGTTATTTTGTTTTTAAATAATAATCTTATATATTGTATTTTAATATTTAATATATTTTTTAATGTATTCCCTAGTTATTTTTTTCTTTCTTAAATGCCATTAAATAAAACAAACAATCGTAAGTGCACTAACTGAAAAATGTAATAACTATATACAATTAAACCGTATGTGTTTAGAACACAGGCATATATGTTAGAGCTACACCTTGACGTTCACTGATGAGATCCGTCGCGAAGGTGATGTAGCTGCCAGGTACTTGCCCATCAGGAGAACAGAAATATTCTTTATAACTTTGTCGAACAGATGCAGCATCATCACTAAATGTGTTGGCTCCAATTCGTGTACCATTTTTGATGCACGACCCATCCAATTTGTTTCGCTAACGTCCCTCCACAACATTTCCACCTGCATCTTCACTGTCTACAGCATTTGGGGGGCAGTACGTTTTCTGTTGTGGAGGCAAATACAGTCTACTTGCCGCAGGTAGTTGTGAAGACAGAGACATGTCTTCACAATATACATTACTTTATTCACCTTTGTGTGAATGGGCTTCCTAAATACCCGCTACCTTGTGGTTAGCATTCCAAAGGCATTTTCAATTACTCTCTTCGCCCTTGAAAGCCTATAATTGAATAATCTGTCGTCTTATGGAAGGCCACAGCCAGGAAAGGGTCTCAGTAAATTGAAACTATATAGAAGATCTTAGGGGAAATGCTTCATCCGTAACAAACACATAAGGCACTTAACACTAGTGGCACGCAGATTACTTGCACTGCGTAAATCAAGATCACCAGCTTCCATTTTCTGTCCAAAAGCAGATCTGGTAAATACGCCTCTGCAACTTTGTCATCCTGGACTTCGGATGTCAACCAAAGTAAAACAATATTGAGCAATGCAGACTGCCAACAATACAATGCTATGTGTTGCTTTATAATTAAAATAGGCTGAACTGGCATTATAACAACATGCTTCCCATTTATGGCTGCAACACAGCTTGGAAAGTTCCAGACTTCTTCAAAGAGAAACACTATCTGTCTCCATATGCACAGCCGGGGAACGTGTATAACCTGGGGCTGCAATACATCCCATAAAGCAGAACACGTTCCTCAATAATCAAGCCAATCTGAGTCTCCTGATGCCAGATACCTGAAACAAATAAACTGTGGGAACTGAAACCAACTACACTGTGGAGGAAACAATCTTATCGATTAGATATTCAAATTTACTCAGAATTGAATAAAATTAACAAAGTATGCAAAAAACGTTTTGCAGTTAAATTAACGGCAGTAATATGCCAATTGTGTGAAAGATTTTGTTTTTGACATTTAGAAGTCAACTATTTAAGTTAAAATTTATATTTAAGTTACCACGGCACTTCCCAGTGAAATTAAAATGACCGTCTAGTCTGTAGCATCAAGATGCAAAATAGGAAACAATATGCCTAAACTGTAACAAATCTTTTATTTGATATCATCTGATCCGTTAACAATGTAGCTGTTTTACAGCAGGTGCTATAATGGATCACCTTGTCAAACCCAGTTGACTGTTGCTTCTTGCATTTCAGACATGGATTTCAGACATTATCATAGCAGCAGTTTTCAGATCACTTTACCGTTGTTTCGTTGTTTTAGCTTAATTAAAAAACTTATGGTAAAACAGTGAATGTTTTCTTGGATGAAGAAACCAAATAATATTATGTATTCCTCAAATGTTGTACTTGTTTGTGGTTAGGTATTGTGCATGTGTAGGAAAACGTTATTTAAAAGGTCTCTGAGCCCTCTAAACTAAATATTCATTATTATTATTATTATCAGATTTTAGCATTTTTACATTATAGGAAAATATTAGAAAATAATAATTGGAAAATATATATATTCTTATCACCTGAAAGGAGCCTATTTACTTGATAGTCAACGTCAACCTTTGGTACTCGATTGGCTGGTTTATGATATAGATTAGGTGCCACTATTGAAAGCAGTTGTTCAAAAACTTCAAACGGCATTCTTAAGTATCAAGTGAAAAACTTGATGCCACCCAATTTCATTTCTTGGACAAGCCTGTGGTATTCGCCAAACTGTTATTGTTTGAGGTGGATTTCTCGCATATAAGCAAGTTTAGTACGTTGTCTTCTCCTTCTCCTGTGGGTTTATAGTACGTCGATGGACGATGACAGTGTGTTGATCGGGCGATGCTGTCGCCGGTTTTTCAGTCGAAAAGTCCAGCGAATGAGTGTAAACCGGCCTTCACAGGGAGCTCTTCTTTAGCACCAGGAATCAGAGCTTGGTGAAGTGACCATTAGTATTGTTTTTGTTAATAAAAGAAAAAAAAACGCAACATCTTATAATGATAATTCCTGTTGGTATGTAATGTATGGGAAGGGAGTAATCATTTGGTGTAGGATTTCTGAAGATTCGACCAGTTTTAATGCCCAGTCTGTGTAGTTTTGTCTTGGTCCGGCTTTTACCCACTCCCTCCCTTTGTTATTCTCCCACACGGTTTCAGATAACACTAAATGCGACTTCTGGTTGAATGTATTAGTTTTCTCAGGCTTCAGATAGTATTAAATGCGATTGATTGTTGAACATATTTGTTTTTTCAATGTTGTATTTAGTATTTCATGAAAAAGTGTTTAAATTAAGCTTCATAGTGACCATTTTGTTATTGCATAAAATACCATGAATATATTTGAAAAGGGCTTGTAAATTGCTACGGTACAAGTAGTATTTGATATGTTGCCGAATTCAGAACACAAGCTCATTGAATTTAACAATTAGTATGAGTTTAAAGATCGTACTTTTCATATCACATACTGTAGCTTTTCTCAATTACTTTTTTCAATGCTGTTTTATTATTGCTAATAAAAACAGCATTGAAAAGTATTATTATTTCGCTGCGTTTTAAGATTGCCCAATGGATTTTATATTAAGATGAGGTAATGTAATCAAAACTCTATCTCAGCTATTTCTAATCATTTAATATTAAAAAAAAACACATTTAAATAACTATTAAACGTTTTTCTTAAATAGGCCTGTCATGTTATTGTTTTTATTCAGACTTGCAAAATATGTCACAACAATCAGTCATGTCTACACAGCTGTGTAAATCCATACATATAATCAAACTTTAACGAAATTAAATAAACTTTGACTTAATGTGAAATATAGCTGATGTATTTTATGTTATATTTTTAAAAAATATGCATCCCACCAAATATTACAGATAACACTATGTAGATTCCAACATTTGCAAACCTTAAGTCAATAAGAAACAATGGAGACGATTAGGATCCAAGTCCAGTTACATCCAGACTTACTTTGGGAGAAAATCCCAGCAAGTTTGTAAATAAATCCACCCCAAAAAATAAAATAAAGAACCAGCATTAGTCTTTTAGTGTCCCACAATCCACTGCACAAGAAAGGGTTAACTGATCAAAAGGTATCTGACAAAAAAAAAACAGGATCATCTGCTTGCAAACATCAGCAAAAGGCTCAGCTATGTGATTAAATTCAGCAGGTGTTTTTTTCTTGTTTCCAGAAATGGTCAGTATGATTTACTACTAAATGCCTATTTAGTACTATTGCATTGCAAGTTTATTTTTTATTACGTACACATTTAAGAAATTGTACATACTTGTGTTACATTATGCATTTTATTTACAGCTGACTTATACCATATACAACTGTATACAAATGATATACCATGAAATATATATATATTAATTTAGCATATCTTACCAAACCACATTTTCCTAATGTTACTGCTATGATGCAATGGGCATCAATTGTACTAGGGTATTATTAGCAAAACATCATGTAATTTGTTTATTTATATGTCACTGGTTACAGTAGTTCCTATACGGTCTCATTGATTAAATACCGTGTTCCACTACCAGCAGCTCTCACTCGCTTTTCAGAAAGCCTGTATATTTCAGTATTATAAAAATTTTAGTGGCGTCACCTACTGCTTTAAACTCAGCTGTGCTCTGGCAACATATACGTGGGCACGGAACTACGCGCACTTCATTGATAGTGTGCTTCGATACATTCCGTGCACCCCTCTTCATCCTCCTCAATAATATGCAAATGGTTGTGCGTTATACTAAAACAACTACAGTACTTCTCAATAACTTTAAAACCTGGAAGATGAAATGGTTAGTTAACACTATTATTTCTAAATTAAATATTATATAATCATCTAGTTTCAAAGAACCTGTTTCTTGGACTGCATTACCTAAAATACCATGAGTCAGTTCAAGATTAGTATTAACTGAGGTCTGGGAAACTAGCCGGCCTTGTTTTACCATTACCACACAACAAAATTAAAATACCAAATATTCAGACAAGTTATCCGGTAAATTCCTATCTCAGAGAAACTGGAGAGGAACAGGAAATTAAAGACATTCCTGCCAATGACTTTCAAAATTTAATCATTCAACAACACCCACAATTTGTGTTTTTTTTAGGCACTTTTAACACATCTGTCTGTATGAAGAGTTACAATCATGCTTCACCATCAGGAGCACCAACCAAGCGAGCGACACAAATCTTCGACTGACAGCGACCAAAAAAAAAAAAAAAGCATACCCCATTGAAACACATTTTCCTTAAAAATACATTATTTTTTGCAGTTCATTATCTACCCAGTTTAATTCACCGTTCCTGAATTATCAAAAAGAAAATTATATTTAAGATTTTTTAATATTGACTTAATGTACGTTATTATTCATTAAATGCACTTGCAATTTGAACTTTAACACCCGTTTATTGTCTTTTTTTATTACAGATACTAATATCCATGTATTATAGAATAATAGATGGGTTTCAGTGAGTTACTGGAAAATAATTCCATCTCGGGTTTCTGTGACAGTTTATGAACTACTCGACCTAACAGTCTCGTAGTTTATGACATCACATAAACCCTAGATGGAATTATTTTCCTGTAACTCACTGAAGCCCATCTATTATTCTATATATGTGTGCTAGGCTGAACACAGGATTTTCATGTTCGGATATTTGCTCATAATTGAAATATTTGTTCGGATATTCATTAGTTTTCAAAAAGTAATGAAAGCCATTATATTGCTCAGAATGCAGGCAGAGTCAGCATAGCAGCAGGGGCAGGGGGGCATGGCCCGTGTGTCTGCCTTTATTTTACAGCAAGACCTTACAATATGTAACACGTTAAAATAGAAAAATATCCCAGGAGTAAAGAATAAGTTGTGTAGGCCTTACTTTACCCCTGTGAATTAACTTCAGAACAAAGGATGCCAAATAGCAGTTCAAGTTAAACGTTGTTTTGTTTATTCCCGAAATAAATACATAAAGTTGACATTGCATTTTATCTATTTTTTACTTTTTTTCATTCCATGCCGTTTCTTCACAGTTAACAGTGGCCATAGACACGTTTGAGGTTGACATGAGGCTTACTTGTGTCTTTTTGTAGCTGAACAAGCAAACAAAAACTGAAATTTATCTTTAAACACTTCAAATAAAACAAACGTGGACTCTGACTCGCTCTAAAGCAGCACAATGCGTTTTTTTACCCAGAGATCATAATGCGTGCATGTGCATAATCTGGTTTGTTTATTTTTTGTTGTCTAGAACTTTTAAATAGAGGCTGAAGAGCTGCTGTTTCGATCCTGTTTTTTTTATATATATAAATCTCACATATCACACGAAGCTCTTTTTCATTTGCCATTTCTGAAACTGTTGCGCAACTTCTGGTGAGGCGGTAAATAAGTGCAAGGTATTTTTGTCATTTCTAGCAAATACGAACATCTAATTTTTGTATCCGAATACATGTAAAAAAATATTTGTTTGAATATTCAGATATTTGTCCCAGCACTTTCTCTCTCTCTCTCTCTCTCTCTCTCTCTCTCTCTCTCGCTCTCCGTCTATATATATATATATATATATATATATATATATATATATATATATATATATATACACAGTGCCTTGCATAAGTATTCACCCCCCTTGGACTTTTCCACATTTTGTAGTGTTACAACCTGGAATTAAAATGGATTTAATTAGAATTTTTTGTCACTGATCTACAGAAAAATAGTCCATAATGTCGAAGTGGGGAAAAAAATCTACATATTTTTCAAAATTATTTACAAATAAAAAACTGAAAAGTCTTGATTGCATAAGTATTCACCCCCTTTGCTGTGACACCCCTAAATAAGCTCTGGTGCAACCAATTGCCTTCAGAAGTCACATAATTAGTTGAATGGAGTCCACCTGTGTGCAATTAAAGTGTTACATGATCTCAGATTAAATACACCTGTTTCTGGAAGGCCCCAGAGTTTGTTAGAGAGCATATCTAAACAAACAGCATCATGAAGACCAAGGGGCTATCAAAACAAGTCCGGGATAAAGTTCTGGAGAAGCACCAATCAGGGTTAGGTTATAAAAAAAATATCCCAAACTTTGAACATCCCCTGGAGCACCGTTAAATCCATTATTAAAAAATGGAAAGAATATGGCACAACCGCGACTCTGCCTAGAGAAGGCCGTCCACCAAAACTCAGTGACCAGGTAAGGAGGGCATTAGTCAGAGAAGCAACCAAGAGGCCAATGGTAACTCTGAAGGAGCTGGAGAGATCCACAGCTGAGATGGGAGAAACCGTCCATGGGACAACTATAACCCGGACGCTCCACAAAGCTGGGCTTTATGGAAGAGTGGCGAGAAGAAAGCCATTGCTGAAAAAAACCCATATCAAATCCCGTTTGGATTTTGCCAAAAGGCATGTGGGAGACACAGCAAACGTAGGAAAAGGTTCTCTGGTCTGATGAGACCAAAATTGAACTTTTTGGCCTTAGCGCAAAACGCTATGTGTGGCGCAAAGCCAACACTGCTCATCACCCTGAGAACACCATCCCCACGGTGAAGCATGGTGGTGGCAGCATCATGTTATGGGGATGCTTTTCATCAGCAGAGACTGGGAAACTGGTCAGGATTGAGGGCAGGATGGATGGAGTCAAATACAGGGAAATTCTAGAGGAAAACCTGTTTCAGTCATCAAGAGACCTGAGACTGGGGCGGAGGTTCACCTTCCAGCAGGACAATGACCCTAAAAATGACACACTGGAGTGGTTTAAAAACAAGAACCTGAATGTCTTAGAATGGCCCAGTCAAAGCCCAGACCTCAATCCGATTGAGAATCTGTGGCAAGACTTGAAAATTGCTGTTCACCAACGGTCCCCATCCAACCTGACAGAGCTTGAGTAATTTTGCCAAGAAGAATGGGCAAAAATTGCAGGATCCAGATGTGCAAAGCTGGTAGAGACTTACCCCAAAAGACTCACAGCTGTAATTGCTGCCAAAGGTGCTTCTACCAAGTATTGACTCAGGGGGGTGAATACTTATGCAACCAACAAATGTCTTTTTTTTTTTGTTTAATTAACTTTTGTGTCACAATAAAAAATATTTTGCACCTTCAAAGGGTTAAGTATGTTGTGTAAATCAAATGGTAAAAATCCCAATTAAATCCATTTTAATTCCAGGTTGTAACACTACAAAATGTGGAAAAGTCCAAGGGGGGTGAATACTTATGCAAGGCACTGTATATATATATATATATTATAGAGAGAGAGAGAGAGAGAGAGAGAGAGAGAGAGAGAGAGAGAGAGAGAGAGAGAGAGAGAGAGATTCAGTACATTCACTGTACATGCTAAAAATTTCTTATCCTTAGCTGCCTCACATGTATTAGTAAATTACAGCTTGATATCTATCCAATGAGAAAGCATAGTTCATTCCTAACATTAACTCTAAATCATTGTCTTTCAGCGTCATTTATAGTTTTGGCTGAAGGTCATTTTCAGTAAAAGGTATGTATGGCACTTGCTCACAGTTTACTATTGCTTCTAAAAACTGCTGCAGTGCAGGTTGAATCATGAGTGACTTGAATTCTTAATCACTAAGGAGTGGCTGAGTCATCTAAACAATGCTGCTCAAGCAGTGCTTTAGTACATCACCCACTGACGCATGCAGACCAATAAAATATGAATCTCACGCAGCAGCACTCTAAAGTAAATTTGAAAGGAAGGTCATTAAGATACTGGCACGAATGCTTTATGCTCTAAAAATATATCTGGACTGCAGCCATGTTATGTTTCAGTGACTCCCACCTAGGGGGCTTATAAAATAATTAGCATTTTTACTTCTGCTTGTGGAATAAAAACCACCCTTCAGTGTTGTCAAAGGATGATATGGCAAGAGTTTAAAGCAATGCGACAATGAAAGTGTTTTCCAAACAAGATCTTTAGTAAGGTAAAATCAAGGAATACAGCTGTATACCAAATTGTACTGTCTCTATGCAGCTGTAATGTCAAAGGTCATATGACCTCAATATGGCAGCCACATCATATCAAAGGTCAATGTGTCACCAACACATTAACCATGCTGGGTTTATACTGTATAACCCTGTACATTTGAAATCACTACTTCAAATGGTTTCTGAGATGCAGGACTTTGATACTATGGCGACGACCTTGAGAATCACAGAATACAATTGTGTACAGAGTATGAAGGCAATATCTTGAAGGACAGTTATGGATCTTCTATTACAATAATTATAAAAAAAATTCCATCAGACTAATGCATCTCGTTAACAGCAGCAATTAACTCAAACAGCACATACCATTTAAATGATGGGACTGACAATTTTGGATTTGGGAAAATGTTTCACTATATCCTAGAACAGAATTGCCTGTTCTAGGATCGCATTGACAGTGTTATGGCATGTGTTTTTAATTTGTCGTTCCAACATAGATAGATATACAATTTCATTATAATTCCACAAGTGATCATTTTCAGTAAGCATAATCAAAATGGAATGCATGTATTTAATAATGTACTCTTGCAGCAGTGCCTAGCACTGAAGAATATCATTAATGTAATTTTGATCTCGCTAATGGCATAAATAGACTATTCAAAAATAAACTGTGAAATATGATTTTTTTTTCAAATTCTGAGAAAAAAGACCCTCATAACCTTGTGGTTCCACATGAGTTTTTCCTTCACTCAGTGCTCATGAACCCATGAAGTAGCTCTTTGTAGACCAGTCTATAAAGATAAGCGATCATGCTAAATGCAATTCAAAACAGTTTCAATGGCTTGCATAACAGTTTCTTTCAGCTGGTTGTTTGTCAGCTTTGTGAATTACAGTTTAAGATCAAAAGGGATAAAAGAGAGTATAATGCATTCTGACACTTTTGTGAATCAATCCCTTTCCAAAGCAACAATAGCTATCAAAATCAGCTTTAAGCAGCCTTAAGGAAACTTCCCTCCTTCATTTTTTGTTTCATAAATTAGATCATTTCAAAAATGTATTTTCTTACAGATGTCAAAACTGAGGCACATTTAAGAATGCATTATATTGTAAGAAAATTCAACTTAATAGAATAAAACACAGAAACTTGCAGAGTTACTTACAGGTCTTACTTCTCCATTGGTGTTAGTGTACTGTCGTGCAAGTCCAAAATCTAACATGAAACATTTCCTATACGTTGAAGGGAGTCGTCCCATGGCAAAATTAGACTGGAAGAAAAATACATGTTTTACAATAAATAAACAAATGAATAAATAAAAAGCACAAAGAAAGTTTTGCAATGTACCGCCAGTTTCAAAATTCATACCTGGCTTGCCGTTTAGGGAATTTCATTTGACTGAATTTAGAACGGTAAAACGCTATAATCCCAACACCCACACACTCTTTACATTTAGGGCTTTCGCCCTGCCATAGTTACATTTCTATTTCAGGGAACATGGGTTATGATAGTAACCCAATATTCCCTTTCAAGTACAAAATGTAACCATTACCGAATGGGTCAATATACCCAAGCCATCGCAATGGCAAGATTGCCAAAAGACCAGAATACTACAGCTAAGCAAAAAGGCTGCCCTGTGAGTTACCATTCGGAACCCTGGTAATTATCTAGGGTGAAAAAACTGAGGGCGAAACTCACCTCTATGCCCGTGTTGTAAAGGTCGACTGGGAAGCCGCCCTTAACACTCTAGTTCCAAAACCATGGTTTTGAGGATCCATGACATTCAGCCTGTAGAACCTAGTGAAGGTATGGGGAGTAGTCCACACCGCTGTATTGCATCTGTCTTTGACAGATGCACCCTGAAATAAAGCCCACGGAGTTGCCATGCCCCCGGTGAAATGGGCAGTGAGCTTTTCTGCAGGGGGCAAGTTGGCCAGCTCATAGGCAGCCCTGACCATGTCTGCTGTCCACTTGGACAACAGTTGCTTAGTCAGGGCTTGACCATGAGACTTCGCCCCATAGCAGACTAAATATTGTTGAGATTGCCTCTAACTTTTCGTCCTGTCAACATAGTACTCCAGGGCCCGAAATGGGTAGAGCGTATGGAACTTTCGCTCTCTGTCAGACTCGAAAGGAGGTGGATGGAAAGCCTCTATTTCCACAGACTGGTTGAGATCGTCAATCACAATGTTGGACAGACCCAGACTGCTCAAATGCAGCCGTTCAGGGGCCAGACCCAGTGCTGCAGGCTTGATGGGTCGGGATGCCAGAACCTCTCCCAGATGAGGCTCACCACCTTGGTGTGAAGCTTCCACTCTGAGTTGCTGGGGACTGCCCTTGAGAGGAGGTCTGCAGCCCAGTTCGTCACCCTGGGCAGATGCACTGCCCGCAGTCAGAGGAGGTTCTCATGCACCCACAGCAAAAGCTTGCAGGCCACACAATGGAGACTGGGCGACTGGAGGCCACCCTGGTGGTTAATGTATGCCACCATTGTTGTGTTGTTTGTACGGACAACCACAAGTCTGCCTTGAACCGCCTGCAAAAAATTATGTTTCCACCAAGAGAGTACCTTTAGACAGTGGTGAGACACTGTAAATAGGTGGTCGTGGCTCAGAGTGGGCTGAAAAACCCTGCTGTTGAACCAGGCTTGCAGCGGGCACATGCGTAGGAGACCCAATGGAAGGGTATGGGTAGCTGCTGCCATGAAGCCCAAAAGTTTCTGGAACGTTACTACCGTGAGCGCTCTGTTGAGCTGAAAGAGCTCTAAACAGGCAGCTATTGTCTGCACTCTGCCGTCCAACAGAGTGGCCAGCATAGACCCGGAGTCCAAGCACACTCCGAGATAGGAGGCTGTCTGGGAAGGCGTGAGCTGGCTCTTCACATGATTCACCGTAAGGCTCAACCGTTGAAGGTGGCCGGTGACAAGTTCCACATGGGCCTGTGCTGGAGACTGGGCACAAATTAGCCATTTGTCCATATAATTGAGTACTCTGATGCCTTTGAACTCAAAGGGGCCAAGATAGCTTCCATGGAGAGCTAGGGAGAGACCAAATGGGAAGACATGGAACTGTTCCCTGAAAAGCGAACCGCAGGTGCTTCCTGTGCACTGGTTTTATGGGGATGTGGTAATAGGCGTCTTTGAGGTCCAACGTGGTGAACCAGTCGCCTGGCCTGATTGACTGCAACAGCTGTTGCATTGTCAACATGTTGAACCTCCTTCGGTTGACCTGTCTGAGGTTGAGGATCGGTCTGAGGACACCATCCTGCTTTGACACTAGGAAGTACCTGGAATAGAACCCTTCCTCCAACTGGAGGTTGTCTGTCATGCAAATAGCCAGTTTTTGCAGCAAGGCTGCTACCTCCTGAGACACCACAGCGGTGTCCTGTGGGTCTGTGACTGATGTCGTCTGCATGGCCTGAAAAGGAGGGGGACTGTGTTTGAATTGCAGCGAATAGCCGGTCTGAATGATAGTAAGCCCCCAGATGTCCAGATGGCTCCCTGAGAAGGGGCACTGGGCCTGTGGCAGCAAAATCCTAGGGCTGCTGCTTAGCAAGGGACTTGGTCCTGAACATAGCCTCTGGCAGCCTGAGCTGCCGGCTGGGCCGGTCTTTGAGGCTGCTGGGACCTATGGCACCTATTGCCGCTAGTTTACATACTGGAGGTGGTCGCTTGGGAAGGACCACCTCCTACTCCTCCTCCTCCAGTGCTGCAGCATCTCATCCACCGCGGGACCGAACATATGCCCTGGAGTGATCGGGGCATACAACAGTGCGGTGCTTTGTGCCATGAGGCACATGTGTCTGGGAAAGCCAATGCTGCCTGCGGGCTGCTACCAGTGCAGCCAGGTTTCTGCCTACAGCCAGTTCGTTGAGTTCTGACACATGGAGCAGGTTTTGTTCACCAGGCACAGCTCATCCAGCTGTTGTGGTGAGGGCCTGTGGTTCTCAGAGAGAGACCACAGCAAATGCGACAGGTAGGCTACCAGGGTGCTACTGTAGTTCCCTAGCCGTGCGGCAAACGCCCTGACTGAATAGTCTCTTTTGAGGATCACCTCAGAAATCCGACATTGCTTGTTAGGGTTGGCAGCATCCTTGGATAGGAGCGCCAAATTAGGCATCTGGACCAAGGCAACAATGGAAGCCTCAACCAGCGGAAAATGGGCCAGGCCCAGCTTTTCCACATCATGTACATTATATAGGGCGTCCATCGAACAGAAACCAGCAGGAGCTGTTGCTGGATGGTCCCAGGAAGACTGGATTTCATATAGAAAATCTGGGTGCTGGGGGTAGGCTCATCGTCAAAAAATAGATTGCCTTGTTTCCCCGGATGTAGGCCTGGGCACTTGCAAGGTTGCAGTGTCCCTCTTGATTAGTGGTATGAGCTCAGCCAACAGGGAAAGCTTAACCACAGGGGATGTGCCGTCTGAATGTTCACCCACCTCCTCAGAGGCGGTGATGGACAGTATGTCCTCCTGTGTCCAATCTGCGCTTGCAGCCCCGTGGGGCCCCAAGGGGGCAGGTGGTACCCAACGTTCCCACAGTAATTCAGCGAGAACAGTTCCTTGGTGGGAAACAGCTGCCCAGATCTTAAGTTGCAATTAACCAGTGCCTCCTTGGCAGGCTCTTGCCCCAGGCAGGAAGAGCACCTGTTGTGCTTGTCCTCCATAGGCAGACTAGACTTGCATGTCTTACAGGGATAGAACCTGGTCATGATGCAAGGAGCAAGCATTGCAATGTACAGTATAGGGTTGTACAGCTGTTGCCTGGGCGGGTGAAGACCCAAGCATGACCGGTTCAGTGACCTCGGCACCGGTCAGTAGCGGGCTGGAACCGGGTCGGTACGGGGGTCGGTTCGGTATATTTAGCACAGTCGGTACTGGTTCAGAACCAGTTCAGTAGTGGTTCGGAAGCTGGTCGGCACCAGGCTGGTTCGGTGGCTTTGGCATTGTTCGCAACCGAGTCAGTACCGGGAAAAATGGCGCTGAGATCTGTGTGCACAGTCCTTTTGATACCTTGGGAGCGGTCATAACTTTGTCACAGGCTCGATGAGCAGCTTTGGTATACAATATCCTGGATTCTGGTCTTTAGGAGGTAAATACCCATTCGGTAATGGTTATATTTCGTACTTGAAAGGGAACTGAAAAACATCTAAATAAAATGAAAGACTATGGTGTAGAATGACTCACACCATATTGATTTGTAGCCTTTTTTCACAATTGTTCTAGATAAGGTGTCCTGTACGACACACTTTTAATATTTCTCGAAAATTGTCACTTTTTACACTATATGCAGTTGAGACCTTTTTGCAATAAACTAATTATATTATATTACTGTAACAGAGACCATGACAAATGTCCACTATAAACCAGTGTTTATAAATATATTGCATTCTTTATTAACAAGACTTTTTTTGTATTCAAGGCTGCACTAAGTTTGCTGTGGAAACTTTATAGTATATTGTTTCAAACTGGTTCCCGCTAGTTTGTTTTTCTTAATCTAGCGCAGAGTGCAGGACACAAATGTAAAGTGACCTTTCATAATGTCACATACTGTAGCATTAAAAAGGTGAGCTGGGACCTGACCTGTAGAATATTTTAACCAATAATTAACCTCTTGGCCATATGACATATATTTGTGTATTTTGCAGCACAGTCATCTGTAAAACATACCAATATGTATCTTTTAAAAACATAATCTAATTAAAATTTCTTACTGGAATAGATTGATCTTGCTTATTTTGCAGAAAAGTGCATATTGTGAAACAACAAAGTAAATTCAGTCTATTCATCCTATAGTCCCAAAGTGGTTTATTAACCACTAGACTTGAATTGTAACTTGAAGACAGGATGTTCAAGAAAAGATATATGATGTAAATGCATTCTTCACATTTTTGTACATTGGCAGTGCTGTCCTGTAATAGATCCATGCTTTACCTGTAGATAACATTAGCAGAAGTGTGACACTTAAAGATCAAGCTGCTTTAAAAGATTCATCCAGTTTGCATACTCCAAGATCAAGCAAAAATAACTATTATTACAGTCATATTGCAATGAAGACAGTTTAACCTTTGTGCAAAAACAGACAAAAAAAAAATGCATTAATATGGGCTGGTTTGTGTTTACAACAGGGAGGGGGAGGGTTCATGTACGTCTAAAAAGACAATTATCTTTTCAATGATGCTTACACGTTTAAAAGGGTACATACAGGTTTGATATCCCGGTGCAGGAACCCAACAGAGTGAATGGCTTCTATTGATTCTAAGATCTGTTTTCCTAATCGAAGGGTTGTGCTCATTGTGAAGGTCCCACGTGGCTGGCTACGTCTGAGGTCTGCAAGGTTTCTTCCCTGGGGAAAAGCATACAATTACCTAAAATTCTCAATTTTAAATGGTCAAATTTTAATCATGAAATCATTCCAGACAGCCTAAATAGCCAACATGAAAACACATGTTAAAGCTGATAGACTATGAATACTTATTTCAAGTTAGGAAGGTTAACCAACATACAAGTTCTGAGGCCAAATCTTTATACGACACACACCTTATATCCTAGGTATAAAATGCTGTATGTAATGTTCACATGATTACAGTTGCAAAACACATTTTTCTTGTATGGGTACTAGTTATAAAATGACTTGAATATAAATATACATGTATATGATAGCAAGAAATGAGAATGAAAAAGACATAAAACATACACTAAATGCATTGTTGTCTTATGTATCCTAATTAATAGAATGCTTTGAATGCTTTGAATACGGCAAACAATCAGTTATCGTATAAAGTAAAATCATGATGTACCAAGATGTATTTTATTTTAGACAGCATTTGTAAAATAAAGGTTTCAATCTTAAGCAATAATTTGAAAATTAAATCAACATTTACTAAAACTGTAAAAATCCTTAATTGTACAGTAAATGAACCACTTGATTTCACCAGGTTGTGTGTTTTTGTGCATTTTTTAAAATTATGTATTTCATTATTTATTGCCAGTACAAAACATCTTTAAATAAAAAATACTTTTCAAATAGCCACATAAAATGTAATCTGTTATAGAAAAATAAATAAAAACGTAATGGTACTGCTTAATTACCCTGGGTGACAATAAAATGAAAAAGAATGACAGCACAGTAACATATATCCAGTTTCCAAATCTAATCCTAAACTATATATAGTGATTGGAAATTCTGGCCTGTGATTGGTTAAAACCTGATCATAGGAGTAAAAATAGATTGAACTATTGTCCTAACATCTTTACATCACCAGGCAATAGTCTCCATCTGTCATGTGATTGGTTCACATCACTATCAGTCCCGCCCCATTCAAAGGAATGCCCTCCACATCCACTACTAACAGCAAGATAAAATGGCTAAATGAAAAAACTGCTGAATAGCGATTCTGTGACTTAACAGAAAATGAATTAAAAAAGAAAGAAAAAAACTTGCGTTATGAACTTCAAAAACATTTTCTGTTATTTATTTATGTTAGTTATTTACTTATACTGTATCAGCTATATTTAAACAAAATACTGTAAAGCCATAAATATTTGCGACCACAATATTTGGCGAATAACACCCATAAAACCTATTTTGCTCCAGAAATGTTGCCGACCTGTTGCACTGGTAGCAGTACATTACTTAATTATATGTACAGCAGATATTTGTGCTATATTTTTTTACGTTTTTTTCATATGTGAAAAACGCATAATAAAAGGCTGCAAATATTTATGGCTTTACAGTATATAAAATCATATTAACTATCCAACCCTGCCTCTCATTATTTTGACTGACTCATATATTAAATATGTACTGCTGACTCAGCCCACAGTGGAAAATGATATGCCCCTCGGGAAGACCAATGTTACCTCCCACCCTGTGGCTTCGGGCATTATAGCCCCGTCGCTAACAATAGTCTTCCCTCGGATCAATAATTTATATATATATATATATATATATATATATATATATATATATATATATATATATAATGTGTGTATGTATGTTAAGGGCGAAACCCGGTGGTCTGGCGAGTCTAGTTTCGCCAAGGGCTTCTGGGCGAATCCTGAAGTTTCCACTTTTTTTCGGCACTCGCCCGCGTCCAACCGGCGAATCTAGATTGGCTCAGAACTTGAAAAAGATGACTGGGCGAAACAGTTTTCAATGAATTTCAGGACTAGCCCAGGCGAGTCTAGTTTCATCCAACGCTTCAAAATCGATGCTGGGCGAATCTGGTTTGCCCATGCCATTAATTTGGGCCAGTCTAGTTTTGTCCAAAGCTTCAACATGCCACTGGCTAAAAATAATGGATTCATAATGAAAAAAATTGAATAAAAAAAAAAAAATATTTGACAATGCTTCAATAAGTAGCTCTTTTTATTAACAGGAAGTGTACAGTATACATAAAACCCAATATATACACAATTTCCAAACAGTAATTAAAGGCAACATAATATAATAACGTACAGACTACAATGAATCTATATATTTTGTCTTCAATGGACAACTACAAAATATGAATAAATGTTTACATTAAGTAACATATTAAATACGTTACATAACGCCCAGTCTTGGTATATGTTCAGCTACATGAAGCCTTATAAATAATGTAGTAGAGTACACTCATTGAATGTCAATACCTAAAGTTAAAACAACAAAACGTGTTTTATTTTTATTTATTTAACCGTCCTTCAACAGTGCTGATAGTCAACGTATGTTTAGCTGATAGTCAATGTATGTTTAACTGAAGTCACTGTATTTTATCTTGCTCTTAATTGTACTGTGAATCTTGAAATGTACTTTTTGTTTACAACTGTAAGTCGCCCTGGGTAAGGGCGTCTGCTAAGAAATAATAATAGCGATCGCTTCAACCATTAGGTTCGTTATCCACTCCTTTGTGGGGTGCATTTGGTAGAGCAAGCTGAAATGGTTTGTTGTGATTTATCTGTACTTCTGCTGCTTGTGCAAGGCATGCTATCAATTTTGCAGTCAACAGAGCCTGAGGCTTGCGGCTGGGCTTCTCTCTGCAGGTAGGTGGATTCATGCTTGTATCGTAGGTGTTGATTATTGTCCCTATGCTGTTCATGTAGCTCAGTCTTTTATTGCAAAGTGTGAATTTCACTGTTTTAGTGACTACTTTGGTAAAATGTCCCCAAACAAAACAATTTTTTTTATTTCATTTTTTCAAATCAGACTGGAATTTTTAAAAAGTTTATTGGCTGCAATCTCGTTCATGCTATTTGCTATTGGCTTGCTTATTAATATTAACAACAGGGCATATCTCTTTTTATTAATATTAACCACAGGGCATATCTCTTTTTTTTTGGAAAATACCTCTATTTTTTAGTCTCCTGTATAACTTAAATCTAATAATTAAATATAGTTTTAATATATGCAATGGTGCATTATAACCAGCTCCATTACCCATAGCTACAGTATTGGTATCACCCTGCACTTAAGAACACCTGTTTTTTTATTTTTTATCTGTCATATTTGTTGCAATACAAAATAGATTATATGATTAATAATTTTCTAAACGAGGAACAATTTTGTAATCGATTACTTGAATTAACGATTACAAATGGCCATGCCTACCAATACATAAATAAAATAGTTTAAAACAAACAAATGGCACTATTCTATCTTTTAAAAAATGCAGTATTTCCCCAGGACATTATTATCATTTTCTGAAAATGCATTTTGACAGATTCAGTTCTGTTAATTTATTTTATAGCTACAGATGCATCTATTTATACTCTAGGTTGATACTTATCTGTAGATGCATTCACTTGAAGGCAAATGTGTATTCTCTACTGCATCTATAACTACCTGAAAATATTGCTGTGATTTTCTATTTGTCAAATAGAGAGACACTTTCCAAATAAGGCACACTTTTTCCAATATATATTTAAATTTGCCTCTCATTACTAATTTCTAGGAAAGAAGAAATAAACAAGGAAAGATAAATGGTTGCATTGCTTCCAAAGTTCTTAAAATATGTATTTCCAGCCCATAAAAATGAAGACACTGGTGCAAAAATATGTAATAACATTTACTGTATATTGTTATGGGATACAAGGCCCACTTCACAAACTTAGAATTATCAGTTTAAAGAGCAAGTAGCGGGGTTCTAACAAAGATAGCGTTACACGCGTCTGCTAAGAAATAAATACACGTCCCCCCACGTGTTGCTACAACTGTCTTTTTTAAAATGTTTTTATTGTTAACATCCTGACAACTTTTTACACTTATAACTTTAAAGTCTGTTTCAAAGTTCTTTTCGAAATGGACACTTGTGCACTGATAGTGTAAGGATTATTGCCCAGATTTTCAAACAGGTTACACAGCAATAATAACGATCCATGATGTGGTACGGAACAGAAAAGCCAGAGCAGTTATGTTTTTTTTTTATATAATCACTCTTCCTGCAGTGATTTAGAGGACAGATCTCAAACTCCAGCGCACTCGAGCAGCCATTTTGAAAAGAGCTTTGAAACAGACTTTAAAGTCATAAGTGTAAAACGTTGTCAGGATGTTAATAATGAAATGAAAAATTACAGGTACGTTATTTAAACAGTTGTAGCAACAAGTGGGGATTATAAGGCTATATACGGAACCCCGCTATTTACTCTTTAAGATATGCAACTAGATAAGTTCCATTTTCAAACTGGTCCTGGATAAGAAGGATTTTTAAAAAAAAAAAAAACAACTCAACAAATATAGAAATTAAATAAATATTTTAAATGAAGTGATGCTATTGGAAAGCTGGCTAGCATCAAAAGTGCAGAAAAGTACTTAGTTTGGTTCTTCAGTAGCTCACCTAGTAAAAGCAATGCAATTTTGTGCTTAGTGGGCATAGATTGAGAGTAGTTTGCCATGGTAAAACAACATTCGAATGAGATATTTCAAATTGGGTAGAACTGATTAAAAATGTATCAGAAAAAAAAGAATAGAAAGCAACTTAGATAATGAACAAGGGTACTGGTTTCAATTCAGTTACCAATTAGAATCCAAATCAAGCAGTGAGTTTATAAATTCATTGTCACGGGAACAGCCTTGTTTCTAGCAGTTCAAATTCAGTTAATGTTCTAGATCTCCACAAGGGTGAATAACTGTGCTAAGTGGATACCTGCTACGAATCACATCATCCACACAGTCAGATCCCTTGATGTACAGCCCACACAAGCACGCCGAAGCCTGCCATTTTCTCCACTTAGAGCAATGAATAGGTTACAAACCTGATTTATATGTTTTCCAACAAGTTGTAGTCTATCCGGTTCTGATGAGTTAACGATGCAATTTAAATGTATGAATTACAAATAACAAAAATACTCAAATTACCTAATTATTGGATAATTAAACATCTCGTTTTTTATTATTACTATTGGCTTAAATACATGTTACTAAACACAGAAATGATGCTAGGAAATTAGACCATTAGGACACATCTCATTCTCCGCCTGGTCTCAGGCACATGGTAATTATGATGCCGGTAGGGGTCAATTAACAGCACCATACAGCTTTATGAATCAGGCGAATAATGTTAATGAGAAAATTGCTCCATGCGCACGTTATTCTACGTCGCGATGAGTGATTTTTTTTTTTTTTTTTTTAATGGTAAATGGCTTTTATGAATCACCCTATGTTAACCCTTTGCGGTCCATTGTCGGACTGGGTCCGACATTGCAATTATTCCTCACAGGTCCTTTGTCGGACTGGGTCAGACATCATTATAGCAACGCAATAAACGGGTGTTTAGTCGTTTTTTCTCCGGAAAAAGCCGAGAAAACCATTCAATTGCCGAGTGGGAGCGACAGGAGCCGAGACAAAAAAAAAGGCGTATCTCATGAATAGTCATACATGGTATCAGGTATCAGATAACGGGGCGTTCATAGTAAACAAGCTGGCTGAGTGCGTCAGCGCACAGAGACAATGGACATTTGCAGAGCTTTTTTCAGATGTTATAGTAATAAAATAATGACTTGGATCGCATTATTGAGGAGTTTGGTGATAAAACGAGTGATCCGGAGATGATTGATCGGTATGTACGACTATTATTATTATTATTATTTATTTCTTACATAGGTGAACGCTATAGCAAACGAAAGGGTGGGGCGGGGCTGGAGATGCCTAGTGAGTGCTTTGTTGATATGTAGGGCCATTTAAACCCGTTTGACTGTGAAAAAAAATACTTTTAAACAGCGTGTATAAAATTAAATGCGCGTGTGAAAATGAATTAGACCTGGCATGCCTGACGCGCAGTTAATAAATGGACTGCAAAGGGTTAAACACTATTACTGGCATGATAAAGGACACAGTACATTTTATGCATAGGGGCCATTATGTTTGGCACAAAAGCATGAAATGTGCTGGGGAAAATGATAAGAGTCTGGCAAACATTTTCACCAGTTGCATAAATACTAACAGAACAGAGACAGTATTGACTTGGTATTGACTTAGCATACTGTGACAGAAATATAATGAGTTCTGGTTGTAAATCTCCCTCCCGACCTGTGAGGGCGCTAAGCAGCGAGGACAGAGTTCTTTTGACGGGCTGGACTGACAGTTCTTTCCCGGGTCGGGGAGTTGGCCAGTCTGGAAGAAGGCGAGTTTCTGTTGCAAGAACGTATTGACCCGGAAGGTAAACAATGTAGCAGTCGCTGATTGTAAGGCAGCTGCATTAGTTTACCAAGGGGTCATGCGTGACAGCATAAAAAGGGGACAGAGACTTGTAATCGGTTCCTTCGCTTGGTTTCAGAGACGCACGGAACTGGAAGGACCGGGAGAGTTCCCAAAAATAAATAATAAATATTCGTGAGTGTTTTGTTTGTTTGTAGCACTGTTAGTAATTGTCTTTTGTTTGTGAATTCACTAGACGGCTAACTCGTCTCCGGAGCTGTCGCCTTGGGCCAGCACTACCCGGAACAACAACACCACAGTCACTGTTATTTGTTATCAACCACCTTGAGCACTACTGCACGCACCGGACCGGTGATTTGTGTTAGTGGTATTGAGGGAGCGGATAACGTGTTATTATTTGTTTGTGTTTACAAATCGTTATTATTTTCCAGGGGTGTATTGCCGGAGGATTATTGTTTGGTCATCAGACCAGGATTTCTGTTAAAATAAAAAGAACATTTTCCAAATTGGATTACAGTTTTCACGTGTGATTGTTTCTGCACTGCATCACCTCTGCATCTGGTCTTAATCAGCAGCCACTTTGCCACACATACACTTCTGTAAAGTGTAATTAAACGATGATTCATTTTGCTGATGCACACTTTTAGAAAATCCCAATACATACAAAGGTGTCATTTTTTTGCACTATGACTCACCTCAATAAAGGTACAAAATACATTCTGGGATCCTGCTAGTCAAACTGTCACAATTTATGCCAAATTGACGATTAATATCGACATTTTACATGGTTCCTGCAGCTCTCAGCTGAGCAAATTTAAGACCTTTAAGACTTTTTAAGACCAATCTTTAGAAAATTTAAGACCCATTTTCACATCAAGTATACCAAACGTAAATACTAAAATTGTGACTAGTTCAAATACCATCTAACAATTATTTGTTCAAGCTGTATGAATTGCAAAAGAATCAAACATTTTGATGCTAGTACAATACATACAGTACCAATGCAATGATAACAGTTGATGACAAGGGTTATTGTTCAGTCTTTCTTTAATCAATAGAGCAGCAGTTCATTCCAGCTGATTAACAAACAACTCAATTATATATTTATGAAATCTTAAATGACATTAAGAGCTGTCAAAGCTGAAAAAAACAGCACTCTCACTTGACCTACGTTCTGACACGTTATAAACATTAAATTAAATATAGTTTGACTATATATATATATATATATACATTTGGAATCCTGGAGATAACATAACAGTTTGAACCATTAGCATTGTTTAGCCATCAGTATCAATCAAATTTACTCTTTTAAAAAAAAAAAGTCCATTGCATTTTCTTAATTTTTGTTCTATACATTTGGAATCACTCATTATTGGAGGATGTAACTGATGCCATTTTGGCTCACACAGAGTTCTTATCTTGCACTAAGTAAGCGGGAATTTGGATCCAACATGGCACATACGGTCTTCAGTTTCATAACACTCAACGAGTTGAGAGACAACCTGGTTTCCTTGTTACAACGAACAAATCAGCCACTCGATAGGCTGGTAACTCGACTCCTGTGCGCCACGCAGTTTGTTCATAGGGTGAATCAAAAGAACCGATTCAATGGGGACTCTGATCCGATTCCCATCGTTCACCTAAAGCCAGGTTTACACTACACAATGTTTTCAATCGGGAGACGCAGCGCCACGCACACGTACCGATTAAGCTAAGATTTCTCACTGTAGATCAGGGGATTGCAAGCTACACACACTATACGAGATATCTTGTCACAGACTGTGCCTATTTTCATTGTAGAATCGTAGACATCATTCGGGAGAATCATGGACTCAAGCGAGGAGGCGATCGCTGTTTGTGCATTGTTTTGCACAGATAAAAGAAGAAAATGCGGAGAAGATCCATTTGGACGCGCAATTGGCTTATGTAGATTTTGCTATTAATATTTTTTTCTGATATGAAAAACATTAAATACTAGAAAAATATTCTCATTAAAAAAATATATTTTACTTGCTTCCAAACTGGTTTCATTATGACGGTTCACAAGAAATGGCTTTAAGAATTCAAGATTCTTTAAAATCAATTTCTGCCTGGAAGTGAGGTCTTTTGCTCCACTCCCACTGTGACGAGGTTTCAGCAGTTTTCTGCTTGTGTTTGGACTTCTACCACTGACCAAAAATAATTATAAACACATATTACAGTATCATTATTCATATCTATATAATTGAAAACATACAGTAATGCATTTTGAATATGTAAGTACTATGTGTGTATAATAGGACCGTGGATATTGCTAATGTCATACTCTGCAAATTCCAGCATGAGAACTTATACTTCAGGGACATATACTGCACAAATGTTCAATATTGCGATAAAAAAAAGTTTATAACAGTTATAACATTAGGCTATAGCAATGTCAGTATTTATTTCATTGACGTCTGTGCTCTGAACCAACTCGAGTCGAGGTGCATCCAAAATAATAAAATTGAATCTCTTCAAAAAGTGCAACACTCGCTCCTAGTACAAAATATTTATTAGATTAAAAGATTGGCGTGGGAGATTGGCCGTCAATCGGTCGTCAGAATAATTTGAAGACTTTCATAAATATTTTGTACTACGAGCGAGTGCTGCGCTTTTGAACAGACTAGAATACAACTTTAATAGCTACTACAAGTTTGTTATAGGTTTAAATATGCAACAACGTAATCTACATTCTCTTTATTTCACACACACACAGACGCGCACCCCTCCTCCTCATATTTGATTAAATTAGCAATACAAGCATACAGTACGGGTTTGAAATGGATATCGAATATGAGTGACACACTACCACACACAGTATCTGCTTCGGCGTTAACAAGTTATAACAATTATTTACTTAGGTACCTGAAGTTCCAATAGAATTTCCTTACATCTTTGCTCTTTCAATGAGCGATCATGATAGGAAATGTCACTTATGTCAAAGACACACGGGTGTTCCTGCCACATCTCCACCATCCTTTCCTCAATTTTGAGGCTCCACACCTTGCGGGGCACAACATTTCTCTTCGTCACCATTGCTGCTAGCTTGTCCTATTGGCTACTGGCAGTATTTGTCAAGAAATCGGCCCGTAGCCCCTCACGTTTCACAAATTGCTTTGTCGGTGACTAAAGTTTTCTGACATGTTAAAAATTTCTCGGGACATCGTAAGAACATCGGGAGATCGCAGGCGCCACTCATCTAATTTCAAGACACTGATCATTTTTTATTTTTCGGAATAAAAATGTTGCTCTGCCTTGGAGGTGTCAATCACCGGGCTACGTGTATCAGTTTGGACGGCAGGGATTCCTATTGGTTAAGAGAAGCAAAGTGCTACCTAGCAATAGCCAATCGAGTGTGTTTTGAAAAGCAGTGCCCACCCATTGAAAGAACGTTAACGATGAGAAGACGGCGCTTGCAGGTTTTTTTTGGAGTGCAAGAGGAAGAAGAAAAAAAGGTTAAGCGCCATTTTTTTTAAAAAGGGAATAATATTGTATTCATTTTTTAATACATAAAACCAAAATCCCCACAACACAATTGAGCTCGCTAGTAGTAGTATCAACTCGAGGAGACAGCAACATCTTTACAATACCGCTTAAAATAAAAATTCAAATACCTAAAGTTTTAGACAAGTTCTAGTAGTACATAGACTTTCTGATCTGCATTGGTGTATGTGCTTACTACATTTCACTTCATTTGACCGAATCCTTTGTGTGACGAGTGTGCACTGATAATACTTCTTTGGTTCAGTAAATTAATAGAAGTCAGTGATGAAAAGTGTAGTCGGTTTATTGTCAAAATCTAAATCTTGAACATTTACTGTGCCTTGTTCGTGCTGATATTTTCAGGTTTATTTGTTGTATGTTTTCATTTACTTACAATCACGTTTGCTAGCGATCACTGTTTAGGGTATGGGCGGTTTGCTTATTTAATACTCGGATACGCATGGCAGTTTTCAGAACTTGATCACTGGTATCGTGTTTTTTATTTTTATAGAAAAACATAATTTAAGACCTTTTTAAGACCCTCAACTGAAAATCGGTCATATTTAAGACCTTTCAAGGCCTTAAAAATTAAAAAACTAATTTAAGACTTTTTAAGGATCCGCGGGAACCGTTTTAGAAAGAATTTACCATTTTTTTCAATCTATTTTTCAATTCAAGCAGAGAATGGGTGAAACCTGACTTTTTATGCCATTGAAAAACGTCTCATTTAGCGAAACCACTTCATCATATTCAACATGCAACAAAACCATGTTTACCAACATTCTAATTGAAATAATGTTTGTTCACAGCTGAGCTATACATTTAAAAATGGTCTCAAATAAACAGTAGTAAACATAGCATGTACAAGTGTATAACACAGACCTTTATAGCATAAATGTACAAGTAAAAATAATATCCACAGAACAAAACATTAGATAGTTGAACAGAACTAACTTGCACTTATTATTCGGAGTCTGAGCTCCCCCTCTCCTGCTTCAGCACAGCCGGACTCAGAGTCACTGGAAGGCAAGGCAGACGGGCCCACGGCCCACTATTTTACTGATATACTGTTGTCTTTAATATATGTCCAGTAAAAAACAGAATCAAGAAAACCAAAAGCGCACCATCATGGAACTTAAAGAGAGCTTAAATACAATATAAAAATGGCACCTGAAGCTATTTAATTTTTACAGTGGAGTAGGTGCAGGTGGTGGTAGAGGTTAAAAGGATGAATGCCATAAATGTTAAATTGTTAGCTGCTAGAACTTATTACTTTAATGTAGACCCCAGAGCCACCTCCACACGCTGCCGCTGTGAGTTTTATTTGGTAAACTGCAAAGCCATAAAATATTGGAACCACCTCAAGACATAAAAATGGCCAACAGGCACCAGATTTTTTTCAATTCTGCAAACATTTAACTGACCCTGACTGAGTGCTGCTCCTGGTTGCTAAGGCGACTGCCTCTTGCCAGCTTCTGCTAACATTGTATTGGTTGGCTTTTTGTCATGTGTAAATGTACCTTGACTATGCACCAAAAGAATATTTCTCTGGCAAAAAACATGACTACTTACAGAAATGCAAGTGAGCAGAGAGGTTAAGCTCCGGTGACATGCTGCGGTCCAAATTTGTTGATTGCAGCAGATATTACTGCAGGTAGGCCTATGCAGTTTACTAAAATTCAAAGATTTTGCAAAGTTGCACACTGTTGTACATTGTAGCTGCAAGTTTTTATAATATATAGTGAAATATAAAATAGTTTCCAAAAGTATGGGAAAAAACACTGATCAGACTTTTAAGCATCATGTACATATAACATTGATTAATATGCTTTTTGAGATTTCATGGGATTGGGGCTGAAGATGTATAGATAATAGATATTACTAAATGGGTAGAAATAATTGGCAAAAATACTAGATTCTGATTGTCTGAGACCTTTTCCCTAGCCATTAGATATCTGGTGATAACACAACAGTGCGGAACTTCTTTCTCCGAAGTGGCCTCATCACAGTAAATCAAATCAATACGCCAACTGTAACTGTACGTCTCGGTAAACCAAACCACTCGAGTCAGTCAGTATGACAGCAATCCCTGAGATTAACTACAAAAATTCTGCAGCTAAAAACATTGAAAAAAGAAAAGAACATGTCAACATCTCGCCATACTGAGGTAAATGAAGCAGATTTAGACAACCTAGAAATGAATACAACTGAGGAAAACACCAAGCGCCAGACAAAATGGACTATGAAAGTTTTCTGTGACTGTCTAACTGAAAAAAAACATTGACACTGATTTAAAAACAAAACGTCACAGCAGCAGCACCTCCGTCTACTGGACAAAACCCCATACATACATACATACATACATACATGCTGAAACAATGAATGACAACATCCAGTTCAATATCTATAAAGTCTAAACAAGAAACTATTGTCAAAGCTCCAAAAATATATATATATATATATACGTATATACAAAACGGTTTAAAATCAAATGTTTTATTGTTAGCTAACAATTTTAGTTACTGTGGAACTACTTTCTCTCAGTTGAAGGTTACACAAATAAAAATGATTAAAAACAAGTTTAAAGTCTTCTTTATTTGCCAACAACACACTCATAGACCCATTTAATAATAGCAATAATACACTCCAGGTGTTATCATGAGATATCACCACTTCTTGCACCCAAGGCACTGTGATATAAACAATACCGTTTGATATGCTGATTGTAATTTCAAGCTTGACTTTAAACATTTAACAACCATTTCAACAGTACATATCCTTTAAGTTTTCACTTTAGAAGAAAGACTGTGTGATTTTTTTCATGCTGTAACTGTGTACAGCTCTGTTTATTTTAGTGAGCACAAAAACAGTGTGGTAAATTAAGGGGAGGATGTGTTCAGAGTAGGTGCATGTGTGTGTGGTTGTCTGGTAATGGAAATTGTGTTTAATTGTGTAATTGAGTGATGTGAGGTATGGTTGGGTATGGTTGGGTGCTGTGTTGTTTATTTTGAAGAGTTCTGTGTGTAGGGTTTTGCTCAAACTGTTATTTTGTTCCTGTGTTTTGTTTAAAAGGCTATGGAACGAGGAGCAGAGGCAATGGGAAGCTGAAGGAGCTCCAACCTGCTACAGTTGTGGCGAGTTTGGGCACAACAGTGAAGAGTGCCCATATGAAGAATCTGGCTTCAGGGAAGCCTACGGAAGGGGAGAAGTTGGAGATGCAGCCGACTGATTTTGGCTCCTCATCCAATGGAAGTGTGAGGAGCCCCAACCCCACAACATTTTTGGGGGGGCAGGGGGCTACAATAGACATTCTCAACAGCCACCGGAGGCGCTGTTGAGAAAGCCCCAACCAGAGTTGGAGGAGCCCCGGCCCCACAAAAAGTCCTGGGAGGGGGGGAGGGGGCAAGAAAATTACTTTCAACAGCCACAGAGGGGGAGCTGCTGTCCTGAGAGCCCGAGAGGGAGGAGCTGCCGTCCCGAGAGCCCGAGAGGGACGAGCTGCATTACCAAGAGCCACAGAGGAACAAGCTGCATTCCCAAGAGCCACAGAAAGAGGAGCTGCCATCCTGACAGCCCGAGAGGGAGGAGCAATATTAACTCCCCCCCCCATCGTACACAGCTTCTGCCGTCTATGCTTTCCGCTGCAGCAGCATTCAGTCGGCGGAATTTTTGGGTCACTTTTGCCTGCACAAAATCCTTGTCAAACCTTCATGAATAGCTCATGAATGTATGGCAGTTCATTATCTGTGTTTAACACGCTGCTTTGCATATGTTTACATCATTAATTCAATGGAAATGAGGCGGCAGCGCTATTCCGCCCCTTTCATTTTGCATCCTCTAAATCCTTGTTTTCTGCACGAAAATAGGAATAGTAAATAGGACGGTGAAAGAACTGCGCACGGTAATCATGTTTTGCGTTTGGTAAATGCTTCGTAAATAAGGCCCTAGATGTTACGGTTCATGTGTAAAATCAGTAAATCTATAGATTAACCGGTAAATGTGTAGATTTACCAGCTCATTGGTCAATCTATAAAATAACCGGTATATCTTAAACAGAATGTATTTATTTACATATTTTTTGCCATTAAGCTCCCTGATGTTACTTTATTTCTGAATTCACCTCAAATGCTGTAGCAATAACTACCACCTCCTTAGTTATTTTATACATTGACCGGTGAGCTGGTAAATCTACACATATACCGGTTATTTTATAGATTGACTGATGAGCTGGTAAGCACACACAACGGCTGCGATGCTGGCTCTGGGGATCAACCACAGTGCGGTCTCCCCAGCGCATCAGTATGAGAACATCATATGTTGACCTGATGAGGAAACTGATCCTGCTCTGTTCCATTGACCATAGGTCTTGCCAGCCAATCTTGCGTTGTTCCACACTCTCCCATCTCATCCATTCTCCCTGCTTGGCCTGGGAAACGGCCTTCACGCACCTCATCCTCTCCTCCTGCGTTTGCACCTCGTTGACTACCAGCTTCCTCAGCTGGGGCTGCCTTGTGCCATGTAGGAGGAGCTAAACTGAGACCAAGACCCCATCTTCCATGCCTAACTTGCCCTATGATATCACCAATTCGAAGGGCAGCCTTTGCATCCTCCACAGCTTTCTTTGCCGCCCACTTTCTTCCAGTTTTCAACACAGGTGCTGCCTCCCTTATGCATTTGTCGCGTGACTCTACTAATGTCATTTCCAGTCGGACCTTGGCACACTTAAACTCCTCGGTTAGAGCGGAGACTGGTAGCTGCAGTATTCCTTTACCATAAAGTCCCACTCTTCTGAGGCAGCATGGAACTCCCAACCATTTCCTGATGTATGAACTGATTAAAGCTTCAAGCTTCTCTACTGTTGTCAAAGACACCTCGGACACAGTCAGTGGCCACAGCAACCTCGGCCGTAGACCAAACGGAAAGCACCAGAGTTTTAGTTTGCCTGGTAAAGCGCTGCTGTCTTCCACTGCTTGTTTTCTAACTTCTCCCACACGAACTGTGTCCTTTAGATCCCTGTCGTACCATCTCCCAAGACTTTTCACTGGCTTCTCAGACACTGTTGGTATTGCCTCACCATTAATGAAGAACATTTTATCTACTACTTTACCATTAATTATAGATATGCTCCTTGATTTAGTGGGCTTGAATTGCATTCGTGCCCATTCAATGTTATTGGTTAATTTGCCCAATAACCGATTAGTGCAGGCTACTGTTGTAGTCATGGTTGTCATGTCATCCATGTATGCTCGAATTGGTGGTAGTCGCAATGCAGAAGCCAAGCGCTCTCCTCCCACTACCCATTTTGATGCCCTAATGATTACTTCCATTGCCATGGTAAAAGCCAGTGGAGAAATGGTGCATCCTGCCATTATTCCAACTTCTAGGCATTGCCATGTAGTGCTGAATTCTGAAGTTGAAAAACTAAACTGCAAATCTCCAAAGTAGGCTTTCACTAAATTTGTTATTGTCATCGGTACACTGAAAAAATCAAATGCTGCCCAAAGAAGTTCTTGTGGCACTGAACCATATGCATTATCCAAATCTAGGAATGTCACATGGAGCTCCTTCCTCTCCTTTTTAGCTGATTGAATTTGTTGCCAGATCACATTGATGTGTTCTAAGCATCCTGGGAAACCTGGAATGCCTGCTTTTTGTACTGAAGTGTCAATGAAGCAGTTCTTTAATAGGTAAGTTGACAATCTCTGAGCAATACTGCTGAAGAAAATCTTCTTCTACGTTTAATAGGAAAATAGGGCGAAACTGACTGATGCTTGTAGAATCTTTTTCTTTTGGTATAAAGACTCCACCTGTTCGGCGCCATGCTCTTGGTACAACCTGTTTTTCCCATGCCACTTTCATCAATTTCCACAAGATTCGTAGAACTCCTGAAGCACTCTTGTACGGAACTCCATTAGGCCCTGGAGATGATGAAGCCCTTGCTTTTTTCACAGCTCGCTCTACTTCTTTCCACTTAGGTGCACAGTCCTCCACTTGGTATTTTGGTGGATTGATAGGTGGGATGTCTGAAGGAATTGACATAAGCTACTGCCTTTTTGAATCTGTATGTGTTTCCTCCAAATATCTCTCCAGCTCAAACTTAGATGCTTTTAGTGTGCCATTCTTCTCACTGGTGAATAACTTCTTTACAAATTTGAATGGGTCTTTATAAAAGTTAGTTCTTGCACGCTCTTTCTTTTTGTAGCGTTTCCGTAGGTGCTCAGCTCTGTGCGATGTTGCAAGCTTATCTTTTATGACCCTTTGTAAGAGATTGAGTCCCTCCTTCTGACTTTGTCCTGCTCTTCTCCATTGCTTCCTCAGCTGTCTCCTTTCTCTTACTAAGCATTCAATCTCCTGCTGCCGTCTAGACTTTCCAGGAATAGTTTGTACTTTTTCCTTCCTTTTTTCAACTCCAAACCTCTCGCTTCCATTTACGTAGATGATGTCCCCAGATTTATCCAGCTTCTTTTCAACTGTTCCACTTAACCTTTCCAATGCAAAACAGAGATCCGTGTTTACTGTGTCCCACGCAGTTTTCTCACAAGCTTTTGGCTATTTAACTCCAGGCTTGTGCCCGTTGAGGTTCTTTTCTCTCTTACGCTGGTTCGTCTGACCGGGTTCGCAAGGATCATTAGGTTCATCACTAGTTGTATCCATGCAAGTCTATGCACGTCTATGACAGGGGTGCTGATATCCTGCGAACTGTGGTTTGTTTCCTGTCGCTGGATTTCATTTGACTGACTTCGTAAGAAGTACTGATCAATGCGAGGCCCCTTGTCCCTTCTCCCTCAAGCATTTCATTCTCCCTTGATGAATCTGACCGTTGTCGCCTTGCTCCAGCCGCAGACACAAACCTGGAGTTCCATGTCTTTGCTAACTGCAGATCTTGAACTAGTCTTTTGTGAAGTACTCTCCATACTCATATCCGTTTCCGTTCCTAAGTCATTAACCGTGTTGTCCAACGTTGAGTCATCTTCCACCCCCGCTCTCGCAGACTCTAGGGGTATTTTTCTCTTTAATTTCTTAGAAGCCTAGGGGCTCCCAAGTGGCGCATCCAGTAAAGGCGCTCCTCGCAGGATGTGCCCTATAGCCTGGAGATCGCTGGTTCAAATCCAGGCTATGTCACAGCTGACCGTGACCGAGAGTTCCTAGGGGGCGGCGCACAATTGGCTGAGCGCTGCCCGGGTAGGGAGGGCTTAGGTCGGCAGGGGAATCCACGGCTCACCGCGCATCAGCGACCCCTGTGGCCGATAGGGCGCCTGTGGCTCTGCAGCGGAGCCGCCAGATCTGTGTTGTCCTCCGGCACTATAGGTCTGGTAGCATTGCTGTGGATCTGCAGTGCGAAAGGAGCACGTTTCGGAGGACGCGTGTTTCAGCCTACGTTTCCTGAGTCGGCGGGGGGGTTGCGAGCGGTGAGCTGGGGATACAGATAATAATTGGGCATGCTAAATTGGGGTGAAAAAACCGGGGTAAAAATAATTGGCGACGACTAAATCTAAAAAAAAAAATAATAATAATTTCTTAGAAGCCTTGGGCAGGTGTCTCCAGCATCCTGTAAACACAGAGCTGGATACTGCCGACAAGGGTAAATATAAGATAAATATATTGGTGCCCTAAAGGCTGCGAGGGAGTAGTCGCTTACAAAATTTTAGGACATGTGTAGGGGGATATAGTCTTTCGAAATTATATTTTGAATTTAGTTTTTGTCTACATTTAAAAATATGTATAGTTTACATATTGACCCGACGATGTTCTGTTTTAAATGTTTATTATTATTATTTATTAATATAAATGTTGACACAGCCATGACAGAAACATACTAACTCCTTTTTTTTCTCCATAGTTAACATATCAGTCCCAAATTCAAGAAAAACCTCTAACACTGGGGGTGGAATAACCCTTAGCAGCGAAGGGGTTAAGTTTATATATTATTGTTTGACTGAGTTAACGCAGGTGCTTTACAGTTCATGATTTACAAAATGAGATCTGATGTGTTGACTAAAACTGAAACTTTCATGACTAAAACTGAATTATGTTACAGAATACATGTAAATGAATCTAGTTGTATAAACAAATTAACCATTCATGTGAGGGACAGCATATTTTACACAGAAGTGTTTCTGTCTTTGACCAATTCCTGCACTGTTACTGACTTAAAGTTGTCCAGCTTACCTGAAGTTGCATAACCACATAATTGAATTTTTCATTTCTTCCACAACCAATGAACTTACAAACATGGTCTTTTCCTGGAAAAAAAAAAGAATAATATTATTTACATTTTTTGTATCAATACACAAATAACTTTTCCTTTCAAGAATTAAGTTTTCTGTAAATTAATTAAGAAAGGACAAATCTGAAAACTACATTTAAAAAATATTGTAACACAAATTTGCACACACCACATTTTATGTAAGATATTATAAAATAACAATTACACCAGTTACTTAGCTTATGAATCAATAAAGTATGATTAGGGTTATATTTTTTATATTTTCATATTTTTTGTAAACCCTGTTTGCATAACTCACATCATTCTATAGTCTTGTTGAGAAGGGCCGGTAGCCAAATAGCTTTCCAACTTTAAATTGTTATGCTTTGGTTTCATGTATCTTTGTATCTGTACACAATAATCTTAATATGCATCCCGTAGAATATGTAATTTTCGTATTTCATCTGACCTTCTCATTTGAAATAAACACACATTCAACACTGCTAGATATATTCTTGGTTACTTTAAATCAAAAGTATGCTAAATACAATGTTGCAATTTCACAAACTTTGCATTGGTAGGTACTGTCTTGTTTGTGCAAGAAGTTTTTTAGAGAATAAAGGATTTCTGAAGAAAAAAAAATATAGGAGTAAAATCATATCTGTTTGTACCTGTACATGTGAAATATCCCACTTTCTATTGTGCATTGTGTATAAAAGAATACTATATTTTATATTATTTTCAACAGTTATTTTCAGAACTAATCAATTGTTATTGATTGCTGTATACTATCCCAAGCTATGCTGCACCATCCGCAGTAATAATAATATTATAAAATATGTAGTGCCTTAAAGGCTGCGAGTGAGTAATCGCTTACAACATTTTAGGACATGTGTAGGGGGATTTAGTCTTTGTAAATTATGTACAGTACCAATGTACCTATTTACCTGTATTTCACTGTAATCCCTGCCATTATTAGTTTTATGATCAATGCATTTCAAAGACAACTAAAATAAAAATTAGTAACAGAATAAGTGACTAAGGAGGCAGAAAATTATTATTATTATTTATTTCTTAGCAGAGGCCCTTATCCAGGGCGATGAAATAATGAGTACAAAACGTTCAGCTCAAATGTAAATAGGCTATTATCATTCAATAGTTATATTAAGGTATGTAACCATCCTCTAAATGACCTCTGACGTTTTATCTCCATATTAATTTAAATGAAAAAAATACTGCCTTGTTTAAGTATTTTACTTCACTCCACCAAACAGTTAACACAGCTGGCACCCATGATTTTTAGTAATAAATGTTTTTTTTATTATTATTTGTGTTATTAATATCTTTTAACTTAAACAACAAATTAAACGTTTTTTTGTAAATAAGATTTGATATGAACAGGATTTACTTTTTAAATAGGCCACATTTTATAACAATTTTAAACAATACATCCTACATATTATTAGCCTTGTTCTCAATCAAAAAAAAATATTTAACAAATACAGTATGTGTGTTAATACAGTCCCTAAGAGAGGCTTAACAACAACAGTATACAGCCCAGTACATTTCTAAATGTGGCGCATTCTGGTAGAAAAAGAAAGTATTGATTTTACACTTCAAACTGCACCGCAGGATAACCAGGACTTGCCTCAAGCGATTTACTGTGGTACCAGGGAACATTCCTTATATGGGACTGTGACAGAGATCAAATTATTTTTGGTGTTAGATCTCCCTCCTGACCTGCGAGGCAGCTGCATAAAGGGAACAGAATACCCTGGACTAAATGGCACGACAGTTTATTCCGAGGGTTAGTTGGAAGTTGGCCATCTAGAAAGGGGGCAAAGCTACAGTATACGAACTCAATGACCTGGACGGGAAACGGCGTGGTATCCGTGGATTGGAGGAGCGGATGCGCTCGATGACCAAGGGGTCATGGGTGACGCTATAAAAAGGTGACGTAGTGATGTGATCTGCTCCTTTGTGAATGGTTACGTTAAATGACCAGAAGTAGAACCTGTGCTGTGAAACATGAGCGTTTTTTTTTTTTTTCGTTTGTCGTTAATACTGTTTGTAATTATTTGGATGGCTAAAACGATCCGGAGCTGTCGCTAAAGGCCAGCACTAAACCCAGATCAACAACACTGCACTTGTGTTGTCAGTAAAGAATTGTATTCACCATGAGCACTAGAGCATGCACTGTGGACTGGTGTTTGAGTATGTATTACATGTGGGTGAACTGAAACAGGACTGTTACTATCTGGGCAAACCCGCGGATTATAAATAAGCAACACACGCCGCCGTATTGCTTCATTAACATTGTTATTGTTTACTGCTGTTAGCCATCAGTTATTGGATTATACAATTAAACCTTCATTGCACCTGGATTATCATTGTTTGTCTGATTATTGATCACTTGCACCTGCACACTGTTAACTACTTTGCCACAGGGACCCACTGTACCTATTCTTATGTTCCATACAGAGTTAACAATATCATCATTTTTCAATATGTAGGAAAGCTTACCCAAACTGTTTCTCTCCACTGACAAGGTGGCAGTTTTGGTTTACTGTTTTTTTATCAAGATCAGTGGGTAAATAATGATACTGTATCATCTCTTTAGTTTTCAGCCACAGTTCAGCTGTTCCAGCTAATTTTAAAAGCTGTGTAATCTGCTGGGATCTGCACTACAGAAAAGTTTTTAACAGTACAGGTTACATTATGATGCTAGATCTTAAATTGGTTTTATATTTTGGCATGAGGTTAAAAAAACAGATAAAAATACCATTCAATTCTCAGAGTAAAAGGTATTCCTTGACATTCCCTGAAGCTTAGCACGCAAACTTACAGGCTGATTAAATATGTTATTGTGATAACATACAACTTAATACAGAACCCTTCGTATAACAACCCCCTGTTTTTAACACTCCCAATGGGAAGGATTTTCAAAAGGTAGTAAATGATAACGCCAGTATGTGATTAAGACAGAAAGAATCGATGCTGTAAATCTCCCTCCCGATTGGAAAGGGTGCCGGGTAAGGTTGGTAGTACACTTCCCAATAGACGGGTCGACTCAACGGTGGGCGGAAACCAGAAGTCAGCCATCTTGGTGAAAGTGCGTAACTGCAAGTACTCTAAACAACTCCATTGCAATCAGATACGGGTCAGGCAGCGACTGGATAAACCATGGCAATGGGCTGAGTTCAGGGAGGAGTTTGGTGGTACAAAGGGTTTGCAGTTGCATGAGTACACCCCCTTACGCTGAAACTTACGTGTGCGGAGCTTGGATTTGTTTTTGTTGTTATTTCTGTTGCTGCAGAGGAGTAAGGACGGAGAACGGAGCTGCACCCATGGAGCCAGCATGAACCCGACTCACCGCTTTCACTGCACAGCACCGAACACACAGCCAAGCACCACCCAGGCAAAAGGACACTCACCACAAGAGAACAGTTTCGTGCACGGAGGATTGCGGTACAGGAGTGTTATTGTTTTGTTATTATTTGGGACGGCGACCCGCCGTATTGTACTTCCCATATACCATTGCTGGTATATTTTATTTTTGGAATTTACTTTTGCTTTTGTATTAATAAACACAGACAGTTTTTGGGAGTTAACCTTTGTCTGGATATTGGATTATTACACCCTTTGCACATCCTGGTCACAGTTGGTGTCAAGAAGAGGGATTTACAATGGACCCGACCGCATTGAAGGCAATACTGGAGAAGCAGGAGCGCCGACATCAGGAAGGGATGGCATGCAATATTCTTGGTAGCCAATCCAAGGAGGGAACTGGCGGCTGAACCAGCGGTGCCCCTACCCAAGGTGAGGGTAAAGAATATCTCACGGGAGGATGATCGGGTCAGCTACTCAGGGGAGGCCCAGGCAGTCTACCAGGTCCTGACACATGACGAAGCAATGATTTATGATGTTGTGAAGCGGGCCATTCTCCAGCGACTCTATATTATGGAGGAAACACATCGCCACCAGTTCCGGGAATAACAGAGACCCACAGGAGTATGGCCCCGCGTGGTGGCGCAATCCCTTGTGGATCAGGTGACCCGGTGACTCTGCCCCAGCACCCGCACGGCAAAAGAGATCATGGAGTTAATTGCCTTCGAGCAATTCGTGCAGGTGCTGGGGGTGGACACGCGAGACTGGGTCACCCGACACTGACCCTCCCTTGTTTTTTAGTAATAAAAAAATGATGTTCCGGACTATTTTCTTAGAATGTCATTACTCTGCGGAAGGGTACCCAACGAATCAGTGCAGGCTCAAGGAAAATCACGGTGAAAATGTTCCAAGGTCAGCATCTTTTACCGACTTGACTAAAAAATACGCTCAGTTCAGGCATTTTGCCAAGCAGCTCTTTGCCCCGCTATTGCTTTTCTTTCATTAATTTTCTTTTGGCAGAACAGCTTTCGTATTTTCGAGCAGCAGACATTGTAAAATAAAATATTGATATAGGTTTGCGCGGAGTCAAGTGACTTCCGTATAGCAATCGGTAGCCGCTGAAAACAAACCGTTGTCAAGCTGTGTAACATACGAGCGGTGGACATGGCTAATTATGTTGACAACCTACGTGACCAAAAAAATAACACACAGTGTTAACCAAGAAATCGTTATGTAGCATTGATTTTGGCATTTTCAAGTGGTTGTTATGCCTATTTCGTTATGTCTAATGTGATTTCCGAAATTATGTTGATTTACAAAATATAAAGCCTGTACCAGCTCCAGCAGAGAAAAGGGAGAGCAGCTGGGACGCCTTCCTCAGCACTCTCAGGGTCACCTGTTGGTGCCCCATCTGCGGGGAGTGGGGGGCACTTCCCAGTTAACTGCCCCATCTCAGAAGAGGAGTGCCTAAGGCCACAACGGCTACAGAGAAGTGGGGGGGGGGGGGGCACCACCTCCACCACAGCCCTGACCACCAACCATGTGCCAGAGCTTGGCGCCTGGGGGTTGGATCCCTCGACCTGGTCTCCTAGATACCCGACCTTCGTGTCGGGACCTATGCGGCACCAGGTCGTGGCACCACCAGGCACAGTTGGTTGTCTGGTCTCCTGCGCCGCTCCCCCTGGTAGCCCAGACGTCGCTGCACGGTCGTCTGGGCTCGCACCTCTGCCTGGGGCTGCAGCCGACCGATCGCCTGCCTGTGCTTCCGACACCCCATCCACTGTACCTGGGTCCCCTGTCGCTGGGTTCCTTGTCGCTGGGTCTCGGTCCCGTCTTGAAGGCGCCGGACTGTGGACCAAACCTCCCTCAAGGATGGGAGAAGGACAGTAGGGGACTTGAGGGAGGGTGGTTGTATTTTAAGGGAGAGTGGGAGGTGGCCATGGGGGCCATGTGTGCTGAGCACAAGGGGGATATATGTGGCAGGGAAGGGCCCTGTTTGTAAATACTGTGGTTTGTGTATTGGTGGTGGTTGGCAGGGATGGGGTTAATTCCTATCCCTGCCAAATACATGTTAAAATGTGGTTGGAGCCTTAATTGAGTGATTAATGGTTAACTAGGCTCCAGCCACATGGTATTTTAGGAGGGGGAAAATCCTTTGTTTGGGAGGTTGGTGTTTGGGTGAGTGTAACCTATGGATTAAACTGTGCGTTATTCTGTGGTAGTCAGAGAAGGCGAATGCCCAGCCTGACAGCATTCTTTATTATTGTTTTGTTTAAACCTTTTTTTTTTGGCCCTTGTGCCAGTTACTTTGTTTCTGTGTTTTTGTGACGGTGTTTGTGTCACCACAAAGCAGTCCTATCATGCCCCTTCAATCTAAGTTGTTCAAAGCAGCCAGCATTATCTCTTTAAATCTTTAAAGCATTGACTCGGCAGAATAAGTACAAATCAGTATATAATTCATTATGTAAACCTAACCTAATAATATTCATGTGACTTTATGAAGTAAAATTAGTTAATTCTATAGGGTGATGCAAAACTTTTGGCCATAGCTGTAGATATAAAAATGCAGTTATCTATTGAAGGTGATTTCAACCAGTAATCAGATATAATCTGGATAAATCTATTTCAGAATCTGCAACACTTAGTTAATCCCAGGCTCTATGTAACTTTATCAATGATTTAAATATAGTATATGTGTGGCGCCTGAGAAACAGCAATGTAAGTGATGTTACATTTTTTTCTGCCAGACGCAAGTTTTATTCTCGAATTGATTCAATGTTTCTATCTCCAAAGCTCATTAATTCTGTGTTGATAACTGACATCCTTCCAATTGTTCTATCAGACCATTACCCAGTGCCCTGTAATTTTGCTTGGTAATTTTTTTTCTTTTTCTTAAATTAAAAATAATTGATCACAAAACAAAATAAATCTGAAACTATTCCCTATAACATCTGTGAAAATACTGTAATGTTGTACAATAAAATGCCTTATTTATATTAATCCTTAGATTCCCTTTTTACTGTATGTTGTGTGTCAATTACTCTGTGATCATTCAGATAATGAGGATTTCCATAAGCTCTAGAAAATTAATTACTGCCTGTCATTTGGCTCTGATATCGTTTCTAAACTGATCAATGTTTAGAATCGTTTCCTGCTAACTTCAGTTATACACAAAGGATTTTCTCAGTACCAGCGATAAAAACAACAGTTTTGCCTGCATTGCATAAGTACAAAGCCAAAAAATGAAAAAAAAAAAGTGGCAACGATATATCCAGATTTGGAAAACATAATTGAAAAGCTTATTTTAAAATAATGTATAGTTTATGTTTTAACATCTTGAAAAAGCCTCTACATTCAGAGTAGACACCATTACTGATATAAAATGGAGCAGGGATATTTAAAAAAAAAAAAAACATTTTATAACAATTTTATAACTATTTTAAACCATACAGCCTATTCTATACAGACTTTTTGATCCCTCTCACTCGGGATCTGTGCAGTCTACAACCAGGCAACAGACATCACTCACACTTTTGTGTTCTTTGCAAATCGAAACAAAGAGGTTGAGTTACTGTCCTACCTTGCAGTTTCTTCAGGACAGCTACTTCCATCTTGAGGACCTGTTTTGGTTGCTGTGCCGACTCCACCTTCAATGCCACACTCTCCCTTGTCAGCAGATCCGAGGCTTCATAGATCTCACCAAAACCCCCTCCTCCAATTTTCTTTAGCTAAATAGACCAGGGAAATAATTTATTTTAAATTCAAAGGACGTATTAGAAAAACAAAAAAAAAAAACTATTATTTTTTCAAGTGAATACAGACACTTGTGAACTGAAATCTGGCTCTGCACAAATATAATCATTTTTTGCAGTTTAATTGTTAACCTTCTTACAGATGTTTTACACACCCCAAGCACAGAATGACTGGGGTAGGGCACAACTTGCCCATTTTATATTGTTTGGTAAAATTACTATAAATTAAGACCTATAGTTACTGGTAGATGCAGGATGAATTTCTGCCATTAGGTGGTTTTAAAAATGTGTCAACTGAGTGTTACTAAATGGAAATACATGAACACAGTTGCAGAGGGAACATACATTACAACTGCACACCACTAGTGGTCATTTTTCAAACAACCTCACTTCAGAAACTCAGACTGTCTTAATATTTTCAGAATTAAACCCAGTGGTTGAAACCAGTCAATTTTTCTGGACTAGTTAGAAAGCATGGTAAGTAATGGCTGAGAAAGAGAACAACCAAACCATAATAGGATATTAAATAAGTAATAAATGAGAAGTAATTATGCCATGTGTAGAGTAAAGGACAGTGTTTCTCAAATGCAACCCCCTTGTACACCCTCTGCAGCTTCTCTTGTAAATTAGCTGTAAATTCTGCAGTCTGGGATGAGACAACTATGTAGCGATCTGCTGTATGAATGACAGCAGTCAAATCTACTGTAATATAACTTCAGCTACCAATCTAACTTTAATATGTGACTGAATCTCTACAAAAAACTATTTCTTCAGTAATTGCAACTGGAAATATAATCGTAAATGGATTACCATTGTAACACAAAACATAATGATGAGCCTTTATACAGGTACACTCCACTTTAACAGACCCTGTTAGAAGGGAGTTCCGTTTACAACGTATTGAGGAGACATGCCCCTGCCAAACAACATGGTTTTAATGGGGAATAAAGCCTGGGACAGACAGGCGCGGCACGGCACCGCTGGGCATTTTCACGGTGCGATATGTATACAAAGCGATATGTAATTTCAATATGTCAACGTAACATTATTAATTCTATAGGAAATGATGCAAAATCTGTTTGTTTTTCACTGTTGTTTTTCTGCCAATCTATATGCAGGTGTATGAAATAAGCGATCTGAGCTTAGCAAAGAACATACAATATGTTGCTGACAGCAAGTAGCCTACTACTAAAGTGTTAGAAAATATATCCTTTTACAGCCAGTTATTTAGTAAAAATAGTAGTAAACTACAGAAATACAAAAATGCAGGAAGGATGCTTATCAGGGGTGATGTATAAATTACTGACTTGCCTGATTTTTCCTGTTTCCTGTTTTTGTGTTGTCAGCACTTGGCTGTGACTGGTTAATCCACCGACGGTACCGCGTGGCAGCCATAAAAAAACACGCTCTGGAGTCTATTTGAGCGGAACCGTTCACCGGCACCACGGGACTGGCGGTATCGTCCTGCGCTGACCTGTCCAACACCATATGAAAGCAATAGCAGCGATACAGGCGACAAAATGCCTTGTGTGCACCGCTGCACCTGTCTGTCCCGGGATTAACTCTGGTTAAAACGGACTAGTTTATAACGTATATACCATTTAATATGTACAGTTTTCATGTTCCACAGGCAGAATGTTTTGTGTTTAATACTAGAGGCTGTGTGGTCCAGTGGTTAAAGAAAAGGGCTTGTAACCTATGGGTCCCCGGTTCAAATCCTGGCTCACTCCCTGACTCACTGTGTGACCTTGAGCAAGTCACTTAACCTCCTTGTGCTGTCTTTCAGGTGAGACGCCGTTGTAAGTGACTCTGCAGCTGATGCATAGTTCACACACCCTAGTCTCTGTAAGTTGCCTTGGATAAAGGTGTCTGAGCTAATAATAATAATACGTACAGTTTTCCTGTTCCACAGGCAACTGTTTTGCGTTTAATACGTACAGTTTTCCTGTACCGAAGTTCCAAGGTTTGTGCAAAGACGGAATACCGGGACAGTAAATGACAGTCATGGAGGCATTTGTGACATCAGGCAGGAAAAACAGTTGCTGTTTACTTTTATTTTTCTATGTTTTGGTTGGCACAGGCGTTGTACAGTTTAAACGTATAACATATAGTTTTAAAAGAAGTTTGCCATTATTTAAATTGCCCAGAATTTAAAAGGCAACAAATGTTAATGTGTTCATTTCAATTGAGCATTTTTTTTTTTTTAAAGAAATCCTGTAACTATTATCGATGAGCCTGTGAACACAGTAAATCAGTTCCAGTACAGTGATTTTAACATGTACTGTATATTACACAGATAAGACATCTGAAATGGTATCATATCCTCTATTACAAATAAGTAAATTACCTTTTGATAAGGTCATTTTAAAAGGGAAGATGTACACACTGATAGGAAAAACATGATTACTGTATCTTACTGTCACATTTATCACAAAAGACTTTGAGAAAGACTACTTGTAGAAACGTTTGTCTACTGCAAAGCCTTTTTATATCTCTGCCTCAAGACTCATTACCTTGTATTCAGCACAATTCATGTGAATAGGATCTTGGCAACATATACACACAAAAAGCAAGACAAATTACAATTTTTCAGCATTCAACATTTTCACACAAATACAGTATGCTCAAACAAATGTATTATTAATTTATAGAAACGTGCATAAAAGCCGAGGCTGTTTATTTGTTATGCTTGTCATCCTGCTGCCTTCAAATAATTTTTTTTTAAAAATAAGGCATCAAGGCAGCCACCTCTATTCCATTTATCTTTTTTAGTTGGGTCACACCCAACTACATTAAATGCAAAGAACATCAGTCATTGCTGTACACAGTTGCTGGCCTAAAGATTTGTATTACAGGAGAGTAGTTGTTATTTACTTCATGCGAATACTGGACTCGGCTTTCACCAAGATAAAATGAGATAATAGTGGTGTGAACCAACAAAGACGTAGCTTTGTTGTAATATATGAGCCTTCAGTGCTTTTCCTGTGCCAGGTAACATGGATGACCTATTGGCTCAATAGGAAATGTTGATTGCTGAAGTGTAATTCTGGCTCCAGAGATCAGAATAATTGCAGCCTCCCTGGTGCATCAGCACACACAACGATGGCGATACTGACTCCAGGGAACAACCAAAGTACAACCTCCCTAGCTCCTCAGCATAACAACCATCTGGAATGGACTGTCTCACCAACACCTTGATGATCTTGCAGCTCTCAGAATTTTCCCCTGGCCTACAAGATACATATTCCTGTTTTGCCAATGACAATAACACTTAACAATGATCGACAAAATGTTTTTAAACTTATGAAGCCGTTTTCAAGGATTCCTAATGATTAAACATCAAATAAATTGAGGGGAAGTTTTGAAAAAATAGTAACACATCATAATATATTCATATCAATTTACTCCAAAATGCACATCACACATATTTGCCGTGACATGGCACCAAGCTTGTGACTATAAAATCATACAATGATACAATATCTAAATAGTTTCAAGTGGGTGCAAATCACATCAGTATTATTCAGCATCAGTTATACCCGAGGGAATTATGCACAGAAAAAATCTAAATTTTGCAAAATTCTGCAGTTTCTCTGTACAAGTAACAAAAGTATTGTGCAGTTGTACTGGGTTCTTCTCTCATAATGGATATCAAAATACTAGCATAAGTAAAACAAATAATAATAATAAACTAAGTAGAAAACAATGGATTTTTTAACATAAAGTCTTTCTAAATTCCAAGATTGAAATAAAGGTACAACAGCTCTTTCAGTTTGTCTTCCGAAAAAGAACGCCTCCGATCAGACAGGACAAGACTATACAGCGAGTTGCTGAGCTCAGTATCAGCTGTATTTGTTACTGCATTTACGTATCTGAAAATTAATGTTTTCAAATTAGGAAGACGGTCAGCTGTCGATGACCAAAACAAGTTGATGTCAATTTCTCCTGGCAGTACAGCGCTCTGGATCGCATCGGGTGCCACCTTCACAGTGTACAAAGCAAAACAAAGAACATCTTGTATTCTCTCTTTTGCAGATATATTTGCAATGTGGGACCTTTGTCGTTGCATTTTCTGAAAAAATCGATAAATGTTCCCTTTATCCTCAGTGTGATCCAACATTTTTCTCTATCCTTCTCTGTTAACGGCGATATTATTTAATATTATACGCCTATGTGTGGTGATACATTTTATGCGTGTGGGCGTGTAATTGCATAATTCCCCGGGGTGTATGATTTGTATTGAATTTTACATTGAACAGAGTAAATATCCCCATGCATTTTATTTAAAAAATAAAATATACACTCACCACTTTCCATCTGTCCTTGACCATGCAGTTGGGCAACAGAATGTCGGCCTGCTCCCCTGCACCGTTCATTTTTGCTTCGTCCTGGATAGCTGGCGCTAGGCACTGCATTGGCCAGCCAGTGAAAACTCGGGCAGCTCCCAACTTAAATGAGCCATTTATCTGGAGGATGTTAAAGAAACAGAGTTCAACTCCCATAATTATTACAATACAGAGGAATGACAACCACCATACCATAATTGGAAATTCAGTCTTTTTTTTATTTATTTTTTAATCAGAATGTCATGTCAACAAAATAAACACGGAATGGGCCCGGAAAACAAAGTCCATGGCGCGTGTCAAAAAGAAAATACTGTAATTGTCTTTGAGTTGTCTAATATTGACAACCAATGTAACCTTATATCAAAAGTCCTGAACATCTGCTTATTTGTTTACTGGAACTGTTTCTACAATATACTGGATTGTGTCATATAATAACATTTTTTTTTGTACTTAAACAAATACAATTTTTTATCAATTTTATTTATCAACCTTTAATGTTTTCCGAATTCCTGGCTTTATTGTTATTATTTGCATACCCTTCTGCCAAACTGAAGCAAATTTTATATGTTGGCCTACTATTGGTTTTCTTAAAAGTAAGCCTACTGTACATGTTAAAGTGTACTCATGGTTTCCATACAAAAACTACAGGGAACCAAGCCACAAGATTACCTTGATTTAATACATAGAACACATTTCTGTGGAAATAATCCACAGATGTACAACTTCAGTACCAATGTACAAAATCATTGCACATACTATAAAAATGCCTTAACTCCACTCATACTGTATAGACAAGGCCGCTATTTTAATCTATTATGCCACATAATATACAGTAGGTAGCACAAATTGCACTCTAGACAGTACATGTATGACCTGTATTACTGTAGATGTACAGTATTCACATGGTCATAAGTTTGGCCTACATATAGTACCTCTCTAAACTTGAGTACTCTAACAATACAAATCATGTGGGAGTTGTATTCAAACATTTATAGACATTTCTACATTTGGTGGCAAAGATTTTGCACACTTAAGGCTTACAGATATGGTACATATATGATGTATGCATACTGTAGGTTAACAAGCTTGTATAAACTGTGTACATGGGCATTTGCACATTTCCCGGAGTCATACGGTAACAGCAAACAAATTATGATACAAAATATTTACAGTACTCTTAGTTTCCTTATGCTATGAGGAACGGTGTCACAAGCTGGAAATGACAAGAACTTGATGCAGACTCAAGCCTGTTACCAAGTAGACCAGGTCAAGAGTAAATATTAAAAAATATATACATACACTATATATTTTTTTACAAAAAGATTACACTTTGAACTTCAAATTGTATGTTTAAATCTAATATTAAAGAGTAAGTAGCGTTATACAGCGTTATATAGCGTTACACATCCCCACATGTTGCTTCAACAGTTTAAATAATGTACCTGTAATTTTTCTTTTCATTGTTAACATCCTGACAACTTTTTACACATTTTAACTTTAAAGTCTGTTTCAAAGCTCTTTTCAGAATGTCTGCTCTTATGCACTGATGGTGTAAGGATTATTGCCCACACTGTCAAACAGGTAACACAGCAACATGATCGATGATGTGGTAAGGAACAGAGCACTTCTTATGTTTTGACTTAGAGTACAGATCTCAAACCCCAGTGCACTAGAGTGGCCATTTTGAAAACAGCTTTGAAACAGACTTTAAAGTTATAAGTGTAAAAAGTAGTCAGGATGTTAACAATGAAAAGAAAAATTACAGGTACATTATTTAACGTATCACGCTATATTTTTCGGAACCCCGCTACTTAATCTTTAGACATTGGCATCGAACAGCAGTCATAATATAGCTAATTATATCAGCTTACAAGTATATGCATGCAGTGTCCAGGGCAGCAGACAACCATGCACAGCTGAGTACGAACGAACATAAAATAACAACCCTGTATACCAAATCATGCCAATTAAAATGAATAAATGTTATATCATTTAATAGACTGTGCCTTAATTGGTTTGTTACTGTACCTTTTTAATAATAAAATAGCGAGAGGCACACATTGAATATTGCCAGAAACTAGTAAAATCAAGCAGAAAAGGAATGCATACACAATGGAGATTTTAATTTAGCAGGGATGTATCCAGGCTGTATGCCATTTCCTCATCCTCCATCCCTTGAGTCTTTTTTTTTTTTTTTACAATGAAATTTGGTAAATGCTGAATACCAATACTGGAATGACACACATTTCTGTAAAAACATGATTGTATACCATGTTATGACCTCAGCTCAAATGCTTTTTACTTGCTGATTCAGTTTAAGAGTTTAAAATGATTTACGGATATTCTCATTCTCATGACTCGGGAGGGCGAAGACGAACACACGCTGTCCTCCGAAGTGTGTGCCGTCAGCCGACCGCTTTTTTTTCACACCGACGCTCGGCCAATTGTGCGCCGCCCCCTGGGAGCTCCCGTCCACAGTCGGCTGTGGAATAGCCTGGACTTGAACAGGCGACGTCCAGGCTATAGAGCGCATCCTGCTGCGCCTTTACCGGATGCGCCACTCGGGAGCCCATGCATGATATTTCTAACTTTAAAAACAGTGTTTGTTATTACTAAGTTGGTCCTCTATCAATTTGTAAACTATCAGCCGTATGTTTTTTTTTAACTGCTGCTTCATTCATAGTAAGCTCCTCTGACTGTTTCAGAGTTATCAGTTTCTTTATGTGTATGACCATATCTAGAAACTTGAAAACAATGCAAGTTCCAAGAAACCACATAGGCCTACATGTTTGTAAAATATATTTAGAAAATCCAACTACAAAGCTTCATGTCTGGATTTACAATCTTTTCCTGATTATACTAACTGAAAATGAAATCACATGAGCACTGATCTTTGTTCTTACTGGAACGGCACTTCAGCACAGTAAATAGGAAGATTCTCTGTGATTCAGCAATTGGTGACAATTACATGATTCATTTTAGTAGCATACTTATCTATTAAGAATAGACTCATATTGGGAGACATGGATAAGAAAATGTGAAGGATTTTTGCAATAGCATGGTTTTTGCTGCATCCAGGCAAAGTAGCCTAATATTGAGAAATAATGCCCAGGACAAAAAGCTGCAACGGCCATTTTGTTTTGCGTTGGGAGGTGAAGTGCAGCCAAATTTCTGGTGTTTTCTTTTTTTCAAAAACAGTTAAATCTCTCACCATATTATACAATTTCCCAAAACCTTAGGTCTGATAATGCCAGATATTCGATTCCCAATTTACCAGATGTCATAACCCTCCTCTGTCAGCCTAAGGGTTAATGAAATACATCACATTTTATTTAGGATTGCACCAAAAATATTAGTGAGGATGTCAGAATAAGCCTGCAAAAAAAGTAGCTGTCTTAAATTATAAAATCAATATTTAAATTATTGTCACGTTGCATCATTCTGCAGTAAAATCATTAAAATACGAAAGACCTTTCCTGATGTTTTGCATACTTTCACAGATAAAATTACACCAAAGAGATTAACATGCACTGTTACAGATGCTGTTATGTATCATAACCATGGCCCAATTTCTGTCTCAATTGTATTTAAGATACCTAAAATCCAATTCAGGCCCTCTGATGAAATGCTTTGACCCTAACTTTAAATGAATGTCAAGTTTTTCCCTCATTGACGAATCTGGCAGTTTCTGAAATGAATTAATGGAGAATAATAAGAAATCCAATGTAAAGTACTTTGCTGTACACTCAGTTGCAGCTCTAAAAATCATGTGCTGACACATTTAAAGTCATGACACTGTGTTTATCCCAAACTAATCGTTTCCGGATCAGATATTTAATTAATTCCAGTGTAACATTATAACATGTTTACAGACTTACAGGTTTATAAAAACATATACAAGCAATTTAATAACCAGTACAAGGGGCATTTTTTTATTATAATGAGCCCAAGCTCTGTTAATGCACTCTGTGCACGGGCTATACAATATATCCCTGAGTTGACCACTGGGTTTAGCAAGTCTTTTAGACATATACTCGCACATATTAAAACCATGCACACAATAAAGTCGTTTCTATAAACCAAATAATAAAAAAAACCACTGCCAATTCCATTGTAATGCAATCTAAAGACAAATCAAAGAGAACACTAAGATCAGGGTTTAAAAGAATGCAGAGTAAAATGGCCTTAAACGGTCAAGCTGACTCAGTTACTTTAAGGATGGACAGGTGAAAAATAAGGCGTATAAATTATTAACTCAACATTTGTTGTGGAGAAACTAGAATGACCCTTGTCTGTTTAATGTATATGACATATTTCATACAACCATCCTTTACTCAGTGTTTAACAAAGTGATTTTTCACTGACAGAGGAATTATAGACCGGAAAAAAGTATATGTATTGTTTTTCTACTGGCCACATACTTACTATGGTGAAACAACCCTCATTGCTAGCAGGGAAAAAATGACATACCGTACGCTATGCAGTATCTTCACAAAGCTGTTTCAGTTAACACAGCAGGGGGATAATGCTTTAAACCACAATATTGGTTTAAACAAATTTGGCTAAATGTAAGGAAAACCAATTGTCTACATGAAATGTAAATAAAATGATGGTTAACAGAGATATACATTAAAAAGTATACTGATAGTGCCCACTGTTATTGTCCCATAAGCTGGTCAGTTTAACATCATTGATATTTACCTGGACCAGAAATAGTGGTAGTGATTCCTTCATTTTGAATTTTGTTAGAAGTATCAAATAAATTCATGACCAACACAACTAAACCTCAAGGGCTAATCAGCATATCGTTTAAAATATTCTTACAGTTAAACTCCAGCAAAACAGTTTTACAGTAACTGAGTAACAACATTAGTCCTGCTGGTGATAAGAGTCCCCTTAATTTCAGATTTTAAAAACCTCTTGCCTTACTTAAGTCTAGATCCCGTAACTAGAAATTAACATTTGATTTTATTTATTTTTTAACCGAAATATTGGATAACCTACAGTGTACATTTTCAAGTCTCATCAAGTCCTAACAACACCATCAAGCAAGAAATAAGAATGACAATAAAAACAGAAAATGAAGAATAATATATTCAGAATAAATACTTCTAAATGATATGACTAAAGCTTTGTTTCTGGTCCCATTAATTATTAATGTATATGCTGTATTTAGCTACTCTATTCTATATAAAGGCTGGTCCCATTTGTCTGAACAGATTCTGTTATTTAATTTCAATTGCGCTTTGTGTTTAGATAATATCTGTAACATGTTCAAAGACTGAAAAGCGCATCTTATTTTGAAACCAAGACAGTATCCGCTAAGGCAATACCGTACATTTTGCTTTACCATTTATAACAAAAAAGACTAAAATCTACACAAAACTTATTTTACAACATACATGAGCAATGCACATTAAAACTTTGACATTTCGCTGAGTTAAAACTATTGAAATGTGTAGTTTATATTTTATACTATTTTAACCCACCCCAAATTGCCAAACCCTTTCCTCCTTCAAATTTTTTGTCCGCAGTGCAGCTCGAACCCAGCAACAATCATCTTCCTCGCGACAGGCGGCGCACGAGGACACTGGTTTTCCAAGAAACAACATCAAACCCACGCGCGGTTCTCCACGCCCTTATTAATTTTACACCAATGTGTAAGCTCACCGCCCTTCAGGATCGCCTTCTGTGGTCACCCATTGGACAAAACAGCAAAAACTCACTGTCGCTCAACATAATATATATATATATATATATATATATATATATATATATATATATATATATATATATATATATATATATATATATATATGACAAAAAAATAAGATCACTATACTTTGGATCAGAAATCCGCGATGGAGCAATGAAATGCGTGCGGTGAGAAGAGCATTATGGGAGATGATGTTTTCTGCACTCGATCAACACATACTAATTATGGGAAACTACAACAGTTCAAGACTATAATTCCCAGAACACATTGCCCATGCAATTCATAGGAGGCCTGCATTGCGATGTATTTAAGTCTCTTATTCATAACTGCAAATACACAGACTACACTTTTTTTTTTTTTTTTTGTATTTCCATACTAACGACAAGCTTCATTTTGAAAAAGATGTATATGCAATTGCTGAACAGCTGTGGCAATGACAAGGTGCTCCCGATGGGCGTTTGCTGTATTGTACTACAATAGACAAGGTGCCGATGCAACGAAAAGCGGGTGGTTACAAATGTGACACTAATGCGATGCATATTAACGCAGAGAAAAACAGTAAGTATATGAATATAGGTATTCTGACCTGTTCTTTTGCCGCCGGAATAAGATCGCAGTTTTAGAAGCTTTGCAGACGTGCATTATTCAGTTTGCAGGGTCATTGCGGTTTTTTGCTCATATGCTCCTGCACCATGCTCCACCCTGGTCTTCTCGCTCTCCTGAATCAGCATCACAGGGATTCTCCCACAGTGCACCTCGAAGCCAGGGCTGTGAGATAGTAGCTAGTTAACTACATCACATATGTTTTAGTTGCATAGCAACTTGTCTGGAGTGTTTTACATTCATTTTTGATGGACACACACTTGCATCATGTATTACGTGTGTTACCTTAAAAATGATGCCTGATATATTATTAATATTAAATATGTTATATAAAAAAAAGTTCACCATGGTAATTGTTGCAATGTAATTTTGCAGTTTTACAACATTACATCTTTACTATGCTTTCACTTAGCTTTAGTACACTCTGCATTGCAATGGAATAAATCTTTTTGTCAAGAGCTGATCCAAACAGAGTGATATCTGTATCTGTATGTGTTATTTGTATACATTGTAGTGTTTTCAGTTTTTTTCCAGTGACAGAAATGAGACTGCAACCGTGAGTAGATGAAGGCTCAAGCCGTTTATAATTTACAATAATTAAGTAATCACAAAATAAAATCATAAAGTGAGGGAAAGGGAAACTGGGAGTCGAAAATGAAAATAAATGATTGCAAATTGTTCGTATTTGATTCCTCTGATCCTTTTCCTCTCTATCTCTATCTCTATCTCTCCCCACACACACCCTTCTCTGTCACTCTTGCTTTCTCCAATCTCCCGGATTTTCCCTGCACTCCCTTATATGTCCTCACTTCCCCTGCCCTCCCCACCCGTCTTTCGCGCCAAACCTGCACCCCAGTTCTCCTCCACACACATCCACACACACACACACACAACCCCTGCACGCATACACACAACACACAACCCCTGCACACATACACCCACCATGCAACCCCTTGCACACACACGCACTACACTATCCTGATTCTCCCCTGCCCCCCCCCCCCCCCCCACCCCACATTGCTACAATATGGTATATTGTGGCCTATTCACTCACATATTAAAATCCTACTGTCACATAAATCAAATGTATTTTTCCACTAATCCAACAGTACCTCTTTAAAAAAAAGGAAAACAATTATGAAATCAGACACACAAAGCAAGACAAAGCCATCTTGTTATTGAAAATATTAAACAGATGATTTTACTTAGAAATGCACTGATAGTAATTTCAATATATGTGAATTTATCATTAAAAGATTTACTGAATTTACTGTATAAATAAAACGTTGTATGTAAAGAAAACAAATGCTTTCTGTTTTGTAATTTAGATCCAATATTCACTACAATGATCCAATTTGGAGAAAAGAGCAACTTAAAACTAGATTTGTTTTATCTTGGCTTCAAAGTAATTTGCACCCCTTATGGGAACTGGGGCAGCAGTGTGGAGTAGTGGTTAGGACTCTGGGCTCTTGGTTGTTGGTTCAATCCCAGGGGGGACACCTGCTGCTATACCTTACGCTGCTCAGCTGTAGTTGGGACCTTGCCAGGTCTTGAAGTGCATGGAGGAGGTGGTCTACAGGATCCGGTTATCACCCAGAGGACGGAGGGTGGTAGTCCACCGGGAGCAGCTCGCTCCCTACTGAGGGTGGGACCCTGCACACCCTGGCACAGCAGCACCTGCTCCGCCACACTTCAGCCCTGGCCCTGCCTGACAGTCCTCCTCCACCTCGACTCGACAGACCACCACCTGCAGGTGCAGGGAGCCCTGGGTCACCTGGGCAGCCAAGACCACGATGCCAACGCAGACCCCCAAGTCGTTTCCGGGACTTTGTTGGTCCTCTCGGGGATGAAGGACTTTAAGGGAAGAGCTGTGTAACTGCTGTAACCGCGTTCGGGAAGGTTCTAGCCCAAGGTCAACAGTTCAGTGCAGCAGGTGTTCAGGGACGTCAGAGACGGGAGAATCGTCACCAATCAGGAGCTTGCTACGCCAGCGTTCCCAGTTACAAGTGTAGGCAGAATCAAGGGGGAAGACGTTGCAACTTCAGGGGATCGAAAGCGGGAAGAGAGAGCTTAGGATTGGTAGCTGGTGCACCGGGGGCATGCCCTGGACACAGAAATAAGTAGCGGACTGCTGCTGCTGAGCTGCAGAGAGAGAGACAAGAAAGAGAGCAGAAGAAACCGTGGGAAAGAGCAAAAGAGAAGCGGGACTAGAAAGGACCACAGACTGCACTTAGTGGTTGTAGCACACGGCCGCAACAGTGTGTTTTGGGACTTGCTTTTATTTTATTTTTATAATTTTGTAGCACTATGCTGCTCAGCTGTATTTGTACCACTGGCTGGTAAAGCAACACCTTTAACCTGCCCAGTGTAGGGTCCTGGCTTAATAAACCATGAATTCAAGAGGGAATGCGCTGACTGGGAACCGAGACGAGACGAGACAAAGCCGATATAATTTGTTCAACAAGCAACGCTGTTAATGGATTGTTTAGCTGCTGATTTGAGTACCTGGACCGATCCGTGGGCGTGTGCTTGTGCTGTGCTGGCTGCAGTGAGGAGCTGGACTGTGAGACACGCAGCTGCCGACTGGAGTTAAATTAAAGATAAGTGCAACTGCAAAGCAGTGCGACTGTATTTGTTTCTAAAAACACAGTCCATCTTTAAAGTGGCTGATGACTAAACTCTATTGTTCTCATCCTCTGTTTTCTAGATCTAAACTATACTGTATTATGTGTTTATATGTTTACACCTTCATATATTTGTATGCCTAGATGTCTATATATATACGTTACTATATCATATGCATATGCTGAAGGATTCTAATACTATCTCTCATTTTAGTGCACCTTGCCTTTGTTAGTGATGCTGTATTTAAATGGAGAACTGACGAAGAAACTACGCCCCCCTCTTTGTTCTATTTCCCGATAGTTGATTTGTATGAGCTCAGTGCTGAAGGTCCTGTGAATAGCTTTTACTGTATGAGCTCAGTGCTGAAGATCCTGCCAGGTTTGGGGTTCTTTATAAAGCTGCTATATTTGGACGTTCTTATATTGTGCCTGCAGGCAATTGTTTGATGTAATGATTTCAATCTATTTTCAAATAGATTATATTAAATGGGTTTTTAAGTATTTAATAAATAATTTTTACCTCACTTATTGGTTTGGTTGTTTTTGTTCTGCCGCGATTAAAGTGCCCCAGTATTTATAGAATCATTGCTGTCACACAATTGTAAAAAAAAAATGTATTCTTGTGACAGTTAAAGCACTGAAAACTGCTGTTCTATTTAGCTATTTTTCTGAGTAGATTTCACACTCTTTTCATAATGGCTTTCTTTCTCGATCTCTCTCATTCAGCACTCACCTCTCAGCTCTCCTCAATTGGCGTGCAGCACGACATGGATGCTGACTGAGTCCGGAAGCAAAGGGGTAGTTGGATCTGTTGCTGGGGTTTCAACCCAGTTGGTCTGACGTGAAAGCCAGGGGGGGGATGTCTTCTGCTTAGCCGCTCGAACAGACGTTGAGGATGCTGTGGGGGTTCCCTTGCCTGAGGGATCTGCTTGGGGGAATGTGTTGTGAGGACTGGGGAGGGCTTGACAGGGGGTCCAGGCGCTGTCTCCTATGCTGCTTCTCGGGGGACGGCCCGGGGGGTCGTTGGTTGGTGTGGGGCAGCACGGTTGTGACTCACCAGGTACGTGGTCTCCTTCATAGGGGGACGAGGCGATCTCGGTGCAGGATGAGATGGTGACCGGTGGGAGGCAGCTTCACCTGGTAGATCACTTCAGATAGCGGCCCTTCCTTTTCTTGACGAGCTCCGACCTGCAAGTGTTGCCCCTTCTGCCGCACATCGTAGTTACACTTTTGATGGATTCCTGCGGCCTGGAGGCGGTCCCGAGCAAACTGGTGGGCAGCGTCCAGCCAGTCTTGCAGGCGGCGGGCATACTCCGGCCCAGGTGGTTGTGCACCCGTGTCCGGTGGGCACCCGAACAGCAGCTCAACAGGGCTCTGGAGTTTTCTACCCAGCAAAAGAAAGGCTGGCGTACAGCTTGTGGACTCCTGCACAACTGTCTTGTATGCCAGGAGGATAAGGGGCAGTGGGCGGCTATGACCTCCTACGGTGGCTGTGTACCTTCAGTCAGCCACTGGAAGACAGACTGTAGATCGGGGTCTTGCTTGTGCTGCGCCCTCCAATCTTCGTCCAGAACCGTGGAGATCTCCCCGCACCTCTCTCTCTCTGGATGTAGGTTAACGTCTTGTCCTGGCTCTTTGCCTGCCCTACTTCCATGCGCCCTTCTCCTCTGGCTTCCCTCTCATGCTGCGCCTTCTCTCACAGTGGTGACAGTCTTCTAATAGAATAGGGGCAGCGGGATAGCGCATTCCGCTTTTGTGTGGTGGTTGCCCACTCTGTGTTGGATGGCAAAGTCGTACTCCTGCACCTGCTCCAACCAGTGGGAAAGTTGCCCTTCAGGCTCCCTAAAACTAACTAGCCACTGGAGGGAAGTATGGTCAGTCCGCAGCGTGAAGTGCCTTCCACACAGGTGTGGCCGGAACTGCTTGAGGGCACGGCGAGTGACGCAGTATCTGTGCTCTGGTTTGCTGAAGTAGGCAATCACCCTCTCTCCCCCATCCATCGGCTGGGACAGCAAGGCGCCTATACCCTGGTCGCTGGCATGAGTGTTCAGCCAACCCCAGTACCTCACGTGGAGGAAAAAGAAAATAAAATCCCATGAGAGCCTAGAACTTCTGGTGGAGGAGGTTCTTAAAAACAAGCTGGATTTATTTGTCCCACAAAAATAAAATGTTTCTTTTAGAAAGTGTGGGACTAAATTACACAAATAATAAATGCACTAGGGTTGACCACCAGAAAAAATGCAAGATACAAAGGTGGTACTATGATCTATAAGTGAAGGTAAAAATAAAATATTAAAAACTAAGGCAGGGGTACTAGGGTACAGGGGGTGGAATCCAGTCCTGCTCTCCACTGACCACCACCCAAGAACAGATCCTGTCCACCTGGGATGTGCTCACTCTGGAGGGGCTTGGTGGGATAGACATTGGATTGGAGGTGTAAGTCGAATAAAAGATACAAATATGAAATGACAAAACTGTAGTGAGTAGTTACCCTTCATATAAAGGTGTATTAGTTGTCTTTGAAAAGGGGTCTGACTACTGATAAAGAACTGTAGGACACATTTCAGTAATTAAATGAACTGGCAAAATATAAACTTTGATTTTCTTTTTTATTCTCATAAAAGAACTAACACTGACTGTGCAGCAAACAGGTCCTGAAGAAAACCTGGTAGCCAATGACTCACCCATATTTACAGCCACAGACCCTGAACCCCATTCCCCATTTTATTTTCCACTACATTAATGGGACGTGTTCATGATAAAAATATAAATGTGAATTCATAGGAACAAAAACCAAGGAGGCCCAGTTGCATAATTTAAGGGAATGTTATATCAGATTGAATATTTTTTAAACATAAACTAAAATGGGAATTTATTGTTACTGAATTAGAAATTTTAAAATGCAGCTTTGTATGAAACATTAGGACAGTAGTGTACTGTGCGATATTTGTAGGCGCGGAGGTGACAGCGCTTGGTTTGCAATCTCACACAAGCTCCTCTCACAGGGATGCTTAAGCATTCTTTAGTTTTAGCGGGCAGCCATGACTGATCTGTAAAACAAAAGTGAAAAAACAAAATGAAATACCTGACCAATTATTATGTTTATTTGCGGGAAACATTAAAACTACCTTACTTATTAAAAAAAAAGGAAATATATCAAGGTAAAAGAAAAGTGTCTCCATTTTAATAATCAGATTATCAACTCAACTCACACAAAAAGGACAAATTAGAAACATTTTATGTATTTAAAAAATATAGAATGCATTATTTTAAACTATACTTGTACTTATTATTTTAGACAAAAAGGAGCTGGATGTTGAGTTTTGAGGAGACAATGAAAATAAAATAAATAAAAAATCACACCTGAAAAAAATCTTGTTTTGTTTTTTGCTGGCGTTGCTTGTTGACGTGGTTGGTTGACCGCCGTCTCATTGATCTTTGTTGTGCCCGATTGTTGTCAACCTGCACTGCAGCGGTGTTCTCTAAAACTATGTTAGTTGCCAGTGCTACACTGCAAAGCCAATGGCATTTGTGTTGACTGCCAACGCTACAGCCCCATCTATGTTTCCTTCATGTCAAGAAGAGATGAGAAGTAGTGTTAACTCTGTCTGTGAAAACAGTCATTCTTTACTCCAAAAACATTTAATGAATCACATGCATTTTCCAACTTTCAATGATATGCAAATTTGAAAAACAAGTGGTTTTACCAAACTTTTGGATTGTGGAAAACAGTTACTTTTTGGTATGAAAGGACATCACACACTCCGGGCTGGAGCTCGCCAGCCCAATGCGGACGCCCTGTCCTGCTGCCCCTGCATCGGAGAGGATTGTAACCACTGCCCGAAAAGGAAGGCACGGGAGAGGGAGCTGACGGTGGTCGAGACTGCAGAGGGCCACGACCAGGAACCGAGCCAGGAGGCATCGGTAAGGCCGGGGCAGTCGCTTGCCAGGAGATGGCCCATTCCCACACTAAGACAAGGGAAAACTACATGTCCTGGTAGCCCTCAACTACTTCACAGAGTGGCCTGAAGCCTATCTGCTGCCAGACCAGGAGGCAGAGACGATGGCTGAAGCAGGGGTTATAAAATGTAAAGGGCTGGTGCTAAATTCCAACTGCAGGGAGGAGTGTTTCATTCCTTTAATCTCAAAACTCCCTTAACCTGATGTCTGTAAGTAGAATTATCACCACTCGGCATGTGCTTCTTAAACTATTTTTTCAGTCTTGGCTGTTCTCTAATAATAAATTGTGTGGACTATGTTTCTGGCTTGTGAATTGTCCTTTTAAAAAAAACACTTTTAAACTTGCCATTACTATCACCTGTGCTAGCCTGTATGTATCCTTGCAATACCTTTGTAAAAATAATTGTGATTGCTTTGGTATTTAGTATTAAGATTCCCATGGTCAATAATCAGTTTTGGAATTAAATCAAACCTCAGTATATCTCTGTGGGAACGCATGTTAAACCAGACATACCGGTACTTCAAATTCTAAATGGTGTATTTAAATAAAAGCTTGCTCCATTCTATGCTTTCTTCTAAGAGATGAAGTTGAACTTCCTTGCAAATTGTGTATTTTAAAATTACAGTAAATAGAGTCAGAAAAGTAAGAAAAGTCCCTTGTAGCTACTGTATTTCCCTTTTCTCACAGCAGATGTCACTGTTGTCCATAGGTATTTGAGGCGCCTGTGTGTCAGATTTGTTAAACTAATACAAAATTATTATTATTATTTATTTATTTATTTATTATTATTATTATTTATGTATTATTATTATTATTATTATTATTATTATTATTATTATTATTGTAATTTAATGCTTCTGCAGTCAGGTATGGTGCCAGCTGGTGGCATAAGAGCGTACGCCCATAACTCAACAAACACACCTTAATCCATAAACACCCCCTGCCCATCTGGCCTAGACTGCAAAACTTCTACATTCAATCTGATGGCTTCTTCATTCACAATTTGTTTTAAAACAAAATGTGTTGTTCTGACCCAACAAAGTTACAGTGTTTCATTTATTTCCCCACAAAAGCAAACTGTTTGTCAGACCTTCACATTCCAGATCAGGTCATTGTCACACAGGTCAACTGATTGTTGGAAACATTTGATCTTCAAACGGTCACGGAATTCCAAGTCAATAACCTGTTTTCACAATTCTCATAACAGCAGTGGAAACCATAGTCCAATATTAAACCTTTGAACAGTTACAGCGTTAGGTACAAACCTGGTTTCTGAATTGCGTTTGAAGTAAATTTGTGAAACAGAAATAGATCATGACAGTCATCAAAAATAGGCCCATCCCATAGAATCGATGTGAAAAATATTTTGTACACATACACAATTAGGTACAAAAACATTTTACCTCCCCCCTGTACTAGTCATATGGAAGCAATAAGGGAAATATCCCTGATGAATTGGGGAACTGGATTCAGATTAAGGATATATGTGCTTAATCTCATAAAAATAATGGCTTCTTTCATTAGATACAGAAAGCTAAAATATTATTCTAGTGTTTATTTTTTAAAATCCCCTTGAACCAAAAAATGGAAAGCACTTTGTTTCTCTACCACTAGATGTCACCCATGTATCACAATTCAGTAAGTCAGATGACAGGACCAGCAGAATGTCTCATATAAGTGCTAACATATCTTTACTTCATCCTTTAAGTTTGCAAAGCTGTAGCTGTTTGCTGTGTTATTTTACAACGTAAGAATCCTGATTTACTCCTATATTTCCACATACTGCTGGGGTTACAATAAACCTTACCTTAAATATGGTATCATTATGCGAGTTTCAAATGTCTGTCAAAATCCTGTATTTGGAAAACATTTGTTTTGCAAGAAGTCTGTACTGTAGCTTTTGGAAATGGTCCCTGTCCAAGTCACATCAAATAGAAAGTTCTCCCAGCCCCTGTCTGAGGCTCTCTTTCAGGAGAAGTAAATATGCCCATCTCTTATCACTTTAGAAGATCAAATGTTTCCAACAATCAGTTGACCTATGTGACAATGACCTGATCTGGAACGTGAAGGTCTGACAAACAGTTTGCTTTTGTGAGGAAATAAATGAAACACTGTAACTTTGTTGGATCACAACAACACATTTTGTTTTAAAACAAATTGTGAATGAAGAAGTGTCACAAAGACGGCCAGAGTGGGTGGCGTCAGACCAGAAAGGATTTCAAACACAGACACAGAGACGGTGGTTGTGATGAGCTGAGTGCAATGGTGGCACTCAGCGTTTAATAACAAAATAACAGGTTTAAATAACGGAATACAAAACAGGACACGGCACTATACGCCAAAGTAAAAAGACAAACAAAACGCACTAAACACAAACGGTGCTCGGAGACAAACAAACACGGTGAGTACACACACTTATCTTCACTTTTACGATCTTTAACTTAACTCTCCTCTCTCTCTCTCCCGTTCTCCTCTTCCGAACACCTAACCACGACTGAGTGAAACTGTGCATCTATATATACTGTTGTGCTGGGATTCAATTACTAATTAATTACTCACTTGAATCCCAGCACGTGAATTCATTACGTGAAACCCCGTGTTCACATATTATATTTTAAATGCACGTGCGTGATGTGCAATCCCGTGCCTAAATACAAATATACACCTTTTAAATACACGTGAAACACAGACCCGTTTATATCCCGTGTACCAATGACTATACACCAACATTAACACACACACGCACGCAACATACAACACATAACACAAATGCACACAGGGGCGGGGCGCTTTGCCACATATACCCCCCCTTGTGCGCAGCACACATGGCCTCAACGGCCACCTCCCCCCTTAAAAACCCAGCAGTCCAGGACAAAGTCTCGGGCTGGGAAGGGAGGCTTCAGTGGGCCCATGGCTGGCCATGCTGTCAGCACCCCTGCCGGTAGTGGCACGGCTGACAGCCTGTTGGTCCCGTCCTGCAGCGAAAAAGCTGCGGGGGCAGGTGGTCCCCCGACCTCCCCCTTCTTCGTAGCCGGCAGCTCCCTCCTGTGGGGCTCCGGCCACAAGAACTCCTGCAGCGAAACTGCTGCTGGGGAAAGTGGTCTCCAGACCTCCTCCCCCTTCTTCGTGGCCGGCAGCTCCCCTTTCTGGGGCTCCGGCCACCGTACTCCCTGCGGAGGTACGGGCAGCAGAGGCAGCTCCTGCTCCTCTGCTCTGGGCGGTGGTGGAGGCAGAGGCAGCTCCAGCTCCTCTGCTCCTGGCGGTGGTGGAGGCAGAGGCAGCTCCAGCTCCTCTGCTCCTAGCGGTGGTGGAGGCAGAGGCAGCTCCAGCTCCTCTGCTCCTTGCGGTGGTGGTGGCGGAGGCAGAGGCAGCTCCTGCTCCTCTGCTCCTTGCGGTGGTGGTGGCGGAGGCAGAGGCAGCTCCTGCTCCTCTGCTCCTTGCGGTGGTGGTGGCGGAGGCAGAGGCAGCTCCTGCTCCTCTGCTCCTGGAGGTGGTGGAGGCAGAGGCAGCTCCAGCTCCTCTGCTCCTGGCGGTGCTGGCTCCCTCTGCTGTGGCGGCTGGGCATGTGCGCGCCGTGCTGCCTTCAGCAGCATAGCGAGAGGCTGCTGGGGGACACCAGCATCCTGCCCTTCTCCCCCCCAAAAATTTTCAGGGGGTTGAGCCTGTAACCCCTCCCCTTCCGGCTCTTGGGGCTGAACCAGCAGGCATTTCCCCTCTGCTGGTGGCTTGGGTCCCAGAGCTGTGGAAGCCCCGACTTGCCTCCCTTTGGGCTGTGGACGCACCGACTCCTCCCTTTTGGGCTGTGGACGCACCGACTCCTCCCTTTTGGGCTGTGGACGCACCGACTCCTCCCTTTTGGGCTGTGGACGCACCGACTCCTCCCTTTTGGGCTGTGGACGCACCGACTCCTCCCTTTTGGGCTGTGGACGCACCGACTCCTCCCTTTTGGGCTGTGGACGTTCGGGCTCCCCCCACTCAGGCGTAGGACGTTCGGGCTCCTCCCACTCAGGCGTAGGACGTTCGGGCTCCTCCCACTCAGGCGTAGGACACTCGGGCTCCTCCCACTCAGGCGTAGGACACTCGGGCTCCTCCCGCTTGGGCTGTGGACGCTCAGGCTCCTCCCGTTTGGGCTGTGGACGCTCAGGCTCCTCCCATTTGGGCTGTGGACGCTCAGGCTCCTCCCGCTCGGGCTGTGGACGCTCAGGCTCCTCCCACTTGGGCTGTGGAGGCAAAACCAGCAGGCATTCACCCTCTGCTGGTGGGGATGGGGACAGCAGGTACTCACCCTCTGCTGGTGGAGATGGGGACAGCAGGTACTCCTCTGCTGGTGGTCCTGCTACCTGGGCTGCTGTTCCGTTGATGGTTGCCTCCAGGTAGCTGAGGACAAACTCCACACCTTCCTCCAAGGTGTTTGGGGTGTGTTCCTCCTGATATGCCTCCCATCTCTCACAGTCCATCATCCACAGAGCCCGGACGACCATGGGCAGAGACTGGGCCTCCAGCCCAGCATTCTCCAGGAACCAGCCCCGCAGTTTGATGGCGTCTTCTGCCATTGACTCTTTTTTTCTTTTCCCCCAAAAACAATATTTGTAATCCTTTTTTTTTTTTTTTTTTTTTTTTTTTAAACAAAACCCCTCCTGGTCTGACGCTTGGAGGCGCGGCTATCCCACGATGACACCACGTGTCACAAAGACGGCCAGAGTGGGTGGCGTCAGACCAGAAAGGATTTCAAACACAGACACAGAGACGGTGGTTGTGATGAGCTGAGTGCAATGGTGGCACTCAGCGTTTAATAACAAAATAACAGGTTTAAATAACGGAATACAAAACAGGACACGGCACTATACGCCAAAGTAAAAAGACAAACAAAACGCACTAAACACAAACGGTGCTCGGAGACAAACAAACACGGTGAGTACACACACTTATCTTCACTTTTACGATCTTTAACTTAACTCTCCTCTCTCTCTCTCCCGTTCTCCTCTTCCGAACACCTAACCACGACTGAGTGAAACTGTGCATCTATATATACTGTTGTGCTGGGATTCAATTACTAATTAATTACTCACTTGAATCCCAGCACGTGAATTCATTACGTGAAACCCCGTGTTCACATATTATATTTTAAATGCACGTGCGTGATGTGCAATCCCGTGCCTAAATACAAATATACACCTTTTAAATACACGTGAAACACAGACCCGTTTATATCCCGTGTACCAATGACTATACACCAACATTAACACACACACGCACGCAACATACAACACATAACACAAATGCACACAGGGGCGGGGCGCTTTGCCACAAGAAGCCATCAGATTGAATGTAGAAGTTTTGCAGTCTAGGCCAGATGGGCAGGGGGTGTTTATGGATTAAGGTGTGTTTGTTGAGTTATGGGCGTACGCTCTTATGCCACCTGCTGGCACCATACCTGACTGCAGAAGCATTAAATTACAATAATAATAATAATAATAATAATAATAATAATAATAATAATAATAATAATAATAATAATTTTGTATTAGTTTAACAAATCTGATACACAGGCACCTCAAATACCTATGGACAACAGTGACATCTGTGAGAAAAGGGAAATACAGTAGCTACAAGGGACTTTTCTTACTTTTCTGACTCTATTTACTGTAATTTTAAAATACACAATTTGCAAGGAAGTTCAACTTCATCTCTTAGAAGAAAGCATAGAATGGAGCAAGCTTTTATTTAAATACACCATTTCGAATTTGAAGTACCGGTATGTCTGGTTTAACATACGTTCCCACAGAGATATACCGAGGTACTAATAACGAGCAACTGAAAAATTCTGTTTAGTTTCAAATAATAGAAGATTTGTCTTCTATTTCTCAAATCGAGCCTGCCCTACACAGCCTTCGATTAATACTGCCTGCTCTTCCAAGGCTCCTGAGCTCTCTGTACACGCGGGGGAGATACCTGCAACGTCACTTTCATTTACCTGCTATCGTCACACTTAACCTTTATTCCACTCTGCTCAGCGGGTGCCTCAGTGGGTAAATTGGTGGGTAAAAGTTCCAGTCTTTGGTTCTGGGGCTGTTTAAAAAAAGCTACTCTGGATTTATGGTGTCCTCTCTTCATTCATTTTTTTCTTTAGTATAGTATGCACTTCCGATGATAAAAACAAATTACGGTTTGAAATACAGCAACCGAATGACGTTTACTTAGTTCATTTTCATTGGTTAATTTGCTATGGTGCATACAGCACTACTGTTGGACGACAATGATGGGTGAGTAGAATCCGAGCCTGATCCACTTTATACAGCCGAACTTCATGATCCGGCTCCAGTGAAACCAAACTCCATTCCTTTTTCTTTTACTCATGTTAATCCAATGTGCTACTGATCTTATGGTCTGAAGTGCTTAAACCAAGCTTTTTGAAGTCAGTTTGCACAAAAATGATGCAGCATACATTTATAATTTTAAATATCAGATGTCTAAAATTTCCCGGTGAGACACAGCAATTGGAATGAAATCATATGTAAAAGCAATACATTTAACAGCTTATTATTAGTATTATAACACCCTTTCCTGAATTAATTCAAACTGGCATACAGTTGTATTCTACAGATTGGAATGAACCCAGAACAGTCGGTTCAACCTGCAAACAGACCTGGATCAGTCTAATTCATGCAAACTGGCTTGGAACTCACTTTGATAAAACTAGGCCACCACTGAACACTCTTCACTCCTCAAAATCAACCAAAAAGTTTTTTGTTCATCAAGCTAAACTTAGAAAGATAGATTTGAAAACATGCATGAGATGTGCAAAAACAATGTGACACAGCTTGGTTATAAGAAGTTGAATTGTTGGATTCTAATACTAAAGCAATAAGGCACGAGAGGGCATGGGTTATCGTGGATATTGTCACTGCTTGGTGCGTTGACAATATCAACGTGCAGCGACAACATCCACGATAACCCATGCCCTCAGGTGCCTTATTGCTTTTATAAAACGGATTTACTAACTTTTTATAACACAGAAAAGAGAAATCGATACACTTCCTGAATATCTATTAACAAATTTGAAGTATAATTTGAAGTTCCTATGAACTTTTAACATTCACAATATTTTCTCTTTTGTTGTTTTGAGTTTCAACTTTTTAAATAAGGACTTTTAAATAATTAAAACAAAACTTGCTTAAATGTGTTTCGGTTCTTTTTTTTTTACTTTAAATATTTTTTTTTTATATAATTTACTTGCTGAGTTGCATTTCTGTTCATTTGTATTATTATTTGACATTATTTTGAATATTGCCGTTAAGTGTACAGTCATTAAAGTAATTGTCAATTGTGGCAGTAATTGAGTCATTGAAAAAAAAGGCATTTAATTAGTATACTCATATTTGTTTACTTGGTGATGCCTCAGAGTGTTGCTGCAGCTAGCTAGCGAGAGTAGCTAACTATTCAGAGGTCTTGGATCTGTGACCATTTTCAATCCAGCGTACCATACATCGGAAGAATTGATGGTGCTCTGTTTTGTTTTGTTGCAATGAAAATAAAATTAAAAGACAAGCAGAATGTATTTATTTATTTTATTTTTCAGTTGTGATAGGTAGGCTTTTTTTTTTTTTTTTTTACAGTGAAGCACATGGGTACAAATCTGACTCTTCAAATATAAATGGTCGTGACATTTATATTGTTGTTATTGTTCCGTTCGTAGGGAGTTTTGCGTTTTGCTTGTCATAGTGGCATACTTAGCTTTGTTTTCATCTGTTTTCATAATAAATTAATCTCTTCGTAGTGGTCTGTTTCACGTTTTCTTTAATTTCAGATGAGACGCAGTGATACAGAGTTAGCTAAGGTCTAGAGATTTGCCTTTTTGACCCAACTGTTACTATATCGTGGATATTGTCATGGTTTGGAACCCTGATTGACCAATCAGGATGCAGCATTCTAACAACCCGTTTGATAACATATTTAATATAATAAGACTACACGTTGTTGTATTTTAATCACATCAAGAACAAAATATGTATGTGTAATCTTCTGAATGCTTATTAATAGCAGTGGTTCTAACATGATTTGCTTTTAAACAAATACGGAAGTTTATAACAGTCTCATCTTCCATGCATTTCGTTAGTGGATCAACAATAGAAAATCTTATATGCCCTCGTTTTTAAAAGAGGTTGCAGAGCCAGAATTAATAAATCAATTCAACTCAAATGTGTAGTAATAGGTAAACAATCAAACACCATAAGGCTTCAAAAAGCTGTTTCTGTTTAAATATATATATATTTTTAAAAATAGCAAAAAGGAGTTTTAAGGTTAAATGAAGCATTTCCTTTCCACTGATGAGCTAGGGTTACCATATGGCTCCAGATTAACCGGACGCTTTGAGACAGACCGGGATTTCAAAATTCCCCCTAAATTGAAAGTAATTCACGTATAAATGAGCTCCACTTTTGCTGAGATTAATCCTGCTGTGGTGGAATTGCTTGGGTGCAGCAAACAAGTCACACTGATCAGCTGCTTCTGATCAGATCTTAATGAACGAATAGCTAATCTATCGATAGAGCAACGAGATGATGATGCGATTGTAATTGCAGAATAATATGGCCGATTGAATTTTAACAAACAGAAAAAAATAGTTACTGGCTGCAATTCATTCTTAGTTTAATACAATTATTTGACGCGCATGCAGGTATTTAAGCACCATTCTTAATTGTAGCTAAGGATGGTTAATTTACACCTTCATTTATTTCAATTTAGGGGCAAGTTTGAAATCCTGTTCTATCTCACAGCGTCCGGTTAATCTGGAGCCACATGGTAACCCTAGATGAGCTGACACAATTTGTGGTTTACCTGATCATCAGCCTTGCTACACTGAACTCACAGGCTGTGACCCTTAAAACTCCTTGGAATTAGCAACGTTCTGATTTTTAGCATATATGTCACCCTTTGATACCCCCAATAAAATGTGGAATGAGAAATACTTTATATAGTCAAACAGATGAATACAGAGCCCCCTGTTATATCACAATTCGATTATTAAGAGCATGTGGACAGTAAATTATACATGTGACAAGAGTCTTTAACAAATTCACTGTTACAGAATTAAGAAAATACAGGTGCACTACCCTAGAAGTCATTTTTTATACTGGCCTCATTACCAAAACACACCTTGCTCAGGCTAAAATATGATGACTTACTAAAGCATGCTTGTGACAGAGCAGAAACCCTGCATGTGTAAATAGTGTGGTTTTGGTGTATTGTATAAATACAGTTTCATTACGTTAAATTTAAGTTTCACAGGGATGGGGTTAATTACAACCCTGCCAGACTCACTAATTGATGGTCAATCAAGCCCCAGCCACATGATACAAAAAGAGCCAGACACTTTGTTTAGTGCAGTGTTTCTCAACGGGGGTGGGGATTTCGATTCCAAAACTATTTAGAAAAACATGTCCGTATGTCAATGTGTTAGCAGAAGTTCCGACAATATTGTGCAATCTATGAAATCGCCCTGTATAATTAAAGTTAACAAAATAATCAATAATCTCCAATTTGCACAGTAACAGTTTTATTACAACAGTGAAAGCCATTGTGTGCTTGTATATGAACCTTGTTAATTGCTAATTTCACAAAGCTTACAATTAAAAAAATATTTAACCACATGGCATGTGCTGATATTTGCATCCAGTTCGTCGGTTCCAAAGCAGGAACCGGTTCGCTTATCCACAGTATGGCGCAAGCAAAGAAGATATTGTAACGACCTCGAGCGGTGGTGGGAATCTCGGAGGACCCCCGTGATGGATAGGTGGCGAGGACGCTGATTGGGCAGAGGGGAAAGGTTGCCAAGAGGTCACCTCCAACCGGGTCTGAGAAGCGAAAGGGGGCGGGCCAGCATATAAGAGTGGCGGGAATGACACGAGGGGGGGAGAGAGAGAGATGACAGCCAAACTGATAGGAGTGAGGAGATAGTAAGAGAGCAAGAGAACCACCCACTATTATTACTGTCAGCTGTGAGACGGGCCCTGAGGGAGGGAACGGACAACCTGTCAGGACAAGGGAGCGACTGACAGAGGAAAAGAGCCGGACTGGAGTCCGAGTGACGAGCCAGAGGAGCTACGGCTGTGTGTGTGTGTGTGTGCCCTGTGCTCTTTCACCCCTCTATCCTTTATTATAAATAAATACAGGCTGACCTCACCCGTTCACCACAATCACTGCCTCCATCTGAGTCTACAAGGCCGGAAACCTGAAAACGTAACACTGGTGTCAGAGTGGGATGTAGGGGGCGGACTTGAGGCTGGTAGGGGAGAGTGTAGTGTGCACGGGGGAAGGCAACAGCAGGGCTGGTAGGCATAAGACATAAGACCGATATACGCTCCTTGCAATGGAACCGGCTCTTTTGTACAGCGGTGTCGGCACTATCCTTTAGTGCGAGAGGTCCCGGGTTCGCGTCTGCCCTCCGCCTGTGTGTGGATTGCCTCACCCTGTGTGATGCGCCTGCCTGCGTTAACCGAGATCGCTACAATATGTTGGCAATATTCCATAATAGTAAGAATTTGATGTATGTATCTACATGTTGATTATACCAGTGACTGGGGATAAATTATTTTTGTTTTATAAATTATTTATCTGTAATTCTTGGAACTAGTGGAATTTAATGCAATTAATAATTGATGTTAACTAAAAGGCATTGTTAATCGGCAATAATTCTTTTTTATTATTATTTTCTGTGGCAAGGGGGCGATGACTAAGCTCAGCCGATCCATTGTTACGAAAAAGGTTGAGAAACACTGGTTTAGTGAGAGAAGTTTGAAGATAGTTCGGTGATGGCGACTGTCTGTTTGTTTAACTGATTTGTTTTGTTCAAACCTTTCATTTGTTCACATGTTTATTTTGCTTATTTGTATTAAACTGCAGCTTTCCATCTCTGGGTCATTCCTACCCTTCAACAGCCTTGACCATGATGCTATCCTGCCACAATTCTAAATATCCATGAGTGCAGAAAAAGTAATACATTATTTTTAAAAACACATATCAAGTGGTAATTGAGAGGGTATAAAGTATTCCCCTAATATTGCCTATTTCTTTCTTTATTGTTGTTCACTCTGTTTGCTCTGTTTCCCTAATTGACCCTGTCTAAGCTCATCATGTCTCCTTAAGACCTCATTTATTTGGCACAACATCTACAAACACATCTGAAGTAGCCCATGACCCTGAGACTAGACAAAACTTTTCTAATTCGCTTTCATGGAGATATGCTCTTTTTATGTGTAATACTGTAAGGGAAATAATTCAGTTTTTTCTTTGAGAGTGTCTATGTTTGAATACATATTCCCTGTGGCAGGGCAGTAGCCCTACCCATGTAAATTGTGTGTGTTGTATTATCCCTTCCAAATCCTTGTGCAGAATGTGGCTGGAGCTTAACTTATTAATCGAGGACTGATGAAGTCCAGCCACATGCTATATAAAGGGAGCCAGATCCTTTGTTTGGGAGAGTTAGTTGAGGGAGAGGCTGAGTGCAGCATGGTGTGCTCTCAGTCCAAGCACCGTGATAGCACGGCTTGGGTGCTGTTTTTGTTTAACGCTATTATTTTGAGTTCCTGTATTGTTAATAAAAGTGTGCATCAGTGCTAAAACTGCAGCTTTCTGACTCTGGGTCTGCTTCTTGCTATTCATCAGTCTTGGCCGTAACATTATCCTTTCATACGCCCCTATAAGTATTTATCTGGTCTATGATATATATGTGTAAATATTTGCAGCTTTCTTTCACAAATTACAATTTTAATTTCCGAACCTTTTAGGTTTAATTGTAACCTTGAGTGTTGTTCAGGGGGCAGAAGTTAGGACTCCTCCCCTGTTCTGTCCCGCCAAAATATCTCCCTATTTAAACCCTAAGTCGCCCTTATTCTCTGTCTTGCGTTGTCATTTCCTCCATCCTCCCTTCCTCCTCCACAATGCTGCTCCACCTCTGCAATAGCCTTCCTCTGGGGGCAAGTGAAGCTCACTTCCCAATCTAAAGGCCCAGCCGCGCTGGCCTCGTCCTTTGCCAGGAAGGTTCTCCTGGAGCCAAAGTGGTCCCCCGGTCAAATCTATCCCCTCTTTTGTTTTCCTGTTCTCCACCCTCTCTGCGTTCCCCTTGGGGGACGTAACATTTGCTTCCCAGCCTTGGAGGCTGATCGGTTCAGTCTCACCTTCATGAGGGTGGCTCTCCTTGAGCCAAATGGAAACCCCGTCCTCTTTTCTAAGTCACAAAGCACTTCTCTCCTATTTCAATTCCCGATGTTCTTTCTCCACACAGCCCTTGCTGTTGTCCCATGTACTATTACACAACACAGGACAAGTTCATTTCTTTCAATCAGTTCTATATATTCAATCAGTTCATATATATATATATAAAATACTTAAAAGAAAGTTAGTAGCATATGTAGGTAAACTTTTCAAAGTAATGTTTTAAATGTCTTTATATGTTAAATGGACTGGACTGATGTTCCTTTTAATATTTCAATATTATCAGTCCTCTTTTGCGATGAAATCAAAACAATGGTTCTGTAAAGTTGTAAGATTTTTGAAAAATGATTTAAACCCACAAAGGACATTTTTGTTTTGTTATAAAGTCCCCCACGTCTTGGAAATCATTCAAGAAAACCTTCCAAGATAATCCCAGGTGCTTTATTTAGTTGCTGAGAAGCAAACAATAACAACGTTACAGAAATAGAGAGGTCAGTATAATGTGAAATGCTGAAGAAATAAGAGTGAGTGTGACAGGCTGGCTGCAGGGAGGAACTCAGACCAGAGAGAGAGACACACAGACAGACGGTGGTGATGAGAAGCTGAGTGCAAATGGTAGCACTCAGCGTTTATTAACAAAGTAAAAGGTTTAAACAGAACACAAAACAGGTCACGGCACTTCACGCCAATCACTTGAATCCCAGCACGTGAATTAATTACGTGCAACCTCGTGCTCACATATTAATTACTTTAAATGCACGTGAAGTGATGTGCAATCCCGTGCCTAAATACAATGACATCTTAAATAACTCGTGCTGCACACACCCATTTATATCCTGTGCAGCCATCTCTATACACCAACATTTACACACAACACTCAACATACAACATATAACACACAAATGCACACAGGGGCGGGGCACATTGCCACAGTGAGAAATAAATTGCTTATGTGTTTGAGTTGAGGGGATATTTGTGGGGACGACGGACAGATGATGCTGGCAGAGGTTGTGGAAGGCCTCGAAATGACACACAGAGAGAGTTCAGTATTTTCAAATAAAATAAAATGAAAGTTTATTTACACAAAAGAACGACAAAACTGTTCCCAAACTAAAACGTTACAATGTCTTTAAATAGATGAATATTTACAATTATTTACACTGGTCCCTGGGGTCCCTACAGGTAGTCAAGTGTGTAATTAAACAGTATCGCTGTTTGTTTGCAGGACAAAGTATCACTGCTGCACCAGCCCACAGGTACTGCTCTTGGTCTTCTGAACCAGGAACGCTGTCCTGACCGGTGGAGAGGCTGCCCCTTTTGTATGTCTTGGCTCCGTCTTTCACAGATTACCTGGGCTTGGAACCAGATGCACCTCGTTCCCCTCCACCAGCCTCCTAGCAGGCCGACTCCTATGGAATATTAACCCCGTAGTCGCCAGCGCCTGCTGGATGGACAGGTTCCTCCTGTTCCCCCTGCTGGTGGGAGGTGAACTTTTCAATGCAGGGATTCCATCTACCCTGTCACAGAGGTATACAAAAACATTTTCTTGCTGCAATATTAATATTAACAAATGTAAATCTTTGCAAGGCATACAGACAGCATCTATATACACCCAGATTACAACATTTTTCATGTTGTGGAAGAAATTCGTAGCTGGAATTGAATGTAGTTGGTAAAATGATATTTAAATTCTTAATATGAGACTTGAGATGCTGTGATGTTAATTAAGTTTGTCTTTCCCCAACCTTCCTTCCCCTAAACATTCATGATTGATCTACTTCAAAAGGACTAGATATTAGTAACAGGGACGTAAAGAATAAAATTGCTGTGCTGACCTGCAAGCAAACAAAGCTGATTATTATCTTTTAATTAAGAACGTCTGTCTGGAAGACAATATTCAATTTTCTTCCTATAAAAGGGTCAATAAGTGCGACACCTGGTGGATACGAGGTGCCATGACTCTTTCCCATGAATTCTTTAATTATTTTACTTTAATTATTGTATAACATGTTTAACATGCTTGTAATGGTAATTTGGTTAGGAGAATGAAACCGAATCCTTCTATGGTCAATATAACTAAAGTTATATAAAAATGAAGTTTTGTTCTATACATTTTACTGTCATCTGTCCATGAAGGAGGGACATTGCTTGTGCTAATGATACACTATTTGTGTAAAAAGTGTCATCCAAAGCCAATGAATGGACTGATTTCAGTCAGGGATTAGCTTCCTGTTTTACCTGGAAGTGATTGGATCACCAAAGTAAACTCCTCTTTGGGCGCTATATTTAAAGTGAAACCAGGATGAACTCGTTCTCTTTATCTTGCTCTCCTGAAACAACTTACCATGAAGTGACCATAGCAGTTATTCTCCCTCTAGCGGTGGAGGCTGGAGCGGCAGGTAGTCTCCCTCTAGCGGTGGAGGCGGGAGCGGCAGGTAGTCTCCCTCTATTTCTGGAGACTGGTGCGGCTCTCCCTCGGTCACTGGAGATTGGTGCGGCTCTCCCTCGGTCACTGGAGATTGGTGTGGCTCTCCCTCGTCACTGGAGACTGGTGCGGCTCTCCCTCATCACTGGAGACTGGTGCGACTCTCTCTCTCGGTCACTGGAGATTGGTGCGGCTCTCCCTCGGTCACTGGAGACTGGTGTGGCTCTCCCTCGTCAGTGGAGACTGGTGCGGCTCTCCCTCGTCACTGGACGCTCAGGCACCACCCTTCCAGGCACTGGATGCTCGGGCTCCTCCCTGTCAGACGCTGGGGACAACAGCTCCTCCTTCTCAGGCTCTTGGCATGGCAGCCGCTCCCTCTCTAGCACTGTCCTACTGGCTTGCCTCCAGGAGCAGCCGCTCCTCTCCTTCTTGCTCTTCCGTGCAGGTGGCGACTCCTCCTTCTCACCCTGGAGGGGGCAGCACACTGTATAGTGCCTACCTTTTATACATGTGAGGCACCATGGTAGGGTGTCCAAACCACTGCTCCAGGTGGCTTTGGAGGCAGAAGGGACCATCTCTGGTTTTTGGGATGGCAGCTGGGACTTCAGTGGGTTGGGAGGTGACAGTGGCATTGGTCCTGCAGCCAAAAACAGTCGCCCGCATCTACCACCTCCCCCTTTGCATAGACTGTGTAGAAGCCTGGGTCTTCACAGGGACAATCCTCCCTCACATGTCCATAGTCCACACAGCAGCCACACCACAGAGCCCCTTCAGCCATCCACTGCTCCTGCTCCACCTGCCAATCCTGGGGTGGCCCTGTTCTGGGGTCTCAGCTCCACCACCTCTTCCTTCCAATTTGTTTTTGGAGGCGTTTTTATCCCACACAGGACACCACATATGACAGGATAGCGGCGAGACAGAGACTCAGAAGCCAGGAAGCTGCAGTTTGAGTGCCAAAGTGCACATGTAATAAACTAAATAACACAAAGCACAAACAAAAAGGGCACGAGGGCCAAAATAAAGGTTTAAACAAAACACAAAAATGTAGGCTAGGCATTCTCCTTCACTTCTTTACAAACACAAAAATGTGCAGAAACACAGTAACAAGCACAGTGCACACTCACCAAACTCCTCTTCCCAAATGTTCTTCTTTTTGTTAATGGCCACCAAGCTTCCGCCGAAACTTGTCGCCACCTACTGTTTGTTTTGATTATAGTTATTGTGAGCCCAAACTTTGATTCCTGTTTTCCTAATGAATTTCCCTATATACTTGACCATACCCCTATTTATTCTATTACCATCCTCTATACCATCCCTAAATACACACATTCTGACACTAGATAAATTACCTCCGGTACTCCCTTCTATCCCCTTTTCCTTAAGAACATAAGAAAGTATACAAACAAGAGGAGGCCATCTTGCTAGTTTGGTTGTTAGTAAATTATTGATCCCAGATTCTCATCAAGTAGCTTCTTGAAGGATCCCAGGGTGTCAGCTTCAACAACATTACTGGGGAGTTGGTTCCAGACACTCACAATTCTCTGTGTAAAAAAGTTCCTCCTATTTTCTGTTCTGAATGCCCTTTTATCTAATCTCCATTTGTGACCCCTGGTCCTTGTTTCTTTGTTCAGGTCGAAAAGGTCCCCTGGGTCGACATTGTCAATACCTTTTAGGATTTTGAATGCTTGAATCAGATCAACGCGTAGTCTTCTTTATTCAAAACTGGATAGATTCAATTCTTTTGTCGTATGCCTGTCTGCATATGACATGCCTTTTAAACCCAGGATAATTCTGGTCGCTCTTCTTTGCACTTTTTCTAGAGCAGCAATATCCTTTTTGTAACGAGGTGACCAGAACTGAACACATTATTCTAGATGAGGTCTTACTAATGCATCGTAAAGTTTTAACATTACTTCCCTTGATTTAAATTCAACACTTTTCACAATATATCCGAGCATCTTGTTGGCCTTTTTAATAGCTTCCCCACATTGTCTAGATGAAGACATTTCTGAGTCAACATAAACTCCTAGGTCTTTTTCATAGATTCCTTCTTCAATTTCAGTATCTCCCATATGATATTTATAATGCACATTTGTATTGCCTGCATGCAGTACCTTACATTTTTCTCTATTAAATGTAATTTGCCATGTGTCTGCCCAGTTGTGAATGCTGTCTAGATCATTCATTTTTAATTGCCTGTAGCCCTTATAACAAATCTGAAAAAAATGACTGCCCACTCTACCTTAACCTCTGTAATCCATTGTAATTCCAAAATAATCCCTATTAATTTTTAATAAATAGGGGTGGGCTGCTGGAACCAGATCCTGATGAGCAGAAGGGACTGCAACTTGCTCGGGACCGGTAGGAAATGAAATAAAATTGCCATCGGAGTCGGATGTCAAAGAAAGTTCAACCATAGCTAAAGGGTTGTATGTGTGCTTACAGTCAAATAAAACTGAGAACACTAGAGAGCAAGGAAGGAGGAATCAGTGCTTTAAATAGGAAATAGGTGCCATTGCTTGTAGTGTCACGTGAGCTGTTCAGTGTGTTGATATGTAAATACATCCTGTTTACCTGCGGGGCGTATCAACTTCATCCTCCGTTTCGATCTCCTGCCTGTCACTCACCAGCGAATGCACACACCCACACAGCAGATGAGTACTCTGTCACAAGCATTAATACCCTTAATCTTTCTAAACAAGGGATTCAGGGGAGCTCCTTAATAAAATCTGAATCTCAGAACAATAATTGTGTGAATATAGTAAGTGTTACAGCTGTGTATAATGGCATTTAAATCAGGATTCATTCATCCAACTTTTTCCGCCCTTACTCTGGTCCCACCACAGTTGGATGCGACGGATTGCTGTATTACAAACTAAACTAGTATTCTGTTTTTACCTATTAATATATGTCGATTAATTAAGTACACATGTACAAAACGTGATTCACCTTTTTAGATATGTATTCAACATAGCTATTTTATATTTACTGAACCATGCTAGTGGAGGCAGATGTACATACTTAGGCACACCTTAGAGTTTGGATATGTCTGTATTTAATCATTTGTCCAATATGCATACATATTAGTAAGGACATGGCTGTGTGTCTGCCAGTTTGTCTGTTATTCTTACTTTTTTACATACAAAATATCCCACAATAGAAGTTTCTGCCTTTTATTGATGTATTCTTCTTATACTTTAGATGTGTTTGCTTACATTGTGACATTGGAATACAGAAATTACCCTTTTTATTTACTTACGTTTTAAGTAACCTTTTTTTGCCTTTATAAAGCTGAACAGTAATATGAGAGAGAAAATAAATTCTTTATAGAACAGTCATTACCTTGGAACGATGGTTGCTGACCAGATTTAATGTAGTGTGTTTGGTATGTCTAGTGGAAAACAACCATGTGATGAAAGTAAATGGTTGCATTCATTCTGCTATATAGTACAGTACTATTAAAGAGCAGTAACTGGGAGATCAGAAAGCTGGATTTCCAGACGCTGCATTTGTATATTTTTACTAGGTTCTACTAAATGTTAAAATTTTATAAGGTGACTTATTGCGGCAGGGAAAATTTTGCCAAAGTGCTTTATGTGAATATATACAGTTTAGTGAGCATCTATCAAACAATTAAATTATATGCATGCCAAAAAAAGTCATATTTTTCACAAAGGGACAAAAATTACTTACAGATGGTAATTCTCACACATTGTTTGGCAAACAACATTCTTCAGTCTTTCCAATAATCAAAACAGAAAGAAAAATCAAAGCTATTTTCTATTACATGTTCTCAAGGTTAAAACAAACAACAAAATTGTTTTATTTCCACTTTTCTGCTTTAAAAACTAAACACACACCAAAAGATTCAGGTGAGCATCTGTTTCCATTCAAATTATTATCTGTTTTTGTATTACATTTTTCAACCATATGTACATGATGACCTCATGTTATGACCAATGGCATCATGCTGTATGTATGGTGACATAACTTTTCAAACATGTTCTTATACAAGGTACTCACAGGGCAGTTATGGTTTCTCTACCACCTCATTAGCATGGATCCTTAAGCAGAGATGGATCTCCAGGTAGTTGCAGACATTATGGCTTTCTGTTTATCCTTATCATTATCTACAGTAACAATACTTAGATTTAGGGTCTAACATGGTTTCAGATGGCTGATAACTGAGGTAGGGGACTGACTTTGTGTCTTTAATTACTGAAGCAGCTGTCTCACTTCAAATTGGAGAGTTATATTTTATTAGTTTGAGTGGCTGTGTGGGTAAGAGTTAAAAAATAATTTCACAATGTTTGTGAGTCTATACTTGTGGAAATAAATCTTATTAACACTAGAACCGCCATGCGGGTCAGTTTGACCCATTTTGCATTTAAAATGTTAATTACTCTTCTGTTGTAAATCGTATGTGTATGTCCATTTTTGACTTTTTCTAAATATAAAAAATTAAATATCCTGCTGGCATTTGATAGCCAGAATCTCAAAAATGAAGTTATAAACAATTCTACCTAGAACTGCCACGTGGGTCAATGTAACCCATGCATTACAATACATGTCTTTTTTTTAATATAACAGATATTCCGTTATTTTTGTAAAAGCAGCAAACAAAACATGCCCCCTCCTAGCACACATGTTTTTTTTTATATTTCAAGTCGTTCTTTTCTTTCTGTTTGTAGACTGACTACAAGACAGAGATTGCTATGATTGTGGATTTGTCAAGATGCCAACTCAGTGAAAGCCTAGTTGCTTATTTTTCAATGTACCTGGGAGACAACAATCCTTTGTTTTGTTCTACAAAAGCAACTGGGAATATATCAGAGGAAACATTTAATCTTGAAAGTAATCATTTTGATTGGAATACGGCAAGCTGCACTCAGATGCATACAGCAAACTGAAATGACAGCTAGGATAACAACTTATGTGCCTAATATGAAACGTATGTTATATATTCTTTTTTTATATTACTTTTATAAAAAAAAAACATTTCGGTTTTACAGGTTTGTATGTACCAGTTTACACATGTTTACACAATAGTGTTCAATGGAACTGTGTCTGTGTTTACAACACGGCTCCTGGATGCTGGCATAGTCAGCTGCATAGAGTACAATGCAGCCATCATACCAGAAGTAGTGTAATATTTTCTTTTTATGTAGTATTAGAAACAATGATTTTGATTTTATAGTTTTGAGTGTACATATACCCGTTTACATCTGTACACAGGTATATGTACATACCTGTTTCTTTTGAAATATGTATTTTATTATGTTTTTTCACTGTTTGTAGTCATGCTGTATATGCGCTCATTTTAAAAATAAAGCCTTTTATGTTTAATTTTCCATTTAAATATGGTGTTTCTGCAATGCAAATGTTAGATATGATGTTCATGAATAAAATTTTTCAGTTGTCTGATAGTATGTCTTTCATTTTCATAACGAAGCAGTTTAAAAATGTATGGGTCAAAGTGACCCACGTGGCAGTTCTAGGTAGTTCAAAAATCCGGCGGTTCTAGTGTTAATAAGTCTTATCTGAATGCTGTGAAGGAGATACCAAGTGGAATCATTAAAATCAACTAAACAGTATCAATGTTTAGTTTCCATAATTTTGTTGTCATGACTGATACCAAGGTCAGGAATAATATTGTGTGCACTTACTGTTTAGCTGTTGCAATTAGAGGTTGATTTACAATTTGATTGGTTTCCACACAGCGTTTTGTAGTTGTGTGATCCCATTGAAGTGCATTGAAATATTGAATTGCTTAAGTAATGTCTTTAGCGCAGTTTAGTATAATAGACAGCTAGCCTATTTGTGCGTCAGCACGAAGAGGCAGCCAACCGAACAGCCTCTCTACCAAAGAGATGAGAGTCTAGCTGAGGGAGTCCAGCAAGGAGAGACCTGTGAGGAGAGGCTGTTGGAGAAGATCCTAACCTAGCAGCGCACTGGAAGACGCCAACTACTAGACAGGTCTGTACCCTTCCCCCACCGCTCCCGCTCCCACTACTACTGTACCTATCTGTCTCACCTGCCCTGCTATGACTGTCTCTCACATCCCTGTTATTCTGTCCTCTCACTCCCGTCCTCTGCTGCTGCTCCCCTAACCCCTCTAACCTCATACCTCTGCCTCTCCCCCGCTCCCACTATTTCCTATCCCGCACTCTCTCTGGTGCCCTCTGGAACTGTCACTCCTGCTAATAAAGCTAATTTCATCTCTGCCTTTGCCTTCCACCTCTCTCTCGATTTCCTTGCTCTCACTGAAACCTGGCTCTCTCCTGATAACACTGTAACTCCTGCTGCCCTGTCCTCTCTCTACGCCCTGTCTCATACTCCGTGTCTCACTCGATGGGGAGGTGGGACTAGTCTTCTCCTCTCTCCCTCCTTACTCTTTTCTGTCCCCTCTGACCTCTCCTCACTCTCTGTTAACACCTTTGAATTTCACGCTGTCCAACTAACCCCTCCTCGACAACTCCTGCTAATTGTACTGTACAGTCCCCCTGGACCTCTCACTCACTTTCTCGATGAACTTGACTATCTCCTCTCCTCCCTCCCTTCTCTGTCTACCCCAAATGTCCTTTTTGGTGATTTCAATATCCATCTCTCCAACCCCACCCACTCTGCCGGATTCCATCCTCTCCTTCACTCCTTCAACATCTCTCTCTCTCTCTCCATATAGAGTGAAACATATAAATTATTAGTTAAGGAAAAATAGGAATCATTGTTTGACTGGTGGGAATTCAGTGAGTGCTCGGAGTGAGTGTTGGGCTGCTTTTTATTTTTTATAAGGTACCTGAACTTTGTCTTGTGAGGTGGTGTTCATTTTTCTAAGGAATAACCAGGTCTTTGTATCTGCCAATCAGATAGTAGGACATATTTACATTAAATGCAAAATAATATTGAGGTATCACGATAGCTCATGACTAAACCAAACCCTAACCTTTCTTACACCCCTTTTTAACTATGCTTAGCTACTTTATTTCCATTTATAGAAAGCACTGGGACTCCTACCAGGTCATTCTTTCTAGGCAAGTGTGTCGTTTTTTACACGGGACTGTATTTTTTTTTTATACAATCTAAAATGATACCCACATTTGGGAATAGGCATTTATGAAGCAAATATAGATATAAAATAGAAAGGCTGGGCAGCAATGGTTTTCACTGGCAAGTAAGTGAAAAGATTAAGGGATGCAAGTTGCCAATTCTGTACCTTCCCAGGTGTTTCTTATTGTTATAATTGGGCACTAATAGGCTTAGGACTCCTTTTGTGCTTCTATGCACATTCAGCATTTTACAGCCTGTATAGGAGGCTGTGTGGTCCGGTGGTTAAAAAAAGGGTTTGTAACCAGGAGGTCCCCGGTTCAAATCCCGGCTCACTCACTCACTGACTCACCATGTAACCGTGAGCAAGTCACTTAACCTCCTTGTGCTCTCGTCTTTTGGGTGAGACGTTGTTGTAAGTGACTCTGCAGCTGATGCATAGTTCACACACCCTAGTCTCTGTAAGTTGCCTTGGATAAAGGTGTCTGCTAAATAAACAAGTAATAATAAAGTACAGTAATCCATCACATATCCGCCCTAACAGTTTATCCGCCATGATCAACCTCTTCAGCAATGTTAGTTTATTATTGAACAGAGAAGATTAGTTCAGTTATTGTAGATCCTACCAAAGTTTTCGTACACTGTGTTGTATGTGATCCATGCACTACCATTGCTGGTAGAGTCACGTGAGCTGTTCAGTGTGTTGATATGTAAATAAATACTGTTCGCCTGCAGGCCGTATCAACTTCAACCTCCGTCTTGCTCTCCTGCCTGTCACTCAACCACACGGCAGACGGCTACTCCGTCACAAGCATTAATACCCTGTATCTTTCTAAAAAAGGGATTCAGGGGAACTCCCTAATAAAAGCTGAATCTCAAAACAACAATTGTGTGAATATAGTAATTGTTACAGCTGTGTATAATGGTATTTAAAAAAGGATTAATTTATTCACCTTTTTATATATCCACCCTTAATCTGGTCCCACCGCAGTCGGATATGCAACGGATTACTGTACCAGCATAATGCATCTTGTTGCCACCATTGCTAGCTCTAGCATTCTATAGTCCTATTGGGTACACTTGGCATCAACAGAGTATAACTGTGTTTTATTTTGCAAAGATGAAAGTTAAGGGAACTGTTGGCTTAGGGATATACTTGGCAATTTAACCATCAATTTCCAGAATTGCATTAAAATAGCTGTTGCCTTTACTGTACAAGTACGCTGTTTGTCAGGTTTATTACAACATGTACCTAATATCAGGTTGGGACGACGCTTGACCAGGTCACAGCCTTGACACAATGTGGCATAGACTCCACAAGGTATAATAAAGCATTTAGTCATCTATATTTCAGACCTGAAAAACCTCTCTTGGCGACCACTTTCTCTTTGATTTGCCATCCACACTGATGACCAATATCTTGGAGCAGGCTACCAACATGCAGTCCTTGCTACTGTGGCACCTGCATCAACTTTCATGCCTCTTTTGAATGCTGTTAGATCTTTGCCTTTCCCCATTTCTGGTAGTGTTTGCTGTTGCCACAGCTTTATAATGCTGCAGTGATCACATGTCACATAAAACTATCCACCTGATTTTCTTATCTAATTCAGGGCAATGCCAAAGAAGATAGCATTTTATTTTATCTGTCTGTTTTCTACTAGGCATACAATCTTTGTGTTCCAAACTAGAAATTGGAGAGCAATTCTAACATTTGGAATCTCATTGAAACAGAGTTGCTCACTCCTTGTTCTATATATTTATTTGTACACTCCTGCAGTGTATCATGATAAGAAAGTGTTAACAACCGACATGAAAGCTGTTTCGTGTGTGTGTGTGAATGTGAGTTTCAAAATATAATTGCTCACAAAGATCTACTGACTTGTTATGTTGCCTTTTCTTTGAAAGCTGGAGCAGTACCAATTGTCCCCATGTGTCCAGCTAAGACATGAAACAACCTCTTGGTGACATTATTGTGCTGTCTAAGGAAAATCTGTTTTTAAAAAATCAAATGCAATAAGTGATTGGAAAACCCTGACAGTCAACCAGCATTTACTTATTCAGAAACCAATATTGTGGTGCACTAAGGGGCTTCTCTGTGACAGATCCTAGGACATGCACATTTGTGGTTATGTACACTGGCTCCACAGCAACTTGTGCAGTAAGGTCATTCTAGTGTGGGGCAGTAAGGTCATTGGTCATGTCTTTGGAGGATATCTAGGCCTTGACTGCTCAAAATAGAAGTTCCACATTTCTGGCAGTAATTCAGGTCCCTTTTTTGTTTACTAACAAAACTCCCTCTTCATCTAACTTGATAATTGAGTGCCTTTCACGCAGACATGTTATGGCACCATTCACAGCTGCAACAACATTTTCCCTCAGTTTTACTTTAATACTTAAGTTGCTTTTAATGCTGTGCTGTCTTCAAAGTTTAGTTAAATTGCTAATGTTAAATTGAAAATGTTGTGTTGCATGTGTTTGACTTCACTAATTCTTAAACAAGCTAAAATACTTAAATACTATTTACTCCTAGCAAGAGGGATCTTAGAGCTCACTAAGCATTGTATAAATTAACTTCCAGCTGTTCAGAGCGGCGTGAGAACTGAAAAAAAAAAAATTGATAATGTTGCTAAATATGCAAAAAAATATTTTCATTATTAAAAATGTAAAAAAAAAAAATTAAAAAAAATTGTGTCTCGACACAGTCCCTCTAAGATGTCTGGAGCTTCAAAAATGGCAATTTAAGATACTGATAAATACAAAATAAGCCTCAATTATAACCAATTCACCATAAACAAAGAAGCTGAAAATAGTGAAAGCTTTGCACCCTCTGCTTGTATCACTCAGTCATGTACTGTAATATAACACTTAAGTTAAACCTTAAATGACAAGCATTAAGAAATATTACACTATGTAATAACTGCTGTCTTGTTTCAAGATATCCTAAAAAAGGGATGATGTTATAAAAAAACAACTGTGATATGAAAAAAATGATACAAAAACAGTCTAAGTCAAACAAATTATGTAAGGAGGCTGTGTGGTCCAGTGGTTAAAGAAAAGGGCCTGTAACCAGGCGGTCCCTGTTTCAAATCCCACCTCAGCCACTGACTCATTGTGTGACCCTGAGCAAGTCACTTAACCTCCTTGTGCTCTGTCTTTTGGGTGAGACGTAATTGTAAGTGACTCTGCAGCTGATGCATAGTTCACGCACCCTAGTCTCTGTAAGTCGCCTTGAATAAAGGTGTCTGCTAAATAAACAAATAATAATAATAAGAGGCACTACGACTACTAATGATGTACTTGGCCATTTTACTCTCCATAGCATTCTCTGAAATCATCCCCATACTTTCCAGACCCTGGGTACTCACCTACAACAGGACATGGCCATGCTACAATAATAGCCTTGGATTAGATCCCTGTTTCTTTTATTTATTTTGTACTTATTACTTATCTTACAATAATATGTTCTGTGTGCTTCTCTGTCATGTTTCTGTGTAGATTGATTACCATGATCTATTCCAGAAAAAGATTTTGCAGGCAGAAACATTATAAAAGTAGACGTTTTATTTTATTTTATCCCTGGTATTGTGGTTTCTGCACAAGAAACAATGTGACAAAAGACACATTTTCATAAAGTAATATCATTACTGTGGTTTACTTCTGCCTTTTTTTTTTTTTTTTTTTAGATGTGCACGCAAGTGAAAACTCACATTTAACTTAAATAAACTCTTCAAAATGTTTTAGAAAAGGGGGCATTGTACAAAGAAAAAACACCTCACCATTTTGGTTTCCGTTTATTACAGTCCTCATAACAGAAAATACTAGGATCACAACAAAACAAAACAGTCAGTGCGTTTACGTGAGCATAAGAATTCTGATATTTTTCGGAAAACTACGTTTTTGGAAAACAGCACCTAGAAATTTCCTATTAAATTCCAAAACGAACAAAATGAATGTCATGTTGTGACCGGACTGAAAGGATTCCCTGTCGGAAATTCGCCCTCCCAACCACCGGCAGCGCTGTGTAGGCTTGACCGTGATTGGGTCAGGAGGCTGAACTCTGACCAGACCGGAAGTTCTGGGTCGGGCGGCCATCTTGGCACAAGGTGGAACCATGCGGCTGCCGAGTCTCATCATTGCAATCAGCTGTGCTGTGCTCGTCGATTGGCTGACGTGAAGCAGCGTGCTGATTGCAGGGGCGGGACTCGGTAGTATTTGGGCAGCGTGGTTTTGCTATTCGGCCTCCCTGTCCTGAACTGAAAACACGGAAGAGATGCACTGTGCGCTGTTGGAAAGGCTGATTGCACATTGTGGGGAATCTGAATAGAGGTATAGGATAGTAATCTTTGAATTTAAGACCTGACACTTCCTTAAAGCACTATATTGGATTGGTCTCACTAAAGAAACTAATTATTACTTCATAATAATGATAATTACTCCATACCGCTGTTTTCACATAAGATATTTAACTAATTGTTAATATAATTGGTATAAATGTAAACCCAACTTTCAATTTACAATCACTGGCTTGGTTTACATGCATGTGAAAATCGACTCTACAATCATGACTGCGTGACGTTGTCACGCAAATACATCATGAAACAGCAAAAGGACGTCCTTTTGGCAGCGCGACTTTGAAGGGCAGGGTCAATCGCTTACGATAAAATAGCTGTAAAAACCCATGTAAACCGGAGCAGGAGTCGTGCTTGTGGCTGACGAGGTTTCAACAGTCAAGACCCCGTTCTTCTGACTTAATATCACGTAACACAACACACACACACACACACACACACACACACACACACACCAACGCGCGCACGCACACAACACACACGCACACACACACACACACACACAGAGTACATTATGGACAACACTAGAACCGCCGTGGTTATACTGATACCTACAACCGCCGGTACATTTTAAACACCATATCAAACATCTGCACAGCCGAAACGCCGTATTTAAATGAACAATTAAACATAAAAGGGTTCATTTTCTAACTTACCACATATAAAACACTACTTCAAAAAATGACAACTATGAAAAAATAAACAGTTAAAAAGAAACAAGTGTGTAAACCGGTATATACACATACAAAACTGTAAAAACAAAAGTAGTTTTTAATCTAAAACGAAAGTAACATATGAATTATCTTGCACGTGTGTCACTCGCAGCACAGAATCCAGGTTGAGCTGCTGCAGCTTTGCAGTTTTCTGATCTAAACGTTTCTACTGAAGCGCTGTGGCTAGCTTCAAGATGAAATCTCTCCTACCTTGAACAAAACAAAGGAATTGATGGCCGCCAGGTCCAGTTGAGATAAGACAGGCTTGCACAGATAAAAAAAATTGTAATGTACAAAGGCGGTACATGTATTGTAAAAGGCGGTTCTAGATCTTTTGGAACCCTATGTCCCCTATCGCCCACTCCGATCACTGGATACTGGCCTACTGTCTGTACCTATTATTCAGAAAAAAAACTAAAGGTGGTAGATCTTTAATAGGGCACCTGTCTTCAATCCAGACCCTGTCAATGTCTTCAAGTCTAGACTAAAAACCCATTTCTATAGCCTGGCATTTTCATCCAGATGAGCTGATATCCTCTTGCCCCCAAATTGTTCCCACTATTTTTTATTTATTTATTGTATTTATTTATTTATTTTATCAAGATTAAAATCATATTTTTATAATACAGCTTATATATTCTGTTTTGTTTGTATTATGTTATTTTTTTAAATGTTTACTGTTGTTCAGTAATATGTATTGTTTTTGCTTTTGTAAAGCACTTTGTGGCGACCTGTTGCAAAAGGCGCTATATAAAAATAAAATTTAATTGAATTGAAATGTAACTTTTAGATGTTCCACAAACTTACACACACATAAAAGTTTTAAGTAGTAAAACTTGTAAAAATTATATTTTATATAATTAATTGTGTGTGTGTGTGTGTGTGTGTGTGTGTGTGTGTGTGTGTGTGTGTGTGTGTGTGCTGGAAAGGTAACCAGACAAACAAGCAGCTAATGTGCGGTGTAATTCAGAATGTGCGTGACAACACGTGAGTTCATTTCTCTTGTTAAATGTTTTTATCTTCATAGCAACACATGAAGCTCTCCTCACGATATTCAGAGCTGACAGGAGGAAAGAGACCCCATTGGGGCTGGCAAGGGTTAGCTACCCTTGTCGGCAGTATCCAGCTCTGTGTTTACAGGATGCTGGAGACACCCGCCCAAGGCTTCTAAGAAATTAAAGAGAAAAATACCCCTAGAGTCTGCGAGAGCGGGGGCGGAAGATGACTCAACGTTGGACAACACGGTTAATGACTTAGGAATGGAAACGGATATGAGTATGGAGAGTACTTCACAAAAGACTAGTTCAAGATCTGCAGTTAGCAAAGACATGGAACTCCAGGTTTGTGTCTGCGGCTGGAGCAAGGCGACAATGGTCAGGGGTTTGAAGATTCATCAAGGGAGAATGAAATGCTTGAGGGAGAAGGGACAAGGGCCTGGCATTGATCAGTACTTCTTACAAAGTCAGTCAAGTCAGTCAAATGAAATCCAGCGACAGGAAGCAAACCACAGTTCGCAGGATATCAGCACCCCTGTCATAGACGTGAGGAGGACTTGCATGGACACAGTTAGTGATGAACCTAATGATCCTTGTGAACCCGGTCAGACAAACCAGCACAAGAGAGAAAGGAACCTCAACGGGCACAAGCCTGGAGTTAAATGGCCAAGAGCTTGTGAGAAAACTGCATGGGACACAGTAAACACAGCTCTCTGCTTTGCGTTGGAAAGGTTAAGTGGAACATTTGAAAAGTAGCTGGATAAATTTGGGGATATCATCTACGCATATGAAAGCGAGAGGTTTGGAGTTGAAAAAAGGAAGGAAAAAGTACAAACTATTCCTGGAAAGTCTAGACGGCAGCAGGAGATTGAACGCTTAGTTAGAGAAAGGAGACAGCTGAGGAAGCAATGGAGAAGAGCAGAACAAAAGTCAGAAGGAGGGACTCAATCTCTTACAAAGGGTCATAAAAGATAAGTTTGCAACATTGCGCAGAGCTGAGCGCCTACGGAAACGCTACAAAAAGAAGGAGTGTGCAAGAACTAACTTTTATAAAAACCCATTAAATTTGTAAAGAAGTTATTCACCAGTGAGAAGAATGGCACACTAAAAGCATCTAAGTTTGAGCTGGAGAGATATTTGGAGGAAACACATACAGATTCAAAAAGGGAGGCGCCTATGTCAATTCCATCAGACATCCCACATATCAATCCACCAGAATACCAAATGGAGGACTGTGCACCTAAGTGGAAAGAAGTAGAGCAAGCTGTGAAAAAAGCAAGGGAGTCATCATCTCCAGGGCCTAATGGAGTTCCGTACAGAGTGTACAAGAGTGCTTCAGGAGTTCTACGAATCCTGTGGAAATTGATGAAAGTGGCATGGGAAAAACAGGTTGTACCAAGAGCATGGCGCCGAGCAGGTGGAGTCTTTATACCTAAAGAAAAAGATTCTACAAGCATCAGTCAGTTTCACCCTATTTCCCTATTAAACGTAGAAGGCAAGATTTTCTTCAGCATTATTGCTCAGAGATTGTCAACTTGCCTATTAAAGAACTGCTTCATTGACACTTCAATACAAAAAGCGGGCATTCCAGGTTTCCCAGGATGCTTAGAACACATCAATGTGATCTGGCAACAAATTCAACTAAAAAGGAGAGGAAGGAGCTCCATGTGACATTCCTGGATTTGGTTAATGCATATTGTTCAGTGCCACATGAACTTCTTTGGGCAGCATTTGATTTTTTCAGTGTACTGATGACAATAACAAATTTAGTGAAAGCCTACTTTGGAGATTTGCAGTTTAGTTTTTCAACTTCAGAATTCAGCACTACATGGCAATGCCTAGAAGTTGGAATAGAATTGTGGGAAATGTGGGATCAGGTATAGAAGCAAAGGTATATTTCAAGGTCTTAAAACGACATTTCCCACAATTCTTTTCAACGTCCCGTCCCTGCCTATTGGCTGAGCGTCGCAGAACAAGCAGGGGCGGCACATTCAAATTTCAAACAACACAGACAGACACGGAGCATTTCGCTTATGTGTTTTTAAGTTACTATCTGTCTCTGTTGAACCGAATACTGTTTTGTTTCTGTCCGTATTTTTATTTTCATCGGTGGACGCGCTCTGGATGCAAGTACAGTGCTGACATGTCATTTCCAGAATATCACTTACAATGTGCGCCATCAAAAATAAAAATAAAGTTTATAAAGAAGATGATTTCAGCAATCTAAAACACCACACGAACAATTGTCATGTGACACTTTATATATTGGCTTGTTAGCTTACAATTGGCTGCTGGTCTGCGGCGGTGCAGCAGTGAGCGCTGGTTTAACATGTTACAGGTGTTACACACCAGCGCCAGTAGGCACTGAGCGCTTTTCACCTCCAGCGACAGTGTCACTGACGCTGGCATGCGTATCAGGTGGGAAATGCTGATAAACGATAGAATTAGCATAAAAAGAAGATTAATGAAAATAGTGGTTATATAATGGGGATAATACTGTATATCTTACACAAGAGAATGAAAATATCCATACCTAATTAAAAGGGTCCGTCATGAGTTTTTGCAATATTTCCACTTCAAAATACTCACCCACTAAACTCAAGATTGCAATGCAGTTGTGGAAGCATTGGGGAATCTTTGCTGGACACATCTTGTCGGTGGCAGTCCTTGAACAATGTAATTCTCTACAGTCTTGATACTTGCTGATAGTGTTGTGTACTGTACTGCATTTGTGAAACTCTTCCAAATGAAAGCTGCATGTGCCTAAAATAACTAAGATATTCAACAGAGTAGCCACTGCATTGTTCTGAACCTTTCTGCTCAAGCATTTTCTACTGATTATACAATTTGTAGAACCTTGTGGTTTCTAAGGAGATTGCATTCTTTTTTATATAAAATAAAAATAAATATGATTTTTTTTTAAATAAATTGCAATAAAAACCCTTGTTTACCAGGTTGGAAATACCATGCAGCAGTACTATGTTTGCTTGATTCTTCCCCTTGAAATGTATTTTGTTTTAATGAGACAATGCTGAGTTACTAGCCTGTATGGCAAGTAAAAAGTTAAAAAAATAATCTCTAGCCCTACTTGCCAGAGTGAAAATAACCTATTTTATTGTGAATCTCTGTCTGTAACTAACCAGCTACAATCAGTATTGCAGGGTTGTTGCAGGAGGAGATAACAGTTGTGATAACTAACATGTGTCTGTAGTCACTGTGGAAAGTGTTTGTTTCAGTCTTAGTATATTTATATTTAGTAACTGCAGAGAAGCGAACACGGAATACAATGCACGAGTTGCGTGACATAGATCAAAAGGGTTTTTGCATTGTCAAATCGTCGAAGTGTGCTCAAAGACATGTCTGACTGTCATGCTGTTAAATGAAAAATGTGCTTTATTGCTATACTTTCACAGACCCTAGGAGAGGAACAGTCAACCTCCATTAATTTGAAAAAAGCCTGGTCTTTGCACGTTCAAAAGCTAGCCAAGTCCTATCAGAGCCCTCCCAGCTGGATGTTTTTAATAAATAATAGTCTGTTTTTACTTATCTCACTGTTAAAACATGTGAAGTTGCTGCTCTGAATGGGTGAAGCAAAGGATTTGGATAAGCTCCTGAAATTATTGCTTACAATTTGTGAAATTTGTGTGTGAATAATGCAAAGATAACTATGATAATAATTATAAAAAGATACTGTACATTTTTTTTTTGTAGGTTGGAACATGTTTAGACCAGGTGGACCCCTTTGGGCTCTGACTTGTTCAATGGAACAATGGTAAACTTTCTTTACTGTAGGATCTCGGTAAAGATTAAACAAATGTACAGTATAAAGAATTTGCTTCTTGATAATCATGTTGGGTTTTGTATAGAGACCATTCCCGATACAGTCCAAAGAAAAAATGTTTTGGCAAATATATATTTTAATTTAAAAATAAATGATATCTCGGTTAAGAAAGTGGTTTGTAAATTATTTGGGATATTTGAATATTTGACTTGAATTATTTTCACATTTCAATTTCACTTTTGGCGTGTGATTTAAACCAGACCAAGTAGTTGTCTGCATTTCACATTAACCCTTTGTAGAATGGACTTCCTCATATTCACATTTATTCATTTACTTTTGATGGAAACAACCATTATGTCCTTGTTTGTTTTCAGGAAGAGGATATGATAAATATAATTTTAAAAAATCTGGATACATTTTGGATTCTTTGGCATGGTGGCATAAACAGATGCTATTTGTTTCTTTCTTTCTTTTAAAGTGAAACAAAATATTGTCCGTCAAACAGTCCCAAGATACGCACACACATGTCCACTGTTTCGTGGGCGCTGGCGTGCAATAAACATTATATTAAACACAGATTTCTTAAAGCAAAACTTGTCTATAAATGATTTCCGTTTCTCAACTCCAGATCTGTGCCATTAGTGAAGAAAGGCTATGATTTCCATTACATAAGAGTAGATGTTAAAACTTCATGATGATTTGAACTCGGCTCTCGCCAAGATAAGCACCAACAAAGACATAGCGTTACAGTAAACTAATGTGATCCAGCTGCATCTCCATCCATTTGCGTTTCTTTCCATCTGATGATGTAGATATCCTTCTGCCTGGTGTTGATGGCTGAAGTGTAATGCTGGCTCCAGGGATAAGCTTACTTTGCCTCCCCAGCGCATTAGCACACACATCGGCTGCGATGCTTGCTCCGGGGATCAACCACAGTGTGGTCTCCCCAGCGCATCAGCATGACAACCATCTGGATTGAGCTAAGTAGGGTACATCTCTGGGGTCTTCAAGTGGGCACCTTCCGTCCTTGGTGTTTCATCGACTAGCCAACGACACCTCAAAAGGGCTCAACAGTGATTCTGGCGTCCCAGCATCACCCCCCTCCGTCCCCCGTCTCAGCCACAGCGAGTTGCTGTTCCTTTCTGCTGCTTCAGATAAGTTCTTCACTGTGCGACGCTGTTGACCAACATCTGCCAACATCTTTCAGTCTCTAGCAGCTTCCAGTTGTCCTGGGCGAGGCTTGGTTTTAACACCTTGGTGGTTTCTCTACTGGATGGAGGAATATTGTCTTTTGTGTATAATGCTTATTGGTCATGTTACGCTTGTCTTCCAATGCTAAGGCCAAACATCGCAGCACTTGGTCATGGCGCCAAGTAAGCCGTTCTTGGCTAAGACCCACCTTACATCCTGTCAAAATGTGACTTAATGTTGCAGGTGATTAACACAAAGGACATGAGGGATCCTCACCCACCCAGAGGTTTAGGTTCTGTGGTGACGGGAGAACATCATATGTTGACCTGATGAGGAAACTGATCCTGCTCTGTTCCATTGACCATAGGTCTTGCCAGCCAATCTTGCGTTGTTCCACACTCTCCCATCTCATCTATTCTCCCTGCTTGGCCTGGGAAATGGCCTTTATACACCTCATCCTCTCCTCCTGCTTTTGCACCTCGTTGACTACCAGCTTCCTCCTTTGGGCTGGGGCTGCCTTGTGCCATGTAGGGGTAGCCGAACTGAGACCAAGACCCCCTCTTCCATGCTGAACTTGCCCCATGATATCACCAATTCAAAGGGCAGCCTTTGCATCTTCCACAGCTTTCTTTGCCGCCCACTTTCTTCCAGTTTTCAACACAGGTGCTGCCTCCCTTACGCATTTGTCGCGTGACTCTACTAATGTCATTTCCAGTCTGACCTTGGCGCACTTAAACTTCTCGGTTAGAGTGGAGACTAGTAGCTGCAGTATTCCTTTACCATAAACTCCCACTCTGCTGAGGCAGCGTGGAACTCCCAACCATTTCCTGATGTATGAACTGATTAAAGCTTCCAGCTTCTCTACTGTTGTCAAAGAAACCTCGTACACAGTCAGTGGCCACAGCAACCTCGGCAGTAGACCAAACTGAAAGCACCAGAGTTTTAGTTTGCCTGGTAAAGCGCTGCTGTCTATGCTCTTCAACCATTCCACTGCTTGTTGTCTAACTTCTCCCACACAAACTGTGTCCTTTAGATCCCCGTCGTACCATCTCCCAAGACTCTTCACTGGCTTCTCAGACACTGTTGGTATTGCCTCATCATTAATGTAGAACCTTTTATCTACTAGGTTACCTTTAATTATAGAGATGTTCCATGATTTAGTGGGCTTGAATTGCATTTGTGCCCATTCGATGTTATTGGTTAATTTGCCCAATAACTGATTAGTGCAGGCTACTGTTGTAGTCATGGTTGTCATGTCATCCATGTATGCTCGAATTGGTGGTAGTCGCATTCCAGAAGACAAGCGCTCTCTGTTCCCACTACCCATTTTGATGCCCTAATAATTAGTGCTGAATTCTTAAGTTGAAAAACAAAATTGCAAATCTCCAAAGTAGGCTTTCACTAACTTTGTTATTGTCATCGGCACACTGAAAAAATTAAATGCTGCCCAAAGAAGTTCATGTGGCACTGAACCATATGCGTTAGCCAAATCCAGGAATGTCACATGGAGCTCCTTCCTCTCCTTTTTAGCTGACTGAATTTGTTGCCAGATCACGCTGATGTGTTCTAGGGGTAACCAGTCTAACAGTGCATACATGCCAACAGTCCTTGTGGGTCAATTGCAATGAACTGAAAGCAGCGTACTAACTGGGGATGATCTTGTGGTTAGTACACAGCTCCGTACTAAACTAGTACGCAAGTTAAATACCAATTGCAACGAACATGGCAGCTGAAGTTAGTCCCCAGCTGCGTACTAAAAACGTACTCAATTGCAACAAACTCAAAAATAACTGCTGCTGCCCTCTAGAGGATACTAGGTACAGGACTAACTTAGTCTAACTCGCTATGGACTAAGAATTGTAGTATCATACAAAGTGGAATAGTGGAAGACATGTGAAAGTCCCAGAATGTACTGGCAGTTTATTTTTGCTGAAATAATAACGTGTGCATATAATACACACATATATATGTCATCACTATATTTGAAGCATCTGCTGCCTGTACGGATATTGTAATAGTAAAATAAAATTACATTACGACTACAATACTGTTAACTACTAATAATGAAGGAAGGTGTCGGCAGCATTACAGTCATGCATGTAGAGCCTGTAGTATGCGATAGTAGGTTTCACATTTGAGAGAAGTATTTATTTATTTATTTTTTTTTGGGGGGGGACTCCACACTGGTGGTTCTTAGGGGCGAGCAGGGATATTGAGGAGTAGGGATACAGTGGGCAGAATGTGAGTTGTGTTATTTTATGTAGTAGGACTTGGGGGCACATTGAAAAATAAAATAAACAGTGCTCTTCTCAGGGTGTTTTTAGAAGTGATTATCTATGATACTTCTTCGGAATACCACCCCTTCCCTGTTTTGTACTTGTTGTGGTCCAATAAGAACGGTGTCGAAACAGCCTGTGTGTGTTGACCACGGTTATCCTTTACTCCCTTTAAAACAGCCTGGGCCCCACCGCACGAGCTGCAACTGTCTGTATCATGTATAAATCTAATTTAATCAAAAACAGAATTCAAAATGAAACCAGCTTTGCTAGTTTATTTCATGGCATTGCACTTGTTTGAGAATTTTATAGGCAGTCCGTGTGCCCTGATATGGAGTATTTTACCATGCATATATATCTTAAATAAAAAATAATAATTATTACGTGCACACATATAAATAGATGTTAGAGACGAATTAATATTTATGTATAAATGTCGGCCTATTTGTAACATTGTAAAAATGATTTATTAGCTCATAATATCGTAAAACACATACATTACTGTTACAAATATTTCAAATGTTCTGATTCAGAGCCATTCCGCCTTGTGTCGTGTCTGGCTCCCTGTAAAAGGATAAAGCGGTTCTGATAATGAATGAATGAAAGAATGATTTAGAGCCCCCTTCAGTTCCTGTTTGGTAATTATTATTATTTGTTTATTTAGCAGACGCCTTTATCCAGGGCGACTTACAGAAACTAGGGTGTGTGAACTATGCATCAGCTGCAGAGTCACTTACAATTACGTCTCACCCGAAAGACAGAGCACAAGGAGGTTAAGTGACTTGCTCAGGGTCACACAATGAGTCAGTGGCTGAGGTGGGATTTGAACCGGGCACCTCCTGGTTACAAGCTCTTTTCTTTGACCACTCCTCTGTCCTCTGTACATGTAAAGCTTTGACATTAAATATTAATGCTGAAAAAAGTTAAGGTCACAATGGGCACAAGCTCACACAAAACTTTATATTAAAATTTTAGAGCTTCAGTTCTAAATGTACAGTGTGTGGTATAATGTCAGATATATTGAAAAATATGCAAGCTGCTTTCTAAATGTGTAAGACCTATGGAAAATAACAAGCAAGAGATCTCTAAATGTCTTGGTCAATGTCTTCCTATTATTAATTTGTTTAAGGACTTCTTGTCTAAGCAATTGTACAATGAGTTTCTTTTTAGTACTATAAACTTGTGAGAATCATAGTCCAAAACTGAAAGTATGGTACTGAACTGTAAATCGGTCTAATAGATCTTGTCTGCACTGCTCCCTTTCTGCTAATTCAGGTCACGTCACAGTTCAGCATAGAAAAAACACATTGTAGTTGAGGGTTTTATGTGTTAATGTGTACCGGTAATGGTGTGTGCACCTGAGGTTGTGGCTTAATCCTCAACACTTTATATCAAAAGCATTCTTAGAAGAAATGCAGCTCATTATAGGTAGACACAGGCAGCTGGAACTGCAAAGTGCTTCCATAACCACCATTACATTTCAGGCAGCTTACAGCTGGAAGAGTGATAAGTAAAGTATATTTTCTCCTGGGGTTTATATTGCTATTTATGATACAAGGGATGCTGGTGGTCTGAGTGCGTAACAGGAGTGTGTCTTCCTCATTAAGAACATAAGAACATAAGAAAGTTTACAAACGAGAGGAGGCCATTCAGCCCATATTGCTCGTTTGGTTGTTAGTAGCTTTTTGATCCCAGAATCTCATCAAGCAGCTTCTTGAAGGATCCCAGGGTGTCATTACTAAAGATGGCATTATCAACTCACCGAATGGCATTAAGAATGGAGATGCTTATAAAATATCAGTAGGTCCTTTTCTTAATACAGTGCTCCCTCGCTATAACGCAGGTCTCGGGGGACACACAATATGAGTGTTATAACCGAAGAGCGTTATAAACGGGGGAGGGGGGGTGGGCGCCGCGGGACACATAACAACACACATCTGACTAAAATACTAAATAAAATAACTCCCTCTCTATAATGCACATATAGTGAAGCAAAAATGTAACTTTCCGTGAATTAACTGTGCATAAAGCACCATGTAATCAACGCTATATTTTTTACAAAAAAAAAAAAAAAGGTAACATTCCCACTCGTGGATCATTTTAATTTTTAAACAGTTTTTAAAGTATGAATAGCCTGGTTAAACGGCGGTTGGGAGTTCAGTTCGAAGCGACAGACAAGAAAACCAAGTGTGAGAAGGAGAGCAGGTCGGGCGAGGGGAAGAGGGAATGGGCCCGTCTCAGGTTCGGCTGCCGGAGCGGGGCTTAAGCTAAGCTGAAGCATCTCGTCTCCCAGAGAAAGCTGCAGCTCCCCTCGCAGCAAAAAAGTAAATACATTAGGAAAGATAACCACGTAATAGGCCTAATATTTATTTAGTTATAAAACAAATGCTGAATAAGCGTCTGTGTTATAAAGTGCCAGCGCAGCTTTTCTTCAGTTCAGATACTGTATCAAAAGGGAGAGACAGAAACAGAAGTTAGACTGAGAAGTTGTTTACAGTTTGAACAACACCAGTACTGTATTTACTGTAGAAATGCATGAATCACTAGTATAGGGAATTGGGGGACATGGTGTAGGAGCGTTATATCCTAGGTGTGTTATAACCGAGAACCTTATAGTGAGGGAACACTGTACGTGTTATTCAAGACAATATCCTTATATACACAGTAAATACATTTTACTGAGATCTGTGATAGAATAATATGAAAAATGTGAATCTACAAGCTAACAATTGTTATGACTATATATTGCAAATGCAATAGTCTTTTAGATGTAATCTTCCTCTGATTCTTTCCAGTTGGCTGACTTTGGTTATAATGTGTTCCATACATTTTAAAATATATATATTAGAGCTGTCAATTAATTAACATTTTTGATCGGTTAATTTATGGGCATTAGTTGATTAATCCATGCACATTTTTAATAAAGGTAACAATATTATAGCAGCTGTCCTGCACAGTAATACCAAAAAAATCAATAGAATCTAAAAATTGACAAGTGATTGCTTAACATGCTGTCGTAGTCAGAAACCAGAGAAAGTAATTCTGCATAATTACCTCTATTTGAGGAACTGATGCCTTCATCGTGCCCTCTGAATTTTTTTTTTTTTTTTCAAATTTGTAAAAAGCCATTCGAAATATTTCTTTGAATTCTCAATATAATTCTCAATAACGGGCAGATCTTTGACTTTCCCATTGGGGAAACTCGCAAGACCTTGAACTGAAACAGAGACTACCTTCCATGGTGTATGTCCCGCCTCTGCTCACTAATGATTGGACACCTGCATAACAAGGGGCAGATCTTTCACTCTCCCATTGGTTAAACCTACTCAAGACTGTCAACTGTTTATGTCCCACCTCCACTCACTTGCCCTACACCCCCTCAAAATACTACTCTGTGTGTCTCTGAAATTGCATTTAAGGGATACAAAACATAAATACCTGTAATATACAGTACCTGTACTGTGTGCACAAATAGAACACCAAGGCTTGCTGTTAAGAAGGTTATGTTTACCTTTTAGCATTTACCTGCAGTAAAAGGAAATTAATGCATGGTAAAGAATGGTTTGTCTTAGTGTAAACCAAATATAACTATTTTTTTTTTCTTAAATGAGTTTGCCATATGTAGTATTGTAGCTAATAAAGAGTGTCAATGAATGCTTATATAATGCATGAACTTCAGAAACAAATAAAACAGTCATTGGCTTACATTCTTGCCAAAAAGCACCTGTCCTAATTGGACTCCAGCAAAGGAAGATTATACTGTGAACTGTGAAATAGAGCCCTGGAACAGGAATTAAGACCAGAAGATGTAGCACGCAATGAAAGCATCTCCAAAGCAACTGAAAAGTAAATCATAAGGAAAATATCAAAACTATGAATTAAAATGTCTTTATAGCAGACTTCAAATACAACTTTTCATTCTTGACAGTCTTTGGCAACCAAACTCCCAACTTTCTGCTTCTGGAGAGATTACAGTCTAATGGCAGAAATGAAGGCAGAATTTAGAAGATTGTGATCTTAATAATGTTCTTTATTCTCTTAACGGATACATTGCAATAACATGGCAAACATGTAATCCTTTCTGCCATAAGTAAAACAAGAGGTATAATTGTTCAATTCACAGAAAACTGAGGAAGTGTTTTAGGTGAATACTTAATAACACTCAAAGGCAATATGCACATAAAACAGCACACAGAATGGCCTGGAGGTTGTAAATCTGTTCCAGTTGTTTGGATGGAATTCCCAATGCTCTAAAATAGCTTCATTATTTCTATGCAAAGCTGCAAATGACTTGTAAAAGGAAAAGTACTTTGTCTAGTTAAATTCCTAACGAGTTAGCAATGCTTTCATGTTTTAAGTCTTTTAAGCCTACTTTTTTTTTTTGCTGTACGTTCAAGTTTGCTTAACCAAATCTGAAGTCCACCAACATTTCTGGGTGTCATTGCCGTTTGTCATAAGTATGGTGTTGTGAATTAGACTTTTAGGTCCATTAAAAATAAATGACAAGTGCTACATTTTGGGAGGTCACTAATTTGTGGCTGTGTGTTTTACTAATTTAACTCAGTAAATACTTGCAGCACAGCAGCATGGGGTAGCCAAATCGAATTACAAGGAACAGACCTGACCGCAATTGTAGGTGGTAGCTGAAATATAAAATCTTTGCCACTATTAATATGAATTCCTGAGCCTGGCTGTCTGGTTTAACACTTTTAATCGCTCTATTTAAAAAAAAAAAAAAAAAACACTCAAAGAAACCTCCAATATCTGCATGCAAGGAAGTGATTGAAGCAATGACAATATCTTATAGAAAATAATAACAAAATAGAATAAGGTTTATACACTGATTGGCCAAAAGACAGACCTGTTTCCTCTCATACAATAAGATAGAAACGTTGTGGGCTTCTGAAGCAGGCCACTCTAAAGTGTGGGGTAATCAATGTAAAATCATATCTGAGAAATTAGGTAAACAAAAAAAAAAAAAGCAAATCGATTGTTCTCCGTTTGCTTTTTCAATGAATGCTTATATAGATGTCTGAAGGCACAAGCCAAAACATTTGTCTGCTTCACTGACTAAGTTTTACTTTATAACATCATTGTCACAAGTCCCTTATTTGTTTGGTACATTTCTTAATGAATCTTTTTATGATTTTCTTTCCCTATTCACAAGGGGTCAATTGCAACAAACTAAAAGGAGTGTACTAACTGGGGATGATGCTGGGGTTAGTAGGGAGGATGGTACTGAACTAGTACGCAAGTTAATACCAATCACAACGAACTAAGCAGCTCAAGATAGTCCCCATTGTGTATTAAAATGTGTCTCAAAAACCCAAAGTAACTGCTGTTGCCCTCTAGCCAGAGTATACTAAAACACAATACTAAGTTAGTCCAGCAATTTCTGTAGACCTGCATTCACACTGGGTCCGTTTCAAATGGACTCGGTCTGGTTTAGTTTGAAACAATGTATCAATGTGCTTGCTGTTAACACTTATCTGAGAGCAAAGGGGCCGAGTTTGTATTCACAATGCTGTTTTCAAGTGAACTCGGTTTCTTTATATAGTTAAAGGCATATTGAAAGATGGCAGCTACTGATGTATTGCTCTGGCTTTTAATATAGCATGTTTTTGCTGTGGAAGAAAGCACTGAGGGAGCACTTCGCTAATTTAATTAATACATGTATTGAACGCATACAGTAGGAGAAAAATGCAGTTTATGCATTCTGCACGGTTCTCCTCCTGTCAGCATTAAACAAAGTAATTTAAGAAAATATATTTTACTGTTTTTGTGAGTTTAGGCTTGGATTTTCGTTTCTTCCACTCTCCAATTTCCACAGTAAAAAACTGGGACGTTATTTATTTCTTCTTCAATTTACTGATACCGTAGCAACTTTGAAATAACAGTATCACAGTCAACCAAGTCAAGCATATCAGAACATACCGTATATCTCACAAGGACAGGTAAAGACCTGTACTTTTTTCTTACTTTTCAAACTGGCTATAATTAAGTATAGAGTTTAGCTTTATGTTAGAGAAACAACATGGAAACACTCAGCATCTGATTAGGAATTCCTTGTTTTGGAATTCTCTGTTACAACTCACCTACAGTATCTATTTTATTTAATTTTTAAGCACCAATCTAACTCACTGGATTTATAATACAACATGTAGCTAGTTTTGGATAGTGTACTGTAGATACGTCATGTGATGAGGCAGAAAGGAGAGACCATCTTAGCTACCTCACTCAGGCCCAGTCCCATCCTTGACACAGTCCTGAAGATAAGAGTATTTCTTTAATTAAGCCTGTTAAATCAAAACCAACCCTGATTGGTGCTTCTCCAGAACTTTATCCTGGACTTGTTGTGATAGCTCCTTGGTCTTTATGATGCTGTTTGTTTAGATATGCTCTCTAACAAACTCTGGGGCCTTCCAGAAACAGGTATATTTAATCTGAGATGATATGACACTTTAATTGCACACAGACTCCATTCAACTAATTATGTGACTTCTGAAGGCAATTGGTTGCACCAGAGCTTATTTAGGGGTGTCACAGCAAAGGGGGTGAATACTTATGCAATCAAGACTTTTTTTTCCCCACTTCGACATTATGGACTATTTTGTGTAGATCAGTGACAAAAAATCCTAATTAAATCCATTTTAATTCCAGGTTGTAACACTACAAAATGTGGAAAAGTCCAAGGGGGGTGAATACTTATGCAAGGCACTGTATTTGGAGGAAACACATACAGATTGAAAAAGGTGAGATCCTATGTCAATTCCTATCAATCCCCCAGAATACCAAATGGATGACTGTGCACCTAAGTGGAAAGAAGTAGAGCAAGCTGTGAAAAAAGCAAGGGAGTCATCATCTCCAGGGCCTAATGGAGTTCCGTACAGAGTGTACAAGAGTGCTTCAGGAGTTCTGCGAATCCTGTGGAAATTGATGAAAATGGCATGGGAAAAAACAGGTTGTACCAAGAGCATGGCACCAAGCAGGTGGAGCCTGTATACCAAAAGAAAAATATTCTACAAGCATGTGACAGGATGAATGATGCGGTGCAAAAGATTGAAAATGTCCAAACAAATTCTCCCAAAACAAATACTTTAATAATCCACAAAAAAACAGAAATATTCACAAAAATCATCCAAACTGGAAAATAATACACCCTGCTACCAGTGATGGTATTGGGGCAAAACAAAACAGGGTCCATGTTAAAAAATAACAAACAAAAAGACACTCTTTAACCACAATCCTCCTTGCACGAAAGTGTGCTGTTTTCAAAGCGGAACGTGGTGCGTGCGCTGTGCTGTGTTATGCTGTGCGATGAGAGGTGTTCTCTGGGGTTAATGCTGGCTCTGGAGCGACAGCCTCCCGTCCTCCTGCTCTTCTACGAACACACAAAAACAAACACATAACAAAACAAACATACACCAGCTCCAGCCGGTCAATTATTGTCTCAGCGCAAGGGGAGGTACTGACGTAGCTGCTTCCCCTTTGTACCCAGAAAACTCCTTCCTGCAATCAACGCGTCGCCATGGTTTCTCCAATAGAGGGCTGCCCCGCAGCTGACTGCAATGGAATCATCCTGAGTACTTGCAGCTACGCGCCCCTCCTCATATGGTTACCTTCCGGTTTCCACCTACCACCGAGGTGGCAGATCTAGGAGGCTGCATACCTCCCCCCTTACACAGCGCCCTTTCTAGAGATTTACAGCATTGACCCTTTCTCTCTCTATCACAAAGCATCAGCCAGTTTCTCCCTATTTCCCTATTAAACGTAGAAGGCAAGATTTTCTTCCGCATTATTGCTCAGAGACTGTCAACTTACTTATTAAAGAACTGCTTCATTGACACTTCAGTACAAAAAGCGGGCATTCCAGGTTTCCCAGGATGCTTAGAACACATCACCGTGATCTGGTAACAAATTCAATCAGCTAAAAAGGAGAAGGAGCTCCATGTGACATTCATGGATTTGGCTAATGCATATGGTTCAGTGCCACATGAACTTCTTTGGGCAGCATTTGATTTTTTCAGAGTACCGATGACAATAACAAATTTAGTGTAAGCTTACTTTGGAGATTTGCAATTTAGTTTTTCAACTTCAGAATTCAGCACTACATGGCAATGCCTAGAAGTTGGAATAATGGCAGGATGCACAATTTCTCCACTGGCTTTTACCATGGCAATGGAAGTAATTATTAGGGCATCAAAATGGGTAGTAGGAGGACAGCACTTGGCTTGGATGACTTGACAACCATGACTACAACAGTGGCCTGCACTAATCGGTTATTGGGCAAATTAACCAATAACTATATTTTTTTTTTGGGGGGGGGGGGGGTGGTTGTGTTTTTTCAGTCTGTTGTCTTCTATTTCATATAGCTGTTCCTCATCTACTGTTATTTGTCTACTCTTGACAGTTGCTGGTGCACTTATTTTATTTGTATTTTTTTTTTCAGATGGACTGCTGTCTTCACTCAGAAAGTTGGTATTGTACCAGTTATATATTAAAGGAAATAGGTGAAATGTCACTCATTTTTGGCTGTGGTTTTGTGACTAATAATAAATGGCAGTTTGTCATGGAATTCAGAATGTAGTGGTGCGTAGCTCAACAGATGATTTCCCTAACGAGCTAAGCCTGTTACCTCGTCTCCAAAACCAAATCACAGTCCAAATCGTAATCCAAATACCTTTTCCAATATTTCATTGTCCAATTTCACTTTAATAATAATCCCAATTACTCAATATCTCGCTCCCCAGCTCCCCAACCAAAACTCCTACCATCACCCACAATCAAACACTCACAAACACAGACATTTTAAATGGTAACCAATTACATTGTTAAACAATTGACAAATCATTCAATTGACTAATTAATTTGAAATGGAGCCAACCCTGACTCCAGTAACCTCTGCAGGGTCCTAATGCCCCAGTATGGTCTTGGCACCATAATAAGTATTTATTATGCCCAAATTGTTTTATACATAAATTAACAGTGCTTACAACCTAATTTGAATGAAGGTTGCCCGAGTTGTTGACGTTTTTTCAGTAACATGGCATGAAAGGGTAGGCTACATGAAGCACACAGATCTACAAGGGGGGGGGGGGGGGTGAACGCCGCACCAAGACGAAAGTGCACAGACAAGGGCACAAAACTTTAGCAATTTAAAATGTCTTAAACTCTAGTCTACACAATAAAAATTATTGTCGTTGAGTTAGTGCCATATGCTGGGGAAGGTTTGTCTTTGTCTGTGTGCATTTTTATTAATTAATTAAAAAATACAAAAACATGCAATTACAATATGTCATTATTTTTTTAGCTTATGTCTCCATCCGGGGTCTGAGAGCCTTTAAACACTGGTTTGAAACATATAGAATGAAACCACACAAACAATTTCTATAGCAACTTTAAACAAAAAAAACTATTTCTAATGCCACTTTAAACCAAAAACTATTTGTGTAGCAGATTTATAGGTGACTAAAGATACCAAGATGCAAAGGTTGCAGGTGCATCATTTTTTTTTAAGTATATGTCATGGGCCTTAATATGGTTCAATAAGCTACAAATGTCTAAACTATGCCTATTCAAAACACAAAATGTAACTGCAAAATAACCGCAGTTCAAGTGTTACAGAGATCATGAATGTGGGAGGGAGCAAAAAGCTATCGTTGGCCACCTGTACCTTTAAATAATCAGTCTGAAAAATGCAAAGAGGATTACCATATTTCCAAAGCAAAGTCAGTTCTGAAAAGTAAAATTATATAAGAAAATATCACTGCAAAATATGCATACATCTTGAAACCATACCCAGTACTTTGAAGCTAAGATCAATCTTGTATTCCCATCAGTCCTGACCAGTAGAACTAAAGCTGGATCCCATTAATTCCTATTATCACGTATGCTTATCTGCAATAATTTTCTTTGGGCACTGTTATCATTTGTTGAATTGCTTACCTTACATGGAAAGTGCATAAAGGTGCTGCAGTTTAACTTGTAAAATACAGTACTAAAAGTTCAGAGACTATTCCAATAAAGTCAGACAGTTCACGTAGACAAAGCCATTTTCAGGTAATACCCATTTAATTCTCTGATAAGGGCTATTTTGCAAACATTCTCATTGCCTTATACTGATATACTTTTTAAACATTTGGCCTAGAGGTATAATAAAGTGACTTGGCTCAAAGAGAGGCAATGGAAACTGACTAAACTTGCCCGAAGATTATTGGCTTAAATCCTAGATGACGCATCGGGTGTAAAATATTTTCTCTGAATTCTGGACTTTTAAAAAGAAACCCCTTGTAATCTGGATATCTTGTCCCTCTTATTCAAAAAGCTATGACCTATTGGCCTACATTCTGCTAGAAAAAATATTAAACTGTGAATAGACACATCATTTACAAAGAAATACATTGTTGATTATACTTTTTATGTGCATATTGTTATTGTTATTCCAAAACGTTTTCATGTGAGTCATTTTCATGTGAGTCACAATCACAACCTTGTAGGAGTAACATGCACCATTGGTAGAATTTGTTTGGTAAAAATATATCCATAGGGCTACCTTTTTTCACCTTTTTTATCCTTATATATATATATATATATATATATATACAATGCAGCAAATGTAATTGCTACAAAAGGATGAAGTTATACCTACTATTTTCGCATTTATAGGATACACAGAAAGGACAAGTAAATATTATGCTATTTCATTGTAGTCCACCCCTCCTGTCCCCCCGTCCCCCTGTCCCCGTCCCGATCTGGCTCCGCCACTTATTGACGTGTTTTCATTACTTAACGTACATGCTGCAGTGCACTAATTTTTCAAAAACAAGTGTGAAAGTTTTAGACAAAAAGAAAGGCAATTCGATGTCCCATTTTTTATTTCAATTTTTTAAAATAAAATTAAGATTAATATCATGCGGTTTTAATAGGATTACAGTGATAAATATATTTGCTTTGTATTTGTATTATTAAATGGCAATCAGAAATCGTATCATTGTAAATGGTTACCCCTGTTGGCCCCCAGGATTTGGCATTGTGTTATCTGGCCCTCTAGTGAATGTAATTGAATACTACTGATTTAGAGATTTCATCGAAATAGTTAGTGTGCTTCCGACAACATGAAAATCATGGGACACGATACGCAAATACACTATATTGTAAAATCAGGATGGAAGAATAAAAAAAAACATAGCTGTGTAAAATGTAAGTGGTTTTTCAATACTTTCATTTCATTTGATTTATGACAAGTACCAATAATGTAAAGAAATGACTAAACCCTTGGATTTGTGTTTCTTTTAAAGATGTTTCTTTTGGCCAGGGTGTATTGAAACAGCTGCTAATATGGGTACATTGATACCATTGTATTACAATCTAACTTTGATAATGATGTCTCACTTTCTTTCATGTTTTGTTCAGTCTGTTTGTAATCATTTGTGTACAAACGTTAACATCTGAGTTTATTAATAAGATTTGACTATAATCTGAACCCTATTTGTGGTCATTAAAAATAAAAAGTTATGTTAACATTATTCACGCTTTTGGTGTGGTATCCATCTGTTATGATTTTATTGTAAATTGGTGTGAGTTTTGGCATCAGTATGTCTAAAAATGCAATAGCAAATTATGTTGGTAGGCCCATCTGGGCACTGAGCTTTTCCTCTGTTTAGAGTATGAATTATTTTTCTAATCTCTGATGACAGTATGGGGATTAGTAGATATTGTTTGGTTTGTTTGTCTAATTTAGACAATTCTATCTGTTTTGTCTGTCTATTCTTTTTTTATATATATGTCTCCATAACATTGACTTTATTTGCTATGATTTGTTTATTAAGAATATCAACTTTGTTATGACCCACCTACAGTATGAATATTGTTTTTCTAGCGCCATTTGATTAAACAAAAAACCTGTACCACATTTACTATTTAACATTTAAAACTCTTCTGAAATGCCAACATTAAGGTTGCAATAAACGTGTATTCTGGGAAATTAAATATAGTTCAGTGTTTTGTTCCCTAAAGACCTTTGAAAGTGAACTCATTTTTAATATTAATAAGTGTACTGTATGTTGTTAGTGTTTTAGTTTGGCATAATTCAAAATGAAAGCCTGGTCCAGTCTGACCTGGACACATGTTTGCGATTTACAGGAATATGCATGGAATTTGTTATACCAAGTTGTGAAAAATATTCCTCCGAATGAGGGTAAATAACTTACAGGAATTAAATACCATTTTTAGTTATTTACAGCCTCATCCTGTTCCTCCAGCTTGTTTGGGCTCATCATTGAAAACAGTGCTGGTAAAACTATGTGAAGGCTTGTGGCCATATGATGACTCTGTTGCAAACACATACAGTAAAATAACAACAGAGCTCTAAAGAATAAATATAAAATGGCAGCCATTATTTTCTGAGCTTACACAGTAATTATAGTTACTAGCTCTGAGGGAACAATATGGAACAAAACATGTCAGCAAAATTGCATCATAGGGCAGGCAGTTTGCTCATGTTTGCTTCATGTTTGTTTCATCCAAATGTGGAGCAAACTCGTTTAGAGATTTACCCCTTCATCATAACTGGGCCCAAGAAGTCATGTTATCTTATATTTTCAAATTTATATCAGAGATTTATCAAACACATTTCAAAATGCAGATTGAAATATACATAATAGACTTATCAAATTCAGTTTAGGTTTCACCGTTCGTACTGGGTGGCTGTGATCAGTTTGGAAACAAAGCAGCAGCAATAAGAGAATATAAAATGCAAATTATTATTATTATTATGTATTTCTTAGCAGATGCCCTTATCCAGGGTGACTTACAATTGAACAAGATATCACATTCTTTTTACATACAATTACATTATTTTTTACACATTATTTATTTATTTATTTATTTACATACAATTATCCATTTATACAGCTGGGTTTTTACTGGAGCAATCTAGGTAAAGTACCTTGCTCAAGGCCACAGCAGCAGTGTCCCTCACCTGGGATTGAACCCATGACCCTCCGGTCAAGAGTCCAGAGCCCTAACCACTACTCCACACTGCAAATGGCCCACAATAACACATACTATGTTTAAATTTAAATTTACCATCTAGGATATACACTTTTTTTTTTTTTTTTAGGTCATTTTGTCATCGTTCACCCACCTATCTATGTGTAATCTTATTTTACAAAGGCTCAAATTCAATTCACTTAAATTGTCCATACATCATTCACACCAAATATGTTTTTGGCATATGTTTCCTGTGGTCCACACCTGCAGCCCACGCTGCTACAGCAGGTTGCCAATAAGAACTACAATCCAAAGTCAGCACAGACATGGAGTCCAATATTTCTGTATAAAAGCAAATACTTGACAACATTTCAGGCAAACCCATAATTAGGCCACACATCCAGCTAACTATACTTTCTACATATGTGCAGCTATGTGGACTCATGGTCAACTACTATAACAATTTGTATTATTTGTAGTGGCATATAGAGAGAAATCATACAAATATAGAGATACAAATCATACAAAAATCAAGTTTCTGTTTCGGGTGCACTTCAAAATAATGGCCACAAATTCCTATGAATCCCAAAACATGCTGCTATTCCTGTGGTGTTCCACTCAAATGTATTATGAATTTGTGGCCATAAAAATGTTTAATTATATTCAGGACTACAAAAAACATTACTAAATAGCATCAAAACATTTGTTATTGAGATGCTACTATGGAAACCTCTGGAACTCAATTGGAATTCATGTGAATTTGCGAGCATTATTTTAAAGTAATATCGGTAAATGAAATATTTTAATTTGTGTCAATCGTGATTTTGTAATATGGAAGCCAGTGCCAAGATGACCTGTAGGTGCAGTTGCCAGGTTACTGCACTGATGAAGGCCAGTGGCCGCAATGCGTCTGCATGAATTCGCTTCATTGTTTTTTCAGAATGATGTTATAATTATAAATATATAAGCTTAACAGAAGATACCTGGTGAGTGCTTGACTTTTTACAACATCCTGTACAGTAGGCAGATTGAAATGACCTAATGCTTTGTTTTTCAATTGGTTTCGGCTCAGGTATGTCTTGCAGTTCAAGGTGGCCTCCTCAGTTCCCATTATAGATTTAATGTACAAATGACCTGGGAGGTAGTTGTGCAAAGGAATAAAACATATTAATATGAGAAATACAATCTGCATTTTCCTTTCACATGGACCATTATATATTTTAAGTCATTTTTGTTGTGGATTTGTAATGGGATGCTGTGTCATTTGTGCTTATAGACCTACAGTCATTTGAATGTGACTTGTATGTACAGCTAAAATTAAACACATGCTACTAAACTGGCTAAAGCATCTGAATGAAAAAGCTGCAAAAAAACAATGTCTAACTGAAAGCGATGCAATGGTCATGGGCACTCATAACTGAAAACAACTTGATAGTAATTTAAGTAAGACCATGCAAACTGCCCAGACGAGTTCTTCAATCCTGACGTACTGAAGGGTTATTATGGGCTGCTTTAAAATGACTGCAGTCTTAGCCAAATATCTGTAACATGTATTGAATTCAAGAGTAAGGGTATTATTCATAGATTCAGATTCATTGTAAAATATATAGGCCCATATGCATATAACTTACCGTCTCCTTTATTGTGCCAGGAGTAGTGTGTAACATGACAGCATTTCATAAAATCAATTTACTGTCAAAAACCATCACTCATCAGGACGTTAGCATAACGTGCCCTTGGAGACCAATCTTCTCATTAACATATTATTTGTCTGATTCATAAAGCTGTATGGTGCCATTAATTAACCCCTACCAGCATTATAATTACCATATGCCTCAGACCATATGTTTATCAGTCTAATTATCTAGCAACATGTAATTAAGCCAATAGTAATAATAAAAAAAAATGTCTATGTTTAATTATGCAATAATTAGGTCAAGTATTTTGTTATTTGTAACGCATACATTAAATTGCATTGTTAACTAGTCTGAACGGGATATTCTACTTACTGGTTGGAAAACATATAAATCAGGTTTGTAGCCTATTCATTGATCTATGTGGAGAAAAAAAGATGCAAAAAAAAGAAAGTGATTCATACCAACAGTGTCAGGTAGGCTATGTGTTTTACTTGCAGCCACCGGTACATGTAAAGTTTTCTATCTAAATTTATAAATGATTTATTTCTGTATAGAGTGTGCAGTATATGTGTGTGACGGGGTGGCATCGGCAAGGAGACTCAGAGACCAGAAACGCTACAGTTAAGCGCTCAATCACATTTATTTACAGAATATACAAACACACAACAACAAACCCTACCGCACAGCACCTTCACCTTCAATATCCTCACTAACACCCGTGATCACCCTTTACATACACCTGTGGCTGGAGCCTTAATTAATCATGTAATCACTTATTCAATTCACGGCTCCAGCCACATCCCCACGTGTTTTTGCAGGGAGGAATTTAACCTCTTCCCTGCCACCCTATCCCCCCCCCCCCCCGCCTTTCACCCTGCCACGCTGCCACAATGTGTTACGGTAAAAGTCTCAATCTGGTCAATCTTAGGTTTTACCTGTAAATGTCAACATTTACCAAATAAGGTGGCAAATGTCAGAAATTATGAAGAAATAGATTGCTTTCCTGACATTATCGGCATCAGCGTGCATTGAGGTCAGCTGATAGTGGCCTGCTCTGCAGTCCAAGGGTAAGGCTTAGGAAGAAAGGAGAGGTTTGTTTTTGTGGAGGCTGTGGGGATAGCTAATTTGATTTTTAATGAAGCTAGTCTTTCAGCAGCAACATCATAAAAACAGAACTTTTACAAGAATGGTTTCCAGCACTAACCTTCACAGCAGGATAAAATGAGTCCCTTTGAAACAACCCCAAAGCTATGCAGTCTCTACTCAAACCAACCTGAATAGCAAACAATTAAAATTACTCGAGGGGATTGGGGCTATTTTCAATGGATCTGAATGCATTTTCTGCTTCCATAGTTACAAACTGTGTGTACTGTATTTTACAATAAAATGGTTTAATGGGTTGACTTATTTTAAGAACTTTATAGCTGACTGTTTTAAATGGTAAAGCTGCATCCCCAGATAAACAAAAAATATGACCGTAATTCTACACATTTCATAGAGGTGTTCTAATGACAATGGCTAATCTATACCCTCAGAACCCCAAGAGAAATTGATAAGAAATTCTTAAAATAGTAACAGAATAATGATGACAGAATAAAATACAATGGTTGTATCAAGGTATTTAGACTGATTAGCAGTAGTACATTGGGAATCCATTCCTAAGGCAAAACTTGCATCCTAATCAGGGTTGCCAACCTTACAATTGTATATTTTTTGTTGACATCATTTAAAAAAAAATCAGAAACATAAAATACATTATAAAATAGGCTATTTTATTTACTTACGATGATCATACATGGACACTGGATCATTTGCTTTGTTGGTCTGAAGCTGGTGCTGTTTTTAAAAGCAGTCTTGACAGTCAGAATTCGATCCAGAATGTCTGAAGACAGTTGATTTTTTACAAGGTTTATCTGAGTAAAAACTTGTTCTAATTCTGCAGTAGCCTACTGTGTAACAAAGTGTCTCTCTGCTAGGTGTAGACAAGAGTGCAATTATGTTTCAGTATTCATCAGCTGCCAGATCCTGTCTAAGATCAGTCAAGTTAGTCACTTGGTACTGCATAAATTCTATTTCTAGGCTATCTAGCATATTTCCAAGAACAATCTATGAGAAAAAAAACATTGCAATCTGGACTTTAGCAACTTGGTTGAAGAACACATATTAATTTCAGCACAGTATTGTTTATTAGCATTCTTATTTTGATATCCTTTTCACTACCATAACATAAGGTGTAGGTATATGTTAGATATGTGATGCTAAATGCATAACATCTGTGTTAAGTTGTATATTATAAAAGACTGACAAATAAGGTAAAAGGGTGCTAAATGTACTTGACACTGATTGGTTGACCATGTACAGTACACAGAGGGGAATGCAGAATTATAGACAGTCCACCAGGGAATCTGCAGTTTCCGTTTATTGTTAAGATAAACAATCAGCTTATAAACAGATCTTTTCACATATCTATTTTACCTGTTACACCTGTACACAACGCAGAGATACAACAGATTTTGCAGACGAGGATGGGATCTGTGCATAAGGCCTGTCAATAGCGGACTATACATCGGATTCAAGTGAAGAAAATGGCATATCTCGGCAATACAGCCTCGATGCTGGAATTTTACCAGGCAAGGGAGAAGTTTACAAATTTTGAGGATAATTTCTTTGTAGCCAACGATAGCACCTCAGAAAGGAGAAAGGCTGTTTTCCTCACAGTAATCGGTAGGAGAAATGATGCCCTGTTGAAAGATGGAATTGCTCCAAAAAGCACCCAGGATTCGACATTGGAAGAATTACTGGTGGTGCTATGGTAACATTTTGAGCCTAAGAGAAATGTGATAGCTGATAGATATAGTTTACATAGCCTCAAGCAAATGCAGCTCGAGTCAGTATCGCAGTTTATGGTGGCTCTAAAGGGACTTGCTGAACCATGTCAGTTTGGTGCCAGTTTAAGTGAACAACAGAGGGGCCAACGTCATTGGAATCGCAGACAAAGAATTGAGAAGCTGTCTGTTAGGTGCAGCTTATGGAGAAATGCTTTCCTGAGAGAAAACAGTGGACAGGTGTAAACATTTTGAAAGTACAGCCGCTAGTCTGAAGCAAATACAGCTGACTGTGGTCTACAGCACTGGCAGCCTTGATACAAAGGCAAGCCAGATTGATAACAAAAAGGTAAAGTCTCAGACCACCAGTTACTGATGCCTCAGAACAAACCACCAGGCACGAGAATGCCGCTTTAAGGATTACTCTTGCTGAACTTACGGAAAGGCAGGACATCTGGTGAAGGTTTGGGAGACGACGTGACACCGACAGATGTAAACAACATGGCGGAACCCAGAAGTCAGAACACGGTGCAGGTTCATGCAAAAGGAATTGCAATGCACACGAGCAACTGGAAGCCACACTTTGGGTGCATTGTTTTATTCACCACTGCAAAGAAACTGGGGAGGCGGAAGTACATGCATCGGTGACTGGACTTTGTTAGAATGACAGATGAAAGGTTTGACTATCTGTTGAAAACAGATTGGGACCATTGCTTCAATGCTAACATACACATGTTATGCCAGAAAGACTTGCAGTCACACAGCACATAACTGGCAATTCCCAGCAAAGTGTGGCCATGGGCTTCTGGCTCCACTCTTTACTTCAGGGTTTTCTTGCTCTTCACAAATCTATCACACAGTTTTCTCCATCAGGCTTTACATTCTCTCCAGTCCTTTTCTATTTTTTTTTCTGAATAATACACACCAATGCTGTTTCTATTATTTGGGCATCTCTATATTCTTTAACTAAGTGAAGGGTTATATAAAAGTGGATGTTTACAACTTTAAAAATTAAATTGTAATCGTTTTTGTGCAGATAGTAACATGATAAACTAAATTTAATAGTAAATTTATACAAACTTTGATGTGTTTTTTAAATGTATTTCTTATTCTTATTTCTTATTCTTATTCTTTTTAATGACTTAATTGCTATGACATTAAACACCAAGGTTAGATAATAAAAATAGTCATCTTTACAAACTCCATCATCTTAAATTCAAATGACTTTGCTTTTTGAATTCGACTACTTAAATGGAAGGGAAAAGTTCATAAATGATTGGGATTTGGTAGGACTTCTATTATTTACCATTTCTTAAATTATTTTCCATCAGAGCTGACTAAAATATTTAATTTGGTCTCCCCACACTCCACATTGACAGTCTCCATGGGGGTGTCCATATTGTTTTGTTGAATCTCACCAGCTTTCTAGCCCAGTGAGTCTGCTGGCTCATCGGTGAGTTTAATAACAGTTCATTGAGTGTCACCTGTTGACTTTAACAACAGTTCGGTGACCACAGTGTCACCGGGTGAGCAAATGGTGAATAAAACAACACGGTCCGTGTTTCAATGCACTACTGTGGATGAAAGTGCAGGACTGTTTGTGGTACAGAATGAGCAATGTGAGTATGTGAAACCCTCTAATGTGTTGCTTAGAGTAAACGGGATGAAAATTAAGATGCAAATTGATACTGGAGCTGCTATGTCAATAATATCAGAGCAATTGTACATCAGCAAATTTAAAAGGTTTAAATTGCAACCCGCTAATGTGATGTTACAGGCATACACTACTGAAACCCTGAAAATATTGGGAAGTTTGGATGTAAAGGTTGAGAAAAATGGCAATCTGATACCACTGATGTCACTGATAGTTCAGGGTCATGGTTGTTACTTGTTGGGGTGAAACTGGATCACACACACATCTAGACTGGTCAAAAGTACACCAAGTAATATATGCAACAAGTATGCTGCAGTTTTCGATGGTGGAATAGGCTTATGAAAGGTATTAAGCCAAAACTGTATGTAGCGGAACAAGCCGTTCCAAAATTTTGCAAGACTAGACCTGTTTCCTATGTGTTAAGAGAGGCGGTAAATAAACAATTGAACTAATTGGTGCAGCGGGGCATTCTTTCACCAGTAACGTATTCAGAATGGGCCGCCCCAATTGTATGTGTTTCCAAGACGAGATGGGAGTGTCCACATATGTGGTGACTATAAAGTGACCATCAACCCATGGCTAAAGGGATTCATATCCAAATCTAGGAGCTCAAGATCTATTTGCACAACTTGCTAATGAAAAGCAGTTCAGTAAGTTAGATTTAATTCAAGCCTATCAACAAGTGGAGTTGTGTGATGCGAGTAAACTGTACCTGACAATTAACACACAGGAGGGGTTATTCCAGTACGATATACCCCTATGGGGTTTCCAGGGTGCCGGCAATATTCAAGCACATAATGGACATTATCTTGCAAGGCTAAGAAGCAGTCATTGTTACATAGATGACATCCTAGTAACCGGTAGATACTGCTGAACATTTACAAAACCTGGAAGCTGTTTTGAGTAAATTAGAACAGCAGGGGTTTAAAGTAAACATAATACATTGGTCACATAACTGATGCCGAAGGTATCCGTCCCTTAAAACAAACAACAGTTGCCAACGAGAATGCATCTGTTCCAACTAATGTTTTGGAGCTGAGAGCATTCTTAGTTTTAGTTCATTACTACAGAAAGTTCATACCGAACCTGTCAACACTAATCAAGCTGAGGACCGAGTTGTTAGAAAAAGACAAAGATTGGCATTGGACAGACAGAGACCCAGGGTTACCGGTCGTTCTGGCTTGTGATGCATTGCCATACGGCCTAGGTGCTGTGATAGCTCATAAATTAGCTTATGGTTCAGAAAAACCGATAGCATATGCTTCGAGAACCCTAAGTAAAGCAGAAAAAAATATGCACAAATAGAGAAGGAGGCATTGAGGATCATTTTTGGCTTGATGAAATTTCACGAGTACCTGTATGGCAGAAACTTTAAATTAGTTACCGATCACAAGCCGCTTTTAAAAATCATAGGTCCTAAGACAGGTGTGCCATCCTTAGCAGCATCCAGAATGCAGAGCTGGGCACTGATTGTAGCAGCTTACCAATATAAGATTAGCTGCAAGGCATCAGCTCAGCATGGCAATGCTGACACGTTCTCAAGGTTACCTTTAAAGGAAACAGGTCCTGCAGGTAACCTGATGTTTAGAGTTTAGAGTGTCTTTTCTTGATGTACTTCCAGTGTCTGCAGCAGAAGTAAAGTAAAACAGCAAATTATCCTGTGTTATGTAAAGTAAAATATTACACATTGAATGGCTGGCCAACCTTCGTAAATGATGAAAGCTTAAAGCCATACTTGAACAAATCTATTGAATTATCTATAGAGAATTACATTGGGGTCTCAGAGTACTAATTCCAAAAGAACTGCAAGCTACGATGTTAACGGAGTTGCAGAGGAACCATTTAGGAATGGTAAAAATGAAGGCTATAGCTCGAAGTCTTTTTTGCTGGCTGGGTTTAGACAAGGGGATTGAAGCCGCGGTAGCGGCATGTTAGACATGCCAAACAAACCGGAGTTTGTCGAAAAAAGCACCCCTCCATCCATGGAGATGGACAGAGAGACCATGGCAAAGGATACATGTAGACTGAGAAAAATGGGAAAATGTTTTTGTATTGCTAGATGCCTACTCTAGTTAAGTGATTAAGATGACTAGCACTACCACCGTTAAAACCATTGAGGTGTTGTGTAATGGATTGCCTGAGGAGTTTGACAATTTTAGTATTTGTAATATACTTTTAATAATCATTAATTGACTAACTCGTTCTTGCAGAGAACTGAACTAGTTCAATACATGTAATAGTTGCTATGGGGCGAATGGGTGAAAATGCTATGCTATTATTTCCATCACTGTGTGTGGGCATCTGTCTGTGTGTGTGTGCGTCTCTCTGTCTTTCTCTCTCTCATCTTATCAGCTCACCTGAGGAATGTGCTGCAGAGTTTGGGGGTTCTAGAATGCATCTATTGTGGGCTGGGGTGGGTTTTTGGGGTTACATGTGGAACTTTATGTGAAACTCAGCACAATTGGAAAACGCAGGAGAGGGCTAACACCACCAGTTGTCCAGGATTAATAGATAAGTATTTTACTTTATGTTACTCTGCATCAGGGCTAATTCATAAACTCTAGTAGTAGTGAATTTCTCTGTATAATTTTACCTGTATGCTAATAATGAAACCTGATTACTGTGATTTGAAATTGTTTGTTGTGTCTGGTAATTTTTACTCTCAGGTCTCAGTATAGATAAAGAAAATATTAGGCCTTGTTTTCTTACAACCTCTACACAACGCAGAGACACAACAATATATGTCATTCAAGCTGATTGGGAAAGCCCCAAAGCAATAAAAAAAACCTGCTATCCTTTATTTCAATCCAAAATCACTGGAATGTTTTGTTATTTACAAGTTTACAGGCAGTGTTAAAATGTGTCTTTCTTTTTTTACTGACTATAATTTCACAGACGGTTGGCAACCTTAAACCTAATATGCTAAACCAAATATTTTGTGCTGTTTTCTAAAAAAAATAGTCTGTTGTTAATTGGTGAATAGCAGACCAGCACAGATTTCACCGAATGAATAACTGTTTTTTCACAATGGGTTGAAAAAGTGACCCCCAGTAAGTCACAGTTTCCACTACAAGTCCAGTCAGTATTTATATTATAATACTAGCTTTAAGGTCTAAAACCTGGAAATACTTATGATATTACACAATACTTTAAAATAGTAAAATATTTCTTGAGCTATAATAGAAAATAAAGTGGATGTGATGGAAACCTATTTAAACATGTAGTCCAGACGGAATAAAAAATATAAATAAATACAAATTTAAAAATGCCACTTTAATTTTTTCATGCCTTATTTGCAATGAATCCAATTAGCTTTAAAAGTTTATCTTTCTTGATCGAGGATATTATTGCTGTGGAATTGGGCCACACAAAAAAACAACAGAAAGGCTATCCTTGGTTAAGTACTGGAAACATAAGGCATGTATTACAATTGAATTCCACATAATTAGTAGAAGAGGCTTTAAATACCATGCAGAGGAATGCCTGGGTTGCATTGAAAGCTGGAGGAGTCCAAGACATTAATCTGCAGCACACACTAGTTATACTAATCCCCGAGGGCTTCTTTAACAGGTGGTTCACATTTTTTGCTACAAAAATAATAACAGATATGCTTTGTGAAACGGAAAATTTATCCTCAAAAAGTTTCCACTACAACCAACAAACCCCAGTCCCCCTGACTGAACTTCATGACACCCTCTTTGCTGAAGACCAGTATGTGTCTGGATGGGTTTTGAGTTGTAACTGCTAATGTATTGTTTTTGTGGAATTTTGAACTTTAAAATGCACTGTTCTTTCTAAGATTATAATGTACATCTTCACTGACATGTTGTGACAGAGACAGAATGATTCTTGGGGATAAATCGCTCTCCCTTGTATAAAGGGAACAGAGTGCCCTGGACTGGATGGCAATTAATTCCCAGGGTTAGGTGGAAGTCGGCTATCTAGAAAGGGGACACAGCTGCGGTACATTAAGTCATCGGTCCAGAGGGAAAGCGATGTGGCAACCGCGGATTGGAGAAGAAACAGCTGCACTCGTTAACCAAGGGGGTGTGACTGACGGCACAAAAGGGGACATGGCTAGGTGATCTGTTCCTTTGTTTAAGGTTAAGAGAACCACTGAAGGATGAGTGTAAAATAACTGTGAGTGTTTTGTTTGTTTGTATCGTCTAATTGTACTGCTTGTTATTTATTAGACGACTAACACGATCCGGAACTGTCGCTTAAGGCCAGCACAAACCCGGACAACACTGCACCATTGTTCACGGATTAAAATTGTAATTCACCACGAGCACTACAGCACTCACTTTGGACTTGTGACCGTGTCTGTGTTTTGTGTGTGTGTTTAACTGTGTCAATTGTTTTGGGACTGCAACCCGTTGTTTATTGAACTGTGCAATAAACATCTTTACTGTTGTCATCAGACTTTGGATTATAAATAAACCATCATTTCACCAGTAGTTTGTTGTTTGTTCTTGTTTTGACCACTGCATCACCTCTACACCTGTGCACTGCAAACCGTCTTGCCACACATGTATAGTATATTTTCTGTTGGCTTAATAACTTCTTTTCAACTTAAAAATAATTTGCCTCCCCCAAAAAAATAAAACAAAATGTTTTCAGTATATGCACCTTCTTTATTATTACTTCCCAAAACTTGAAATATAGCTTAGATATTTTTTATAACAATCACCCATCTCAAAATAATATGTCTGCCGTACCTGAATGTAAACATTTCAGCTTCTACCTATCAAGGCAAAAGCCAACATGTTTGCCTGCTTTACCTATTTTCTTATACATTTAAACTTAGATTTTTGATTTTGTTTTTGAAGTTATAGATAATAGATAATAACTGAAGTCATCAGTGTAAGCTTTTAAGTTTCAGATTTTGAAAGAAAAAAAAAGATTTGAAGTTTCTGACAGTCTGTTCCTGTAAAGATTGAATAGGTTCATGCTTTTGGCATTTGATATTTCAGTTTTATGTTGATACCACTTAAGCCACCAATTTAAAAGATAAGATAACTGTAGATCTGATGACTTCAATTACTACGTACTTTGACTTAATGCCTGCATACAAAGGGTTGCGTTGAACACTCCTGGACATTATTTTCACAACAAAAGCATTGTGAAAACTCTACCAGACATGAATAATCCAAAGTGGTCATTTGCTACAACTCTACAACTCTATACTCTGGCATGCTTTAAAAAAGGTATTACCATTCACAGAATAACTTTTTTTTTTTTTTTTGGAAACAAATACAGATACATGCAAAAGAAACACAGTCCCACAGACATTCAATTGCAACTTAGTTGGTAATGGCATGATTTTGAGAGCAAATTCCTGTAAATAATTGACCCCCTGTATTTTTTCACATACCTTTGATCAGAGAAAATAAAAATCCCCAAATATCCAAATCCAGCATTTTTTTTCCTATTTAATGGAAGTAGATAGAATCCAATAAAAAGGGAACCCTGTTGTCTTGTAAAATTGCTGACTAGCTCAATAATTAATCGTGGAATACATTTTATTATGCCCACTGCATTTTTATGAAGCAGACTCGATGTATTACAAATGCTGCTAGTTTAATTGGACAAGTGCATAGCCAGTTTTTCTTCTTCTTTTTTTCTTGGGAATTAATTTAGGCAGCATATCAGCAAGGATATTAAACAACATGACAGTACAGACTGTACTCAATTATATGATGGGAGGGTTTCAATTTCACCATTGAAAAATACATATTTTAAGTTAAACTATAATGCTGAGATTACCCATTGTAAAATTGTACAGTATGTCAGTCTATTAATCGGTTCCACAGATTCAGTGACCCCAGGTTTGAATTTCTCAGGATCCTAGCAAAACCTAGATTGAGATCTGCAATACCAGTTCTTACAATTATTATTATTTATTTATTTATTTATTAGCAGACACCCTTATCCAGTAAAGTATTGCATTATCCAGTAAAGTATTGCATTATAAAATATCGGATTACAGAATATCATAATACAGATAAGAGCAGTTATGAAAGAACAATAAGATCAAATTCAAGTAAGAGCAAAATAAAGAATACAGTAAGGTATAAGTAAGAGAGAGTTTGACTAAGAGCAGTTAAAACTTTGACTAAGAGCAGTTAAAACTTTGACTAAGAGCAGTTAAAGTAAATATTTGCTTATATAAGTAAAGTCCAGTAAGAGCAAGTAGTAAGTATGATAAATTATTTCAAATAAGAGCAATTACAAAAAAAATGTGAGTATGGTTACCTATAAGAGTGAAATCAAATACAAGATACAGTAAGTAGTTACAGGTAAGAACAGTAGTTGAATACGGCAAGGTATGGAGCAGTTCAGTGCAACTACAAGCTGATGCAAGTACTGGTACAATTGGGAGCCATATAGTCCAGTATGGTTGAGAGTTGTGATGTTTACAGATGCTATCTGAACAGGTGTGTCTTGAGGAGGCGCCTTAAGGTGGTCAGGGACTGAGCAGTCCTGGTATCAGTGGGTAAGTCGTTCCACCACTGAGGGGAAAGAGTGGATAAGGAGCAGGCTCTGGAGGGGGGATACAGCTAGTCTGCCAGAGGTGGAGGAGCGGAGGGGGTGAGAGGGAGTGTAGGGAGAAATGATAGGCTAGAGATAGAAGGGAGCAGAAAGGTCAAGACAATGAAAGGCGAGTACAAGAGTTTTGAATTGGATGCAAGCAGTGATAGGGAGCTAGTGCAGAGAGTGGAGCAGCGCGGGAGAAACAGAGTTTTAGATGAGCTGGAGTGGACGAGTAGCAGAGGCAGAAAGGCTGGCCAGGAGGGAGTTGCAGTAATCAAGGCGGGACAGTACCAGGGCCTGAACTAGGAGCTGCGTGGAGTAGTCTGTGAGGAAGGAGCAAATTCTGCATATGTTGCTGAGGAACAAGATGTGCTGAGAGTAGGAGAGGGAGGGGTCAAGAGTGACGCCAAGGTTCTTGGTGGATGAAGAAGGAGAAAGGGTGGTGGATTCAAGTGGAAAAGAGATAGAGGGGAGGAAGAGGGGGGAAGAAAAGGAAGTCTGATTTGGAGAGGTTGAGTTTGAGATGATGCAAGTGCATCCAGGAGGAGATGGCCGACAGGTAGAGATATGGGAGGAAATATCGGAGTCAGAGGTGGGGAAGGAGAGAAAGATCTGGGCATCATCAGCATAGAACTGATATGAGAAGCCATGGGAGGAGATGAGGGGACCCAGGGAGTGGGTGTAGAAAGAAAACAGGAGGGGTCCCAGGACTGAGCCTTGGGGGACACCTGTCGAAAGAGAGCAAGAGGTAAAGGGTGAGCCACGCCAGGACACCCGGTACGTGTGCTCGGAGAGGTAGGAGGAGAACCAGGCAAGAGCAGTGCCGGAGAGTCCCAGGTCAGTGAGGGAGGACAGGAGAATAGAGTGCTCAACCTTGTCAAAGGCAGCAGAGAGGTTGAGGAGAATTAGGACAGAGGAGAGGGAGGCGGCACGAGTAGAGAGTTCATGACTGAGAAAAGAGCAGTTTCAGTGGAGTGTGCTGGGCGAAAACCAGATTGAAGGGGGTCGTGCAGAGAATGTGTTGACAGGAAAGCAGAGAGCTGGCAGTGTACCACTCGTTCAAAGGTTTTAGAGAGGAACAGGAGGAGGGAGACAGGATGGTACTTCTGGAGGGATGAGGGATCCAGGCAGGGTTTTTTAAATATGGGGGTGATGAACAGTTAAGGGGTTGTGTTTTTAAACATACTTCTTAGAGTTTATTTTACAGAATACTGTAGCTTACCATAATGGCAGTATTTTGAGTATGTTTTAGTAGCTTACAGCCTGAAAGGAAATGATTTAGAAAACAGTTGAATCATGTTTTATTTTATTTTTTTCCAAATATGATAAGTCACATAAACTATTTCAAGAAATATTGAAGCAAAAAATATTAAGCAATGTCACATGTCTGGAGAAATAAATGTAATTGCAGTAGAGGGCGATCTCTCTGTAAGCAAGACCTCCAAAAAATACAGTACAGTAGTATCACTCTAATTGAAACCTGGTTGGATGACAGAGGTTAGTCTAAAAGATATATTGAAAGTTAGCAATTGCTTATTGAATCCACACTAATACCTTGTCCACTTATGGTATTCTGCAGTAAAATTTATAATGTTAGAAACTGGTTTGCAATTTGGCAGATGTTAAGGCCTGCCAGTTCTGCTGAAAAAAACACACAGCAGTATCTCAGACTTCAGAGCAGAGAAGAATAAAAAAATAATCCAGCAAAAAACCAAACAAACAGCCTTTGTTAACAAAATGGGAATGCTCCAAATCAGCAATATTAAAGATGAACAAGTCAATAAAAACAAAAATGCTAATGGACTGTCAGTGTTCTTTTAAAATAAAAATGGAAAATAAACCTTTTAATAACTGTGACAGAGACAAAGTGATTCTTGGTGCTACATCTCCCTCCCGACCTGTGAGGGCGCTGTGTAAAGGGAACAGAGTGTCCTGGACTGGATGGCCAGAAAATTAATTCCCAGGGTTAGGCGGAAGTTGGTCATCTAGAAAGGGGCGGAGCTCCGGTACACAATCATCGACCCGGAAGGGAAACAATGTGGCAGCCGTGGATTGGAAGAGCTCTTGCACCCGTTAACCAAATGGTCATGATAGATGGTACAAAAGGGGACGGGAGCGATGTGATCTGTTCCTTTGTAAATTGTTAAACTCTAACTGAAAGGAGAACTGTGTTGTGCTACCGTGAGTGTTTGTTTTGTCGTTATTAATATACTGTTTGTTGTTATATAAACGGCAAACACGATCCAGAGCTATCGCCAAAGGCCAGCACTAAACCCGGACAACATCCCTGCACTTTGTATCACCACTGAACTGTATTTTCATTACGAGCACTAGAGCACGCACTGTGGACTTGTGTTTGTGTCTGTGTTACGTGTGGGTGAAAAAGAATGGGACTATTATTATTTTGGGACCAACCCGTGGATTAAAACAGAGCAATACACGCCACTGTATTGCCTGTTAGCATTGTTATTATTTACTGGAGTTTCGCCATCAGGCAAAAAATAAAACACCATTGCACCTGGATTATCATTGTCTGTCTGATTATTGATCACCTGCACCTGCACACGGTTAACCACCTTGCCACATAACTGAAAGATTCTTGGCTAACTGTTGAACATTTTTTCAATGTTATGTAGCACATGTCATTTCCAATAACAATCTGCAATAATGGATGATGTCATCATACTGAAATATATTTCATTCCTGTAACGTGTTTTACGTCATTTTGAGGTCAAATTTAATTCTACATTAAAAATTCTAAGCAATAACAAAAAAAATATATTTATGGGAGCTCAATTTAAACAATTCACTTCTCGGATTCCAGACACCCTCAACACTATGCAATAATTAGAAATTATAATATAAAATATTGATGCCTTCTCTTTTGACTATCTTTGACTGAGCCACATAGATCCATCATATAGCCTGTATTTTGGGACGTGTCTGACGTTGTCCATCACCAATATAGAGATTTTATTTTAGTGTAATACTTAACACCCTGCACCCCAGATAGTTGACCCCAATTTAGCCAATATCAGTTAAAAAGCAGTTATTGTCCATTTCAAAGGGTGGTAATGATATTTTTAGTTTAGTTTATTCACTTTGTGCCCAGGTACATCTCAATAGTGCAGCAGTAATACAAAGAGAGACCTAAGTAGACCATACTCAGTAATAAACAATACAACAATTACTATCAACACTTTATAGACGTGGGGTTCAAAATGTTACAATGGAGTCACATATAAAAACTTCCTTTACACAAAACATGAAATATTATTTTTAGTTGCTTTTATTTTTTCTTCATACACATACAGTGTATTTCTAAAATATACTTCCCATAGAATTAAAAAAAAGCTGCTAAGTACCAGCCAAAGACTGCCAGCATGGCGATTGCCTGGTTATAAACATGCCAATCAGCTGCTCCCCCTCCTCTGACAGGCAACTATTTTTTGCATCAGTAAGAGACCCAATACTTCTCACCCCCTTGCTATACATCTTCAGGCTAAGTTTAGATATGCTATTTACTTGCAGAGCTGGGATGTCATCTCATAACCTTTTGATGTTATGGATTAATAAACTATCACACTTTACCAGTGGAATTAATCATCTGAATCCTTGTATTTCCTGATCCGGGACGACACTTTCATTTCCTAAGATGGCAAGTATAAACCAGACTCAGCTGTTTGAAATATGTTTATTCAAGAAAATATTTGAATGTCAGATAACCAATCTGGACATGCATTAATTTTTATGTTAAAGTAATAAAGCTGGCTATTACAGGTGTTTTAAATAGCTTAATTCAGTAGCTTTTCTGTCAGCTGTGAACACAGTAAAAAATACAGCCAGATTTACAGTGAGTTGGTCTTATTTTTGTTTTGGTGGGGACGAGGGGAGAGGTTTTTCATTTGTAGAATTTCAGTTTCTTAACCTGAGGTGTGTTCTTTGTCTGTTTCTGCAAACTACATTTTACTAATATTATTTATTTATTTGTATAATTCAGTATTATTTTTAAGTAGGGTTTAGTATCATAGAATGTGAATACAGTATTTGATTGATCTTATTTGTACTTGCATAAACTTGTACACTCCCTGATGAGCTCACTTTATGAGGAAGACCTGGTGTTTCTATCTCATGTAAGACAAGTGAAGTGTTTGCAAGCAGGGATCACTTGTATATGCAGGCCATGGTTCATAGCTTGTGTAGAACAGGTACTTAAGGGGAGAAGGTACTGTAGCTGATTGACAAAGACTGAGGCAACTTCCTTTGCCAGCAGCTTCCTGCTTGGTTGAGTTCATGAGTTGACAGAATATGTTTGATTTTGGAAAGCAAACCAAGGTAAGCAGACACTGCTATATTGAAAAGTTTACAGAATGAATTGCTCTAAACAAGAAGAATAGAACATTTAAACAGCTACAAATAAATAAGGAAACAAAATCACAATTTACATGGTGTAAACAATCCCTTTAATATAAAACCACTATTTTGGAGAGGTGCAAAGTGCCAACTTGTCTTTCACTATCAAATCTTTAGCATGAATAATGCTGTCTACCTAATCCTAGCCTGGATCACTTACTTGTACTGTATTATCCTACAGTATTTCCTAATCATTGTATTTAGATACCTTCCAGACACCTTCCAATAATATATATATATATATATATATATATATATATATATATATATATATATATATATATATATATATATATATATATATATATATATGCAGTCAACCCTCTTTATACTGCCTGGTAAGGGTCATGGGCAAAAAGGGGTAATAAGTGAGGGTGGCGTTATAATGAGGGTCAACAAAAAAATCACACACACACACACAACATTCTATGTTTGCAATACATTCAACACTTCATTTTTTTTATACAATTACAGTATCTCCAGGCCATTTTAATAAAACTTTAATCATTTTTAAAACTACAGTACTAGTTCTTAACACAACAGTAGGTCTACTAGTGACATTTTATCATCTATCACATCTGTATGAAACATACATGGTTACTTTTGAGGAACAGTTTATACTTCAAAACATAAAAATAAAAAATAAACACTCATTTAGTGTCAAATCACCACAACAACAATTCCATAAAAACAAAAAAGTGTACAATTTTTTTTTATTTATTTTTTTATACTGTACTTCACTGTTTGTGGCACGACTGTAAGTCTGCTGAATACTAGCCCCCATTGAACGGTGCCATCTATTTAATTCAAAAGCAATTTAAGCTCAACAGCATTCTTTTTTAAGCAGTTAAAAACCAAAAAAAAAAAACAATTCTGCGGTTTACAAAACTGATGCTTTAGTTTAGGTCAGCCTTCATTTGTGCAAAACTTGCACATAAACAAACCTCTTACCGTACTTTTTTTTTTTTTTAACAACAAAAGTCACTTATGTTAGACTGCGTCAAGCCTTTTTCAGGTTAAACAAATCGACCCGTTCCATCAAGGTAAGCCATTTGTTTTTATCCATTGGAATGTCTTCAATTGTCCTTTGATTTACCAGTATATGCCTCACTTAGGCGAGAAAACAGTTGCAATGTTTTTCTTTTGCTCTGGTGTTAAATGTAGGGTTGACTCGGAATTTTGTACTTTCTGTTTTGCTTTAGGAGTCAGAGTGTTGATGACATTGGTATGAACGTTCATTTACAACAAATTAGGAAAGCGAGTCAAAGGTTAACTGCATAACTTTGTTGTTTTAATTGGCCATGATTATTTTACTCGCGCTACAATGAGGGAAACTACAATGCTTATATTTACGTTTGCTTGGCTTGGGAAGTTGACTCTTGGCGGACAGCAGGGTGGCGATATAATGGGTACAAATAGCACTGTTTTTATATTGGTGACATTTGTTCAGAGAGAATAGCTGGAGGTATGCAAGGGTGGCATTATAAAGGGGGGCGATATAATGTGGGACAGCTGTATATATGGGAGGGTGTGTGGGTTCACTGAACACAGGAGTCAGAAAATTTATTTGATACCGCCTCACCGGCATTCAATTTTTATTTAAGGCACAAGGGGTCACCCTTGCACCGTTTATGAAAAATACCAACAATCTTTTTCAAACAGATAATCACGCAATGCGCAGATGCTGAAATAATGTTCAAAACAGAAGGCGAAAGGAAAAAGTAAAACAAAACACAATAACAAAACTACAAATAATAGGTGCTGCTTCTTGCAACATCCTGCAGCTTCCGCTATCTGGTGCGGCTCGAGTTTCTGTGACTCTTTGTTATTCCCTCACTAACACTTACGGGGTTGCCCAGACCTCCCCAACTAAACGGTCAATGTCCAACTTGGGTACGTAATAAATTCTTAACTTCTTTGTAGCGGCTGTCTTCCTCAGCCAGGCCTGCTTGCCCCTTTTTCCGTTCCAGACACTGGCGTTCTTGTTTTATTTTGTTTTACTACAGGTTTACGAACCCTAGAAGGGCAAGAGCGAAGGAACAGCAAAGAGTCATTTTTATTGGTCGATAGACCCACCTCCTGACCACTCAGAGAGAGAGACGTGACACACCCTCACCCAACCTCTGTGTCATTGCCTTGTTTGGCAGGCGGATCCCACGGGGCTCCCAACTACCTCCAGCAGGATCATGCATGCGCCTGATAGCCAGCACAGGTCTCCCCTATCATACATCCTCCCACTTAGAATGGCACCACCAGTCCATTCAAAAATCCTACACCCACATGCCTTCCAGAGAGAAAAAATCTGCGTTTTGATGCAGTTTTCTGGATCGGTGTTCTACCCAGAAGGCATAGGGCTGCAGCGCCAAGTACCACAGTGTGATCCTGGCATTGTTGTATTTCATGCAGTGAAGCCATTCCAAGGGGCATGATCTGTGATTAGAGTGAAGTGTCGCCCCAGGAGGTAGTACTGAAGTGACTCGACTGCCCACTTTACTGCCAAGTATGCCTTCTTGATGGTACTATAATTTTTCTCATGGGAAAGGAGCTTCCTGCTGATTTACAGGACTGGGTGTTCGCTTCTCTGCACCTCCTGAGACAGCACAGCCCCAAGACCTGTCTCAGTCTCCTCTTCAATGCGAGAAAATCCTTCTGACACGGCTCTGTCCACCGGACCATACTGGGGCAGCTTTCCGGCTGAGAGATGAACTTCCTATAATAGCCCACTAACCCCAAGAAGGGGCTCACTTGGGTTTTAGTCATAGGAATTGGCCAGTTAGCCAAGGCTTTTACCTTTGCAATCAGCGGTCTGATCTGGCCGATCCCTACTCGATACACCAAATACTCCGACTAACTCTTCCCAATTGCACACTTCTTTGGGTTAGCAGTGAGCCTAGCCTCCCACACAGATGACTAGCCCAATTCTCACTGTGGATAACCATGTCATCAATGTAAGCAGCGGCATACTGCTGATGGGGCCGCAAAATGCGATCCATCATCCGCTGGAAAGTGGCTGGCACGCCATGAAACCCAAAGGCCATGGTATTAAATTGGTATAATCTGAAGGGAGTCGAAAACGCAGTCCTCTCTCAGGATTCAGGGGTTAGGCGTATCTGCCAGTACCCCTTCGTTAACACTAGAACCGCCGAGATGTCGGACTACATACAACCGCTGCACCCGCAAAATGTGCAGCTCATGAAAATGAAAAACAAACAATCGGATACAACTTAATATTTTTATTTATGAACATCATACATAACATTTTCAGAGCAGAAACACCGTATTTACATTGAAAATTAAACTTTTTTCTTATTTTTTTCAAAGAGCACATATACATAAACATGAAAAACTGTAATAAAATAAACTTTACGCAATAAACTTCTGTGTAAACAGGTGTAGAAAGCTGTATGCACATATAAAATTATAAAACATAAATAAGTTATAAAAATAGCATAAACAAAACTATAACATATGTAACGTGAAAGCGCTTTGAGTGAAACAGAGTTCAAAGGCTGTCTGTCAGTTCAGAGTTCTATTACGCTTTTTAAGTAGAATCTACGCAGAAAACACGCTTTTCAACTGTACCAGTGCATTTGCCACAGACTTGCCTTTCCACAACAGGTGCAGCCATCAAAAGTTCTGTTTTTATTGCATTTAGCAACCTGTCATTGTCTTTCATTCTGTGTGCCAGTGGGCGCAGCGCTGGCTGAAGGTTGAGGGGCATTTGCCAGCCAGCTTTCTTGTCTCTTATTAAAATGTTTCTGCCGTAGATCCAGGGCTAGCTGCAAAATGATGTCCCTCCAAGTGATTGTGTTACCGGTGCACTCCTTGTACAAAACCAAAGCGTTGATGGCTGCCAGGTCCAAAACATTATAAAAAACAGACACAGGCCACCTGTGAGTACCTCCTTTGACAGAATACAGCCGTGCCATTTGATCCAGTATATCCACACCGTACTTCGTTGCGTTGTAAAATGCAACAGTCTCTGGCTTTCGTTTAGCATCAGTCCTGATGGTCACTGATCTGTGCAGAGCTTAGAATACGTTTTTTTTTATTTTTTTGCACCGTCACACTCAGGGTGGCACAGTCGTTCTGCCTGAGAAATGTAGTGTAAATAATAATAATATATGATGTGTAGAATGACTTTCAACAGTGTTTCAAGCACTCAACAGGATTATAATACGTTATTTCACAATGACATTGATTTTATTACAAAGCCCAGACTAAATTGTCGGCTATATTGTATTGATTTCAATATGCCGCATAAACTGCGGGTCTGGGGGTTGAAGAAGCAAGTGCTTATAACTTATTCATTTTTACGATTCTGCAGCTGAAACACCATATGGGTATTTAATTCAAATATTTAGTAACACTTAAGAACGGGCATGCACGAGATATTCACATACGCGGAGATATTTAAATTTGAATTGCAAAAGCGTCTATGGCGGTGCTAGTGTTAAATCCAGTGTTGTCATAAAATGAGCCATGCCTAGATGCTCCAGCAACTCATCTACCCTGGGAATGGGATAAGCATCAAACTTCGGTTTTTCATTGACCCTCCTGAAGTCAATACAAAACCGAGTCGATCCATCTGGCTTATCCACTAAAGCAACTGTTCTAGTCAGTTTGGGATTCCTCTATTACCACCCAGCCTGAGCATTTCGTCAATTTCCACCTTTACTACCTGCCGTTTGCATTCAGTTATATCGTATGACCTCTGGCGAACTTGCGCTCCTGGCTCAGCTTCAATGTGATGTTGGGCTACTAGAGTTTGCCCTGGGACTGGAGAGAACATATTAGCCCTTTCAGTCCAAAATTTTTTTTCAATCATAAGAAAAATATTTCAAATCTTTTTTCCTAGTCTTATTGCAACTAGAAATGAGACTCAAACAAAATTTAGATTTTAGCACAAATCTTTTCTTGTTTTTTTTTGTTGTCCACTCCAATGGACATTGGGACTAAACAGCAGGCAAATCAGAAAAACGTCAATGTCAGGGATATGTGTACTTTTTCTTATTCACATGTTGAAAACACATCTTAGAACATCTCAGAATATCTTAGAACATTTCCTGAAATTAAAGCATAATAAAAAATACACAAAATAATGCTATTAGAAAAACAAAGATACTATCATAGGCCCTTGGTCTAGAATTTTTACTTGCGGTGAGCAGCCTTGAAACAATTTCTATGTGGCACAAAACACAGGTGCACTTTGCATTTATCGCAGAAGACATGGATTTTGCCAGTGCAGAATGGCTGCTTGCACCTTGTAGCTTCTTTCTTGTCATCAAAGTTTGGCATGTGGTCAACCAAGTCTTTTTGAACTTTAGGTAGGGACCTTCTCTCAATGGTTCCTTGTTTCAGTGGTGGCTCTTCGAGTAGAGTTAGTGTGGATGGGATGCTTGGCTGCCCTCTTTTCTTCAGAGCCTGTGGCTTTCCCAGTCGCACAAGACACTCTGCCACATTCATCCTGAAGTGCAGAAGGTCCAACACTTCTTTGTTGGGGATGCCAGAGTGTTGGGCATCTCTTCTGTACTCCAGCCAGCTGTTTACCACTGCCACATCAAAGCCATGAGTGATCATCCGTAGCGTCCATTTCCGGGACTTGATTTCTGTGCGGTAGAGGCTAATAAGCTGGTCCAGTTTGTCAACCCCACCCATGGCCTCATTAAACTTCTTCACAATTTGAGGTCACTTGATCTTCATGTATCTTTTCTCTTTCTTGTCCCACCTCTCAACCTCATCCTCCTCTCCCACACCAACAAAGTTGGAGGCCAGCAGGACAGAGCGGTTGTTAAACCACTTGACCAGCACAAGTTTCCCATCGCGACTAGTCACCTGATCATGATTACCTCTTTCCTTCTTGGACATCTCCTTGTCTGACTTGAGAGGTGGATTGGCAAAGCAGAAGATTCTTGCTGTTCCTGCTGCATGGATCCGCTTGTCTGTCAGCACTTCTATCACATTATATGTGGTGAAGTAATTGTCAAAGTAGAGCTTGTGGTTTGGATCACTGATTCTTTGACTGAGGTGTAGAACCACTGCAGCTCCATGTCCCATTCTTTTCTTGCTCTGCTCTGAGAGCTCAGTTGTGGCACCTTGGTAGTGCAGGAAGTCATAGGCAAGGCCACTTTTGCCACACAGGAAAAAAAATTTCACCCCCCATGGGTTTGGCTTGCCTTTGATATATTGCTTTACACTAAGCGTGCCCTTGAAAGGCACTATCTGCTCATCTATGCACAGATCCTCTTCAAGTGGAAGCTCCAGAGAGCGCTTCCGAATGCAGTCATAGAGTGGACGCATCTTGAAGAAGACACCTGTGTTTCCAGCTGACCTCTCATGGTTATTGACCACATGCAAATTTGAGCGAAGCTGGAAAAATCTGTAACACAGCAGGGTATCCTCGAATAGGCCGATATTCATACTGGAGTCCCAGTACATTCGCACTCGAGGAAAATTCAGTACCCCCATCGCCAAATGAAGGCCAACTAAGGCTTGGATTTCTTGCAGTGATGCATATTTGAACCCTCTTGTTGCATTCTGCTCTGCATACAAGTTTGTCATTTCTGCCATCAGCTCAAACATCTCATCCGGCACATACTTGTTAAAATACTCATGCGGTTTGAGAGGAGCACTGGTATGGGAGGATGGACTTTCCCAGACAGTACTGACAGGGCTGAATGGATAATGACGCCACTTGATTTCTGTCTTGTTGGTAATGCTGGCATATAAGTCATCCTTGGGTTCGAAAGATGTTGTTGGGTGCTCTACTGGATCACTGGGTGCATCAAGTTGTCCCTCTCCCTCACTCTCATCCTGACCCTCCACTGCCACTGCCTCAATCTCAACCTCTGGTATTCATGGTATTTCATCTCTGTCTTCTATCTATCTCTCTCTCTCTCTCAAATTCAAATGGCTTTATTGGAATGACAACATTAAACTTATATTGCCAAAGCAGAGATGATGTAATAACAAGAGTAGTAGTAATAACAGTTATAATAACAAGGTTATGGCAATGTGGCCAGCAGTGTGGAGTAGTGGTTAGGGCTCTGAACTCTTGACCAAAGGGTTGTGGGTTCAATCCCAGGTGGGGGACACTGCTGCTGTACCCTTGAGCAAGGTACTTTACCAAGACTGCTCCAGTAAAAACCCAACTGTATAAATGGGTAATTGTATGTAAAAATAATGTGATATCTTGTAACAATTGTAAGTCTGCTAATAAATAAATAATAATAATATCAAAGACGCCTTTATCCAGTACAGGAAGGATTGATGCTGTATTCCCTGAGACAATGCAGCAGTTTCAGCTACATATTTGATGGCCAAAACCGTTTCATGTATTTGACTAATTGTTAATCATATCTACAGCATGGGCAGGAGTTTCACTGAAAAGACTTCAAGAAATTATAATCTCTACCGTTTAATTACTCCTGGTATATGTTTTCCATTATAGACTGTCATTGGGAACCAACTAAAGTCTTAGCATTAATGCAAAACTGCTTTCATCTTTAAAATGATTTTGTTTCCCATCTTAATAAGGCTTGCTGTTTTGAGTTCCTTGTTGTCCATGTGGTGTAGTGTAGGTTATTACTTCTAGACTCTGGTGATGATGGGGTGTCATTGATTATGGCCACATTTTTTCAAGGCCATTGACATAATTGGATTTACATTATTTAGAAAAACCCCAAAGGGACTAAACATTTTACAACAGTGGCATTCATTTTGTGTCAAGACTGAGTCAAGATCAGGTCATCATAAATAAACCTATAAAACAGTTGACAGTTAAGACACTGTTAGGATTCAACTTAGTGTACATTGCACAACTATATACCAGTAGTTTTGAAAAGGAAGAAAAAAACCTTTTCATTAAAAGTGATAGTCAAATGATGTTTTCATTGATTGATAGCTGTAGTCAAGAGGTTTGCTGTTCGCATGATTAGCCCATTGGACATTTCATGCAGACTATAATTAATGTGAAGCTCATGCTTGTAGTATTCACATGCAGAATATCTACACTGTAAAAGGGTAGTCTACCAAACCGTTCAATATAATTAGCAAAATCTCACGTATACTTAATAGTGCATCACTAAAATATTACAAAAAATGTTTTTCCTGAGCACATGAAAAAAAAAAAATCCAGGGCTGCCTAGGCAAAATCTTGGGAATCTAATACATTTTAATTCAAGATGTCCACAATAGATTCAATATAAAAGTGTACATGTAAGTGTGGCGCACCCCAATAACCTATGACTATGCCACCCAAATAATATTAAGAGTACTGGGACCTCTGTAATAGAACTCAGTTTTCCACCTGTGCACGTTCTCTCAATTGAATGAAAAGTCAGAGACAAAAAGGTAATTTAGTACGCAGTCCGAGCAGGATATTTGATCATAGCACAAGGAATAACACAGATAAGCTAAAATGACCAACACAGTGATGACTGCAGGCAGTGGACAAACAAAGAATAAAACAGTTGTTTGGAGTCCTTTTTAACACAGCAGCATCTAAAAAGTCAGGTCTGGAGCACTGAGGAAGGGAACACCCAGGGCACACAGACACATTGAACCCATCCATCCAGTCCACCAGGTCAGCCAAGACCAAGCAAATAACACCGTGAAATAATTAGTGCTTAAATAAAACCAACAAACGAAAGAATAGTAACAAATCAATCTATAAAAGTGCTCAGTAAAAAAACACAACCAAATCAAAACTTGCAAAACTCAAAACATGCAAAACTCAAAATACAACTATGTGCATCCTGGTATGACCTGTTTAACTGTCCCAAGTGAAAAAAACAGGCACATTAAATATTTTCACAGGCAATTAAAATATAATAATTTTGGATTTTACTGTACTTTACTTGTTAGCACTTATAATTATGTTAAAAATGGATAATTAACTGAATTAATCTCAAAATCAGTTACAAACAAATGCTGTATAATGTTTGTCATCTATTGTATCAGTATTTTTTCAATCTAAGTAAAGTATACTGTACACGTACAACTTCTTGCTTAGCCACATCCTTGACTAACTCTAGGGGGCCTGTTTTGAGTATGACAAAACAGCAAGCAGACTGAACTTTATTATAGGTTGTGGTTGATTTTGATACACTGGTACAGTGCACATAAACTGTAGGAGATTTGTGTTCGCCTTGACTAACTGCAGTTTTCAAAGCTGCATGTTCTGCAGAGGGAGTTTACTATAGAAAACAATTGAGGCACATTAGCAAGCCCTAAACTGCACACTGATGCATTCTTCATTGAAGGTACGTAACCCTTCTTTCTTGAATGATCTCTTCTATTTCACGCACACACCAGAGGACAAACACATGAACACATACACAGTCCAGTAAAAACACAAAGACAAAGAAACATAATATGAGTTTTCCCTGGCTCTGCATATTTTTTTATCCCTGGCTCTGCACTTTCAGTTTTCATCCCTGGCAGGGAAAATATATTTTGCACTTACAATGTCTTTCTGCTGGAAAATGTTACTTATACAGATGATAGTCATATCCAAATACATTTATGCTTCATGTCGTGCAGTGCACTGCCTCGCTGGTTCTCACCGTCTCTGTGGACTGTTTTGTAGCTATTGCATATGGTACATTCGACTATACAGACACCAGAGCCAGCAAATTGACAGATGATACTGTTTTTAAAGGGAATCAGCCAATAAGATTAGAAAGAACAGACAGTTTTAAAATGTCAGTACGGTAACAGCGTTGTCGTCAGTGGTGCCAGATTGGTGGTTTTCCATGCAAGTTTGAAAGCATTAGCAGGTAAATATTGTCTTTGGCGGTTTAGCTATTTTTAGGCAATTTTTTACTGTGCATGTTTTTTTTTCTGTTCCTTTTGATTATGCCCTTTATAATATCGTTTTTTTGCTATTTAGCATCATACAAGATGTTTTATGTAATAGTTTAATTACTGTTTTTTGTTGAGAAAGTATTTTTTCTGTTTTTTTACAAATACTATGTGCAGGCCGGCCATTTTGGTGACAGCTTTTTAGCATCACCATTGTGAAGGCTGTTAGTTCATTCTAAGAAGCATCCCTCAGTCTTGTGTGGGTACTGACTGACAGTGGGTTTTACAGGTGGGCATCCCTGTGCATTGCCACTTGCGATGACTGCGAACTGGGGGACCCGTACGGAACCGGTACTGAGGTCACCGACCTGCTCCGGTACCGTACCGATACCGAACTAGGACCAAGGTTACCGCACTGGTACCAGTACCGTCCCGGTACCGACCCGGTGCTAAAGCCACCAAACTGGTACCGAACCGACCCGGCTCAGACCCTGTACCGACCTGGTGCTAAAGTCACCGAACCGACGCGGTACCATCCAGGTGCCGACTCGGTTCAGACCTGGTACCGAACGGGTGCTAGTCACCAAATCTGTACCGTACCGGCCTGGTGTCGACCAGGTTCCGAACCAGAATATTTAAATGCATGTTATTGTGTTTATGATTGTTATTGTTATCTACTGGCGATAGAGCCATAGGTATGTACAGCATGAGCAAGTGTATTTGATATATGGCGGTATATTGCTTTATTAGATTAGGGCACTTACCTTAATGAAGTTGTCATAGCTTTACATGTGGGACAAATGTTTTGTTATCGCCATATCATGTTCAGTAATCTTCCAAGAGAAGGGGTAACGCTAATGTTCACTTTTTACTGGTATGATTTCGGGATGAATAATAATAATAATGACATTGATAATAACAATAATGAGTGAACATAGAATTGAATAGTTTATCTATCATTGTTTGTAAACAAAAACGGTATTCATGTAAGTTAAACAAAAATGTGTGAAGGAAAAGAAACATATTTAATGTAAAAGATATGAATGTTTATTGTAAATTGAATGAATGTGAAATAATAGTAGAGTTTATTTTTGTATAAAATCATTCCAGGTGTAACTGTTTATTGAATAATTCATCCTGTTAGGAGTAGGGGCTTATTTAATGCCGTGTTTTTCCTGTGCATTGGGCATTCGTGATCTTGTCTTTGTGAACGTCAGTCATTTTGTGTACAACCTGTTGTCATTCGTAATTTGTGTGAAGTAATCTTCCAGTGCCCAAATAAATATTTATGCTTGAGAACACTACCAAGTTGCTGTTTCCTGCTTTCCAAGAAACCTCAATTTTCCTGAGAGAATAATGTGATTGTGGGTGGGGGTAAGCGCGGACCATCACCCTGTTACAGCCTGTTTGCCTGTTGAGGACAAGCACGGCAGCTGCTCTTGCCTGGGGCCAGAGCATGCGAAGGAGGCACTGGCTAATCGCTCAGTGCCACTTGCCCCGTCTGTCCCCTTGGGGCACTACGGGGCTGCAAGCACAGATTGGCCACAGGAGGATCTACTGTCCATCACCGCCTCTTAGGAGGTGGACGAACAGGAACTTGAGTTCCTGCTGTTTCCCGGTCGATGGTCGATGGACTTCCATTTTCCGCCGGTTGAGGCTTCTATTGTTGCCTTGGTCCATGCACCCAATTTGGCGCTCTTATCCAGGGATGCTGCAGGCCCTAACAAGTAGTGCCAGGTTTCTGAGGTGATCCTCAAGAGATCTGTGTTATTTAGCCAGTGCGTTCGCCATAGAAACTACAACAGCATCCTGGTAGCCTACCAGTCACATTTGTTGTAGACTCTCTGACAACCGCAGGCCCTCACCACAACAGCTGGATGAGCTGCACCTGGTGAACAAGAGCCTGCTCCATGTGTCCAAACTCAACAGAGAGTCTGTAGGCAGAATTCTGGTGGCACTGGTAGCTTTGGCTTTCCCAGGCACGTATGCCTGATGGGGACAAAGCACCGCTGTTGGACGCCCCAGTCACTCCAGGGCATACGTTTGGTCACGCGGTGGACAAGATGTTGCAGCGTTCTCATCGTGCACGTGAATCCACTGAGGAGCTGGTTTGCCTGCTTCCTAAGCGACCAACTCCAGTACGTAAACCAGCGGCAAACTTGTGACCAGCACAGCCGACTACGTCTGCTGCCAAAGGTGATGTTCGGGACTTGCACACGGCAGCTCACCGCAGAGGCTTTAATAGGTTCCGCTGGCCTGTGCAGAGACAGAGGCCGCAGGACAAGCCACAGGCTAAGCAGCAGCCCTAGGAATTTGCTGCCACAGGCCCAGGGTCCCTTCTCAGGGGCCCCTTTCCCTTTCTGCTCGTGACTACAACATCATCCAAGGACCAAAGGGCGCTGCTGTGGTATCTCAGGAGGTAGCATCTCTGCTGCAAAATCAGGCTACTCGCATGATAATACAATTGATGTACCCTAGTGGCAGCTACTTGCAGCAACACCTATGTTGTAATTGAATAACGGCACAAACAATTGCTTTTCAAGCTTTAAACAAGTAACTTGTTTAATTATTATTATTATTTTTTATTTTGTTTATTTAGCAGACGCCTTTATCCAAGGCGACTTACAGAGACTAGGGTGTGTGAACTATGCATCAGCTGCAGAGTCACTTACAATTACGTCTCACCTGAAAGACAGAGCACAAGGAGGTTACGTGACTTGCTCAGGGTCACACAATGAGTCAGTGGCTGAGGTGGGATTTGAACCGGGGACCTCCTGGTTAGTCCTTTTCTTTAACCACTGGACCACACAGCCTCCTATAGTCCAACCATTTTACAAACATCAAAAGAACATGGCATCTTCCGCAAAAAAAACCAAAACTTTCCAACAACCTGACTTGCGGCATCATGTATGCTAGCTATGGTAATCACTCCACATTATCTGATAACCTGCATCTTAGCAACCATAGAAACGATGATTGATAATCAAACTTAGTGCATTTGAATATGACTGTTTACAATGGATATGACATCTATAACTTTAAACAGTGAATGTAAGGTTCATATTTATATACGTTTTTATAAACAGTGTAGTTAGTGGACACATGAAGGCTCTATATAAGTTTTTCATCCCAAGTGAGAAAAGATCTGATAACTAACGAGTAAAAAAAAAAAAAGGCGTCAACTCACAACTTAAAGAAAGTCTGGCCGGTCACTAAGAACCATTACATATAGTATTCTGTTTATACACCTAGGCCTGAATAAAACAAAGTTTATAGCACTGCTATAGCTATGCCTTATAATGGATATGGTGGTGCCATATTTTTGATTTAATCCAGGCCCAGGTCACTGTTTTAGTTTAATGGTTTTATGACTTATGTTTTAAAGGGCAACATTCTCTATGTTGTACTTCTATGTTTTGACAGCTGTGTGGACCTGAAAACAGGGTGATTGAGAAATTCTGGCGACTAGAAACCTCTCTGAGAGACAGTTATGCAACTGAGGTATGAACCAGCCTTAAAAGCAGACGGAGTGCTGCCAAACACCAGTGTGGATAAATACTTGTGTGAGTCCCCTCAAAGAAATATAAAATGTAGTTCAGTTATAATAAATGTTAATAACAAAGTGTTCTGCCTTCTGTACAGTAGGATGAGTAATAATAATAATAATAAAATAATAATATTTTTGTCCAGCTTCAATAACATCAATTATAAGGCGCCTCGGATATAACGCTTCTACAGCATTTAGTAGTGATTCATGCAATATTTCTATAGTAAATACAGTACCGATGTTGTTCAAACTGTAAACAACTTCTCAGTCTAACTTCCGTTTCTGTCTCATCCTTTTGATACAGTATCTGAACTGAAGAAAAGCTGCACTGGCACTTTATAACACAGATATCTTATTCAGCGTTTGTTTTATAACTAAATAAATATTAGGTCTACTACGTGGTTATCTTTCTTAATGCATTTACTTTTTTGCTGCGAGAGGAGCTGCACCTTTCTCTGGGAGACGAGACGCTTCAGCTTCGCTTAAGCCCCGCTCCGGCAGCCGAACCTGGGACAGGCCCATTCCCTCTTCCCCTCATCCGACCTGCTCTCCTTCTCACACTTGGTTTTCTTGTCTGTCGCTTCGAACTGAACTCCCGACTGCCGTTTAGCCAGGCTATTTATACTTTAAAAACTGCTAATTAAAATGATCCACCAGTGGGAATGTTACCTGTTTTTTTTTGTAAAAAAAATAGTGTTGATTATATGGTGCTTTATGCATTGTTAATTCACGGAAAGTTACATTTTTGCTTCACTAAATGTGCATTATAGAGAGGGAGATATTTTATTTTGTATTTTAGTGAGATGTGTGTTGTTATGTGTCCCGTAGCACTACCCCCCCCCCCCCGTTTATTACACTCTTCGGTTATAACGCTTATATTGTGTGTGTCCCGAGACCCGCATTATGGCGAGGGAGCACTGTACACCTGTACACGCAAACCTCATTATTGGATTCTCTGAAGTAAATTTGACTTTGATATTAAGCTTCTACAGTTTTACCTTGGCTCTGGCTCCACTGAATTGTGTTTAAATCACCTTCATAACAAAATTTGTACTAGGCGAAACTCTTGGCATCAAAAGACAGTGTTATGACTGCAGAGTGTACATGTTTTGAGCACATTGTTTGCCAAGTGAGTGGAACCCTATAGCTAGAAGGAAATCAGGCATACAGTATTTTGTCTGGTAATTACTGGTAGCCATGGCCTATAGATTAAAGTAGTTACAGGGGGGTACAGGGGTTTCTGCACGTCCAGGACTGTGGCAAAGTGGTTAACAGTGTGCAGGTGCAGGAATGCAGCTGTGATCAATAAACAGACAGACAATGATAATCCAGGTGCAATGGAGTTTTATTTGTATTCCAATGGTCTGATGACACAAAGACAGTAAATAATAACAATGAGAACAGGCAATACAGTGGCGTGTATTGCTCTGTTTTAATCCACAGGTTGGTCCCGAAATAATAGTCCCGATCTTAAAAACCCACAAGTAACACAAAACACAAACACAAGTCCACGGTGAGTGATATAGTGGTGTAAATACAGTTTATTCATGAACAATTGGTGTAGTGATGTCCAGGTAAGTGCTGGCCTTTGGTGACAGCTCCGGATCGTGTTCAGCCGTCTAATAACAACAACCAAAGTGGTTCCTTAGACATGACAAAACAAACAAAACACTCACGATTACAATACACGTTCTCCTTCCGGTTCAGCTTTTAACAATACAAAGGAACAGATCACTTTGCTACATCCCATTTTGTACCATCAATCATGACCCCTTGGTTAACTACTGCAACCGCTCCTCCAATCCGTGGCTGCCACATCGTTTCCCTTCCGGTTCGATGATTTAGTGTACCGTAGCTCCGCCCCCTTCTAGATGGTGACTTCCGTCTAACCCTGGGAATGAATTGTCTGGCCATCCAGTCCAGGGCACTCTGTTCCCTTTACACAACACCCTCACAGACTGGGAGGGAGATTTATCACCAAGAATCATTCTGTTTCTGTCACAAGGACCGACCGTACAAAGTACAATTAGAGGCTCTAAATTGATTACCACTTAAGAAAAGTTCTTGAAAAAAATATGACACCATTTCTATAGTGCACTAGGTACAGATATAATTAAGGTCATATGTGAAGGCTACATAAGTGATCCATTTTTCTATTCTGGCTCATATCCTTGTCCTTTGCATGGCAAAGGTTTATGTGCTGTGCAGTTCCTTTTAAAACCATGTTCATCCAAAGATGTTTGAGGGTTGCTAGGGTAATAAAACAACAAGTTCTGGAAAGAATCACCATTCTGCCCTACCGCTTACTGCATTTGCTTGTATGTACAAGGCATTTGTGAAGAAAACTGAACTGCAATTTTCTATACAAAATGCCCTTGTCAGGAACGAAAAGAGTAATGCCAACATAAACCAATAAGAAATGAAAGTGGGTTGTATAAAAATAAGTTGACAGGATCGGTTTAATAAAATGTATACTGAACTTGAATATTTCCTTTACTGGGCGCATGAAATATTTTTTTGATCTTCATGAGATGGCATAATAAATTGTAGCTGAGTACAATCTACAAAAGATATCAAGGCTTGAACAATTCAGCATCCAGTCAGTAAAATGTGCTGATATTGTGAGCATTGTGACAGAGTAGGGTGGAGGATTGTGGCAAAGTGGTTGCAGTGTGCAGGTGTAGAGGTTATGATTAAGCAGGCAGGCATTTCCACAGGTCTTAAACGGGGTGTGATGGTCTGTCTTCTTCTGTGTGAAGGGACTGTGTGAAGGGGGTGTAGCTGTCGCTGTCTCCAGAGCCAGAGGGAGAAGCACCACTGTCTCCAGAGCCAGAGAAGGGCCACTGTCTCCAGAACCAGAGGAAGATGGGCTGCCAGAGCAAGAGAAGGAGGAGCCACTTGCTACAGATCCAGGGGAGGAGGTGATCCAGCGCCGGTAGGTCAGGTCCCTTGGCATGTGCTCCTAGACACCCTGACATTGCGTCTGGACCTCGTTTTGCGGGGCCTGATTCCCAGGTCACTGAATCAACAGTCACAGTTGCTCCATCTGTTTCCCACTTTGTTTCCCCTGATGCCTCAGACGTCACTGCGCTGTCGCCAAACGTCCCAACTGTTCCCCCTGTCTCCTACTTCACTCCTCCTGGTGAATCAGACATTGCTGCGCCAGCTCCAGGTGTCACACCTCTGCATGTAGCTGCAGCCACTGGCCTGTGCTTCAGTCCCTCCCATTCCCCGGACCCTTTGTGAAGGTGCCGAAATGTGGACCAACCCTCCCTCGAACCCATCTGCAAAGAATTGAAAAATTGACAATGTTGGACTATATGGAAAATACTTGTATTTTAATGGCCATGTGTGCTGCGCAGAAGGGAGGTGATGTGTGACAGAGCAGGGGGAGGATGAAGGAAAAATGTAGTCCCAAAGTTTAAATGGGGGAAGCCAGAACTATGTTTCCCAGAAGGCCTACACCCCTAATGATGAAAAACAAGGATTATTTATTTATTTATTTATTTATTTATTTATTTTTATAAATTGAGAGTGACCAATTATTATTTTATTTATTTTCCCCCAATTTGGAATGTCCAATTATATTTTTTTTTCCTCACCGCAGTGAGTCCCCACACAGCACAGACGTTCTGAGGGTGTGTAAGCATCCTCTGATCTCACAAGCCTAAAGCCAGAGTCGCTATATGAAACTGGATATCTGTTCTGAAATACAATTGGATAAGTGTGTACCTGCTAATTTAAGGATGGAACAACATTCAACCCATTTAAAAAAGTGTTAACATTTTTAAAACTCATAAGCTTGCAATAATTTTGAATACTCCTTATGGAACAGTTGTAGATTATTGGGTTTGTACGGACATCTACCGTTGAAGCCATATAGATGAGCATTGACCCTACTCCTTGATCACCAATACCTCTGACATCATGTATATCTTGGGTAAGTAAGAGTAGACTTGTGGGATATTAGCAGTCAGCTGCACAGTGTTTAGACCACAAGTGCTCTTGTAACATAGATAATGGGTGTTGTTTTTTTCCCATAATACAATTGGTTACACTGAGATACAACCCTTCTCATCTCCAGTCTTTCAACATTGTCTACACATCTGTGTAACCAAGGACGCCTTAGTTTGAATATCAAAATAAACCAGCGCCTCCATGCAGCAGAAATTCAAATGACAGAAGAGAACAGTTCTGACATAATAAGCTGTTTTTGTACCCTTGAGCAAGGTACTTTACCTAGATTGCTCCAGTAAAAACCCAACTGTATAAATGGGTAATTTGTAACATGTGATATCTTGTAACAATTGTAAGTCGCCCTGGATAAGGGCGTCAGCTAAGAAATAAATAATAATAATAATAATTTAAAAAGTAATAATTGCTAATAACTGCACAAGATCTGTGATGGGTAATGGGTGTGTACATGTGAACCCTTTACCTAAAATACATAGGCTAATTGCATTGCTGGCTATGCGGCAGACATTTTGAAAAAACAGTCACATTTTAGGAGTAGCTTTAAACCTTTTGTTATCAGTATTTTAGGTTAGAAAGTAATAAACTTCTGTTCCATTTTTTTTTACCTGGACAACTGCCATAAAGGTGCAAATATTGGCATAACATTGTCTTCAAACAAGAGCACAAAGTAACCATGCTATTAAAATAAATGTGATTCTGGCAAGTAGGTCAATATTAATTTTCTTTCTTTGCCCCATAGTGTTATATTTTACTGCTATAGAGCTAATCAAAGTAATGTACCAAGATTCTATATTAAATACTAAATTGGGTATAAAGAGCAACTTTATTGCATACCTAACTATGCTATTTTTTTAAGCTGTTACTATAACCAATGTAATTGGACTCACAGAGAGAGAAAATCCAGGCACCCAGGCACTGCTGTTTTCAATTAGCATGCCAGGCCCAATGGCACGTCCGGCCAACAGCACTTTATTAGCGGTTGTGTGCAGGACTGAGCTGGGGCTTTGCATGGCCTTTAGTTGGCAGGCTCAGCCTCTGGGAGCTTCGTTGACTAGCCATTACTATGTTCCTTTATTGTGGCAGAAGTTTGATTTGTCTGAGCCACCACCATGGAAAAGCTAAACTTATTTCTAGTGGATTAGACATTTCCCATAACCTAGGAAGTAACACAAAGCCTATTAAGGAAAAGTGTAGGTCAAGAAAAAAAAAATATGTAAAGATTAAAAACTTTTCAGTACAAAATAAATAAATGGCATTAACTGCTTCATTATAGTTAATAGATCATTATAGAACTCAAAAAATAACTGTTAGGTAATGATTCAAAATGTACTACAAGACTCTTATTTAAAAGTTTAGAAAGTTGGGCCAATCAAGCAATGTTTCTTCCCACCCTGCTACCGGCATGTACTGTACTAGAGGTTTTTAGAGAACATAGGTGAGAAATCACATAACCCATCAACATAACATTACACATTAAATTGTGTATATTTCCAGCATCTTGATTTTTCTGTATTTGGTCCAGTTTTTACAATGCAAACGTAATAAAAAATGCTTCACTAAAACATTTTTAAAAAATGTCAAATTATTAAGGTACACACTTTTTTGAAAGACCCAACTAAACTCTCCACCAGTTATTTATTTTTGCAATTTGTACCGCAAGATTAGATAAGGAGGTCTTTCTTTAAAGGCAACAAAAATTAAATGAAGAATCCGAATAAGAAATTTTGGTTCAGGCCTAGCCCCATCTCTGGACAGGGACCTTGATAAAGTAACTGATAGAACCATTAGGTCTAGTAATAGACGCGATAATACTTGTTCAAATGGGAAAGACAAATTACACATAGCTATTTATAGTCATTTAGCAACTGAGCTGTATTTCCAGTATATCACATAGTTATTCTGAAGTTTGGATTCAGCAGGCCCAAAGAACAAAACTCTCATGTCAGGCTCTATGTATCATTGATTTTTCTTTCATATCTTGACTTTTCATAGGTTTTGTTACTTCGTAGACCTACCCGCGATGTATTAAAGTCATTTTCACTCCCGTAACTCTTAGTTTCATCCCTGCTGCGGTAGTTTAGTTACGGCTGTTTGTTTCAAACTACTTTTGAATGCAAATGTACGAATCTCATTATAATATTGAAGTTTCGTGCTTACCCTTGATGTATTATCATTTTTTCCTGATTTACGACTTCAATTTGTGCCTGATATTGTACGCATGCCTCTCACTGGTGTAGATTCAACTAGCTGTTCATATGTGAAACTTCCTGTTTCGAGGTTTGGCTCGTGCCAGTTTAGAAAATGAGCATTCGCCACCAGCGTTAGCTACTGGCATTGTAAAAAAAAAAAAGGAAATGCAAACTGCAGACTGTTTTGTCTTTAAAGGAAAAGCCAGGTATTTGGAGATTTGTTGTCCTTATCTCTTACGAAGTCCCTAAATTAAAAAGTTAGGACTTTCCAGTATGGTAACTTGCATTGTAATCCATCAGCATCTGTCATTTCCTCCTGACGATTTTCCTCCGATGTATTTTCCAAAGTAATCTTGCCTCTGCATACATTTGTGTATTTTATTAAAATAACAGCTTTGGTGTTTTGTTTAATATATCTTCCTCGTGAAGACAGTTTCTGATTTTTAGCAGCACTTTCATACTTACAGACATTTTCACCGGTTCTGATCTGTGTCGTATTTACGCCGTGGCACAACTGTTAAAACTGGCATGTGACTTGATTGCAGGTCAAGTTTTATGATCAGGCAGTCACTGCCCCAACTGAATGGGAAAAACAGCCCTGTTCCGATCCATACAGTCACACACCACTTATTTATTTTATATATTGTATTACAAATTCTATATATTTTTGGGGACCCCTCAAAATTCAAGGCCCGGGATGCAGCCCCCCAAAGCCCCTGCGTTAATCTGGCCCTGTCTGCAGCAGAGGGGGTGTCAACATTTTTGGATGTCATATGCTTATATAATATTATGAACACCAAGCAAAACTTTATTTCCTCATCAATTTGTCACATATATTGTGCTATACTTAGCATCAAAGTGTTATACTGCTCCAATATTGCTTGTAAAATGCAGATGGTCCCTAAGTGGTTTGTAATTGTTAGACGGTCCCTCAAACAGTAAACAGCAGGAGGACTTAAAATGGCTGTCTGCATGTTGCCTGTATTCAAGTTTAATAAACAAGTTTAGCATTTACCCTGGACTTTGAGTGAATACATCACAACTGGCGACAAGGATACTTAGGCAAGTACTTGGATTATATGCAGATTGAATTTTAACAGTGATTATGGCTGTATATGGCAAAATTGATGAGTTTAACAGTGATGTTAGAACTGGGCTCAGTACACAGAATGCCTGGAGCAATATTTAATTGCTAATGACATTACAGATGAAGCGAAACAACTTGTATCTTACTGAGTGTGTGTGGTCCTAAGTGCCCCCAGACAAACCATCTGACAAAATGTTCAAACAACTTTGTGATCTTATTCAGGAATATCACCACCCTAAACCATCACCAATATTGCAGCATTTGTAGTTGATCTTCAACATATGGCTGAACATTGTGAGTTTGGAGGTTATTTAGAGGAAATGCTGCATGATAGGCTTGTGTGCGGTGTCCAAGATGAACGCATTCAACGCAGACTATTATCTGAGCGAGATCTTGATTTTCGGAAAGCTATGGAGATAGCTCAAGGGATGGAAGTGGCAGCAAAAAATGCTACAGATATACAAGTGGCCTCAAGTTCTCCCACTCCCCAGGGGAAGGAGGAGACTGTACAAAAAATACAACAGTGAAAAACAATTCAACAAAAAACAGTCTGGGCTGAACTTTAGTACAGGCAACCACAGCACCGCTCTAAATAGATGATTGTTGATTTAAATGTGAGGCACATTGCTAAAGCCTGTAGACAGAAAAAAAGAATGGAAAACAAACACAAAAACGAAATGATCATTACACAGTGCAGGATTACACAGATGATGGAGACAGCTACACAATGTTTAGTGTTAGTGCTGGAACTGGTAGCGCAGACCCCTTAGTAGCTGTTCACCATAAACAATCAACTTGTGGGAATGCAGATTGATACGGGAGCTTCTGTGTCCATTATGAGTGCCACAACTTACAGAGACATATTGTCGAGAACCACAGTTGTTCGCAAAACTAGTGCAGTTTTATGAATATACACAGGACAGCCAATGAGTGAACTTGGTACTGTTGATGTTGATGTGCAGTATGATGACCAAAGAGCAACAGTTCCGCTAATTATTGTGACAGGAAATGGTCCAAATCTTGTTGGCTGTGATTGGCTGAAGGTTTTCAGATTGAAATGGGCTGAGATTTGTCTGGTTAGTAATGCACCATCTCATGTACCAGTTATTAAGAAGTACTCAGACGTTTTCCAGGATGGGTATGGCACAGTGAAAAATACGACAGCCAAAATTTATGTGGACCCTACAGCTCAGCCAAAATTCTTCAAGCCCCTCCTAGTGCCATATGCAATGAAAGTGAACGTTGAAGCAGAACTGATCCGGCTACAGCAGGAAGGAATAATAGAACCTTTTCAGTTTTCTGACCGGGTAGCACCAATTGTCCCAGTATTGAAGAGTAATGGTGGAATACACATATGTGGAGACTACAAGGTGACGAGAAATCGGGTAGCAAAGCTGGATACATACCCCATCCCAGGTACTGAAGACCTCTATGCAACCCTCAGTGGAGGAACAATATTTATAAAAATTAATCTGAGCAGTGCATATCTGCAACTACCTCTGGATGAAAAATCAAAGGAATACACTACCATTAATACTCACCGTGGATTATTCAGGTACAACCGTCTTCCTATTGGAATTTCTTCCTCTCCTGCCATCTTTCAACAATGCATGGATAGTCTGTTACAGAACATTCCACGTGTGTGTGTACATGGATGACATCATACTTACTGGAGAAACATAGGAGGAGCTCTTGAGAAATTTGGATGTGGTGTTGGCACAGTTAGCAAATACAGGCATTAGTGTAAGAGAAGATAAGTGTGTTTTCCATGCCAAAGAAATTGCTTACTTAGGGTACCGTATCAAAGCAAAAGGCCTACACCCTCTAGAGGAGAAAGTCAGTGTGATAATGGAAGCCACAGCTACTAGTGACGTGACAGAACTAAAGTTATATTTGGGGCTTCTAAATTACGATGGACGCTTCCTACCTAACCTGTCTACAGTTTTGGCACCTCTGCACATTCTTTTGACAAAGAACTAGAGATGGCGTTGGGGAAGGAAGCTTATCAAGCATCAGAAGAGTTGTTAAACTTCTCACAGGTATTGATTCACTATGATTCAAAGAAGGACCTCTTGCTTGCCTGTGTTGCCTCGCCCTATGGGATTGGTGCTGTACTGTCTCACAGGATGCCAAATGGTTTGGAGAGACCAGTAGCATTTGTGTCATGTACCTTAGTTCCAGCTGAAAAGAATTACTCACAGTTCGAGAAGGAGGGTCTAGACATAGTTTTTTGGGTGAAGAAATTTCACTCCTACCTGTTCGGCAGACATTTTGTGATCACAAGTGATCACAAACCACTGCAGATTCTGTTTGGTGAAACCAAAGGCGTGCCAACACGGGCGTCATCAAGAATTCACAGATGGGCGCTTACCCTCTCTGCTTATGATTACTCCTTTACGTACAAGCCAGGCACAGAAATGAATCATGCTGATGCCATGAGTTGCTTACCACTACAAGAGAAACTCTCTATTGTGCCCACCCCCATGGACTCAGTGCTACTCATGGAACTCCTGTATGCCTCACCAGTCACCGTAGAGGAAATTAAACTGTGGACAGACTGTGATCCAGTGTTATCATGTGTATGTCGATTTGTCACAAACGGGTGACCACACACTGTTGAACCAGATATTCAACCATACTTTGTACGTAAGCTAAAACTGAGTGTTCATGATGGAGTGGTACTTTGGGGATGTAGAGGTATTGTACCTCCACAGGGCAGACCACAGGGTTTATAGATACTGCACCAGTCACGCCCTGGCATAGTGCGAATGAAAACATTCTCCCGAAGTTATGTATGGGGGCCATACTTAGACAGGAACATTGAGAGTATGGTTCATGGATGTGATTCCTGTCAATCAAATGCTAAGCTACTTCCCACCACACCTATGGGAAAGAAGTTGAGAACTCACCTGGACCTCACGCAATTGGATGAAACACGGAAAGTCGGACAGTGCACCAGTGGAACTCCCTGTTGCAAGCCTTCCACTACAGAATTGTGATGTACACACAGATGAGAAGTCTTAGAACATGTATGGAGGGCAGGTTAGAACATGTATGGAGGGCACCAGACCACTTAAACTTGTGATTTGATAATAAATAAGACTTACATAGATGTATACAGTTCTAGTAGTTTGTTTTCTAAGTCTTGCTCTTCTTTTCAGCACTGAAGTGTTTTTTGTGTACTACCTCTTTTAGGAGGCATGTCATCCAAAACAAATGTGTATTAAGTGTCAGTTGTATTTTCAAGTTTAAAAATGGGGCAATGTGGTATACTTAGCATCAAAGTATTATACTGCTCCAATATTGTTTGTAAAATGTAGACAGTCCCTAAGAGGTTTGTAATTGTTAGACGGTCCCCCAAGCAGTAAACAGCAGGAGCACTTAAAATGGTTATATGCATGTGTGACAGGGTAGCGTCGTGGGCCCAGATGGTATTGGGCAGGCAAAGAGACTCAGAGACAAGGAAACTGCAGTTAAAGCGCTGCTGCGCAGTTTAATAACAAAAGGAAATCAAAACACTGCTCACAGAGCAAAAATAAAACAAACACAAAACTGTTCAGGCTAGGCAGAGCCTTCACTGAACTTGCACCTTTAACAAAAATACAGCAACACACCACCAAACTATTCACTCAGCAACTCCCACCACCAAACAAAGGATTTTCTTTTTTTATAGCATGTGGCTGGAGCCTAATTATCAATTATTCAATTAGCTCCAGCCACATTCTCACATGTATTTTGGCAGGGATAGGAAATTAACCCCATCCCTGCCAACCACCACCAAATCACCACACAACAATATTTACAGGCAGGGCTCTGCCCTGCTACAGCATGTTGCCTGTGTTCAAGTTTAATAAACAAGTTTAGCATTTACCCTGGACTCTGAGTGAATACATCACATATATTACGTTAAGAAACATGCAATAAAGGCTAAGATCTGATCCTTTAGGATGATGGTACGGACAAGGTATTATATAATAATTACTTATCAACTGTTTAAATGAAGAGAACAATAACGGGCGTAAGTGTGGAGGGGGAGACATTGGGTTTCTTGGTCTTATTTAAAAAAAAAAAAAAAAAAAGTCTAAAAGTTTTAAATGATGGGACCTCTGTGCCCGCAAAAGCCTTGTCCAAGGAGCATTTTGGGACTGGAACACTAGAAAATAATATTGTGGTTTTATTTTCTGGACTACAATCCTAGAAGAAACCTGGCAACATTGTGTTACAGCACGGAAATAATGACTTCAGTTCACAGTGTTAGAGCAGAATGAGGGGGGGTTAATTAGTTTATGTCTGCATGGTGGTCACAATGCAGAGTACAATATGGATACTGACCTTGTAAAGGCTTGTACTGTTGAAGGAAATCTCTTAATCACTGTTCACTTAATGCTTCTCCTTAGCTGCTGACTCTGCTGATGATTCTAGGAAGTCGCTCCTGGGTCAGACATTGCTATCAGATTTATTGCAAGTGTTTGGGTGTGTATGTGCTTATCTTTTGATTGCAGATGATAGCTGAAATGACACGCTCATCAATAATAGAGCTGTAACAATATTCTATTTATACATTCTTATTTAAATCTATGACTAGGCTTTCCTGGTGAGAACTTTTGTCATCATTTATGTCAGGGGTGTCCAAAGTTGGCCCTTCCACTGCTGGTCTCTGATCCAACCCTGTTCTAAATTTTTAATTGAACCAATTAAACCCCCATACAGATCTTGAAGTTGTTATATCTAGAGCCTCGTGACATTCTTTCTATTACAGATGCACATTAATAAAAACAACTCAAATCGATGGATATCAATAATAGTAAAGTATACATCATGTTTTAACTACATACAGGACTGTGTTTGGACACCCCTAGTTTGTAAACTACATGTGAACTTCCTGTATTCATCTGTAAACTATATGGGAACTTCCTGTATTCATCTGTAAACTATATGTGAACTTTCTAAATTCATTATTGTTTATTGTAATTCATTGGTTTGGGCTGAAGCTGGAGGAGAGAAGCTGCTTCTGTAACACTAAATTGCATCAGCTCATTGTTCTGGAGTGCTTTGACCCTCTAAACCAGTGGTTCCCAACCCTGGTCCTGGGGACCCCCTGTGTCTGCTGGTTTTCATTCCAAGTGAGCTCTCAGTTACTTAACTAGACCCTTAATTGAACTGATCATTTGCTGAATTGGACCTTTTTAATTGTTTTCAGCTCTTAAACAGTTGCAGAGTTCAAGTTACTTATAAAATGTTATAGCTAATGTTTTTACCTGAATACTACTTGTATCAGGTATGGCAATAAGACTCCTATTGCATAGCAGTTTCGCCCATTCAAGGTTTTACTATGAGCCTGATTAGCCCCAGTGTATAGGTATCAAGCTCGAGTGTGTCTTATTATAATCCTAGTAAAACCAGGAATGGATCAAACTGCTTTAGAATGGGAGTCTTATTTGTATTGTAATGTGATGCACTCACAGGTTACACCAAATCAGAGGGCTGAATGGATATCTCAAATTCTAAAGTACATGATGTCAGTAGAGGTTCACGCTGAACCTTGGATCACAAGTAACACTAACCATGAAAAATTGAACATTGAAGCAAGGTAGTTTTCATGAAAACAAAACAACGATACAAATCTAAAAGATAAGATTTATAAAGTGAGGACTATAATTGTCATGTAAAAGTGATACCTGGATTCCAGCATGGGTTTATGCATACTTATATCAATTCCACCATCCAAAAAACAATGAAAGCACCTCTTGACAGATGGTATACTTCAATTCAGTGAGGCATGTCTTTTGCACAGTAGACCTGCAAAATAACTAATTTCATCATTGAGCACCTTGTATCTTATACATTTATTCCTTTAATTGTTTTTGCTCTCAGGGTCATCCAGACTTCAAAGTTCTTCAGATCCCTCTTCCACCTTCCACAGCCATCCAGTATGTGACTCATAAAATGTTTTTGTACACACTGCTGTTATTTCTCCCATGAGTGGGTTAAAAACCACAGTGTTATCACAGATAACACTACACCAACCCCAGAAGTGTGGAACATCTTGTATTTTACAGTTTACACCTGTGTTTGAGGTGGAACTAGAAGAAACTAGTGTTATATAAAGGCATTAGCCAAAACATTAGATGCTATGTAGTTTTACTTCAGAATTTAGGTTAGACTGTTTGTATATTTTGTTACAGTCCATTTGAGACCAGAGTAAACAACCTATGTTCTGTCCTGTAAAGAGATTAAATGAGATTATCAACAGCGCCGTTCACCATTCACTTACCTCTCTGTGTGTTTCTGTTCTGGGTCTGACGTCACCGCACAAGCCATCCTGTGACATACCCGTATTGGGAACGCATGGACACTGCTCTGGCACTCTGCAGGGTGTCAATAACCCTGTAGAAAAGCCCCAGACAGCTCAAATGTAGCTGTTCAGGGGCCACACCCAGAGCTGCAGGCTCGATGGGTCGGGATGCCACAATGTCCCCCACACCTGACTGAGCAGGTCGCTGCATTTTGGAAAGCTCCACTGCTGGCCACATAGAAGCTACATCAGATCTGAAAACCACAGTCCCCTGGGCCAGTAAGGGGCTACTAATAGCACCCTGGCCTGGTCCTGCCTGATTTTCTCCAGACACAGTAGGAGCATTGCGAGCTGTGGGAAGGAATATACAGTAATTGACACCAATAATCCAGGTGGCTCCCTGAAAAGGGGGCCTGGGCTTGTGACAGCAAGCCCCTAGGGCTGATGCTGGGCTTGTGGCTTAGCCTGAGGCTTTTGCCTCTGTGCGGGGTGGCGGAACTTGCTAAAGCTGCCACGGATCGGTTATGAAAAACCCCTCGGGCTGTAGTTGCAGCCGGCTGTGCCAGTCTCTGAGGCTTCTGGGGCCTTGGGTGCTAGTTTGCCATTGGTTTGTGCACTGGGAGGGGCCACTTGGGAAGCAGGCACACCAGTTCCTTCGTGGACTCCTGTGCACACTGAAAGCGCTGCAGCATCTTATTCACCGCAGGACCAAATGTATGCCCAGGTGTAATGGGGGTGTCTAACAGTGGTGCTTTATCACCATCAGACACTCGTGCCTGGGAAAGCCAAAGCTGTCATCTTGTAGCTATCAAAGCAGCAAGATTTCTGCCTACAGCCGTTCAGCTCCAGAGAAGATACACAGCATGTTTTTATTCACCAACCACAGCTCCTTCAGCTGCTGTGGTAAGGGTCTATGACTCTCAGAAAGAGCCTTCAACAAACAGGTCTGGTAGGCTACCAGAACACTGTCGTAGTTACCCAGCCTTACAGCGAACACACTGGCTGAGTAAGCCCGCTTCAAAATTACCTCTGAGACCCAGCACTGTTTGTAGGGCAGGTAGCATCCTTGGTCAGAAGCGCAAGTTTAAGCGCATGCACCAGCGAGGCAATTGCAGCGTCTACGGCAGGAAATTGGGCCAAACCCAGCTTCTCTATGTCATGCACACTGTACAATGCCCCCATGACCAGGAAACAGCCAGAGCTGTAGCCTGGTGACCCCAGGACGTTTCGACTTCAAAGAGAAAATATGGGTGCATTGGAGGCACACGGGAGAAAGAGCAGTCTCCTCCTGAAAGATGGACACTTCCGTGCCTTATCTACAGGCCAGGGCACTTGCAATCTTCCAGTGGCCCTCAATGGCAGAAGCTCTGCCGACAGGGAGAAACTAACTGCCTGTAATAGGGGGACTCCAGTTTGCCCTACCTCCTCAGAGGCGGCGATGGACAGCATATCCTCTTGCTGCCAGTCCATGCTTAAAGCTGTTCCAAGGGAATGGGGGGCAGGTGGAGCAGTGCGCTCATGCAGCAGCTCAGCAAGCACTATGCCCTGATGGGAAACAGCTGCACAGAATTTCTCAATTTGTGCTGAGTCTGCCAATCTCTTAGACCAGTGACTTTTATTTCCTTGGAGAAGGAGAGGGAAGAGGAGAAGGAGAAGGCGAGGCAGAGGATGATGAAGAAGACCGTAAGACAGCTTCTTATGTGGGTCCTTCCCCCGGGCAATCTTTCTGCTCTCCCTTGGCACAGTTATGTGGAGAGGACGCAGCTACATCTTTAACAGATGATGGCGGAGAGCCTTGCCCAAGTGGAATGGACATGGACTCCTTAGAACTGCGAGACACCCATTTTCCCAGCGTGTTTTGAAAAACTCGCACAAAACTCGCAGAAGCTGCGGTCAGCGAGTACCTCTTTTGTATGCTCTGGTCCCAGACAGGAAGACAACCTGCCATGCTTATCTTCCACTGAGAAACTAGCCTTGCACATGTCATAAGGATAAAACCCTAGCATGATGCAAACAGCAACGCAGTGTAAAAGAACTGCTGCCTCAGTCTACACAAGCAGGAATGCCGCTGCACAGTAATGTAACAGAGCATAGAGTATTGTATGCAACAGCGCAGTGTACAGTACTATAAAAAACTGAACCAAGTCCTCAAAATTCAAACCGTCCTCTGGTACTGGACCAAAATGGAACCGAGCAGTACCTGGCCTTAGCCTCGGTATGGTACACATGCAGTGACTTGCACCGGTCGGTATGGTACATGTGCAGTCTTGCACTGGTCGGTATGGTACACGTGCAGTGACTGGCACCGGGTCGGTATGGTACACGTGCAGTGACTTGCACAAGTCGGTATGGTACATGTGCAGTCTTGCACTGGTCGGTATGGTACACGTGCAGTGACTGGCACCGGGTCGGTATGGTACACGTGCAGTGACTTGCACAAGTCGGTATGGTACACATGCAGTGACTTGCACTGGTCGGTATGGTACACATGCAGTGACTTGCACCGGGTTGGTATGGTACACGTGCAGTGACTTGCAACAAGTCAGTATGGTACATGTGCAGTGACTTGCACCGGGTCGGTATGGTACACGTGCAGTGACTTGCACCGGGTCGGTATGGTACACGTGCAGTGACTTGCACTGGTCAGTATGGTACACGTGCAGTGAATTGCACCGGGTCGGTATGGTACACGTGCAGTGACTTGCACCGGGTCGGTATGGTACATGTGCAGTGACTTGCACTGGTTGGTATGGTACACATGCAGTGACTTGCACCGCTTGGTTAGGATACACGTGCAGTGACTTGCACCGGGTCGGTATGGTACACGTGCAGTGACTTGCACTGGGTCGGTATGGTACACGTGCAGTGACTTGCACTGGTCGGTATGATACACGTGCAGTGACTTGCACTGGTCGGTATGGTACACGTGCAGTGACTTGCACCGCTCGGTTAGGATACATGTGCAGTGATTTGCACTGGTTGGTATGGTAAACGTGCAGTGACTTGCACCGGTCGGTATGATACACGTGCAGTGACTTGCACCGGCTCGGTATTGTACACGTGCAGTGACTTGCGCTGGCTCGGTATGGTACACGTGCAGTGACTTGCGCTGGGTCGGTATGGTACACGTGCAGTGACTTGCACTGGGTCGGTATGGTAACCTTAGTACGGTACACTCGGTATGGTACATGTGCAATGACTTGCACCGGGTCGGTATGGTACACTCGGTACGGTACACGTGCTGTGACTTGCACCGGGTCGGTACGGTACACGTGCAGTAACCTTGTTCCCTGTTCGCCGGGTACCGTGTCGGGAAAGAAGTAGGTAGGTGACGTACAGGTCTACACAGTTTGCGTTACCGCAAGCAGCAGTATATAGGGATGTCCACCTATATAGCTTCTGGCAAACCGAAACAGTCCAAATGAATACAAGACTGAGGGATGCCTACTGTTAGAGCCCTAACAGCCTTCATAATGGTGCTGAAAGCAGTCACCAGAACAGCAGCAAAATACTGTGGTAGAGACTGCAAGCAGTCTGAGCCAAAGCTCATATCTCGGTCAAAAAAAAAAAAACAGAAAAGACACACACAAGAGAAAAACTTTCTCACAGAAAACAGTAATAACAGTATTACAATTTAAATAATAATAAAATAATTTTAAAAAAAATAAATGTTTATTTTAACTCTGACCGGAGCTAAGCAGCCTGTAAGGAGAGCACAAGTTAGCCGACTCAAGTTGCTTGACCCCAGGGAAGGGGCTACAATAGCCACCGGCTTCACGCGGGGCATGAGGCACAAACACAGGCTAAGTGCAAAAAATTACATGAAATTAGTAAAACTAAACAGCAATAATTATCGCATTAATTAGTTTAATACACAATTAGCGAAATATAGATGCAGATAAAAAGTAACAAGTACTCATCTGTCTATGGCTCTCCTCATCTAGGTTCAGTCCTCTGAAAATGATGCTAGTATCTGTGTGCAGTCTTCTTATGCCCTCGAGGGCGGGCATGACTGCATCACAGGCGCTGGCTCACAGCTTTGATATAATTTATTCAGGTCTTCACGAGGTAAGCATCCATACCGTAATGGTTTCATTTTATACTTCATAGGGAATAAAAGATTACATTTGTTTGAAAAATAGATCACATTTTACGGTAAAACTTTTCAGGTGGTAGAATTGATGAAGTCTGTTGGTTTACGACTTAAAATTGGAAGTTGCATACAATGAACCAAAAAGTATATCTTCTACCTCACTGCCACTTTAAAAAGTTTAAAGGAGGCTACTGTTCAATCTTTGCAAAATAATACAGCCGCATATAGGGCAGCATGAGTCATGCCAACCAGAGCTCGCTCCGTCATGCCAGGTTGCTGTTCTTGAATCAGGGACCACAGGAAACAGTGGATTGGTCTTTGCACCCCCGTGGGTTAGGGAGGAAAATCGTCTGCCAATATTGTATTATTTCATTACATTTACTTTCTAGTATAAAGCATTATTTAAAAAAATGATGGTGGAGCCATAGCCATTACAAAGTATAGATATGGCGGTGCCAGAAAATTCAGACCTAAGTCTGAATTTACTGTAACTATTATAATAGGATAGTACTTGCTGCCCCTCTAAGACAGTCTCATATTATTTTTGTGACAGCCCTGTTTTAACATTCACCAAGGGTCTACCATTGAGTCTACCTTTTATATGCACAATGTAACATCCGGTATGATTTCCTTATTATTCACAAACAGTAAAAGATTATTCTCATGTTGAAAGTCTAAATTTCATCAAGAATTTTAAACTGATATGTGAGGGATAGATACAATCAGTGGTCCAGATAGCAATTTTGCTGCACAGCTTGTCTGCCTCCCCTCCAGCCTCCCCTAAAACTTCCACAAACAACTACATCTCCCAGAATGCAACATATTCAGTTACTAGGAAACTAGAAAAAGCAACCCAACAAATATTATCCAGTCTCTGTGCAGTCAATCGCGTAAGAATAAGAAAGTTCGAAGCTACACAGGTTGAAGTGTAAACACCCCAGTCCAGCTACAAATCCAACTGGAACCATCATCAGAGGCAACCACTAAAAAAAGGTGCCAATAATAGCAAACAGTTTTATAACTTATTAATGGATTTCCTTATTTTATGTGTCTGTATGGCTTTATATTGAAGTTCACCGAGTTTAAGAATGTAATGTTAAAATATAAGTAACGTAATTAATTTGCAGAGTCAGTGCGATACCTTGAACAAAATGCGCTGAGCCGATAAAGAACCATGTAGAACACACGCATGGTTGTACAGGAGTTCAAAGTAACACTGCAGTTAAAATGGAAGGCTCTTTTTTAATGCCTGCCCCATTACCATTAAAGATTGTACAGTATTTATCGAGATTACTTATGACTTCAAGGTAATGTTGCATTTTACCCTCTGAAAATAAATGTTACTCTCTCAGTGTTAAAATTAGAGGGTAAGTTACTCCCAGACCCAAAACCTTATCTGGAGCGCTGGATACAATAATCTATTACAGATGCAGTCCATCTGGTTTACAAAGACACAGAGTCACAGAAGACACATATAGCTGATATAGCATATAGCTACAGCTCTTCTTTCAAAAGTTAGCAGAGAAAGCTAAATCATTTTAAAAAATAAACATTACTGTGCTAAATACTCTGACTACATTTTAACTTTTTGATGTTTTTTCTTTTAATTTCTAAATCTTACCTGCTGTATGTACGTATTTTTCCTCTCTGATACAATGCATATGCAACCATCTACTGAAAGTACAAAGTATAAATAAACAAGTATTTCTAATGTGTCTATATAAGCAACATAAATAATTCTTTGGAACTTTTGAGTACAGGAAACATCTAAAAAGTTTATTAAAATGTAGTCCAGTGGTTAAAGAAAAGGGCTTGATACCAGGAGGTTCCTGGTTCAATCCCCGGATCAGCCACTGACTCACTGTGTGTGAACCTGAGCAAGTCACTTAACTTCCTTGTGCGCCGTCCTTCGGATGAGACGTAAAACCGAGGCCCTATTGTACGTGTTGGGATGCATGGTTCTGTAAGTAGCTTTAGATATCTACTAAGTGACTAAATAATAATTATCACTTCTGTGATGTTATGGTCATTTGATTAATAGTATGACTATTAGGTGCCCCATAGGAAATCTTTCATGTAGTATACTGATATCAGCCCTAATAATGACCTACTAAAAGTCAAAGTGAAATAGTTGAATTAGAAAATTATGCCACTGAGTTGGCCTTTTCTGGGTATGTAATACACAATCTTAAAAACAAATGTAACTTAAACCAAATGGAATAGGCTGTTGGTGTTAACAGTTTTTTTGGCATGTTCCAAACCTGAAATCAATTAACAATGTAACAGCTTCCTTGTGCATTAATGGTTCTTGCTGCTGCGCTTTGATGTGACAGCCTGGTACTAATTATATATTGTGTTTTCTATGTTTATTATGTACATTTGGCATGTCAAGGAAGTGCACACTATTTTACCATGAATAAAATTTACCCACCACTTCCTAACATGAAAATATACTACTCAACGTGTGCCAGGGATTAAGATTTATTTATTTATTTATTTTTTAAATAGGAGTTTCATTCTGTGTCATTTATTGAGTGGCTCATTGTGTTAATATGCAGTTTAACATGAGGAAAAGTATCCGTAATAAAAAGAAGGTTTGTAAAGTCATTAATTAGACGGCTGAGTGGTCTGGTGGTGAAAGAAAAGGGCTTGCCTTGGATAAAGGTGTCTGCTAAATAAACTAATAATAATATTAAGTGTACCCAATTAGATGTTGTTAATGAAGTTTAAAAACTTAAGTTCAGGAGGAGGGACAGCCCCTACACATTTGGTCATCTCAATGTAACCTGTCAAAAACATATAAATACCCATGTAACTCACCCCTCTCTTACATTTGATTCATTCGCATTCCTCCATCCGCAGTAGCTTCTCTAGGTGCAATCTACTGCCTAGTCCAGACGGCCAGGTGGTGGACCCTCAAAACAAGCAGGTTTGATGCCAAATTATTTATTTCATACATCACATAATCATCAATAAAAAATGCCATTCAACTCAAATGTTTTGGATGGTTTGTCCTGAACTACTGAAAAGTAATAAGGACATGAACAGGGAGCAATATGGGACAACTCAACAGTTATTGAATGTGTCCCAAACCATGGCCTGCATATGTGGAGTCATTATCAAACCAGTGCCAAGGAAACAACATGGTGTGTGTGGGGGGGTAGGGGGTGCAGAAGTGTCACAACCCCTCAGAGTAAGATCACCATAGTCAAATTGAGTTATGTCATAAATGCTACCAAAATGAGAAATTACGTTCAATGTATATACACCGGTGAGACTTATACATTGTTTTTTACGGTAATTAAGAACATTTTGGCAAAAAATACCATTACAACACAGTTTTTATGGTGTTTCTGACAATTTTCTGAAATCGTATTGAAAAGGTCAGGGTTTTTTTGCAACTGTGTCAAGAACTTTTTTGTGCTATTTTGGGATTGTTTTTTTATTTTATTGAAGTTTGAGTATTTACAGCTTAGTCATGGACGACCTCATCACGACCTCTGGGACGAACTAGAGCTGGGCCTAACCTTTAATACTCCTCAGTGGGATTTGCAGTCAAAGTAAATATGGGATATTGTGTCACCAAAAGTATGTTTCTGTCATGAAATTGATTGGCCAACAGAAACCAAATGAGATGTCCAACCCTCACACTTGGGAGAGAAGCAGCATTATTATATCAATCATTCCAAAATAAACAATGTAATAAAAAATAAAACATAAAACGTATATGAAATGTTTTGCCAACCGGACTGGTGCACATTTCTACTTAAGTTATTTAATATCTTTATTTTTTTTGTATTGAACAGGGTCATATCATGGTGGGAAATCAGAAACTCTTGATACATACAGTATAGCAAAAACTAAATTATTTCCAGCAGTTCATATTTTAAATGAGCCTGCCTCATAGTAAGAATTAAAAAGCAGTGACTGGTATCCTTATTCATCCTCTTTTTATTAAGACATTCTTGCTGGTGTAAAAGAGCAGAGATGGGGCTCAAACAGCCAAGCAAGTATTTTGACCACTATGCAAATGATCAATAGTGAACAAGTTATGGATGTAATTTAGCAGATTACCTTATAATGGGGCTATCTGGACTCTATCAGGTGGTTTCACAGATCCTGAATTGCACATTAATTCAAGATTAATGAAAAGTTGATTTCATGAAAACGATTTAAAATACTCCTGGAGTAGGGTAGTTCTTGATTAAAAAAAGTTAGTTTCATGAAGGCCAATTAGACCAAAACTATATGATTGCATAACTTAATCCTGTAAGAGGGCAGGTTTAAATTCAGACAAAACCAGTCTTTCCTCAGTATCTGATGAAAATTGATTTTTTGGACTATGTAAATTATCACAGCCATGCTCCATTAAGACCAGAGAGGAGAATACTGCTCAACAGAAGTGATCCAATGAACTATTATGATAACATCAACTTCCGTGATCGTTTTCGGATGTATAAAATGTAGTACAACTGTAAATTGAGCCAAAACTGCCTACTACATCTACTGGAATTTTTCATCAGGAAACTGGGGACTTATTGGGTGCCAGTGAACCAACAGTATGTAGAATTGTGCATAAAGTCTGTCTGTCAACTGAAAGATCAATGCATTAATTTCCCTGATGCTGTTGAACAAGACATTTACAAAACATAGCTCTATGAATATGGGAACTTCCCTGGCATTACTGTCTGCATAGATGGGTGTCGTATTCCCATCAGTCGCCTGGCAGTGCTGTATATGAGGAATACAGGAACAGAAAACACTGGGTTTCAATCAATGTTCAAGGTATGTGCACCCCGAAGTTATTGTTTTCAAACATTGTTGCTTCTTATGACTCAAGAATTTAGAACAATTTGTCTCTGTATGCCCAATTTGAAAAAACAACATGGTGGCATTTCACTTGGTGACAGTGGCTATGCACAGACCACTTTTTTATTCACTCCCTACGTCAATGCAGCTGGAGTTTCATAACAGCGGCACAACCAAGCTCACGTTCGTACAAGAAACCTTGTGGAATGCTGTGGCACAGTGGTTCGCAGGGTACAGGTGTAGGAGTGATGTGGTGCGCAATGAAAAGACAGACAGCAGTAATCCAATCAAAAAATGATTTAATTTTGTAATCCAGGTCTGATGACCAAACAATAAATACCAGGCAATACACAGCAATGTGTACTGCACTGTTGTAAATAAAGGGTTTGCAGTCCCAAATAATAAATACAGTCAAAGTACACACACAATATACAAACACGGTCAAACATCTTGGGTGAGTGCTGTAGTGCTTGTGGTGCAAATACAATTTATATCGTGATACAAGTGCAGTGATGTCCGGGTTAGTGCTGGCCTCTGGCGACAGCTCCAGAATGTGCTAGCTGTCTACTAATAATAACAAATAGCAACAATTAGTGACAAACAAACAAAACACTCACGGTTCGATAAACACAATACGGGTCCTTCCGGGTCGTTCCTTAACCATAAATGAAGGAACTGATCATGTCGCTCTGTCCCCTATTTGTACCGTCATGCATGACCCCTTGGTAAACGATTGCAGCCGCTCCTCCAATCTGCAGCTGCCACATCGTTTCCCTTCCGGGTCGATGAGTTAGTGCACCTAAGCTCCACCCCCTATCTAGATGACCGACTTCCTTTTAACCTTGGGAATGAATTATCAGGCCAACTAGTCTAGGGTACTCTCTATTCTATTGGAGTATGGAAGAATCGCTTCCAGTGCCAACGAAAGACACTTTGCTTTCATTCTAGGAGGTGCTGTATTGTTATCATTAACACAGCTGTACTGCACACTTTTTTAACAACAGGGTGACCCAGACTATTGAGGAAGAGGATGAAATTGTGGTTCCAATTATTGTAGCAAACAACAGCAACAGAGGTGGATTGGCTTATTGTGATGCTTTTGTACTTGAACACTTTTCCAATTAGGTTTAAAAAATGTAAATATTTAACACTAATTATTTTTATTTTTGATTTCCATTACACGAGAGTAGATGTTAAAACTTCATGCTGATTTGAACTCGGCTCTCGCCAAGATAATTATATTACACCCTGCTCAGACTTGTATCAGAACAATACTAGTAAAATTTGGTTCGGTTTAGAATATACTGATACAATACCACTTTCTGTCATAACTCACATTTCAACACCAGTACAAGAACAATACTGTTGCTATATACTTGTCCACATTTAAACTGTTTTATATCTACACTTACATCAAAGATATTTAACTCCACTGATTCTCTATGGGGACCTCTGTCACGCTGCGCACAAAGGGTTGTGGGATATAGAGAACTCGAGAGAGGATTTTCTATTGACTGTCAATTGAAAAGTTTCAATCGGGCTTTAGATCTGGTCACAGTACAGAGACTGCCCTAGTTAAAGTGCTGAATGATTTACTAATGAGCGCAGACTCCAGTCACATATCCATTCTGATTCTGTTAGATCTAAGTGCAGCATTTGATACCACTGATCAAGCTAGTTTAACTGTTCCCTTGAAAATTGGATAGGGCTATCAGGAACTGTTTTAGACTGGCTTAGGTCAAATCTTACAGACAGGCAGAATTTTGTTTCAATAGCACAATTATCTACTATCTTCTGTGGTGTCCCCCAGGGCTCCATTCTTGGCCCCTTACTATTCTCCTGATACATGCTACCATTGGGCACGATTATCTGTAAACACCATGTACATTTTCACTGTTATGCTGACGACACACAACTTTACATCTCTGTAAAACCTGGGGATATATTGGCTGTCTCCACCCTAATTGCATGTCTGTCGGAGGTGGAAAGCTGGATGTCCCAAAATTTTTTGCAGTTAAATTCAGGTAAGACTAAAGTCTTGCTGTTAGATTCTCAGCAGAAATTGGAGTTGGACAATTCCATGAAAACAAATTTAGGTAAATATAATTCAAATATAAATTCCAAGGCCAGAAACCTGGGATTTGTAATTGATTCTGATTTATGTTTCAGGGCTCATATTCGCATTACCACTGAAGTGTCTTTTTATCATTTACGTAACATTGCCAAGATTAGGTCTTTTTTATTATTGCCTGATGCTAATTCATGCATTTGCTTCATCTAGACTGGATTACTGCAATGCTATGTTATCTGGGCTACCAAATCATGCATTATTCTGTTTGCAACTTGTTCAAAATGCAGCTGCCAGGGTGCTAAGTAAAACAAAGAAAAGTCCAGTATTGGCTGCACTTTACTGGTTTCCTATACATTTTAGAATTGATTTTAAGGTCTTGCTGCTGACTTACAAGGCGCTCCATGGTCTGACTATCTAAAAGAGCTCCTGTGCCCATATGCACCTGTCCGTGCTCTAAGGTCAGCCGACTCTGGTCTTTTGCTTGTTCCAAAGATTAAGACCAAGAGAAAAAATGAAAGAGCTTTTAGCTATAACGCAACAAGATTGTGGAATAGATTGCCATCTGACATCAGAGAAGCAGAGTCACTTAATGTTTTTAAGTAGAGGTAAAAACTCATTTTTTTAGGTTAGCCTTTGAATCCTGATTTTATGTATCAATCTATTATTATTTTAAACTTGCTCACCTGTATTTCTGTTTTTTTATTAATATTACCAGTTTTGCTGTAAAAATTGAGTTTAATTCTGTATTTTGTTGTTGTTTTTTATTGTCTTGTAAAGCACTTTGTGACACTTTGTGTGAAAGGTGCTATATAAATAAATAAACTTTAAACTTGGAGAGGTGTTGGATTGAGCTACTTTGAGTTTATTTTATCGATGTTTAAAAATATAAAAAAACTTGTGAAGTCTATTTCTCTATTGCCGAGGATGTCTTGACAAAAAATATAACCGGTGGTAATGATGACATACTGTAATCTATATGAAAATGGCACTTTTCTGAACGCAGTACCAGAGATGGTGCATGCGATGCATAGAAAACAGAGATGAGCGTTTTACACAGTACTAGGGCAGATGGGTGCAATTATAAAACCTGGATTTATTGGTATTGGCCATCAGTTTTTATATGTTGTTACTACTGTAAATACAATAAACAATACATGAACTAAACTAGCACGAGGGAAGTAAAGGCGGAGTTGAGAATCATGGTAATAGAATATCCTTGGTGTATGTGAGCGCGTGCCTCAGATTCATTCATTCCGTTGTCATACCGATCCACCTGTCTACATGTCACTGTTCCGAGTCATATCACAACTGTACTGGTAGGAAACTTGCTCTTGACTGAGTTTCGCATCGATACAGTTATACCGGTATGACCCCGGTAACAACTCCAGTGTGAACAGACGTTGCAATACTGTTCCGCAACAATACTGGTATAAAAATGCAAGTGTGAACAGGGCTTTAGTGTAAGTGCAATGGAATTCAAACAGGAGACATGTTTTTTCAACAAGCACCCCAATGTATTTACAAATTCACATACCTGAATTTGCCCCCAAACAGATACTTTCTTGTGAGAAGCCTTACTGTTTACAGTCCCTTATCGATTTGTCATGCTCTGTACACCATATGTTTATTTCCTCCTCCTCCTCAATGGCCTGTTTAACTGTTAATATTTTCATTTTCATGTCATGCTCTTCTTTAAGATATTTCAATTTGTACTGATGAAATTCAATTGCTAGTTTTTCACGGATGCTGTTTTTTTTTTATTGTGACTCATATTGACAGGTTGGCCCACTATCCCCCCTGTGTACCATATATAGTTGGTTCCTCCTCATTTCTTTCTTCTACTTCCTCCATGTTCCAACATTCAACAGGATTTATGGAGTCACCTGGCTCTGAAAAATAATCAGTTTTCGGACAATTTATTTTATTGTATAGTTTAATGACTTGGAATGATATATTGACAATAAATACCAGCCTTAAAGAGTAATGGATTTTTCTGAGATTAACTTTTCATTTTTTACCATTATTTTTTCTTCTGTGTTTTTATTGATTTTGCATATTTACTTAATTTAGTTTAACACTAATCGATACACATTTCTACCTCTTCCCTGCCATATAGGCAAATAACTAATTATAATTATTTTTGTTGTATTCTTTCTTGAGATCACAAATTATTCTCTGGTACTGCACCTTTGATAATGTACGCACAGATTTAATGTACTGTTCCCTGTCATCTGCAGAGTTTTCTTAATTAAAATGTTTACATTCTTCCACAGGACCTAAAAGTACAGGCAATATTTATTTATATTTTGACATTGGTTTCATTCAGTTATTATTAGAATTTTACATTGAAAATACAAATAGGGCCTGCTTTTTTATATAGAGAATGTCCATTTACAAGCACAACAAGCATTTTCAAAGAAAAATGTGGATACACTTCAGATATGAAAGCGGTAATATTCAAAGCACGTGTAAAATACAGTACAGGTGCACTCCACTTATAACAGACTCCAAGGGACAATGGAAATCAGTACTTTATAAACAAAGTACGTAGTAAACACAATTCAAAATGCTGTATGTAACTGCGAACAGAAGTACCTTAAATATAAACAATACAAGAAAACTTAAATGCCAAAGAATGGGAGTTTATTATTTATACAAAACACACCCCTTTTCTCTAAATGTAATTAAAATTGTATACGTTATAAGTTGTACATTGTACAACGGCTGTGCCGACAAAAACATAGAATAAAAATAAACAGCAACTGTTTTTCCTGCCTGATGTCACAAATGCCGCCGTGACTGTCATTTACTGTCCCGGATGTAACTTATTTGCACAAAATATCTACCTGTGGAACAGGAAAACTGTACCTAATAAAATGGTACTGTATGTATTAAACTGTACGTATTAAAAGCAAAAGACCTGCCTGTGGAACATGAAAACTGTACGTATTAAAAAAACGGTACTGTAAATATTAAACTGCACGTATTAAATGCAAAAGACATGCCTATGTAACAGGAAAAACTGTACGTATTAAACAGTATATACGTTATAAACAAGTCCGTTTTAACCAGAGTAATTTCCCGTTAAAAGCCACGTTGTTTGGCAGGAACATGCCTCCTCAATATGTTATAAACGGAACTCCGTTCTAACAGGATCTGTTTTAAGTGGAGTGCACCTGTATATGCAAAGAACAAGCATCTTACCTATAAATTGCTATACAGTGCTTTTATGTTACTCCCTAGGCTTTTTTTCATTGTTTCTGTTTCACTGTTATGCTTCTTACCCTCAGTTATTGGATAATTTGATACTCTTTGCTTTAGTAAGGCTTTCTAAAATTCACTAGTTCTTAGCACTCTTCTTCCTTATTGCTTTCTCCATTGTACAGTAGGTGTTTTTTTCGATTTACAGGAATTAGAATTGTCCATGACAGGTTTTTGTAGCAACTTAGAATAAGTACCAGCTGTAAACCATTGGTTTAACCAATGTTGCTCTGTGCTTTGATCACAGAATATATTTAATCCAGTAGCCTACTACCTTGGTCCCATCCAAAACTATGTAATCTAAGACAATGTGATGTTCATGAAATCACATTTTTCTCCATTAAAGTTCAGGACTAGACCTATTCCAACATTTATTTATAACCTGTTTATTTAGAAACCGGCCATTATTAAAATACCAGGGAGAGTGGAAACCAGTGGTATCTTGTTCAACAATGTTCTCGTATACAAAAACTAGCAGCAACGTTCAAGCATTTTACTGAACAAGCACTGAAAGAGCGCTGCCATAGCAACAAGTCAGTTCTGTGAGGTAAGGTAGATTTTACCTTGGGGACAATGACAGGAACTTAAGGAAATGCCTGCTGAATCATTGAGCTGGAATGTTGGTTGTTAAAAACGGATACCAATGCCAAGTGGTAGGATTTTCACTGTTACTTATTTTGTCTCCTAAAAAATGGAGAGTATCTAAATGAGTACAGTATTGTCTGCTTAATCTGTAGAAACGTCACAAGCTGCCACTAGGAAGAATTTAGTAGCTCAGTGGTGAGACACAACAGGAAGGGAAAGTGAAAGACAATAGGTTTGGTCCCTAGAACACCAGTAATGTCACCAGTTAAATTGTTCATCTCAGTGAAATTGGACTTACACAGGCTATAGCACTCATTTTTGAACTGAAGAACAATTTATTTTTACATTGCTTGACCAATGAGCCCATAGGCTATTGTATAACTAACTTTTTAAATTAAACAGTGGTGAGGCTTGGTATTTAATTAAAAAAAAAAAATTGTAAAACAGTCCCAGAGAAATGTAACTCATTAGAAAGCACTAAGTACCCCTTCATCTGGTACGTCTACATCTGGTTCTTTTCTGTGTTTTTTTTACAACACAAATCTACTTTTTTACATTCTGTTTTTTTTTATTTTTTTTATAGTCTTGTTCACATATCCATCTGGCAATTACTCCAGAAATGCATTAAATCTGCGTATGGAATTGTTTTAATGTCGGCCCAGGACGTGTACCAGAAATACAGTAGTTAATAAAAATGCCAGTGCTACCATATCCATACTGTCATTAATTATAGTTGGTATTCTGTAATGAGGGTAAACTAGAAACTCCAGGAGAAAGTTCTCAGTTGTATCCAAGTTTACTTTTTTTCATGAATAATCAGTGTTGGAAGCAGTACAAAGCTTGGCACCTGTAAGATGTCTTTTGTTTTTAGATTTAGTAGCCTTACTTGAAAATACAGTACTTGGCAATATTGATACAGATCCCCATGGCAATATTGTTTACCATTACTTGGAGATACATGGGGCAGGATTTTTAAAAGGTCATAAATGATAACTCTATTTTGTTATTAAATAATCGTGCTAATTATGTTGATTTACAAAATAATGTTAATATCTTAACGAGCAGTGCTACTTGCAACTTTCCTTTTGTTTGCGTGGGAATTTAAAAGGAAATATGTGTTAATTGTCATAATTTATCAGAAGTTAATTTGCACTTGGAAAAGGAGAGTTCTACGAAAGAGTATATAACACCTTGAAACAGAAATTTAACAGACTGCGGTTGTGACGCCGACCATACAGAGAGAGAGTGTACAGGACCAGTTAATTTCTTACAGACTACCTTGATAATTCAAATATTTTAGCATTTTCTATAGGTGTGGTTTTGAATGAGCTTTATTCACTTGTTTTAACCATTTGTAACATTAATGAACGTTTGGCATTGCTAAAATGATATACCGTTATTTGCACCCAGTGTAATGTTGCTACCAAGAAATTATAGCCTTTCTGAACTCTGGATACATACATTATATGACAATTGACCTCTACTATAGATTTTATTTGAATTATACAAATAAAAACCTAAGAGTAAGTAATGAGATCTCAGTATAGAAAACGGCATATCAGATATTACAATAAAGTTTCCTAGGTGATTGCGGATTTGCAATGCGTCCTTGGTTTTTAACACCTGTGTCTTATCCACACAAGAATGAAGAACAAGCGTACAAGAACACACAGATCCACTAGGAATGTGATTGAGATCATTGACATGGATCTTGCCTAAACGTATTTGTAATGTTGTCAGACTACCCCCCCCCCCCTCCACACTGTATGTACAATGTACACTTTCACCTTCACATGTTTGTATGCATATACAATGTTCTTAAAATATTGTAAGTGTTCGGTGGCTACTTCTAGTCATGTAGAGTTTATTTATAGCGAAGGCGAGCAAAGAGTACCAGAGAAAATGCATGATTAGAGGAATTCACTGAACAATTAATTATAAACAAATTGTGTATTGAGTCAGGGAGATCTATCGTAATTTTAAAATCTTAATGAATATATAATGAAGTATTACATACATGGTATACATGTTGTAGCAGGACGACAGCCCTGCCTGTATAGGTATTGTATATTCACAATGTGTAATGTGGTAATTTTGTATTCTGTGAGAGAGGTGTCATAGCCTCAAAGGCTACATGTCCCAGAAGCTTCTAGGGCTGAATCGGGAAACACCTGGGTGCATTAGGGGATTGTGTAATTGAATGATTGTTTGAGTGTTTGTAATTAGTGTCATGTGCGTGTGTATATAAGCTTGTCTTTGTCGGTGTTGAGTGTGGGTAAAGTAGGAGTCAGTTAGTTGGGAAACGTGAGTACTGTGTGTGTGTGTTAAAGCAACTGCGTGTTGTACATTTTGCAACTGTGTGTTTGAAACGGGTAAACCGCGGAGTGGTCCCGTGCTACTTTAGGTTGAGTAAAAGTTTAGCTAGTGCTCCAAGGTGAAGCTAGGTTTTTACCCAACCTAAACTAGCACGGGACCACTAAGCGGTTTACCCGTTTCAAAAAGTACAGTTACCAGTACAACACACAGTTGCAAAACGTACAACACACAGTTGCTTTAACGCGCACACACTGTACTCACGGTTCCCAACTAACAGACTACAGTGTATTTTGAGAAGAGAAAGCATGTTTAGCATGCAGGTGGTATAGTGGAACTCACTTTGATAGCAGATACAATTAACCCTCTTTCTATCCAATGAACAGAAAGTTAAAAAAAAGTTCTTCAGTTTGAGTGCTTTGCTACATAATGCAGTTTCGTGACAAATTTTATATTCAAATGATAACTACACTCATTCAATCCTGGCATGCACAAATGGTAATGCAGGAACTGTATTACTGTATGCTAAGGGGGACAAAACAGAAGTTAACTGCAATTAATTATATAACAAATAAAAATATTTTTGAGAGATTGTTTGAAAATCTGCAACTTCAAATTCTATACTTTAATGACTCTCAGGAGAACGTTTGGAAGTTAATGACAGAATGAGTCTGTAGGATCACATTCAGATTTATATTTGCGAGAGAACAAAGGAATGAAAATTGGTATAAAAACTCAAATGAATAAAAATTACAGCCATGCAGTTGTGGAGTGCAACTAACTCAGCAAAGGGTTGCCTAATTGAGATACTTTGCTTGCTAGGATGTACTGGCCTTCAGCCCAACACATAAAACACCATCAGGTCACTAGTTTGCAGCTTTAATCCCAAATGATCTTGTACCCCTCTTTACTAGGAACAGCACATTCCCTGGGCTCTCTAGCATAGGACAGTGACACTTTAATCCCACTGTAGCTCTTTGTTTTCTGTGTCATAAAACTTTTTCATAGATGACTGATTGACCCCAGCATGGAGATTAAGTAATTTCTTTAACAACTTCAGAGCAATGTCAGATTTACTGTTATCTTGTTTTAGACACAATTATAAAGGCCCCATAAACTTTGATATAAGAAACAGTTCTACAATTTATCAGAAGAGCTAAATGCAAATCGCTTTGAAATAGGCTAAGGTTTTATGTCAAGACTTGCAGCTTGTGAAACCAATTATTGCCACTAATAGGCTAAATAAGAAACAGAAGGAAAAAAAATGTACAGTAACTTTTGTAACCAATTATACACAAAGGTTTCCAATTAGTTTGATCTTAGAGACTGTGGTAACGACTAGGGTCTGGTAAACCCTTCTCAACAAGAATACATCTAAGCATGCCCCTGAGAATGACTACATTGGGCAGTTGAAAAGTAGCTTTGGCAAACAGAGGTCAGGAACAGCCTTTTAACTCTCTTGTACTGACTCGTATACTTGACAAATGCCCAAATAACACAATATTTAAAAGATATTATTTCCAGAGAATGCTCCCCTGTTACAGACTCATTGGGGTATCTCTTTCTTGAGCACAGCTCTGTGGAAGTGTGTTTGACATGTTAGACAACAACAATACTTATTTTTGCCATATAAAGATTATAATATGAAGAGCCCTTTATTTAAGAATGGCTCCAGTAGTACATTACCTAGCAATTATAGGATAATGCACTTTGCTGGTCTTCTGAAGAGACATTGAATGTGCTGAATTACAATTAATAGTAATATTAAATATTACATTCAGAAACATTTTAAGCTAACTGTTTTACATTTTTAAATAAAGTTTTACATTGTGTGTTTTGTTAAATGGTCTTATTCAGCGCTGCTATTTTTAAATTGTTTGCAAACTGTGATGAAAGCTTTAGCTAAAACATTTGTGTTTTCTACTTTACCACAAATAATGTGATTCGGGGGGCATGAGTGAGGGCTCCTTCCTCTATTTCCTTCCTACCAATAACATGTTGTTCTCTGTCTTTTGTTTTTTGTTTTTGCCTCGCTACTCAGCCTGCAGACTCACGAGTATAGACTAAAGACTTAGAATAATCTCTGAAAATGACTACTCACCAGCAGTATCTGTCTTCCCCGTCGGCAACATAATTTTAGGATTATGTCAGTATTTGCCACTTCCTCCCACCATTAATCCAAGGAGAAAATGCCTGAAAAAATCCAACCGACCAACTGCTTCGTCTTCATTCGACACCGTCGCTGACCCATTCACCTTGGCCTCTGTTGAACCCACTGTTTCAACCTCTGTCAATCTCACAATCCCTGCAACCTCCCCAACGCTCTAAACACCTTTGTCCCAGGAATAATTCTCCTGTTCATCTTTTTCTAAAAAACTGGTCCACCGATAAGCTTCTGAAAGCTCTGTTCAAAAAAGGAGTTCCAATACTAGCAAGGAGCGATCGAAATTTGCTATTTACTTTATACTGCCGAGCGATGTCAGCAGAGCCTCCCTGCACAGTAGCCACAAGACCCAGAAACATCAGCGGTCACTCCACCCTGGCTGTAACAATTCCAGAGCCAGCTCAAGCTATCACCTTCTCACTGCCGGCAGTTCTTCCAGAACCACCGGCTCCTCTAGACTCTGTAGACCTGCGTCTACAAATAGCAAATTATATGAAGCATCTCATTCAACCTCTCAACTTCGCCGTTCCTTTAGTCTCTGACCAGCTGAACACGCTAGAGAACAGGATTTCTCGACTGGAACCAGCAGCTCCCCTCCTCCAAGCATCCACCATGACAGCCGTGCACGTCACTCCAGCAGCCCCCACCCCTGAAGTTCACATACCAATCTTCACTCTCGCATCAGCTGCTGCTCCTGTCCCCTCCTTTGCTGCATTGATCCATAGATACACTCTCTCTCTCCACAGCTCAGACGCAACATCATAGAAGGTAAAGATTTTTAGATGATCGCGTCATTGAATGCGGTGATCTGGCTGTTACCCTCAAATCCAGGGATCCTCGTCTTCTAAAAAAATCTAACTGGACGAATTTGTAATAGCTTTCTCAGTATTTAGAGATGTTTTACGGCAACGACTCTTACATGTTCAATATTGTAGACCTGTCAGTTAGATACAGAGAAACTTTTTTTTCATCAATACCACAAAGCATTCTCAGCCAAAGCAACATTCTGTCTACCATTAGATAATTCTCTCATAGATTGGTTTCAACCCAATCCAGATCTGTTCAATAGTTTTTTTTAGTGGCTTTAGAGCAAAGTCTTGTAGCATATGCGCTTCCACTGCACACTCTTACCAGCTCCCCCATTTCAAGAACCTTAGATCCATTCTCTATCCATTCAACAGCCCCTCCAGCTCCTTCCACTGATATAATGGGCCGCCCAATTCAATACTCGGAATTCAAGTATGTAATAATTTCAATGCTTCATTCTGCGCAGCCAAACAATGTTGGTTCCTGCACATATGCAGCTTCTGCGGTGATGCTCACTCCCTTTCCATCTGCCCGCTTTCCTCCAAATGACAATCATCCCTCCTCATTACTTCCACTCCCATCAACATCCTTGTCTCGTCCCAGGCGCTAAAAAATTACCTTGATCACAAATTCATTTCCTACCTGATCTCTGGACTTTCCAATGGATCCTCTACTGGACTAAAGTACATTCCATCATCCTCCTTTCGTTGTAAAAATCTACAATCTGCACAAAAGGAACCAGAAATCGTTGACTCCCTCATAGCTTTTTGCAAAAGGCTTCATGGAGGGCCCCCCCCCCCCCCACACGCGTACACACATACACACTTCCCTCAATTCCGAATCAATCCTATTGGTGTTGCTACAAGGAAAATGTCAGGCAAGAAGCACCTTATCATCAATCTCTCTGCCCCTCGCGCCGTGTCAATCAGCAGCATTAATTTGCTCATTTCCTCTTACCAGTTTTCTCTGCATTACATCACCATTTCTGATGCTATCATTCTATTAAATCATCTGGCCGGGGATCCTGGCTAGCCAAAGCAGACATTTCAGACGCATTCAAAGTCATGCCCATACAACCCTCACTACGCCATCGCTTCGGTACCTGTTGGAAGGGGCAATTCTATTTTGCTACTCAGTTAACATTTGGCTGCCACAGTAGCCACAAGATTTTTGATTCACTCTCCAAAGCCCTCTGCTGGATTTTGCTCAACGCATATCGTGTACCCTTCCTATTGCACTTACTGGATGACTTTCTCCTCTTCTCTCCTCTTCCTCAATTCAGCAACTTTAATTTCAACTGAATTCATCCATCTGCAATCTCCTCTCATCTGCTCAAGAATACGGGGCTGCCGCCCACGCCCCATCTACAAGCTCCTCCTCCTACGCAAACAACTGGTTTGCCTTCACAACCTTCTGCAAACAAAATTGGATTTTCCCTGCCCCCTTCTATCAGATTCAGATTATCAGATTTCATTATTTTCTTCCTCGTACATGAAAAAGACAATCTACATCTTCCCTTGGGAACCTTAAAAACGTACCTAGCAGGCATTCAATACCAAGATATAGCTCAGGCTCAACATAGTATAGCTAGCATACCCAGAGTTGGGACCATTTCTCCAACGGGACCACCACAGGTTTCCTCCCAAGGGGTTTTTCCCCTCTCCACTGAAAGGTGAAATTAGTCTTATAAAATAAAATCATATTTCATATTTCATAATTCATAATTCATATTCATTGTTTTGCATTGGTGGCACAGTTGCAGGGTGCCGGGAGTCCTCTTTTGGGATTAAGTGAAGCTCGCTTCCCAACCTTAGAAGCCCAGCTGCCACTGGCTTCATCCTCCTCTAGGAAGGTTCTCCACAAGAGAAAAGGGAGACCCCCGGCCAAATCTATCTGACACTGTCATCTTCCCATTTCCCTCCTCTAGATCCCCTTTGGGGGAAGTATTGGTTGTTTCTCAGCCTTGGGGAATCTAAGGGGAATTTCCTTACTCATCTTTAAGTTATAAAACACATATCTCCTATTATCAATTCATGAGGTCTCTTCCTCCTCACAGTTCTCGATCATGTCCAGTGAATTACTGTACAAAACTCCAGAAAGCTATTTCCTATCAAGCAGCAGGGCTGACACTTACTGTATGTCCACTCATTTCTTATTGGTTTCTATGTGTAAAGGATTGCTTTAATTTATTACTCTTTTCATTTTTCAAGATAAATGATTCAACTTTTTTTTTTTTTATGGAAGTGTAACATCTGCTGGCATAATTGAGACCATATACAAATTCACTGCTACTGTAATGTGTTTGTAATAGAAATATAAAAATGACCCCCTGTGACAGAAATACAATGATGCTTGGTTGTAAATCTCCCTCCCGACCTGTGAGGGCACTAAGCAGCGAGAAAAGAGTTCTTTGAGCGGGCTGGTCTGACAGTTCTTTCCCAGGGTCTGGAAGTTGGCCAGTCTGGATGAAGGCGAGACTCTGTTGCAAGAAAGGTTTTAACACAAAACACTGCTCACAGAGCAAAATAAATATTTTAAATAAAACAAATCACGAACACAAAACTAAACAATACCGGTCAGGCTGGGCAGTAGCCTTCACTGATCCTGTATGTCTTTCTATTCTAAATTCCTCTCACTCCTTGCTCGCTCTCGTTCCTCCCCTGAACACCCACCCTGAGTGCAGAGAGCTGCAGGCTTTTATTTACTGTGGCTGAGGGGTTAACTATCAATTCTCTCATTAACCCTCGGCCACAATCTGCACAAGGCTTTTAATTATTCCTGGCAGAGGACGAGCACCAATATTGCCTCTGCCAGAACACAATTTAAATACACAAAAACAAACACTGCGCTTCGCCGTCATAACTACAAAACAATAAACCATAACGATTATAATACAACAGTAATCATAATAACAACAAATGCACAGCTACGCCGTCATATATATTTCTAAATAAACAAATACAATAATAATAATAATAATAATAATAATAATAATAATAATAACTAAAACAAAAAATACAAAACAATAAACTGCACAGGGGTGGAGGGGTACCCCATTCTATAAATAAATAAATAATATATTTAAGCAGCAGGGCTTTCTACCGCCCTGCTACAATTACAAATCTCTGTCTGTTCATTGCGCACTGCATCACTCCTGCACCTGTACACAATCAGCCACTTTGCCACACCCCCGCATTTAAAAAAAAAGATGTTTATGTAAGATGTTTTTTAGTAATTAAATGTTGCTTGTATAGTTAAGTAAATTAGGCATTCTATTTCAAAAGCCAACACACTGAAAAATAAGAGCTTATAGAGAGTACATCTGTGTAGCACAATGTGATTATCAAGGCGACTGGTTCAAATAAAATAGAATAAAATATATTGTGTTACAAATAAATTGAATGATGTGGGATTGTATTGTGTATTGTTTTATTAAAGGGATAATTTGGCTAATAAACACTAAACAAACAAAAAACTTTTCCCTTCAATTAAATCACTGTTGAAAACATAAAAGCCACTTGCCCACCCACTGGGTACAAATTAAAACCTGATTTGATGGCATAAGGCCAATACTTGGAATGTGGATTTGTTTGGTGAAACCTTTTCATCATAGGGACGATGTAAGGTTTGTCTTCCTTAAAATAAAATACTGGACAAAGATTGTCAAAACTAACAACGTCTTTATTGTGGAAATAGCAGCGAACAATATAGTTTTGAATACAGCAACGAGTAGCGTCTCTTCAGTGGCTTCAGAGTAGATGTTATTATCTCAGCCATGGCATGAGAGTAGATGTTTCTCTGAGCATTCCTCTGGCATCAGAGATGGTATGTCTGAGCTGGCATCAGTGTAGATGTTTTGTTTCTGAGCACAGAGTCACAGCAACATACAGAATTTATGTGTACCAGCTTTACAACCACATTTTAAGCCTATGTGGAGAAAGCCTACACCCAAAACCCTAACCTTTTCTCCTATTTCAGCGCTTTCAAAAAGAAACACATTTGAATTGCTTCACTCTACTCCCCATGTCTCCTCTCTCCTATCTCCTGTCAATCGGCCAAGAATACATTGCCTATCTATCCATTCTATACTTTTACAAGCTGAGGGCAGGATTTTCAAAGGTTCGTAAATGATAACTCCAGTGTTAATCAACAAATCATTATGTAGCATTGATTTTGGCATTTTCAAGAGGTTGTTATGCTTATCTCGTTATTAAATAATCATGCTAACGTGATTTCTGAAATTGTGTTGATTTAATATCTTAACGAGCAGTGCTTCTTGCGACTATTTATTTTGTTTGTGTGGGAATTTAAAAGGAAATCCGTGTTAATTGTCATAATTTATCAGGAGTTAATTTGTACTTGGAAAGGAGGGTTTTAATTAATGAAAGACTATAACTCATCCTGAAACAGAAATTTAAGAGACCGTGGCTGCGACACCGACGATACAGAGACTACCTAGATAATTCAATATTTGTAGTTATGGAAATATTTTAGACTTTTATATACTTGTGGTTATGAATGAGGTTTGTTCACTTTTTTTAACAATTTGTAACCTTAAGTCCAGAACACACTGCCCAATGACATCGCAGGAAGGGATGCATGGATGCATAAAGTACAGTGGCAATGGGGCGAATCAATAGGTGAAAAGATAAGGTTATGGCAGTAATAAATATCTACAATTCTGGTTAGAACTTAATGTGATCGTGAAAACCACATATGACTGGAGACATGCATGTATTCTCTCTCTCTATTAAACACACACACATACATACATACATACACGGTATTCCATTGGTTTGTATATAATGTCCGTGCCGATATTTATTGAAAACAAGACCTGACAGCCCCACATTGTACTTTTTAACAAATAGACAAAATATTTACAGAGTTCTTAAGAACTTCTGCTATAATCATGATTCATTTATTATTAATAGCATTATCATTAAATTATACCAAATCACGTTTTCTATTTACAATGAAGGTAACCTATACTGTGTCGCCCAAATGCTTATAAAGTCAGCAAAAACATGTTTTCCATTTATTGTAAATAAAACAAAAAAAAACATGATTTGGTATAGTTTAATTATAATGCTATTAATAATAAACAAATCATTCAGCATGGCCCTAATAGCAATTGTTAAGTATTCTGTAAACATTTCATCTAATAGTTAAAAAGTGCAATATGGGGCTTGCTTTCAAAAGATATCGCCATGGACATGAATGGAATACCTAATGTGATCGAGATCATTGACATGGATTTTGCCAAACGTATTTGTAATATTGTTAGACTCCCTCCACACATTAGATTAAAGGAATTCACCAAACAATTAACTAAATTAACTTTAAACAAATTGTGTATTGGGTTGGGGAGTTCTACTGTAATTTTAAAAGCTTAATAAATGTATAATGAAGTGTTATATACATGGTATTCATGTATAATAACTAACAACTACAAACACCAATGACACTTGAAACGTATTTATTTATAGCCTACAATCGTACATTTTGATTAACGAGTTCCCCTTATTTAGTCATTAAGACAGGAAGTAATGTACATGACCTGCAACAATAAAGCTTTTTAATGTGAAATGCATTTATTAACAACATCATTGACTCAATTTCAAAGCATTAACAGATTGATTTAATTAACACATTTAGTTTGAAAATCATTTGCTAATAAAGCTCTTGTTGCTATACCACAAGTTCAATACAATAACACTGTTTTTTGAAAATCCTGCCCTGAGTGTTATATAATTCAAACACATCCATTCACCCCCATTTTACACACACAGCCCAATTGTATGGCCTGTGATGCATTTCAGGACATGTGCTGAATTCATGCCGATTAGAACTAGCTATATGCAAGCCTTGTCTAAGAGTTTCAATGCTCTCTCATTTCATACCATTAAAAGGGCCTATACAACTATCCAAAATGTATATAAAAAGGATGCATTCAGTCTGGATGAGCTGTCTCTTTAAAGATAGAAGAGGTAGAGTATAGCTGGCATTTTCCAATGTCACATAGTAAGTATGTACATACACAGTAAAAGCATAGCAATTTGTTGTAAATGTAAAGTTTTGTAAAGCATAGTAAACTCATGGTAAAGAAAATGCAATCATGTATGACAAAGCATTATATATATATATATATATATATATATATATATATATATATATATATATATATATATACACACACAATATATATATATATACACACACAATATATATATATATATATATATATATATATATATATATATATATATATTCAGTATATATATATAGTTTTTATATGTGCAAAAATCTCTATTTAACATACTACACTTTTCTAATGATTCTATTTTTCAAATGATACAGTATACTGTCTGCCGATAACTCACCAACACTTAAGTTATATAACAGAAAATTCAATTCTCGGTCAAACAATAAAAACATGAGAACAACTGACTGGGTGAACAGATGATAATAACAATGTTTTATACCTGTCCTATGTTGCTCTATTTTGGTCAAAAATGTAATTCCTTTTATTTTTTATATTTTTTGCGTTCGAATGATTTCTGAGACAGGTATGCAAGTCTGGACTGGCAAAGGTTGTATTTCTTTCCTCCGAAAGAAACACAACCTTTTTTGTTCCTGTACATTACCCATTACAGTAGTTTAGATTTCCTTTGTCTTTCAGAAGATCCAAACTACAAAGCAAATGTAAATAAATTAGACATAGTGTTGACCTTGTATCACAGGCAGTGTAACGTTTTTTCAATCATGCATGACAGGGCTCAACTTTGTTCAGAGATAGGGTCAGTGGTTAGAGTTGGGATCAGGAAATTTTCATAAATCCTTCAATTCCAGTTACTGGCTGCTGACCAAAACAGGACATTAGGGGCCAGCTACTGTACATGAAAGTTTGCAGTTATTCAACACCTGCAACTCCTATGAGCACAACCAGGGTCTCCTAGAATGGGTGGGTGGGTTGTAAGAACTTGGTGTCTGTAAATCAAACCCTAAGTGATACACTTTTTCTGCATGTGTTAACTTGATATGTTTGATTGCTATTTACAAATGGACCCTAATGATAATCACATTATAATCAATAGTGTTTTTGTTACTAATACCTATGTTTGTTCTTTGATAGTGTACCTGTAGTACAACAGTGAACTCTGGTGAAGACATTAGCTTACTTGACTTGGGAGTCGATTTGATCAACCTATGTCAGATGGATTTTATTACAGCATTTTACAGCACTGGTCTATCCCCCTGGATTTCATGAACCACCAATCAATGTCTATCCAAGGAAAAACCCTACTGTGACAGGAATGGCAAGTAGTGACATCAGGCCAGTTGCATGAACCAAAAACACACAAGTACTGCAGTGACAAAAAGACACTGCGCGCCGTTTATTTTTCAAACAAAAATAAAATAAATATTCAAACACAAAACACTGCTCAAAGAGCAAAATAAAAGATTTAAATAAAATAATCACGAACACAAAATACAAACAATACAGTTCAGGCTGGGCAATTGCTTTCACTGATCCTGTATTTCTAGGTTTCGTATTAATCTCTCCTCTCGCTCTCCCATACTCTCCTCTGTACACCCACCCTGAGGTCTGTATACAGGTGACCATCTCCCGATTAGCAACAAATTAATCACTTAATTAACTCAGGAGATGGACACCTTCTGCACAAGGTTTTTAATTATTCCTGGCAGAGAACAAGTACTCAACCTCGCCTCTGCCAGAATACTTTTTAAAAAAAAAAAAAAATTTAGTCGTTGCCAATTATTTTTATTATTTTCTCCCCAATTTGGAAATGGCCAATTATTTTTAGGCTCAGCTCACCGCTACCACCCCTGTGCTGACTCAGAAGGGCGAAGACGAACACACGCTGTCCTCCGAAGCGTGTGCTGTCAGCCGACCGCTTTTTTTTTCACACTGCGGACTCACCATGCAGCCTCCCAAGAGCTACAGCGTCGGAGGACAACACAGCTTTCGGGCAGTTGCTCGGCCAGACTACAGGGGTCGCTGGTGCGCGGTGAGCCAACGACACCCTGGCCGACCTAACTCTCTCTTCCCCCGTGTGGCACTCGGCCAATTGAGCGCCGCCCCCTGGAAGCTCCTGTCCTCGGTCGGCAAAGGAATAGCCTGGACTCGAACTTGCGACGTCCAGACTATAAAGCACATCCTGCACTCCATGTGTAGTGCCTTTACTGGATGCGTCACTCGGGATCCCCCTTGCCAGAACACATTTTAAATAAGAACAAAACAATAACAAAACATGCGGTGCTTCGCCGTCATATACAAATTACAATAATAATAATTACCACAAAACAAATACAAAACCCTGAAGGATGGCACCTCGCTTGTCCTATGTAATAAATACATAAATCATAAAACAAATACAAAATAACACAAATGTGGAGGGGTGGAGGGTGAGACCCCATTCTAAAAATAAATAAACAATACATGTACAGGGCTTTCTACCGCCCTGCTACACCTACAAATAGGTGATTGACAAAATTCAGGGATGTTCCCTTATGCTGTAAAATGCTATAATAAAACCATAGAAATGTAAGTTAATCAAATCTTCCGTTTTTTTTTTTTTTTGTATTTTCAGTGTTTATTTTTGCTTTTAGATTATAGCAAAACCCTAAAATATTACACAGGAAGTAGAAGTTCAGCAGTGTTGGGCACATTATTGAAATAAAGTAACTTATGACTAGTTTCTTCAGAAAAAAAAAACGTACTTCATAAAAAAATAACTTAATAAAAAAGTAGTGCATTATATCACTCGTTATATTACTTGTTATATTTCTTTCTCTTGTCTTGTCCTGTGAAACAGTTGTGACTGTTGTTTACTATTGAACTGTATGTCTGGTAATTAATTTATTAGATGTGTCAAACAGGTTTTTAAAATGTTTGTAGTATAACAAACAAACAACTCTTAATGCATATAGCAAATCATAAATTGTAATCATTATAATTAGGTGGATAGCCAATAAACACCGGAAAACACCGGAAAAACTGTGGAAATGTTTAATCAATTCACGTTGACTTTACCCTTTTCCCATTAAAAAATAAAACCTACTACAAAAGTAATAATAAATACATTTCTCAGTGCTGCTGGTCAATGTCCCGCCTTCCTGACTTGCATCTATCATTGATTCGTTCTGAATACTTTAAACCTGCCCCAACTACTAAGTGACAGTGCAAGATTTAAAATGAAATTACAGTTAAGATATGGAGGATTTAAAACAGAATTGTGGCAAAATGTACACAAATGCCTACACGCAAAAACCCCAGAAGAATGTGCCCGTGACCATAGGGATTTCATTGTGGAAGACAGCAAAGGAAGGTACAACTTAAGCATGCAAGTACTGTCGGTTACTACATTTTGACAGAAAAAGAAAATCGCTCAAGCATTTTGGAAAGTAACCGAAAACACTAATTTCATACAGTATATCAAAAACGAAACTCCCCCCCCCAAAAAAACAATTTACATAAAACTCGAAAAATAGCTAAAAATAAGCACCAAAAAATACAATGAATAAAACCTGAAAAACAGAAGTCCTAATTATAATACATGCAACGTTACAGAAGTCATACAGATTGGAAAAAAAGTAACTGAAGTTACATAAAGGCTTTTTATAAGAATAGCGAACATTAGTTGGAAAAAAATGACAATGTATATAAAACACTGTGTTACATAAATTACTTAACGTAATGTAATAGATACACACATGTATTCTGTAGATACATATTATATATCTACGCATCAATTATACTGTAACAACCCTGGGTCTGCTGTAACCATATTCTGGAAGGTTTTGTGACCCAAGTCAAAGGTTCAACCGCAGCAGGTGTTCTGGGACGTCAGAGACGGGAGAATTGCCACCAATCAGGAACTCGGCTTGCAGCACGAGTGGCACCCGGTTGCAACATTGTTGTCACAAATCAGGGGTAAATTATTACAACGTCGAGAGCAGTAAACCAGGGACCAAGAGCAGGAAGCCATGCATGTTTGGGATTGGTGGCTGGTGCACTGGGGGTGTGGCCTGGATGGGGGATAAGTAGAAGAGTGACAGCAGTGGCAAGCTGCTGCAGTCTGAAATACCCCTTTTCCACCTGCACACCAGAGCCGCGAGGGCTCCAGGCCCTCACGGCTCGGGTGGTTTTCCACTAGCAAGATACCCGACCCGAGCCGACCCGTACTGTAAACTCCAGCCTTGCAACATATCTGAATCTGGCTCGGGGCCGAAGCAGGCTGTGGGAGGGGTTACTGCATTTCGTCATCACGCTCAAGCATCATTCCAAGAAAAAGAGGCAACCCCCAGGACCACAACCGGTAAATGTTTTCCTAACTCCTTACCTTTACGCCACAGGACACATAACAACACACATCTGACTAAAATACAAAATAAAATAACTCCCTCTCTATAATGCACATATAGTGAAGCAAAAATGTAACTTTCCATGAATTAACCATGCATAAAGCAGCATGTAATCAACACTATATATTTTTTACAAAAAAAAAGTAACATTCCCATTCGTGGATCATTTTAATTAGCAGTTTTTAAACTATAAATAGCCTGGCTAAATGGTGGTCGGGAGTTCAATTCGAAATGACAGACAACCAAACCAAGTCCGAGAAGGAAAGCGGGTCGGGAGAGGGGAAGAGGGAATGGGCTCGCCCCAGGTTCGGCTGCCAGAGTGGGGCTGAAGCGTCTCGTCTCCTGGACAAAGCCGCAGCTCCTCTCGCAGCAAAAAAGTAAACACATTACATTACCACCAGATAGGCCCAATATTTATTTAGTTATAAAACGAATGCTGAATAAGATGTCTGTGTTATAAAGTGCCAGCACAGCTTTTCTTCAGTTCAGATACTGTATCAAAAGGGAGAGACAGAAACGGAAGTTAGACTGAGAAGTTGTTTATACCACGTGTCACAAAAATGTTGTTTCATTTTATAAGGACATAATTAAATTATGTATACCTGTAATACGGTCCCCCATCTTTGCTTCCTTTGTTTAGGTATGTACACACATGCATTTTCAGTACTTTTCTGCAATAAAAAAAAAAACAAGATAAAAACAGATTTTATTAAATTAATGCTTAGTTCTATTTTTGCAGTCTGTGCAGTATGTGACGTCTCTCAGCTTGGCTTGCCTTTCTCTAGTGTAAAAGCAAGTCAAGCTGTGCAGGTGTAAATGGGGTAAAAGAGAGCTGCTGATTGTAAAGGAGAGCCATATGCCCAGAGGTGAAAAGGACCGCTGAGGCAAGAAGGAGAACAACAGACTGTATGTTGCAGTGAACAGCAATTTATTAATGAGGCGCCAAAATGGAGAAAACAAAACAAGACTATATACAGCAAAAAAAATGACAAACATGAACAGGAAACCAATAATGTTCTCATGACTAGTGGTGCAATAGCTGCACACCCTTCTCTTCGCTCAGAGCTACTAAGAGTCTCTCAAATGAACTCCCAGGTCGTATTTATAGTAGGCTACCCAGCTAGGCTCCCCCCCTGGAACAATCTAATTAATAAATGTAATCTTTTAGAATAAACAACAGATAGTTTTCATTGTCCTTACTTTGTATAATACATTTTACAAACAAACATATGCAAAAGATGTTTATTCCGATAGCATAGTTAAACCTATCGGTTTTCCTCTTTTTTAAACAATAGGCCTTTTTGTTTACAAGTAAAACTATAATATGTTCTTTAATACCAAAATAATGACTTTTTCTTCTTGGTTTATTTTTATTTTTTAGATATATACAGGACGTCTCCCAGCTCACACAGCTATGGTTCTACACTCAGGTAAGTACATTGTGTTCTTTTAACTTTTGTTTTATAATTTGATTATTCAGTTAAAGCATCATTGTCAGCAAGTTTGCCATTTTATAGTATGCATTTTGAATCCCTCATCTTTTCCCAACCATTGTAGTGCTCTATGGTCAGTTTCAAGATAAAATTCTCTTCCCAGCAGATAATACTCAAAAGAGTCAAGTGCCCATTTAATAGCCAGACATTCTTTTCCAAAGTTTGAATATCGGACCTCTTGGAAACAGTTTCCTGCTGATGTAAGCAACTGGTCTTCTCTCCTCCAGTTCTCCTTGAAACACTCCGAGACCCACTGCTGAGGCATCGGTTTGCACTGTGAACATTTTTTTTTAAATTGGGACTAATAAGAATGGGATCTGAACATAAAACCTCCTTTAGCTCTTTAAAAGACTTTTCACAGGCCTCTGTCCAGACCACTTTGTTGGATCCTGTTTTTCAGGTCAAATTGGTTAGTGCTGCCGCTTTGCTTGCGAAATCAGGCACAAATCTTCTGTACCACCCGCTTAACCCTAAAAAGGACCTAACCTGTTTCTTTGTTGTAGGCCTCGCAAAGTAACGGAACGGCTTCCACCTTCTCCACCTGTGGCCTAAGGACTCCTCTTCCAAGGCCTTATCCCAGGTAACATGCTTCTGGTTTTGCCAGGACTCCTTTGTGGGGATTGACTGTCAATCCAGCTGTTTTTATCCTCTGTAGGATGATGACACATGGGAAAGATGGTCCTCCCAGGAGTTACTGTAGATGACCCTACCATCAAGGTAAGCTGCAGCATAGTTTTCTGTCCCTTGCAGTACTTGGTACATTAACCTTTGGACGGTCGCTGGTGCTCCGTGAAGACTGAAAGGCATCACGGTGAACTGGTAAAATCCAAATTGCGTTCTAAAGGCTGTATATTCTCGACTTTTTTCAGCTAAAGCCACCTGCCAATAGCCTTGACAAAGGGTGCTGATGTACCGGGCTTCTCCTAAACACCCCACCAGATCATCAATGCGTGGCATTGGACAGAGGTCAAATTTTTATTTAGCATTCAGTCTTCTAAAGTCAATGCAAAAATGCATGCTTCCATCTTTTTTTGGAACAAGCACTATTGGGCTGTACCACTAACTTTTCTTTGTGGCTCAATTAACTCCAGTTCTTCCTTCAGCACTGATAACAGTTTTTGGGGGATAGAGCTTTTGTCGAATGGGTTCAGAGGTTCGAAGGTTCGTTCGCTAGCCAGAGATTCAAAGATTGTTTTAAGCCTCCGAAGGTTTGTCACACACTGTATGTTTTTTTTTTTCTTCCTGTTAACAGAAACTGTTTGACAATGTGTGAATACTATAAATCACACATTAAATGTCACTCACATGCAAAATTCGATCTTTTTATTTGTATAATGCATATTATGTAAACAAAAGTTGTTAATAAAATCCGCTACCAAATCGTTATACATTACGTACAACTGGAGCAAGGTAAGTATCCAAAGCAGTGGGCTCGTACCGCTAGTGGCTGTATTGCTTCAGTAAAATATGTACTGAATACCTAGTGTACAAGACAGTGTAAGAGAAGTGCTATTGTAGAATATGTTTGAAAACATACAAAATATAAGCTAACACTAATAATTTTAATTTAGAAATCTGAGCACTGTCCGCCCCTCCCCACTCCAGCTCATGTTATCTAGAGGCAAACCTTTAATTTCTTCATTCACCATCTCAATCTTTTTTTGGTTAAATGCCCAGACAACCAAAAAAAATGTTTTATGTAAACTGTGCAAGCGACTCATATCATGGAGGCATAACCAATCTCTGGGGTCACTTGACAAGCGTAAGTTCATATTATTATTAGTATTATTAATATTTTTAGTAGTAGTAAAATGTGATTGATAACCTGCTTGGAACGGTGACTGTTAAATAAAGCTTTGTCCACAGCAGTTGGTGCTGGTGCAATGCAAGCTTACTGTATAGATCTCAAGCAGGCTCAATTAACTGTAAATAAACATAATTGTATTTTAATATAACATCTTCTCCAGTTGATCTCGTGGACTTCTGGAGGACATAACTCACAACACTCATCTGCACTCATGGTGATGTTTCCCAGGACTCCTTTAGTACATTCAAAGGGCCTCTGACAAATCTTCCGTAAAGGAGCTCAAAAGGTGAGAATCCTGTGCTAGCTTCTGGCACCTCTTGATAAGCAAACAGTATATATGACAGCCATCTGTCCCAGTCCTTCCCCGTATCTGCAACAAACCTCCGGAGCATTTGCCTCAAAGTGCGATTAAGGAGAGAACAGCCAAGGAGAGCCAGAGAGAAGCAGGACTTAAGAAGGAAGAAAGAAACCAGCTGTGCTTAGTTGGGCGTACAAAACAGTGTGTTGGACTGAGTGCTTCCTTTTCTTTTATTATTTTCACAGTCTGAGTAGCACTGCGCTGCTCAGCTGCAGCTGTACCACTGGCTGCTAAAGCAGCACGCTTTACCTGTCAAGTGCAGATCCCCGGATTAATAAACCGCTGCATTCAAGAACCTGAAATACCTGTGTGAGCCTGCCTTCATTTCACACAAATGCTGCAATACTGTAGTATTCCTCGTATGCATGCGATTTGAGTTCTTCAAAGCATACATTCAGTCAAACTATTTTAAACATTTTGTTTATAATAGTCCTTGTTGTATCAAAAGTACAGGTAGGTTACTGAAGAAGAAGCTGTTTCTGGAGCTGTTGGGATCTCTGTTATGACTTTAATAAGCTCAGTTAAACCGGAATGTGCACATGCAGACATGCAGTATGTGTTCAAGGAAAATAAGTTACATCTTTAAGGGCTGCCGTGAGCCACATTTACGGTTACAACTGAACTGAAATGTATTTTAACTTAAAAAATATATACCACCAATGTAGGTGTACGACAGAGAAAGGGTAATGAGATGAGCTTGTTTATTTGTTAATAAGTATTATTTTTCCCATCAAAAATCGAATGCAATATATTACCTCATCATTGACAAAAGTAATATTATTACAGTAACGTGTTACTTAAGTAACGAGTTACCCCCAACTCTTTAGTTCAGACACCTTGCAACCAATTGCAAATGGCAGGATTGGAGCAGTTGCAAGTTTATACACGACTGCTAACCTGCTATCTATTTAATCAGGGGCGGCAGACATGGATTTATTGGAATTCTTAAATACCAGTTTTGTTAGCCTGTATTGAGACTCACAATTCCCATGACAAATTCCCCAGCCAGCACAGTACAAATCCTTGAGAATGGAGTTGCACTCAGACTGGAACTCAGGAGAGTGGGCTACAGTGTTGTGATTTGAAAGGCAGAGCTTCTGGCTGCAGCTCCCATGCCATCACATGACTCCCTGATCCTATTATATTTGACTGAAGAGAACAATAAGTCAGAGCTTACTTCTGCTAAAAACTTGTGATGGCAGATTCCTACTGCCTCTGGCCATTAGCACTCACAGCTGTATTTACAAATCTAAGCAAAAATAACAACACATGCGTGCCCTGTCATTCTGTCAAGAAAATTGATTGATTTTCTGTCAAGAATCCTAAGTATGAAGACATATCATAAATATGCATGTTTACTTCTGAACAACACGCAACAAACTTCTTTGATACAGATGTTTCAAATATAAACTAGGCAGCAGTTTCCATTACAGGAGGGGATAGATAGTGCAGGCCAGCAGTATTGGAATAAGTGAGGCACAAAACGCCTTCCTGTTGCCACCCACATCCGTAACAAAATATTGCTGTTCGTCATTTATACAAGACAGTCATAGTTATAGTCCCAAATACATTCATTGACTGCTCTCCCCCCAGGACAGTGCTATACAGGATTGATTTGCACTACTTACACTTAACATTCATGATGCTTGCATAATGTATAAAGCTAAGTCATGTTATTTTAGGTTAGTTAGATGTTTACATTGAGTCTTTCACAACAGATAGCTCAGCTCTTAGAAAAATAAAAAAAACACATCTGTTTTAGTTCAGTAAAAGTAGTATTTACTGTATAGTATTAATATATCTTTCAACTTAGATTTACTTCAAATCTGAACATAAACTTCAAATATATTAGGGATAAGAACCAAAATAGTATTGACCTAAAAGCCTCCACTTGAGTGCCATAGTTTTATGGCAATGCTGTTTTTTTTTTACTTTTACTGTTTTGTATTATTAATTACCCAAATTAATATACAGTGTATGTGTGTGTATATATGTATATATATATATATATATATATATATATATATATATATATATATATATATAGCAATGCAGAACAGAATTAGCAAAATTATTTGACTTACAATTAAAGGATGCTTAATTGCTCTAGATACATACTTAAAAAGGTCAAGAGTATGTATTTCACAAGACGGGCCTGGCAATCTGACGCAGTTGTCCTTGCACACATTATAAAAACATCCATAAAGGAAATTACAAATCATTCTTGTCATTCACAGTAGCTATGATTCAATGCAGATCTGGATATACTCTTGCTTCAAAGGAGAACTCCCAAGTAAATGGTGCCCCATTCAACTCCATTTGTGAAATTGTAGAGTAATATTTTCCAGTCTCTGAGAGGCTGTGGCTGTAAGAGGAACTAAACATTTATATATTTTATAGGTTTTTTTTTTCATCCCTCCCTTACCTTTTTATAATGCTGGCAATCTTTCTGATTGGTTTGGCTACCATCTAGAGAAGGGTAGAGGCTAAAAACAACTGTTCAAATGGCCTTATTTGTCCTTCAACAAATATATTATGACAATATATTTTAAATCATATCTTTAGACCATATGCACTTGAGGTGAAATGTATGATATTTGGACTGGTGGTTTCAACAGAAGATACAAAAAAAAAGAAGTTAAAGTAATATTGTGTTTTTTGGGGGGTTGTTACCACTGATTGAGAGGCGCTAAACTGTGTTGTTTGGATCATCAACTGCCAAGAACCTCAGACTCTTCTTATCCCTAAAAGCTTTTTAATTTTCTATCCAATATAGGCCTCAACTACAGCTTCTATAGGAATTTATAATCCATAGGGCAGTTTTAGTGCCATCTGTATGTACGTCTGTGAATTCATGTACTGAAGTAAAATATAGCATGTGATGTCATGTTTTGGAGAAAACCTGACCATAACAAAGCATATTAAGTAATGTCTTACTGTAGTTTGAGTTATATCAACGTCATAAAACATGCCTCTAGAGTTCACATAGTGCTTGAATTAAACTAATTTTAGATGTAATTAATAACTGTGCATAACTGTTATTAATAAGTATTCTCTTTGTCTGTATTTTAACGTATGCTGAAATAGGTGCTTTTCCACATAAATGAAATTAAATAGTCAGTAACAGAACGTTAATCAGGCACTGGAGAACAGAAGTAGTTTGTGCCAAAAACATCAAAACAGCAGAAAGTCTGTTTATCATTCTAATTTACACCTCAACTTTATAATTATGTATAAACTGTAATTAGCATAATGAGGATGGGACAACATTAAAACTGTATAGGAAACCTGTATAAAAAGAATGTAATTTAGCTTTCACACAAATGTACTAAGAAAAATAACTGTTCTAAACATGCTGGAACAATTATGTAGAAACCCATGTTTCATTAGAGTTGTCAAGTTTTGGCTACATTTTTAAGTCTGAATCGAAAGCACAGTGAAAGCACACAATATGTGTCTTCAATTAAATGTTGAAGTCACTCTGAAAAACAAGGCAGTTGTCCCCTTTACATCATTTGTAAAGTAACCAAACCAACAAGCCAAAAACTGTATACAACTGTATATACATAGGAAAATGCCTTAAAGTCTGCATCCTGGTTACTGTAGAAAAGGTATGAAGGCATCAACTATATATATATATATATATATATATATATATATATATATATATATATATATATATATATATATATAATTTTTTTTTTTTAAATAAAATATACATTTTGAAACTTCAGTTGAGGAGGAGTCACATCCCTGAATTTATAATTTGTCTCTGTCACCAGGATAGCTTGTGGTGATGTCAGACCAGGAAGAAAACACACTCTCAGTGCTACGGGTGAAGCGCTGGTGCAAAATTTTAATAATAAAACAAAGATTTAAACAAACCCAAAACACAAGATTCGTGCTGGTGTAAAAACCATCATGGATAGCAATTGTTATTTTAATCTCATGACTTACGTTTCTCGTTCCGCCTCTAAACACACTAACCCCAAGTGAGAAATTCGTGACTCTTAAATACAGCTGTGCTGGGACTCACTTACTAATCACTCAGTCTGGCCCCGGCACAGTGAACTAATTGTGACATCCCCGTGCCCACATACCAACATACATTTTAAATTACTTGTGCTACATAATCCACATTATATACAATAAACCAAAATATACCCAGGGGCAGGGGTGACCTGTCACAGCCTTCTATCAGTATATAATTAAATATTACATTAGGTTTCAGTACATTTTCAATCACATCTCTCTGACTAGCCTATACCCATATGTTTGCAGTAGTGTCTCAATTGCAGGTTTGCTGTTTATATTACAAGATATAAAGTTGTAGGGGTTTCTGTGACAGGCTGTGGTTAAAACGCAAAGTTTTATGTGTAATGTTTTATGTGCAAATTTAAAATTGTTAGTGTTTTTGCCAATTCATTGTGTTCAGTGTCACCATCCACCCTCCACCCTGCACAAACATTCCCTGAGTAATATAGAGCATTCAATTTAATGAGGGCAGTTAATTACAAATCTCTGACCAATAACTTGTTATTCAACCCTCCCTAAAGTCGTGATGCTGAACCCTGTGAAGTAGTATCTGTGGGTTGGGTTCTGTGGTCTAGGGGAACTCACCGCTGGGTGTGTAGCGCCCTCCTGTCAAGCGGGCTCCGGTCTCTCTAATATGTGCTAATTACATTTCCTCTCACTCACTGTATGAGAGGAATGCAAGTGTTATTTATAATCTAGACCCATCAGAACATTCCACCTCAAAAAAACACACAATGGAGTAAGATCATAAAGGTATGAGGCATAAAATAAACAACCAGTCAAGAAGCATGCTACCTGGAGCTCAGGAGGGGTGTGGTTCTCATGGCTCACTAAATGATAAGCCCTCAAACAGCACGTTTCCATTACAGTGTCGTCTCAGAAGTGTTCCTCCAGCAATGCCACGATACCCCACTTGATGGCAGTTATAAAGAAAACATTATATGGACAATTTAAATACCAGTGAAAACAATTTATATAATAAAATAATATACTATAAACAGGTATTGTGTAATATCCTCTACAATCAACAACATTTAAACATGAGCGCTAAATGTATAACTACTGTACAATATACTTTCTAAAGTGAATGCTGCCACTTTTATATGCATTGCCTAAGAGATAAATAATAATATTGGTAGGTATCTCACACAGTGTGATCTCCTGGGCAGTAAATAGTTTTTGGTTGCTTTTTATCCTTTGTTTGTATTAAATATTTAACAATAAACATAAAATAACAACCAACCAGCAAATCTAACTATATCTAAAAAACAGTGCAATGAAGCATTTCATTCCACATACCAGCGGTGTCCTGGTGCAGCTCTTAAAGGAGGTCCCTTCCTTTTGTTTTTCACTTCCTGTATATGGAATTGAATAGGGAACACCAATTAAAGGAAAGGGACTGGCTGCTTTGCCACAACATTGCAGGTACACTGCACAGGGAAATCAAAAGCTTTATTGGTCTGAGTGACAGAAAGACAATGATTCTTGGTGGTAACTCTCCCTCCCGACCTGTGAGGGCGCTAAGTAACGGGAACAGAGTACGCTGGATTGTTTCGCCTGATACTTCATTCCCAGGGTTAAAAGGAAGTTGGTCATTTAGAAAGGGGGCGGAGCTTCGGTGCATTAACTCATCTACCCGGAAGGGAAATGATGTGGCAGCCGCGGATTGGAGGAGTGGCTGCAATCGTTCACCAAGGGGTCATGAGTGACGGTATAAGTAGGGGTCGAAGAGACGTAATCTGTTCCTTTGTTTTGGTTAGAGAAAACAACCTGGAAGGACCTGTGTTTTGTGTAACCGTGTCGTGAGTATTTGTTTGTTTGTCTCTAATTGTGTCTTGTTATTATTAACAGCTAACACATTCCGGCGCTGTCGCCAAGGGCCAGCACAAACCCAGAACAGCACTGCACTTGTGTCACAAATAACTGTATTTGCACCACAAGCACTAATTCACTCACTAACGGACTTGTGTATGTGTTTTGTGTTTCGTGTGGGTGTATAAAGAACGGGACTATTATTTCGGGACAAACCCGGGGATTATAATTTAAGTAATATACGCCGCTGTTTGTTTTGCCGTCAGGCACTGGACATACAAACCCATTAAACAACTTTGCACCTGGATTATAATTGTCTGTCTGTTCATTGATCACCATCACCTGCACCTGCACACTGTTAACCACTTTGCCACAGTCTGTCACTACTTAGATTAACATTTTAAAAATACCTTTTCATCAAATACATGTTACTGTATTGGACTTTATAAAGGTCAGAATTGATTCCCATGATTTCAGATTCATGTGCATCTATATTTATTTAATTTTGATGAGCCACAAGGATAGGCTTTCAGCATCAACATTTTTTACTATCAGTACTGGTCAACAAAAAACTATTCCCCAGGATTTCTTTAGTTTTATCATACCAAAAATCTCCAATATCCTATCAGATGAATCAAGGCACCCTTCTCATGCTATCCTGTACAAATTTGATATGATATACAGCATTTATAGACCCATGTCTGTTTTCCATTACTTTACTCCTTATGAAGTATTAAATAAAGTTAAATCCTTAGCAGGTAATAGAAAACTAAGCCACCCCTTGCATTGCTGTACTTAAGTGCATTTGCAATATTTTTTTGACACTCCCTTTATACAAATCTCCAATTTCCATAATGTGATTTGCAGATGTGAAATTGGCAGGAGATTTAAAATACCTGGAGCAATTTCTCAGTCTGATAATGCAACCAAATCTTCACAAATGAGACTTACAAATAGAAAAATAAAAATAATCACCATGTGTTCCAATCTAATCAAAAAACAGAATCAAGTTATTTGGCAAAGATGTACATAAATTATTATTATTGTTATTTATTTCTTAGCAGACACCCTTATCCAGGGAGACTTACAGTCTTAAACAAAAATACATTTCAAGAATCACAGTACAAGTAATAATACAATTAAAAGCAAGATAATAATATTTTTGCACAGTCAAATATGTGCCATATCAGGTTCTGAAAGGATTCATCAACTGTGAGCACTAAATCATCAAGAAAGGGACATGATGTTGTTGTTGTATACAAGCATGTACATTTTCATATGCCTGTACTATTATTTCCTATTATGCTGTGCAATGGGATATTTCTTTGGCACTTAAGGACATACCTTTGATGATAACTTGAAAAGCATTTCTCCAGATATATCTAAAAATGGAAGTGTAATATATGTGGATATAAAAGCAACAATACCAACCTTAAATGCACTCCAAATGGCAATGCTATATTTTTGTGTTAAATACATTGCACTAAATTATAAGATGGGTTTTGGTGCCTTTTCAAAAAGCTCTCTCTTTTCCAAGACAGTTCCTACACTTGGCATTCCTGTTTTCATCTTCACGGTCTTTTCCGTTCATCATCTACATTTCAAAAATAAACGAGACAGTACAAAAGATAGAAACTGTACATCTTATCTTGGATATTTTAAGACTGGGGATATTGTACTGCATCTCAAGTTAACACTGAATGAATCTTCCCAGGGTTGATATTTGATACATACAAATCAAGATGAAACAAATATATTTTTTATAATACTGTCTCTAGAGGGTAGCCTGCATTTACCACAAAATCCCAATGATTCAGCTGAATTACATACTGTGGACGCTGAACGGTTTTGGAATGCAGTTTTATTGCCCCAGTTGACTAGACTGTGGCTGAAGGTTTCTTATTGTACTGAACAATAATATGTTTTTATAACACAGCTTGGAAAAATAACAACCTCTGATTGGTTAAAAATCATCACATGACCGTGCATATATATATATATATATATATATATATATATATATATATATATATATATATAGCGTATACCATGGCTTGCATACTAATGAGCCGCTTCACATTGAATAAATCACTACGCACCACTACATTCTAAATTCCATGAGAAACTGCCATTCTATTTGTTATTCGTTATAAAACCACTGCCAAAAATGAGTGACATTCCACCTATTTCCTTTCATATATTTGGGGATGTAAACAGATAACTGGTACAAGACCAACTTGCTGAGTGAAGAAAGCAGTCCACCTGATAAAAGAAAATAAATTAAATAAGTGCACCAGCAACTGTCAAGAGTAGACAGACACATAACTGTGGATGAGGAACAGCTAAATGAAATAGAAGAAAACAAAGATTGAAAAAAAACAACAAAAAACTACAGCATGGGCTGTTAATGTACTTAAAGACTGGCTTAAAGAAAAATACATGGACATTCATTTTAAGGATATAAGTCAAAGAAATCTCAACAACATTAAAAGGGATTTTATGCCAGTGCAAGAAGTTCAAGAAGTATTCAGTCTCCAGTTTTATAACGCTGAGAGCTGGACTAAATCGATATTTTAACAGTAGAAGTGTTAACATCTCTGCTGACAGCGAGTTTAAAACCAGCAATAATGTACTCCTATCAGTAATGAAAACTTTTAGAAAAGCAGTTACACAAGGCCAGACACCATCCCCCAAATTACCAGCCTGAATTTGAAGCATCTGCAGGAAACTGAGGCACTATCCCCTGTCACCGCGGTCGGATTGGTATGTAAAGTCTGGTTCGATCTTAAATTTAATCTGGCACGACATGGACACGAGGGTGTTCAACAACTAACAAAAACATCTTTTGAGATCCGAAAGGAAGAAAACGGACTTGAATATGTGTGCCTCGCATATAACAAGGTCATAAACTCACCTCAAGATCCGGCAGCTGCTGTCCTGCCTTCCTCAGTGTTATTTGAAACTCCACCTAGACCATCAACATCATTAGCTTCTGCTCAGAGCTCTAGTTTCAAGATGCCACTTTCGATGCATAAATTCACAATAAACAGAGACGTGCAATTTATTTTTAATAAGTAAACAATAAATTAAATTAAATTAAATGTGGGACTATATTACACTGCGGATGTATACACAATATACGTTTCTGGTTTTGTTTTAATTTAAAATGTGTTTTAATTATTTTAATTATTTTAATTCCCCCAAATGACAGGTAGACATGTTATAAGCGGTATAAACCACTTCGAGCCATGCGGCTCCGATGATATATACACTAAGCATGGTTTATATCATGGGAACTGCATGACCCGTTGTGGTTTATACCTTACTTATACCATGGTAAAAGCCTAGAGGTGATGCGCTAAAGAATATTGTATTCTCTTTTAGCAAAATGGTTAATGGGGTCTATTTAGAACACCTATGGTACTATTTGGGACCTGTACAGTACTCAGTAAAGTATAGGTTCTGTACAAGCTGTGGCAAGTAAGAACTTCTGCAATCAAGGAAAGCGTGTTTTAAACTTGGATCTTTATCAAAATACTGACATCTTCCACAAGGCACTTTTACAGATAATTTTTCTCATTTAAGTGCTACTCTAATCTGTTATTGTATTACTTGTATTGTAACGCTTGAAATGTATTTGCTTACGATTGTAAGTCGCCCTGGATAAGGGCGTCTGCTAAGAAATAAATAATAAATAAATAAATAATAATAGATTCATTGATTGCCTGAAGTGGATGACTTTAGAAAAATGAAGCTCAATATTGTTGTATGACATATACTGTATATGTATTTGCCAACAATTTCAGTATTTTGATTGTTACCAACAATGGCCCTGCTGACAAGCTGTTTATTTATTTCAAAGATTTAAATAAACTAATATAAATGTAAACTAACTTGCATTCCTCTTGGAAGAACCCATACTTTCAAAATCAAGAAGACTGGCAACTTATGCAGGGATTAAAGAAAATACCAATATAAACTAATAAAAGATGGATCATCAGATTTGACCAATGACATCAAAGAAATGACTTCCATTTTGCTTTTTGAAAGTGCAAGATTGGAAGATATGCTGACCCTCGAGGTAGATAACCAGTAACTCACAGCAATAACAGCCAATCTTGAATGCAATTTAGGTTTCCAAAACACAGTACGGATGAAAGTAAATATATGCTAACTGCATGTGTAAATGTCCTCAAATGGAACAGAAAATAGCGAAGATATTATCTGAAATGCATTCTAATTCTATTTATGTTAGGGACAGTACATTTATGGAGTACATGCATTGGGTACAATGATTTTTTACAATGAGTTTTTTAATGCAGTAACTACATCCCATCGCTGGGAAACATGGACATTCTAGCCCAGAATGTACACTGAGTCCCAATCCAATTCTGACAAAAACAAAAAAAATTGTATCAACATTTATACGGCTGACCTTTTTTCCAACATGGTTAATTACTGTACATCATAATGTACCAGTGACCTTGATAAAAGGAGGCATAACACAATTGAAGAGTATACTGGCCATTGAGGGAATCATGTTAAATTAAACATGACATTCCAATGGTTAAAGGCACTGCACATAATCTTTATCTAATGGCAATTTGTATGGCAGTTATCACAGCCATAGTAAGGGGGAAAAAAAGATTTATATTATGTAAATATTCAAATGCAAGAAAGTCTGCCTTTTAGTTTGATGGACAGAATGTGTTGGACATACAGGTGTCTCATCCTATCCTGAACCCCTCTGTTTTACATGTAAGTAAATCAGAACAATTCACAGTTTGTGTAATTTTAAAAGGATAACCTTGAATTTTAAACATGACTTCCAGGCTAATCTTTTGGTATCCTTAAGTATTTGTTTAGATATGTACATTGTTTTGTTTTTCGAGCTGAATATGCATAAACTATATGTTTATCTATCTTCATTGTTTTAGAACTGAAGGTTAGCTCGATACATCAGGGCCCCCAGCTACTGCTAGGTAGATGAAATGCCTTTTATTTTATTACTGTATTTTCACATCACTATATTACTAATAAACAAAATGTGAAAGTATCACTGTTTCTCAGATGATGAACAGAGTTACATTCAATCATTTTTATGCCCTTCAGTTTTCATTTAACCCTTTGTATCAGGGATGCAACAGTACAACAGCTAGGATGGCCATTTGTCTAGGTTTAGGCCACAGTTCGGTACTGACATAAAGCCGGACATGGTTTTGTCTGGTATTTCATCGTTTGGGTGTGTAGCTTCAGTTGCTCAATTCACTTGATTTTTAAAAGCAGTGAGATTGGCTGGTGCTGGTCAGATAAGGTAACTGTAATCCTCAAAACAGATAATTTTTTATTTGAATGGTAGGCGACACAGATTTTTAAAAAATGTTACAGATAGTAAGTGGCGTCAGGGCGTGCCCATTTCAAATTGTTTCATGCACATGAGTGAACATTGTATTGTATTGAGAAAGTTCTGAGTTTCATCGTAATTTTTATTATTATGTTTTGTAATCTAACATATAATTGAATGCCGACTGAATAATTCATACTACTGTACTCAGAAATGAGCAGAGCTTTCTAAATGTTTTGTACAGGTTTTATTAGCTAACATTTCTGTTCTTGCTATGTCTAGGTTTCTTGCTACCAAGGGGGTGCCCTATATTTTGGGGATGCGTCAGTGGCCAGGGGTGTTCTGTTATTGTGTGGGTAATGGATATCCACTGAGAAACAAGAGAGACACAAAGGGTTTGAATTTGAAAACGCTGTTCAGACCTCCAGGTTTTATTGAGACTCACAGGCAGTTGCAGCAGTTGGTGGCCGCCACTAGGGTACCAGCAATGGTAGCCCCAGTGCAGAATGAAGTACACACACGTGTACAAAAACACACAACAAAACACAGTGGGTAAAACAGTGAAAAACTAAAAAAATTGCCCTCCAGGGACTCAGAGCTGCTCCCACTAAAAGGGAGGTCCCGCTTCAGGAACCTTCTCCCTAACACACTCTAATAAACTGGGGTGGGATTAAAATCCCCTAAACTAATCCCTATGCTGAGCACTCAGATCCCGAATAACACACACGGTGATCGAGCTCACGCTGGTTCCACACACAGTGGCGACGGTTCTTCTTCACCTCCAAGCTGGTCGAAAGCACCAAACAAAAAGAACCAAGGGCTGGCTTTACAGACCCTTTTTAAAAGGCACATTCCATTGCAATTAGGCAGGGAGGGAAGTCTAACCTCCCAGCCATACCATATCCAGTACACAGGGCAGCAGTGTGGAGTAGTGGTTAGGGCTCTCGACTCTTGACCGGAGGGTCATGGGTTCAATCCCAGGTGGGGGACACTGCTGCTGTACCCTTGAGCAAGGTACTGTACCTAGATTGAACCACCACCACAAATACTCAATTTACAGGGGCAGGCCTCAGCCCTGCCACACCACCCTAACAACAGCAGTTGTAGTTTGTATCACATCCAGACATCTAATGAGGATTTGAATCATCTGACATAACACTGGGCACCAGTTCAATGTGATAAATCTCCCAGGTGTTTAAATAGTTCTGCAATACCATCCCTCCGTGATTATCCGATATGATCTCAGACCTTAAATCCTTTGAAGTCAAACATAGTCTTACCAATTTACTTTCAAACACAGGAAAAATATACTGTGGCAGGATAGCGTGAGGAATATGACTCAGAGTCAGGAAAGCTGCAGTGAAAGCGCTGGCTGTGCACTTTTATTAACAAAAATAGAAACAAACAGGGCACAAGGGCCAAAATAAAAGATTCAAAGAAAACACAATAGTCACATTTCTTCACAAAGAAATGCTTTGTATCATGCAGGCTGGAGACAGCCTTCAATGGAAATGGAAATCGAAATGGAAATGGCAAACACAAACAACAAACAAAGGATTTTCTCCCCTTTATATACATGTGGCCATTCCCCAATTAGCACCTAATTATCTAATTAGGTAATGGCCACCTTCCACCTGTGACACCACACACTAAGCCCTGCCACATATACATTTCCATTATCTTAATTATATAATACTGAGGCAGTCCTAGGAGATACCCTTGAACAATTACTAAGATGGTTTAAAGATGGGCCTCAATGTACACTATGGCTGCACAGCAACTGTGTGTATCCTGACAATATAGGTCTGCCATGCTTCAAATATAAAAAATATCAACAATTAACACCTTGCTCTAAAATAATATCATAATGCAGTGAACTCTTTTTTTTTAAGTGAACCTTAAAGTTTTTCTTTGTGGGGTTCACTTTTATTTTACTACAAAGACATAGCTTAGCATAAACCCTTCACTGGGGCCTGGATTGAATGCAATTCAGTCCAAAAAAATCAGTTTGATCTGACAGCTGTGCAGAGTTGGTCCTGGTGCTTAGAAAATTTAAATTAAAAAGAAGAAAGAAAAAAGATCCCTTTTGAGTCAGTCCTGGCCTTGAAAGGGTGTGTACACTCAAATTAAAACTTGAGCCAGCAGGGAGTTCTTTGCCATTGTGTCCTTTTGTGTTAGGCCCATTTTGAGAACATGTTGGCTGAAGGAAATTCGATTAAAAATATCCTGCTCTTCGGAAATGTCATCACTTTTCTTAATAATAATTTAAAAAAAAAACCTTTCCTTTATATCCTAAACAACAGCAGGTCTTTTAGTCCCACTTTTTATGAGATTTCACAGTGAAGCTGATGCTTACAAATTTCTCTAATAGCTATTACCTAGGAGAATATTAAAACATAGCAAGAAATGTTGTCTTAAGTTTCTCTACAGGTCACTTGTTTGCCTCACTGAAAACAATTATGGGAAGCGACTGTGGTGGCGTTTACATGCACAAGTCATGACAGTTTTCTTCATGACCTGTTTGCCGTACTTTTCAGGAACTGCGTTGCTGTGCAGTTCTGATTTAGGAAAAAAAATTGTCCGTACCAATGCAGATTGCCCAATTCATAGTAATTTAGGGGAGTGGATATTTAAATGTCTGTATCTGCTTACTAAGTAGGAAAAGAATGTCTCTGAATATCGTGAGGAGAGCTTCATGCGTTGCCATGAAGATAAAAACATTTAACAAGAGAAATTAATTCACGTGTTGTCACACACATTCTGAGTTACACACACACACACACACTCACACACACACACACACACACACACACAAGTTTTACTACTTAGAATTTATATTTGTGTGTGTGTGTTTGTGGAACATCTAAAAGTTAAATTTTATTAACACTAGAACTGCCTTTTACAATACATGTTTTTATTTTGAATATAACCTACAATATTCTTTTTTTTATGTACAAGCCTGTTGTTATCTCTACTGGACCTGGCAGCCATCAATTCCTTTGTTTTGTACAAGGAATGTACCAGGGGAAACATCAGTAGGAGATTTCGTCTTGAAGCTAGCCACAGTGCTTCAGCGGAAACATTTCAATCAGAAAACTGCAAAGCTGCAGGCTGCAGCAGCTCAACCTGGATTCTGTGCTGCAAGTGACACACATGCAAGAGAAATCATATGTTACTTTCGTTTTAGATTAAAAACTACTTTATTCTGGTAAGTTAGAAAATAAACCCTTTTATGTTTAATTGTTCATTTAAATACAGTGTTTCGGCTGTGCAGATGTTTGACATGATGTGCTTGAATAAAACTTTTGAGTTGTATCCGATAGTTTGTCTTTCATTTTAATATTGATGATGTTTAAAATGTACTGTGATAATGACTGCCGTCGGCGGTTGTAGGTATGAGTATAACTGCAGCGGATCTAGTGTTAAAGTAGTCCATAAATGTACATTTTGTGTGTGTGTGTTGGGAGTATGTGTATGTTTTGTACGGCCTTTGTGCTGGAGATTACATGTGATTAAGTCAGAAGAACGGGATCTTGACTGCTGAAATATCGTTAGCTACAAGAACTATTCCTGCTCCGGTTGACATGGGTTTTTACAGCTGAACTTAAAGTCGAGTTGCCAAAAGGATGTCCTTTTTCAGTTTCACAATGTATTCACGAGACAAAGTCACACATAAGAACATAAGAAAGTTTACAAACAAGAGGAGGCCATTCAGCCCATCTTGCTCGTTTGTTTGTTAGTAGCTTATTGATCCCAGAGTCTCATCAAGCAGCTTCTTGAAGGATCCCAGGGTGTCAGCTTCACCAACATTACAGGGGAGTTGGTTCCAGACCCTCACAATTCTCTGTGTTAAAAAGTGCCTCCTATTTTCTGTTCTGAATGTCCCTTTATCTAATCTCCATTTGTGACCCCTGGTCCTTGTTTCTTTTTTCAGGACGAAAAAGTCCCTTGGGTTGACATTGTCAATACCTTTTAGAATTTTGAATGCTTGAATCAGATCACCGCATAGTCTTCTTTGTTCAAGACTGAATAGATTCAATTCTTTAAGCCTGTCTGCATACGACTTGCCTTTTAAACCCAGAATAATTCTGATCACTCTTCTTTGCACTCTTTCTACAACAGCAATATCCTTTTTGTAGCGAGGTGACCAGAACTGAACACAATATTCTAGATGAGGTCTTATGATTTCCATTGCACGAGAATAGATATTAAAACTTCATGCTGATTTGAACTCGGCTCTCGCCAAGATAAGCACCAACTAAGATGTAGCTTTACAGTAAACTAATGTGATCCATCTGTGTCTCCATCCATTTGCGTTTCCTTCCATATGATGATGTAGATATCCTTCTGCCTGGTGTTGATGGCTGAAGTGTAATGCTGGCTCCAGGGATCAGCTTATTTTTCCTCCCTAGCGCATCAGTACACACAACGGCTGCGATGCTGGCTCCCGGGATCAACCACAGTGCGGCCTCCCCAGCGCATCAGCATGACAACCGTCTGGATTGAGCTAAGTAGGGTACATCTCTGGGGTCTTCAAGTGGGCACCTCCCATCCTCTGTGTTTCGTCGACTAGCCCACGACACCTCAAGAGGGCTCGACGGTGATTCTGGCATCCCAGCATTACCCCCCTCTGTCCCCCCACTCAACTCAGCCCAGCTTACTTACCTGTACATCAATGTTTCTTTCTTTCTATTGTGCTTGAGATCCCCAACCAGAATCTATCCGTCTCAACCACAGCCAGTTGCTGCTCCTCTCTGCTGCTTCAGATAAGTTCTTCACTGTGCGATGCAACTCTTGGCCACTAATGCATTTTAAAGTTTTAACATTACTTCCCTTGATTTAAATGTAACACTTTTCACTATATATAGCGTTCCCACATTGTCTAGATAAAGACATTTCTCAGTCAACATAAACTCCTAGATCTTTTTCATAGATTCCTTCTTCAATTTCAGTATCTCCCATATGATATTTATAATGCACATATGTATTGCCTGTGTGCACACAGTCATGACTGTAGAGTCGATTTTCACATGCATGTAAACCAAGCCTTTGAATCCTCTGAAATGCATGTCCAGCCCAAGCATGCAGAAGCAGGAAGTTCTCAAAGCATCTGTGCAGTTCCATCTGTTCTCGGTTAACTTACTGTTCTCTAAGAGATGGTTTGGGGAAAACAAACACATGAAATGCATGTCTAGTTATATTAATATTAGTACCTATATCTAGAGATGTCACTGGCACTGTCGAGGCACATACTGTACAGTATTATTATTATTTTATTATTATTTATTTCTTAGCTGACGCCTTTATCCAGGGCGACTTACAATTGTTACAAGATATCACATTATTTTTATATACAATTACCCATTTATACAGTTGGGTTTTTACTGGAGCAATCTAGGTAAAGTACCTTGCTCAAGGGTACAGCAGCAGTGTCCCCACCGGGATTTGAACCCATGACCCTCTAGTCAAGAGTCCAGAGCCCTAACCACTACTCCACACTGCTGCTATCAGAGGAACTACCATGTGCTGTTGTGAAATAAACACAAATAAATACAAAAAGCTGAAGTACGCAAAGGAAACAATTGGTCAAGTGACTAGGAAGTGATTTATTTATTTGTGTTTGTTAAAAAAATTAAATGTTGACATAAAATATCAATACCTAAATAAACACCCTCATTGTATTGTTGACACAATATTTGTCATCTAACACATGCAAATGTACATTACAAAAAGCCTTTTTAACATTTCACCATTTCCCAGTTACGCCTCCGACATAAATATTTATCTAATACACATTGACAAACAAAATATTAATTAAATATGTAAGAGGGTGAACTATAATAGTTTTCAATAGCATTTGAAGATTTATCAAGTCGGAAAATAATGCTATTTAACAATGGCCTTTTTTAATGAGTGCAATTCATCATATATACAGACACACACAATCTATACATCATATATATATACACACACACACACACACACACACACACACACACATAATATGCTTCTCAAAAAGGAACAAATAGTAAATATGGCAGAAATAACACTGTGAGCTTACAGTCAAAAAAGTTGTCAGCCTAGTAGAGATTTGATGTGTTGTTCAATAAAATATGACCGCTGTTGAGATGCATTTTGCACTAGCTGCCTACCCCTTAAAAACATATACCCCCCATTTAATCACTAGTTAAGTGGCTTCTTAGGTGATAGCATTGTTTGTTGTTGCTGGTTTGGGAATTGTGGCTTCCAATGATGCCAGGTGGTGGCTGACAAAGATTCTTGACAAGTCCTGACTGCCATAGAAGTTCAAATGTTCGAATCTTGTGGTACACAAAGACATGTAAGTGGTCAATTTGGTGTGACCCCTTTTGTTATTTCCAGAATGTGGACATGTTATAATATAGGGTCATTCCATGACAAATCACCCCAAAAATCTTAACCAGCCTACCACCTCCGATTTACACCTAATTTGGTGAATAGAGTTGTTCAAGGCAAAAAAAAAAGAAATTTATGTTTTCAGTTTGATCAGATCATGGAGTCAAAAGTAATGAAGGGGCACAATTTTTGTTGATTTGAGCTAGAGAGTTGTGTTAGGTGTCTTTTTATTGGAAATCCTAAAATTTTTTTTTTTTAAAAAACACTTTTAAAAAAAGTTAAGTTGCACCTTTAAAAGGTTTTTGACCTTTTTGAAAAACCCTACCAATGTAATAAGATCTGGGGAAAAAAATCATTCAAAGTTTAAAATCTCTGCTTCACATTCACAGTTACAGGAAGGTGATATTTTTTGTTTTGTTTGTTTACTAAAAAGAGAGACAAATCCCATCTAGAAAGTCAGCACACCTTTTGGCTCAATGAAATAAACCGTTTCAAAAACTGTGATCAAGAATATTCTCTTCATCAGATGATATATTTTCTAACCCCCACTTCCAGAAGCAGCTTTAGTCAGATACAGCTGTTCATGGAAGTTTTGTGATTTTTGTTTATTTACCATCTGCGCGCATCAGAAATTACCCATGAAAAGTTTTACTGGACTATTTCAAAGCTTTGCAAGTTGTGTACATTGAGAAATGTTCCAGTTGTGCCCTCACAAGCCCTCACGTGTTGAAAAATACCAGTGGTTCGGAACACAATTATCTGTGGTATGTACTGCTAAGTTGCAAACAGATTTGATTTCCTCCAACTTATTTATCTTTCCAAAAGCACAACGTTAGGTTATTATCATAACCCTGGTTCCCTGAAATAGGAATATTAACCATTACAAAATGGGTGTTCCCCTTAAAGACACTCGTCAGAGGAGGGTGACATCGTGTTGCTCCACCCCCGCGAGCATAAACTCACTACTCACCCTGACAGTATCGTCATTTTCCTTAGAGAACTGCATCCAAGGACACTGCGACCATGAAGTTAATGGTTAATATTCCTATTTCAGGGAACCAGGGTTATGATAATCGTTCCCTTTCAAGTAGGGAATATTAACCATTACAAAATGGGTGAGCATACCCAAGCTGTCTCAAGGACATGGAGCATACATCAATCAGCTACAAAGGACAAGCTGAAGCCGCCTTGTGCCTGAATGAATACCAGCATAGCTGGAATAAAAACAATAGTCTGGACTCACCCTAATGTTCTATGAGTATAACCAACTGTCACAAAGACATGGTATATAAAAGTGAGCTAACCAAACACCGCTTTGTCCTACAAACAGTATTTCCAGTAAACTGAAAAACATAAGATTGGACTCGCCTCTAATGTTCTGTCGTGAGGGTGGACTGGGAAGCCCCCCTCAGTACTCTAGTGCCAAATCCAGGATTCTGCGGGTCCACGACATTCAGTCCCAAACTGCTGCACTACCTATGTCCTGGATCGTAGCACCTTGAAACAAAGCCCACAATGTCGTCTGACCCCTGGTGGAATGGCCGGTGAGCTTCTCAGGCGGGGACAGATTGGCCAGTTCATACACAGTCTGTATTGCGCCTGTTATCCATTTGTATAGACGCTGTTTAGACACATTTTTCTGACTGCCTCCAGCTTTTAGTTCTGTCCACATAATACGCTAATGCCCACACTGGGCAAAGCGCATGGAGTAGGTGCACTCTGTCAGATTGGAAAGGAGTGGGGTGGAAAGCCTCCAATTCGAAATCCGAAAAGCCGGGTTAGTACAAAGTGTAACCTTCATTCTGGCTTAAACGATACTGTAATTTAATAATTAAACAATTATTACAATTAGATTATTAATAATATTCTTAACATGTATTTGCTTACGATTGTAAGTCGCCCTGGATAAGGGTGTCTGCTAAGAAATAAATAAATAATAATAATAATAATAATAATAATAATAATAATAATAATAATAATAATAACATAAAAAATTCAGCTGAACAAGTCGGAGACTTGGTACGCTAAGATCCTGGGAAGGATGGCGGTGGGACTTAACCAGCCCTCGCTGAAAATACAGAAAAACAGAACTACAAAATGATTTTAGTGATTCCGTAAATAATTCCTCACTTTTTAAAAAAATGCAAAAAAAAATCCAAATGTACGTTTTCAGTCTGATCAGGTCAAGGGGTCAAAAATAATGAAGGAGACAAAATCTGGTGAGTTGTGTTAGGTGTCTCTTTATTGGAAATCCCAAAATTATATTTAAAACACATAACAAATCATTTGCATTGTCTGTCTATTTCGTTGTCTGTTTTCCCCATGTTGCTCTAATGTGGCTCTAATCTCAAGGTATGACAGGGGATGAATGTCTCTGACATAATGTTTTTTTTTTTTTAAATGCTAATGCATACCATCTCAGATCGAATATAGGAATATATAACATTCTGCAACAAAACAGTGTGGTATGTGTGTACCAACAAAGTGTGAAGACATCTGGATTAAAAGTGCAGGTGTTAAGTCTGTACTATGTCTTTTTAGTGGGACAATTGTAGTAAGGAACAATAGCAAACATAGCATGGGAAAAGGAGTCATGCTTTGTTCACTTCTATTGTCTGTACCCAGGATGTGCATCAGGGGAGCCTAAAAAGGAAGCACAACAGAACGATATTGTGCAGTATTACTGTCAGTGCGTAAAATCCTTTCCCTGAATCAACTGTGCAGATCTCAGGAGATTAGTGGAACCTTTGAGGTCATTACAATCAACTTGAAATAACTTGTTCAGCTTCTACACTACCATAGGAATATTACAGCATTTTAAAATACAATAACAGAAATAATGCTGTTGTTAATTATTATTATTATTATTATTTATTTCTTAGCAGACGCCCTTATCCAGGGCGACTTACAATTGTTACAAGATTTCACATTATACAGATATCACATTATTTTTACATACAATTACCCATTTATACAGTTGGGTTTTTACTGGAGCAATCTAGGTAAAGTACCTTGCTCAAGGGTACAACAGCAGTGTCCCCCACTGGGGACTTAACCCACAACCCTCCGGTCAAGAGTCCAGAGCCCTAACCACTACTCCACACTGCTGTTAATGGTACAGATAACAATCATGTTACATTTCCTTTTGTGTAATACATGTAGCAATATTTTAAGGCACTTGCTTTCTGGGGCATTAGGAGACTGTAATTGCTGTCCTGGTGTAACAGGGTCAAGAATGCCCTGTTCAAATTTATTTTACACTTCTATGTTATTATTTTTATAAAATGATTTGATTGATTTGATTAGTGCATGCTTTTTATTGTCTGACACTTTCTGATAATTGATTTGTATCACATTATGTTGGCTTCTCCACCTGTGTTTGCCCTGGTGAGCACCTAGTAATTGAATTATTGATCAATTTACTCACCTGAATATAAATAGCACATGTTTTTACAAAGGGGGTGGCCATGCTGGGGTTTGTATGTCTGTGCAGGAGTGGGAACGCTGTGTGGAGTGTGGAACAATGAAACATGCCAGTAAATGGAGCATCCCAACAATAAATATTGGGCTGACTGTATGCGGGTGTTGAATAATGATGGCTTGGGGTTTTTTAGCCTGTTTGGTAGTCGATTGGAGTTTAAGAAGTGCACAAAATAGGCTACATTGCTTCTCTCTCGCTCTCTCTGTGTGTTCCCTCCCCTGCACGGACATTGTGTGTATGATGTGGGTATTTGTACTTTTGTACCGTGGTATTGTTTTTATAGTTTTACTGAGTCTTTGAATGTGTATCTCCGCTTTATTGCTGGGTAGCAGCATTGTTGCATTTGCGCTTTAATACATGACCTCATTAATGTGAACCTTGTTTAACTGCTTGAAATCTTACTACCTGTTAATAGGTGAATGGAATTATTGTCTCATTATACAAGTACCGTTTTTAACCATGCGTTGCTATTGGAAGTTTACAACTAACAAATGTCTGCTAAAATGTATCTGTGTGATTTTCTTGGTGAGCTTGTTCCTACATTTTTAGATCTGTTATCTGAATAAAAAGAACCTAAAGGATCTTCTGTAATTTGTTCTGTGCCTCATCGCTCTGAACTGGCGTAGTCGCTCTACATCTTGTGATATTTTGGAATTAAAGGCAGGTGTGTGATGCTTGTGGTGCATCTGTATGCTCCCGTGACCAGGGAGGCGTTACACTAGTCTATGAAGTTTATTTTTAAAGGTTGTTAGCAACAAAGTAATTATTAAATAGTGATCTGTGCTTTTCTCTATCAAGCTTTGAAAGGTATAAATCACAACCCCATCACATCACAAATCCACTACAATTTCTCAGTATTAATGTTGATAGTAGAATGAGTTTTTTTTTTTTTTTGGTATGTCTGTTTGGCTGACTTCACACTGGGTCCATTCAGAGGGTTTGGTCCACACTCTGTATGAGGCTGTACATCTGGTGTGAACTGTAAACAACAGTGTCTACTTGGGAAACTAACCATACCGAGTCTCTGTTCATTTGGCAAACGCACCAAATCTGGTTCGCTTGCTAAACCTCAATGTGAACAACTGCTGGACTCAGTCCTTCGGAACATAGGAAACTGACTATACAAGGTACCTTGACTTGGAAGTAAACATTTGGTGCATAGTTTAGTTCATATTCCAAGGAAATAAGTAGAGCAAAAAACTAAAATGTCCAGTAGCAGTTGTGGATCACTCCAAGACGGCAAGAATGCGCTCCTCCAGTGTTCGTCATTGCTTTCTTCCACATCAATACACAATAATCTAAAACATGCTATTAAACCAGAGTAATACATCAGTAGTCACCATCTTTCAAGATAACAAGATGCCTCGCAGGATATTGTAAACATCTGGTTCACAGACCATATAAACTAACCGAGTGCACTTTCAAATTGCCTTGTGAACACAAACAAACTCGGTCCTGAAAAACAAAACAAAAAAAATAATAATAATTTGGTGCCTTTGCTCACAGATGAGTGTGAACACTTACATGGTTTCAAACCAAACAAACCAGACCGAATCCGTTTAAAATGGACCCAGTGTGAATGCAGCCTTGAACGGTTGTAACACCTGGCCAATTAGGGCCAAATAAAGAGTTATTGTAGCAAACTATGCCACTTGGTCACTGGTCACTGTGGTCACAGTATTTCAAGTAAAAAAAAAGACAAGAACTTTCATAAAACAGGTAAAACCCAGGCTTTATTTCAGTCACAGCTGTACCAGGAAGGAGTGGGTGGCTGAAGACGCAGCTCTGCTCAATACACTGGGTAAACCATAACACACAAAGTAACTACAAAAAAGATTAACATTGTGAAAATAGCATACTACTTAAATACCTAATATAGATAAAATAATCCACACTTAAATTTTAATAACCCCAAATACACATATAGAAATTATTTTCAAAATAATGAAAATCCACACTTAAAATATACCACAAAATAAACCAAAACAATATTCAGGAAGTATTATTTATTGAGCCTTGATGTATTTCTGTACTTTAAAATGGGAAAGCAAATATACTATGTTTTTCTTTGGCTGCTAGTCATATTATTATATATATTGTAATTGCTCTTGTAGCCGATATATAAACAAGTGAGAACAAACCTCTGGATTTGGAAACAGCCACGGCTCATAATGCAGGAAATTGAAATGCATGCTGTTACAAATAAGAAAGCAATTAAATGAAGTGGTCCATGCCTGCATTTACAGCTGTTCAGGCCGTGCGTGAACTTGTACTGTACGCAACAAAATGAATCACAACCGAGCTGGAGAAGTTGCAAGTACATTTCACTGACCGCACATATGTTGATTAACCAGTAGGGACTGTGTCGCACCTAAAGTAAGGTGATTTGAGATGTGAAAGGGTTTATTTACAAGTACTGAAAGTACTTTTTACATCTACTTAGGGTGTTGGCTATAGTACATGTGCATTTTACATAGTGCATGCTTTTATCATAAAGATGAGAAGATTGAGAACTGTACATACGTAAATTTCATAGAGCACAATCATTTAGTACAGAATCCAGTAGTGTCTGGATTAAAAAAAACAAAAAATCTGGATGTAATTTACTATTTTATTGCACCACTTTTCACTGGCTTTGAAAGATATGTCCATCACAACAGTTGGTTTATGTTATATAAAATAAAAAAACGATGGAAAATACTACTAGAAACCTCCCAGATTCTGACTTTTATATTTCCCCATATGTCTATTTGAATAGTCGCAATTTTTTGTGAAATGTTACCATGAAAACAGAATTATGGAGCAGCACTAAAATATTTTTTTTTCTTACAAATTAATCAAAGCACCTTTTTTGTTCTACGTGTACATAATAATACAAAAAAACCATTAACATTGCAAATGTAAGAAGCATTAAGGTATTCTTAAGTAGTTTCTTACGCATTTTGTAACATTTACAGTTGTTTTTGTCCTTTGAGCAAAGTGTCGCAAATAACACCTTGAAGTAAAACACTTTGAAAACACCCCACTTAGTTCATTGGTTTAAATCCATTGCCTTTATGAGGACTGTTTTTTAAAGCATGTCACAAAGGTATGAGAAGCATGGCTGCAGTCTAGACCCTAATCCTTTCATAAGCAAATGTTTAGAATTGATATTGTTGAACTGATAGGATATTGAACACTTACTGTACACTTAGAACAAAAAGAGTTCCTTTAAGTGCAAGTTCAAACAAAGGCAACACCCCGCAACACCCCAAATGAAATAACGTAGCAAAAGGAAATCATTTATGTGTCACCCATGTGTCCCACGACCCCTCCAGCCCTAAGTGAGGAGCTACTGGATGAATAATTCTCTAGCTCGTTATACATTATTAGAGCTGGATGCAGAGCAGTTCAAAGCGTCCACACTAAAGTACCATTTCATGTTTAGTCGGGCTTAATGCGTACAAACACTATTAAAATATTTCGGTTACAGTTCCTAGCAGGGCAATGGACTGTGGGACTTAATATGACATTATCCCACCATGCACTATTTTATGTTTACAACCCAGCAAATATGGAGCCCATGCCCACCGAAGACATAGCGCTACTTAGTATGATAAAATGTACACAAGGTGCATTTTATCATAATGTGTGCATTTAGTTTTGGACTCTGAAGTTCTCTTTGACTGATTTCATCGCTCCAGATATCAATGTGCCTTGATTTCGGCATCTGATCACGTCACCCCATGATCCACCATTTTATAACAAGCCTTAGAAATTGTATATGGTACAGCAATAATGATAGTCATTCTCAATTCCTTCAGGAGTCTGTTTTGAGTACTGTATTTGTAATACCCACATACCAAAACATAACAGAAAGCATTTTGGGATATCGGAGGATACACAAAAAATGTAGTTCGGTATTACAGCGTCCACACTTCTGACAAACCGCACTACCTGTTGCGAGCTAACTTAGAAGCGGACACGAGACTACACCCCGCGGTCCTTCTAGTGTTAATTGAGTAAGAATGCTTATCAATTGTCCTTTTTTCATTATAATGAAAATCTGTTGGCTTGTGGTACACAGTCTGACTGCAGCTAGACCACTGGACAGAAAATGGCAGTTATAAAATAGCTTAGATAAATTAAACACCATGATTGGCTGAACAAGATCACATGCAGCAAGAATTGTCTTTTGGCTAGGGGCGTATCATCATCACCATCAAATTCCCACCACTATACTGTCAGTTAAGGACTTCAGGCCACATAGACATTCAGCGTTTTTATATTTTACAGTCAAACACTAAGCTATGGCCTTGTGCCTCACAGCGTTCCCAAGCGTGCATAAGATATGTCTTACCACACACCCTGTCGTGGGTTATTGCTTACATAACAGTGTTTGATCATTTCTAAATTAAAAGTATAAAAAAACAAGCAAAGAACCAAAATATGTCCAGTAGAAGAAAAATTACACCAGTGATAATGTTTCTAGTGCCAATTTGAGTTCAGAAAATTGATTATGAAGCATCCACTTTGACATTATTTTTACCATATCTTAGAACACCAAAAAGCACACCCCTTAATCCCTTTGTGTGCATGTTTCTGAAATTCTACAAAAAAGAGCACAATCAATTCTAAAAATATGACTAAAGCAAGCTTGAATTCAACACTGCAGTGTAAATAAAATGTATCCATACCAAAGCTACTTAAACTATATTTATTTACTTCAGCAGTGCAGATCAATAAGGATATATTTTGCTTCTGTTTGCATATAAACAGAACTGGTTTTGTTAACTTAACCCTGCTGACTTTTAAGTTTTCCTTATCTTTAAACAGTTACAATGGGTCCATTAATGGAAAATGTCCAGCACATTAATGATGAAACTATGCCAGATCAAAAGTTTTGCCCTTGGAAAAAAAAACTTTTCTGCTTTTCTGATGTTTTAATGGTTGGTCTGTTAGGCCAGTTTTCTGGTTCTGCTTTGGAATCACAGTCCTTTATTAGATCCTTAATTGTGATTGAGTAATGGATGTGATTACACGGAAGCACATATGATAGCTAATATTACAGCCTTCTGGTTATCATCACCGTACTTTACAGATTAAAACGTTGTACAATTTAAGAGCAACTGATGTATGCAGAAACCACATTGCAAGAGGCTTGTGTGACACTTTCTAGTTTAAGACCTTTAGTACAGTTTCTCACTAACCTTAAAGGTCCCAGGAGTTGTATAGTTCCTACTTCCTTGGTACACTTTTGTATTTGTTCAAATATCAAAAAAATAATCAGAATGGAGCTCATGAAACCAAGCTTTGGTCATTTCAAGGACAACAAATTCCCTATAATATAGTGGTATGTTTACAGAAATGAAACATATGAGTCCTCTAGTGTGTGGATTTTCAGTTGTTCAGCCCAGTTCTAAATATTGCCATCCTGTGACGGGTTACCCAACTTTCTCTTTTCTTCATATGCTGAATTCAAAATCTCTTTCTATAACAAGGGCTGAGTGTGACAGCATATATTGTGTAATCAGTGGTGGGAAGTAAAAATCATGTGCTTCTTTCATAGGCAGCATTTTTGAAACAATAACAGTGACAGTAACTGCCAGATTGGAACATAACCATACCACCGCAGAATACAAAACAACAGTGTTACCCTTGCTCAGTATATCCTAAAAGTCCCCAAAGTGGTAACACTGAAGAAATCGATTCCTCTTTAAACTGTACTTTATTTCTTTGTTGTTTATCCTGCTATGACTGTCTCTCACATCCCTGTTCTGTCCTCTTGCCCTCGTCCTCAGCCCTCTCTCCGCCGCTGCTCCTCCAACCCCTCTAACCTCATCCCTCTGCCTCTCCCCCCCTCCCGTACACTCTCTGGTGCACTCTGGAACTGTCACTCTTCTGCCAACAAAGCTGATTTCATCTCTGCCTTTGCCTCCCACCTCTTTCTCGATTTCCTTGCTCTCACTGAAACCTGGCTGTCCTCTGCCTCTGATAACACTGTAACTCCTGCTGCCCTGTCCTCTCTCTACGTCCTGTCCCATACTCACTGGACGGGGAGGTGGGACTGGTCTTCTCCTCTCTCCCTCCTTACTCTTTTCTGTCCCCTCCGACCTCTCCTCACTCTCTGTTAATACCTTTGAATTTCATGCAGTCCAACTAACCTCTCCCTGTCAACTCCTGCTAATTGTACTGTACCGTCCCCCTGGGCCTCTCACTCACTTTCTAGATGAACTCGACTATCTACTCTCCTCCCTCCCTGCTCTGTCTACCCCAACTGTCCTGTTAGGTGACTTCAATATCCATCTCTCCAACCCCAGCCACTCTGCTGGATTCCTCCCTCTCCTTCACTCCTTCGACTTCTGTCTCTCTCCATCCCCTCCTACCCACAAAGCTGGCCGTCAACTGGACCTCACCTTCTCCAGGGCCTGCTGCTGCCCCTCCACTGTCTCTGTCACCCCCCTGGACCTCTCTGATCACTATTTAATCTCCTTTTCTCTGTCTCTCCCCTCTCTCCCTGCTCCTCCTACCCCCACTGTCACCTCTCACCCTGCAGTGGTGGAATGACCTTCCTACAGATGTCAGGACTGCCCAGTCCCTAACCACATTCCAGCACCTCCTCAAGACTCACCTCTTCAGAAAGCACCTGTAGAACTCCTCTGTTTTTCACCTGGGACACATCACCCTTCCTTAAATGCGCTTTTACTTGCTCTTATCTGCCCCCTATTTTACTGCATTTAATCCTGTACTTCAGAGTACTATAACATGTAACACAATTTTTGTTCATGGGTAGTAAGTGTTATTTCCTAATTGCTTATGCCTCAAAAGTATAGAAAATGGCTATTATTCCCCACAAACTTTGCTTTTGTGACCAGGACAGTGATATTTTGAAATTTACCTACTTCCAATGAGAAAACGGGCAAATTTGTGTCTTTTCGTTCACATAAAGTCAGAAAAAAACAACATATGAATCCAAATTAACATGTATTTATACTAAAGTAATACAAAAATGACTACAAAAGATTTAGAAGTGAGTAGTTTTTCGAGATTTACGATTATACTGTAAATCACTTTCAGGAATCAGCCCCCAAATGTCGTCTCCCATCATGTTCTCGTTATACTGTCCTTGGTAGCGGCGTTCAATGTCCAGTATATCCTGGTGGAAGCGCTCGCCTTGCTCCGAGTACGCTCCCATGTTCTCCTTGAATTTATCAAGATGAGCATCAAGGATATGGACTTTGAGGGACATCCTAAAGCCCATTATGCAGTAGTTCTTCACCAGAGTCTCAACCAGCTCCACATAGTTTTCGGCCTTGTGATTGCCCAGGAAGCCCCGAACCACTGCGACAAAGCTGTTCCAAGCCGCTTTCTCCTTACTAGTCAGCTTCTTGGGGAATTCATTGCACTCCAGGATCTTCTTTATCTGTGGTCCGACGAAGACACCGGCTTTGACCTTTGCCTCAGACAGCTTAAGGAAGAAGTCTTGAAGGTACTTGAAGGCTGCCGACTCCTTATCTAGAGCTCTGACAAATTGTTTCATAAGGCCCAATTTGATGTGCAGTGGTGGCATCAGCACCTTCCGGGGGTCCACCAGTGGCTCCCACTTGACGTTGTTCCTCCCCACAGAGAACTCAGTCCGCTGTGGCCAGTCCCGCCTGTGGTAGTGCGCCTTGGTGTCCCTGCTGTCCCAAAGGCAAAGATAGCAGGGAAACTTGGTAAAACCGCCTTGGAGACCCATCAGGAATGCCACCATTTTGAAGTCTCCTATGACCTCCCAGCCGTACTCATCATACTTCAAGGCATCCAGCAAGGTCTTGATGCTGTTGTAATCCTCTTTGAAGTGCACCGAGTGAGCCAGGGGAAGAGACAGGTACTTGTTATCATTATGGTGCAGCACGGCTTTGAGGCTCCTGGATGAGCTGTCAATGAAGAGGTGCCACTCATTCTGGTTACAGGCGATTCCGATTGCCTCGAACAGACTGGTCACATTGTGGCAGAAGCAGAGCCCATCTTGACGGGTGAAGAAGCTGGAAAAAGGTTGGTGACACTTCCTCTGATCTGCGACTTGCACACTTTCATCCAACAAGTTCCACTGCTTGAGCCTAGACGTCAAAAGCTCGGCATTGGACTTGGTGAGACCAAGATCTCTAATCAAGTCGTTGAGGTCTTTTTGGTTGGGGTAGTATGGGTTTCTCTCCTCAGCTCCACCTCTGAAGATGTCATCTAGATCTACAACGTCTTCCTCGCTCTCTGACTTGCTGCTCTCTTCTAAAGACGGCTGCTCTCTCTCCGGAGGAGTGGGTACAGGGAGCTCATGGCAGTGTGGCAGTGTGGCACCGGGGCGATGGATGAAGGAAGGTCCGGATACGTGATAGCAGGTGCATTCTTGCCAGTCTGACGTTTGGAAGGGTCCACCATGCAGAAGTAGCAGTTGCTTGAGTGGTCAGTGGGTTCCCGCCAAATTCTTGGGATAGCGAACTTCATGGCTCTCTTTTCCCCTCTGTACCATCCTACAAAAATACATTTATTTCACCCATGACTAATGTGTAAGAGATTCTCGCAACATTTTTCACATATGATATATTTTTTCAATAACATTGAAAATTGTAAAACATTTTAAAATTAAAAACTTTTACAATTTTAAAAATTTTAACAAATTTTATAACATAAAATTCCGAGCAACAATTGTCCTTCTTACCTTCCAGAGTTTTTTTGCAGTGCTCGCAGGTGAAATGAGGTGCCCAGGGTTTGTCTTGATCCCCGACAGGCATGCCGAAATAAGCCTTGTAGGCCTCACACATCTTAGCAGATGCTTCCACGGAGTACTTTTTCGCTCTTGTCTTGATAAATTGGCCGCAGACATAGCAAAATGCGTCTGCCGGATGCTTGCAGCCTCTTGATGCCATCTCAGAAAAATGCAGATATGTATCCACTTAGGCAGCTGGAACTAAACTGAACTGGTGGGCTTAAGGCCCCTGTATTTATACTACTATTTATATTACTGGAAAGTTCTAGAAAGTTCTAGAAGTTACTCCAAGTTTACTCAGCACTGAATCTATCTGGAATGTTATGGAAAATAGGTACATTTCAAAATATCACTGTCCTGGTCACAAAAGCAAAGTTTGTGGGGAATAATAGCCATTTTCTATACTTTTGAGGCATAAGCAATTAGGAAATAACACTTACTACACAGGAACAAAAAAAATATATAATAATTGTTACACGGTGTAATCTGCCAAGTGTTTAATCTGTAGTATTTTGTATTTAATTATATCCTGATGTAACTATCACTGTTATCTGCTGTATTATTGAATTGTATTTTGTCACACTTGTACTTACTTGAACCAAAGTCATTATATTCATCATTGTATTTATCTTGCTCTTAATTGTATTATTACTTGCACTGTGATTCTTGAAATGTATTTGTTTACGACTGTAAATCGCCCTGGATAAGGGTGTCTCAATCTAAGAAATAAATAATAATAATAATAATAATAATAATAATAATAATAATAATAATAATAATAATAATAATAGTAATGCTTTAAATTAGAAGATAAGAAAAGCCAAGGATTACAAAACAAAACTAAAAATGATATGAACAGCTACACTTAATTTCCTAAGTGAGTTACTGAATTTCCAGAGTGTTTATTTGCTGCAGTTAAGTGTCAATCAATAGATCCTGTCCAGTTTTCTTTTTGAAATTGAAACAAGCTTATAATCGCATCAGGAACCTGGACCGATACACAACGCTTGAAATGTTTTTGCTTACGATTGTAAGTCGCCCTGGATAAGGGCGTCTGCTAAGAAATAAATAATAATAATAATAATAATAATAATAATAATAATAATAATAATAATAACTTAATTGGATTTAAGTGCAGGGTAAAAGTACATAAAATAAACAGTTTTCACAGTGAAGAATGAATTTCACAGTCCATGTCACATTTTTCACAGCCGTGAAATAGGTAGGGCCTTAGTAACGTACTGTATAAGTGTAAGCGAATCAACATGGGTGAAATGCTTCTCTGAGCACTCCAGTATGTGACGCATTTTTGGTTACAACGTGGTACGTAGATTGATTAGGCCTATACATGTATGAAAGATATTCTACATATCTTGGTTGCGATGTGGGCAATAAGTCAATTAATAATAAATCCACATACATGTATGAAAGAGATATTCTACATATTCAAGTATGGAGACGCAAAATAAAATTATCAACCAGAGTTGTTGCTGTTGAAAGGGTAGACTACCTCTAATGTACTGTTTGGAACAATGACAATATAGTTATATTCACTGAATGTTAATGCAAATCTAAGTGGCTATGCAAAGTCATACAGACGTGCTCAAATTTGTTGGTACCCTTACAGCTCATTGAAATAATGCTTCATTCCTCCTGAAAAGTGATGAAATTAAAAGCTATTTTATCATGTATACTTGCATGCCTTTGGTCTGTCATAGAATAAAGCAAAGAAGCTGTGAAAAGAGATGAATTATTGCTTATTCTACAAAGATATTCTAAAATGGCCTGGACACATTTGTTGGTACCCCTTAGAAAAGATAATAAATAATTGGATTATAGTGATATTTCAAACTAATTAGTTTCTTTAATTAGTATCACACATGTCTCCAATCTTGTAATCAGTCATTCAGCCTATTTAAATGGAGAAAAGTAGTCACTGTGCTGTTTGGTATCATTGTGTGCACCACACTGAACATGGACCAGAGAAAGCAAAGGAGAGAGTTGTCTGAGGAGATCAGAAAGAAAATAATAGACAAGCATGGTAAAGGTAAAGGCTACAAGACCATCTCCAAGCAGCTTGATGTTCCTGTGACAACAGTTGCAAATATTATTAAGAAGTTTAAGGTCCATGGAACTGTAGCCAAACTCACTGGGCGCGGCTGCAAGAGGAAAATCGACCCCAGAGTGAACAGAAGGATAGTGCGAATGGTAGAAAAAGAACCAAGGATAACTGCCAAAGAGATACAAGCTGAACTCCAAGGTGAAGGTACGTCAGTTTCTGATCGCACCATCTGTCGCTTTTTGAGCGAAAGTGGGCTCCATTGAAGAAGACCCAGGAGGACTCCACTTTTGAAAGAAAAACATAAAAAAGCCAGACTGGAATTTGCTAAAATGCATATTGACAAGCCACAATCCTTCTGGGAGAATGTCCTTTGGACAGATGAGTCAAAACTGGAGCTTTTTGGCAAGTCACATCAGCTCTATGTTCACAGACGAAAAAATGAAGCTTTCAAAGAAAAGAACACCATACCTACAGTGAAACATGGAGGAGGCTCGGTTATGTTTTGGGGCTGCTTTGCTGCGCCTGGCACAGGGTGCCTTGAATCTGTGCAGGGCACAATGAAATCTCAAGACTATCAAGGCATTCTGGAGCGAAACGTACTGCCCAGTGTCAGAAAGCTCTGTCTCAGTCGCAGGTCATGGGTCCTCCAACAGGATAATGACCCAAAACACACAGCTAAAAGCACCCAAGAATGGATAAGAACAAAACATTGGACTATTCTGAAGTGACCTTCTATGAGTCCTGATCTGAATCCTATCGAACATCTATGGAAAGAGCTGAAACTTGCAGTCTGGAGAAGGCACCCATCAAACCTGAGACAGCTGGAGAAGTTTGCTCAGGAAGAGTGGGCCAAACTACCTGTTAACAGGTGCAGAAGTCTCATTGATAGCTACAGAAAACATTTGATTGCAGTGATTGTCTCTAAAGGTTGTGCAACAAAATATTAGGTTAGCGGTCCCATCATTTTTGTCCATGCCATTTTCATTTGTTTTCTTATTTACAAAATGATGTTGAATAAAAAATCAAAAGCAAAGTCTGATTTCTATTAAATATGGAATAAACAATGGTGGATGCCAATTACTTTTGTCAGTTTCAAGTTATTTCAGAGAAAATTGTGCATTCTTCGTTTTTAGTGGAGGGGTACCAACAAATTTGAGCACGTCTGTATAAAGTTTTGATTAAAATATGACAGGAAAAAGTGAAATGCATCTCTGCAGCCGAGGCACACTGGAAGGGACTGCTGCTTTCGCTAGCTGAAGCTGGGCCACGTAATTCATAACTTGTAACCAACAGCAAATTTAAAAAAAAATGAGAGATCGAATCATTTCCATCTGAATAAGCCATAATGTTAACATAGTTTTCAAACCTTTTTTTTTTTTTTTTGGACAGTGGGGTTGATTTTTCTTTTCTTTTTCTTAATTTACCGTTATGTTTACACTGGAAATTTGTCAGATTTTACACAAAACAAGGCAAAGGCTAGTGACAAGAGGAGTATGAAAATTGGAGAGTGCTACATTTAAATGCCAATGTATTTATCATGCGTGCCTTAAAACATGGGGATTTGTTTGAATTAGTTTTTTATACCATGCTCTATAAAAAGAGGACTTATCCCTGATGGAACAAACATATATTTTTAATATATGGTAGAAAAGAATGATCCTTATATTTTTCATATATAGAAATTGGCCCCTTTTTATATATATTTAAAATATATGGGATATATTTAAAATATATTTTAGTCTGTAATTACAGACTAATGAAAATATATGGTGTACCATAAAATTACATTTTCCAAAACAGTCTCCCAGCCGCGGGGTGATGTATAAATTTACAAATTTCAATTATTTCCCACTTCGAGGTAGAGGGCCTGGGGGGATTTGCCCAACTTCCCTGTCCTCTCTGTGGGCCCAAGCTTTTAATATACATAACTTAGAGGCAATAGGCCACTTTTGTATATTCAAATGTTAATATTAATACTCTCCTCCTATTCATCAATCGGAAATGTCAGTGGAAACCCTGGTTTGAAGTTCAGTGATGAATTGAACTTGCCGTAATAAAGAGGCAGGCTCCAACAATGGAGTGGACACACTTTTTGTTACTACTCAATTCCTTCAGTGTTTGGAGATAGATTCTATACAGAGTTGAATGAAATGTATTTTCTATTTAGTGTAGACTATGCTGAATTCATTATTGGTCTGAATCTATAAATGATTTGCAAACCACGATTGATAACTGGCTGTGACAGCGGACACCTGAACAACATGAAATCCCTGAAGTCTATAGTAAAGAAAAATTTTGGCTAACGCCTTCAGAAATTCTGTACACAGTACATGATGAACATTGTTAAATATAAAAACAAAATGAATAAATTGTCACGCTCCAACCAAGAACGACTGGCAAGAACAGTATGGCAGCATTACTTGATCTGTCCTTGATACCTTCAGGTTCACGCATCAGTTAATGCCATGTTCTGCTGGACTAGGCAGGACAGACAGCAACTTTATGGAACTGGATCTGCAGTTACAAAATCACTCTATGCCAGGTCTGCAGCAGAAAATCTGATTCTCTGGCACAAACTTCAAATCTGCATTCTGATTTTAGCAAGGAACTCACATCACTGCTCCCTAGTGAAGTATAACCTCTATGTAAATGGACCAGTCAGACTCACATAGTAGCACCTTGCTGTCAGTTCATATTCAAGAAGGGTGTGTTGGTTTATTTTCCCCAAAACTGTCAGTGTGGCTCTAAATATAAAGACAAACTTCAGCAGAAGCCAATGTAATTGATCTACACCACCACCAGAAATTACAGTGTGCCTTTAATACAACCTTCTAAATGACAATAGGGCACTAGTTTAACAATGTGACATTCTGTAAAGCCCATTTCAAAATGCATTTCAGGGATTGTACTACATGTTGACAAAGTATCCTTTTTATTTGAGTAGGACACTCAAAAGTTTGTAAATGGTAACTCCAGTGTTAATGAACAAATTGGTATGTAGCATTGATTTTGGCATTTTCAAGAGGTCATTATGCCTATTTCGTTATTAAATAATCGTGCTAATATGATTTGCCGAAATTATGTTGATTTGTGAAATAATGTTAATATCTTAACGAGCAGTGCTTCTTGCGACTATTTATTTTGTTTGCATGGGAATTTAAAAGGAAATCTGTGTTATTTGTCAGAATTTATCGCAGTTAATTTGCACTTAGAAAAGGAGGGTTTTAATTAACGAAAAAGTATACAGCTCTACAATGATTGAAATACAATGATTCTTGGTTGTAAATCTCCCTCCCGACCTATTCCTGCCCTTTTCTTGGTGGTGTGCTGGGAGACGCGCATCATTTTGGCGCTCACATCCTTTTGGGTTTGAGCAGCTGCACAAATTATTATTATTATTATTAGTAGTAGTATTTATTTATTTAATTATTTTTTCTTTAATATCACAGCACAAAGTATTGCATTATAAAATATCAGAATTTATTAAGAATATCATAATACAGATAAGAGAGTATGAAAGTACAATAAGATCAAATTCAAGTAAGCAACATAAAGAATACAGTAAATTATAAGTAAGAGCGAGTTTGACTAAGAGCAGTTATAACATAGTAACTATTTGCTTATATGAGTAAAGTCCAGTAAGAACACGTAGTAAGTACGATGAATGGATGAGAATGAGAAAGAGAAAAATAAGAGCATTACAAAAATGTGAGTACGGTTACCTATAAGAGTAAAATCAAATACAGTATATGGTAAGACGTTATAGCTAGGAGCAGTAGTTGAATGCGGCAAGGTATGGAGCAGTTCTGTGCAAGTACAAGCTGATAACAAGTACTGGTACAATTGGGTGCCATATAGTCATAATGATGTAACCTTGCCCTCAATTTACCTCTGTCTGTGCATTAGCAACTGAAACAAAACATCTCTGACGTCAGCTGAAGTATTTGTCCGTCTGGCAGGGGAAGTAGTCCAGCTTGCTTGTGAAATTCCAGGGGATGGGCTCCTGTCTTGATCGCATATTATTCCTGCCCTTTTCTTGGTGGTGTGCTGGGAGACTGCCACCATTTTGGAGCTCACATCTTTTTGGGATTGAGCAGCTGCACAAATTAGGAACACAGCTCTGTATCTTGTATTGTAATACAGTCAAACCTGCTCATGCGACCACCTTTATTTAGCGACCACCTGGTCTAAGCGGCCACTTTAAATTCCTCCCAATGATATTTGTGCTTTTATTGAACTGTATTAAGCGACCACCTGTCTAACGTGACCAGCGACCACAATTCTCTTACCCAGCAATGGACTCAAACCTGTATTAAGCACCCTTACACAGGGCTATTGTTATAAGAAAAATATGGTTTTAAATGGTACGTCCTAAATTCAAAAGAATACGGTAACCATTTTAGCGGTCTTTTATCCGTAATCAATAAAACAAAAGCTCTCTCTTGTAAAGGAAGAGAGAAAACGTGGAGAAACAAAAGTTCCTCCCTAGATGACAGAATTAACGTTATTAAACTTGTAGAAAGTAAGTGCCAGAAAGACTGCTGAAAAATGTGGCACTAGAAAGACGCAGATACAGCATTTTGAAACGGAAAGAACTAGGGCTTGAAGTTTTAGGTTTTTATTTTTGTTCAAGTGACCATGTTTTGAGCCGATTCAATACCTTACTTAAACTGTTAATTACTAAACAAAGTCGCTTCTTTTTACCTTGATGTCCTGATTGGCTTGCTGATTCTGACTTCCCCCAGATGCTACTTTAACTTGCATTTTGTTCTTGCACTTGCATTTTGTTCTCGCACATCCCTAATTAGGATGTAGCGGCTTAAGACTTAAGGTTGGTTTATATTTATCTCACAGACAAAAGCCGTACGTCAGCTGCAGACACTTCTACGGGTGCGCCAGAAGGACTGAAGCTCCCTGAGTTTGCAGACTTTTTTTATGCAGCAAAGTGGTTGTAGCTGTCGGTCATACTTTCAGCCAGTCTGCGTTACTGCCGGTGTCGAATTGTGACTAGGGTTACCAACAGGCTCCACAATCCCACAACAATTTTAAAATTGCCCTTCTCATGAATGAAGTGAATGTGTAAATTGGCTCATATATAGTTTTTATGAGCAGCAAACAAGTAAAATTGATCAGCTGTTCTCCATGCTGCCTCCGATCAGACTGAGCAACGTTACTGATTTGATGGGGAAAGTAATTGCATACAGAAAATAAATTGCAACGTTAACTTATTAGTGACTCAAATATATAAAAAGAATAACAATAATACAAATAAAAATACATTGTATTCTTTATTATTGTTATTATTATACAAGTGGTTGCTGTGCATGGTAGCATGTAAGCACCAATATTCATTTAAGCAAAGGTTCATTTACGCTTTAATTTCATTCAGTTTAGAGGCAAGTTTAAAATCCTGTTCTGTTGTTCATGTTCATTGGGTTCCTCAAAAACTTGCTCTATCGCGCTTCACTGGCTTGCGACCATGCAACAAATGTTGGATTTTTTCAACATCATCTGATCCTGTGCATTTTGCGGTCGAAGACACACAAGAAAAGGCCGTACAACTTTCCAAAAAAGCTCGCGGCAGTGCGGATGATGTCATTCTGACCGTCGGAGACCACTGAATGAGACCAAATATTGGGTCACAGTCAGAAGTATAAACCAGCCTTCAGTCTTTCACCTGCAGGGCGTAGATTCAAGCACACCCAGCACACTCGGAGAAGCTGTACAGGCACAGGGACGGGTTGTCATCAGCACACACACAGTGTCTGACCAACAACAGGAACCTTCAAAGACAACATGTATCAGGCAAAGCAGTTTTGTGTTTAAAAGAGACAGAAACCGTACAATAATTAAAACAAACCCCATACAAAACAGAAACTAACCTTCAAGTACAACACGCAGTAGCAGGCAAAGCAGCTCAACACTGATTCTGAACAGCTGGCTTTTGAATCTACCGAGAGCGAAGTTTGGGGGACGGGCCACTTGCTTTTCAACCAAACGTAAGATCTTACAAATCATTCAATTGAACCCTTGTTGAGCTCTATAATATGCTGCTTACATGCCATCAAATTAAGAAAATCACTCGTGCAGGACAAACTAAATAAAAATGTGTGCAAAAAAATAAATAGTTATAATAATTGGTGATAATAAATAAGTGCAAAAATAATGTGATAAATCAAAAACACAATAAATATAAATACTGGGTTACAACATTAATATCCCTCTTGTCACATCAAACGATTTGTACACACTTTCCTTAAACTTAAGGTTTCTGGGACAAAGATTTCCTCCCATACCGTGTTGTTTACTAATTTCAATGCCTTCAAACCTCAAGCTGGAACAAAATCAACTTTGTTAATTTATTCTAAAATGTTGCTTGAATCAACCTAAAATTATTTAAAGTTATTTTCCTTTAAACAATACTTTTGGTGTCAGGGTTTCCTCAATATACTGTTAATTCCAGGTAAGTATACATTTTTATAATTATCTTTATAACCCTTTACCCACAGGTTGTCTTGGATTTTGAACTGACCACCCAGATCTTCCCAATGAGTACAGGAACCACACAAACAGGTAAGTAAAATGATGATTTCTTCATTATGGTAAATGTAGACAATCAAGTACAACTTACTTTATCAGACAATTTGCAAACTCCCCCCTTTCAACCACCTTGCACATTATCTCCATACAAAAAAGCAGCAGATATTGTCTAGGCTTCATTTTTTTTAAAATATATCAACCAGGGCATCAAAATCAAGTTTTTTTTACCAATGATTTTTCAGTTGCCATTATAAGCACATCTGTCAGACGAGGATTGGTCATGCAAGTTCGTAAATAGTTTTTAACCAAACTTAATTAGTTTGGTTAAAAACTATTACTTAGTTAAAATGGCACTGGCTATTATCAGGGCCGGCACCAGGTTTTTGTCAAATGAAAGTCTTGATTGTTGGAAAGTAAATGTGCTAATTATAGATGTCTTTAATTGGCACATTTGTATAATGTATGTCGAGATCAGCCAATAGCTTTCAGCTTTACAAACCCCTGGGTAGGACGGAAGCCAATAGGGAGTGAGAAGTGGCGGGAACAGAAAGCAAGCAGGAAAAGAAAAAAAAATGGAGGGGAGATCTGAAAAGTTTCACTGCACTGCACACATACTGTTTAGTTGACTGAAAACAAAACGTTTCTAGTCCTAAAGGCTGCTTGAGTAGGCTAACTGACACAGAAATAGTATATTTACTCACATTTCCAATCTTATTTCTGTATGTGTGTGGGGCCCCGGGTGCTTCCCCGGGTTGTCCGGGTGCTTATGCCGGCCTGGCTATATTGCTATTTGTTTAGTTGCTGTGACATGTTAGATGTTATAAACACCTTTACTAACAAGTTCCCAAAACACATCATAAACATAATTATTAGTAAAACATACCTTCTCTTTTGCTTTTTGTAACACAACAGCTGCTATGGTTACATTTGATTTTTTGCCCCCCCAGTATTCCCTTTAAAGTTCCAAACAATCCTTGCTGTTTACCATCCAGGTCTGTCTGTCTGTCTGTCTGTCTCTCTGTACTTCCTGTACTTCCTGTACTTTTGGTTCCCTTTTTATAATGGACTGTCAATGGGGGAGTTTGCATGTGTGTTCTAATTTTTCTCGAGACATTGTGCTCGAACCAAATGAAAAATGGCCCTATACATTTCGGGTTTCCATTGGCTCAGTTCATTTTACTCCAAGACCCTCTTTTCACCCTACCTCGTACAAATGAAGCGGAAAGGAGAAGGTCAATATGCATATCAGCCATGTGTAGCGTTCTCGTGCTGTTTTCGCAGACAGCGCAGGAAAATGTGGTTTCCATGCACAGAGAACAGGTACAGGAGAGAATCTCACCTGGAAATCTTTGAAATAGTTGTCAGGTGACATCTTGTTTGAGTGAAACGCTAAAGCACAGTGTTAAGCTCATGTAATAAAGCTGTAATTTGTAAATGCCTAGTGCCTTGTTGTTTAATAATATGTTTTACTACTCTTGCCCAAATTGTTTTTCAAATGTCCATTGGAGGGGTGGCATGTCATTAGTGGTGAATAATATTTCAACTAATTTATAACATGACTTATTAATTAAAGAAAAAAGAAAATCATTAACCCAGAGGTATATAATGAAACTGTCCAACCCAGCTATTGCAGATCACCATGGCTGAAAACCAGCGGAGATGTAAGATTATAGAGATCTGTACCAGACACCTTCCACGTATGCTCCCAAGGCTGTCTGGATTGGGAGCAGTGGACGTTTTCATGTGAAATGTGGGTTTCCCTGTGAACATGGGTGTGGATTTCCTGTGTTTTACGTCATGCTCACGAGTAAATGAGATTTACCCTCTCTCTCTCTCTGATGAAACCTGATCCTCTTGAGCTGTTATCTCAAGCGTGCACCCGCATCGCCACTTCACATGTAAATCATGGAAACTCCTCCAATGATAGTTAATTGGTGCAAATAGAAAACACCTGGCTGCATTTAGAATTGGGGAATGGGACTAATTTCTCCTTCTATACACCCATGCTGTTGTACAAATAATAATTACACACATTTAACAAATAAATACATAACACAAAAATACAAAATAAGCAACAAAAGTGCCTCCATTTGGGTAATGAAACATAACAAGTGCAAATGAAACCAAAATAATATAATACAAAAGCAAAACATAATGTGCAAAACCCCAACTAATTAGTCACTCATGACAGTGGTTAGTAATAAGTTATACAAAAATATATATATATATATATATATATATATAGGGGCTTCAGCCCCTTTTTTTGTTTGTTTTTAATTAATAAACCACCACTCAGTCACCAGATGTGGCACTGAGTTTTGCCCTCAAGCTTCCTGTGTGTGTGACGTCATTGCTGGTCCTCCAAAAGACAACACCTACCACCCTCTAACATCATTGTATATGAAAAACAAACTATTGTGTTTATTTAAATCATCCTGACTAATTCCAATGACACAGAGCAGGACTAGAGAGTTTACGTAGTTTGATAATAACAAAGTAGGCTAAAAAATGTAATTATGGTAAGCAATCCATTTCACAGGGAGCCTTTATAGTTACAGTTGTTGGCAGTGCCAATACAAGCATTCTTCTCAACAAACTTTGCAGAAGAGCGTCTGCTTTTTATAAACTAAAAATTATACACTGTAATGAGAATGTTCAGTGAACACCAGACCTTTTTATGACAATTTTCATGATTTAATAGTGGATAGTTTTACTGTTTTTTTGTTTTGTTTTTTTTACAAAACTTGACTTTTACTCGAAAAAGAAACAATGGGTTTTTATGATTAGGTTGCAGCATATTTCTATGTGTGTTCCAGATGGTAGTGATGCTTGCTGTACAAGCAACAAAGGGATAAACAGTGTCATATTACTCAGCCTCAGGTGTCCCGACACCTATATCTGACTTGTTATTTTGGATGTTGTAAAAGATGCTGAAACTTTCAAAAATCTAATCAGCACAAGCAATATTAAATCCGGTACCTCTTCCTTTCTGTGATTTTAAAGTCTTGTTTATCACGACTTTAATCTGTTGGAAAACCACTTCATGTAGCACATTGCTGTGAGTGAAGCTGAGGCTGCTTACCATTTTAGGCTTTTTCTGTGAGGGGAAGACCTGTGAGGATTCCATAGTTTGCATACAGTCTGCTTACAGCACAATTATGTGCCCTTGTTAACTTAAATTAAATAAACTAAGGGATGCCCTTTGACAATTAGAGGCATGGCAGTTGTTAGGAAACTGAAGCCTCTTCAATGATGTTGGCAACACAGACATTGTTGATGTCTTACAAAATGACTGGATATCTGTTTTATCTCTCATCTGAAGGCTTGCACATACATCCTAAAATGCAGCATACACACACTATGCTGGGGTGTTTGAAAGTGCGTATTGTACAAGCTAAAAAAAAAAAAAAATAGTATGATTTTCCCTTATAGTATAAAAGACTACCAAGGTAAATTTGCACTGTGCTTTTCATAACATGAATCTACCTTGTTTTACCATAGCTTTTACTGTGCTTCACCAAACGTATATACAGTATGTTTTACCATGCTTTCATTATGATTATAACGTGTGGCAAAGTAGCGGGAGGAAAATGTAGTCCAGTGGTTTGAAATATGATTACATCCCCCAGAATGCCTTGAGGGCTACTTGGCTATTGAGCCAATAATTAGGTGCACCTGGTCCCACTATAGAGGTGTATAAAACTAGGTCTGAAATGTTTGTTTGAGCAGAGTGTGTTCAGACAAAAAAGAAAGGTACTGTGTGAAAAGTGTGTGAAATAACTGGTAAACGGCTTAACCGTCCGGTTCTGTAGTTAGACTTTTGTTTTGTTACAGTGTTTTGTTACAGTGTTTTGTATAACCTTTTTGTTTTGTTATTTGTGATTTATTAAAAGTGCGCAGAAAGCGCTAAAACGCAGTTCTTGTGTCTGGGTTACTATTTCTGCCACAAGCCAGCCTTGACCGCCAGTCACGTTATCACACATGATATACCACAACAAACGTTTAAAAGGGCTATTCTGTGATTTTCTGGCAATGCACCTCCTGTGCTTATTGCAGTTTTGTTAGATTTTCTTTTTTGTAGTTTTTCCTTCTGTTTTTGACCCAGATTTGTGGTTCTTTTTATTTGGAGGTTCCAGAGGTTCAGCAGGTTTCATTTTTGATGGTTTAAAATCATATAATTATAATAGGCTGTGGCAAAGTGGCTAGTGAAGGGGAACAGGTGTAGCGGTGATGCGATGCAGGAGTGACAGGCAGACAACAGTATCCAGTGAAAAAGGTGCTTTAATTATAATCCAGGTCTGGTGACTGTAAAATAATAAATCCCCGTCTGTACACAACAATGTGTAAAGCGCAGGGATAACAAAAACAGGGCACAGTCCCGAACAAAACACAAGACGCGGTCACCAGTCCTGGGTGAGTGCAGACGTGCAGGTGCTCGGTGCAGACACAGGTTGTGTGGTGTGTAGCGGTGCTCCGGATCGTGCTGACCCTGTTTCGACAGCTCCGGAGATGTGCTTTAACTGTCTAAAGTGAAAAACACAGACAGTTAACAATACAAACACAACACGTATTTTCCCTTTTTAACTACTGAGAGTTCCTCTCTCGCTCCTTCTCTCTCCAAACGTTTACCCAAACGAAGGAAAAGATCAGCGTTACCCTGGCCCCTATATGTAATCCCGCATGATACCTAGGTAAACGGTTGCAGTTGCCTTATTACTTGCAGCTGCCCCTCGTTTACCTGTCAAATCAATACGGTCTTACAACAGAGTCTCGCTTCTTTCCAGGCTGACCCACTTCCCGGTCCCGGAAACGAACTGTCAGGCCAGCCCTTCCAGATACTTCTCCTCCCGTTCTTTAGCGCCCTCACAGGTCGGGAGGAAGATTTATCACCAGAACTCATTGTATTTCTGTCACATAGGCATTCAGGCATTATGATAATAATAGATGTTATGATATTGAGGCTCGACAAAATGCTTGTCAAGTGAAAGTCTTGAATGTTGGAAAGTAAATGTGCCAATTATAGAATGTCTTTAATTGCCACATTTGTATAATTGTACGTCAAGATCAGCCAATAGCTTTCGGCTTTACAAAGAAATGGGGAGGACGGAAGCCAAAAGGGAGTGACAAGAAGCGGTACTAAGGGTACAAGCAGGAAAAAAGAAGAAAAAAGGGGAGATCTGAAGTTTCACTGCACTGCACGCATACAGTTTAGTTTAGTGAAAACTAAATGTTTCTAGCCCTAAAGGCTGCTTGAGTTGGATAGCTGGCACAGAAATTGTACATTTACTCATATTTGCAATTTCATTTCTGTATGTGTGTGGGCCCCTGTGACAGGACAGCTAAGTGGTGACGTCCCCATACCAGGAAGTTGACAGAGACACACATAGACAGGTAACTTGCGGGTTGATGCTCTGGGGTGCGCTTTTATTCAAAAATAAAATAATTAAACAAAAACGGAGCAAAAATAAAAGTTTAAACCAAAACAAATCTCAAAGACATCAAACCGAACTATACCTCGGTCAGGCTGTGCAGTCGCATTCACTGATCATATAATGCTACGCTCTGGTCCTTTCGGCATGAGAAGCAAATGGTTTTTTTTTACTTTATTTTCCTTTGCTTTAGTATCAGTTTCTTTTTCTCCCATCTCTCATTCACGTTCTTCCTACTTGAATACCCCCCCCCCCCCCTCCCCCCCCGACTAGCAAAAGCTGCGGGTTCTTATACATGTGACCATCTCCGGATTAGCACTAAATTAATCAATTTGAAGATGGTCACATTCTACACAAGAGGTTTTTAGTTTACGTGTCCGACAGTCAATTTGTCAATAATCACTACTTGCTGACCACGCATTCTCACAAGCTGTCTGGCAGAGACAAGCTGCTAACACCGCCTCTGCCAGACCACATTTAACTATACAACAATACAGTATTTTACAATAAATTATTTCACCCATTCCCAAACAAATCCCAAACAATACATTTATTTACACGCAGGGCTATAATTACACCAAGGGCTATTCTGCCCTGCTGCAGCCCACCTCTGGGGTCGGGGCCCTGGGTGCTGATGCCGATCCTGAAGCAGATATCAATTCTTCTATGCATCTGTCTAAAAGCCTGTAACAAAATAAGATACTATGGGCTGTTGTTCATTTACCAGACATGCTGGGTGTACATTTATTATATTTGGGTGCCAATATATCATTATTAGGGCCCTGTGAAAATCATGATTTTAAAAAATCATGAAATTAGCCCAATACCGCAAATTTTACAATATTCTTAAGAAATAAAAATAATTTCAGAATTTCTATTTAATACAAACAAAAAAAAATTACATTAACGAAACTGTAGATCTCTGATATGTGACTGCGTGTAATATTCGCCATGTACACAGTTCTGTGCAGTAATTACATCATGTGACTTTATGCAGTCTAAGCAGGAAATTAAAATACTACACACTGTAAACAAGAAAATGGATGTCTCTAAAAAGGCTAAAAATGTGTCTGCAGCAGATCACGTAAACCAGTATCCAGCAGGAGTTTACACAGCAATGGAGGTAAGCTCTTCTGTATGTCCTTGTGACAGAAATACAGTGATTCTTGGTGGTAAATCTCCCTCCTGACCTGTGAGGGCGCTAAGTAGCGAGAACAGAGTACCTTGGACGGGTTGGCCAAACAGTTCTTTCCCAGGGTTCAGGGAAGTCGGCCAGCTACAAAGGGGGAGCGGAACTCCGGTGCATTAACTCATTGACCCGGAAGGGAAACAATGTGGCTTGCGGAAGGGCGGCTGCACTCGTTTACCAAGGGGTCATGTGTGACGGCATAAAAGGGGATGGAGAGACGCAATTTGTTCCTTCACTTTGGTTTAAGAATAGAACCCAGAAGGACCTGTGAGAGTACCTGTGATAACGTATCATGAGTGTTTGTTTGTTTTGTCACTAAATGTTGTTGTTTGTTATTAGTAGATGGCTAACATTGCCAAGGGCCAGCACAAAACCCGGAACAACCTGCACTATTGTCACGTATAAACCTGTATCACCCACCACGAGCATTTCTATCAACTTATATGATTGATTAACCTATTAAGTTTGAGCAATAATAACAAAAACAAATCTAGCAAACACCTGATTTCTGTCTCCAGTTTATTATTAGAAGTAATAAAATAAATAAAAGAGGGATATTTCTAGATGTTCTAATCCAAGGCTATCAATGTGGCATGGCCAGGACCTCGGGGTCTGGAAAGTATGGGGATGATTTCAGAGAATACTATGGAGATTTAAATGGCCAAGTCAAGTGCCTGTTACATTTAAAAAATAGTGGGGTATTTCAGACCCCATTGTTTGACTTGGACCGTTTGGTATTATTTTTTCATAGCACAGTTGATTTTTTTATACAGGGTATCTTGAAACAAATCACCATCTCTACAGCAGTTACTGCATAGTGTAATATTTCTTAATGCTTATTTAAGGTTTAACTTAAGTGTTATATTACAGTACATGATTGAGTGATACACGCAGAGGGTCCTGATATGTATACTTTTTAAAAGTATTTATTCATTGTCACCCAAATTGTCTCAATTTTTTAAATGTTTACGTGAAGGAAAAAAATAACTGACTCACAGGTCTCCTCCACCCGGGTGCGCATATGACTACCTGCACTTTTTTGTTGGGAATTTCACTCCTGGATGGGATGTTGGTTTGATAGTATAGGTACAAGACTGAGTTTTGTACCTATACTGCTTGAAGGCACTGACATTACCATGTATTTGAAAAGCTGTTTAAATGATTCATATCAGCAAAGCACAATGCAGAATATTTTTACAAATAACCCCCCATACTTTATAGTTGTTAATAAAAACATAAGGAAGAACATAAGAAAGTTTACAAACGAGAGGAGGCCATTCGGCCCATCTTGCTCGTTTGGTTGTTAGTAGCTTATTGATCCCAGAATCTCATCAAGCAGCTTCTTGAAGGATCCCAGGGTGTCAGCTTCAACAACATTAATAGGGAGTTGGTTCCAGACCCTCTGTGTAAAAAGTGCCTCCTATTTTCTGTTCTGAATGCCCCTTTATCTAATCTCCTTTTGTGACACCTGGTCCTAGTTTCTTTTTTCAGGTCGAAAAAGTCCCCTGGGTTGACATTGTCAATACCTTTTAGAATTTTGAATGCTTGAATCAGATCACCGCATAGTCTTCTTTGTTCAAGACTGAATAGATTAAATTATTTTAGCCTGTCTGCATACAACATGCCTTTTAAACCCGGGATAATTCTGGTCGCTCTTGTTTGCATTCTTTCTAGAGCAGCAATATCC